>NW_027211696.1:0-1200000 GCF_022749685.1 Semicossyphus pulcher | reverse complement strand
CAGCATCAACACTCTTTTTGCAAAGATTAGACCCATCAGACGGAGCTCTGGATACATGGGCCATGTATTTACACCATAGAGTCGTCAGCTACAGTAATTGGTCAAGAGATCAGGTAATACACTGTATGTGTGACAAAGACCTAGTGGTGGTAAAAAAGAAGAGCACCACTATTTGTGACAGGGAGACATGAGGTGTCACAAAACAAGGAACAATTAAAACGTGCTGAACAGCAGAAAGACAGGATAAGTTAGAGCTTATATTTACGTGTTTGTTAAGTTTAAATTGAGCAATTCATATCATTATTGAATTACAATATGAACACGACACATAATCATGCATGCCTAATAAATACTAAGAAACAATGGCTTTTGGATTTTGAAAAAATCCAAAAGGTCGGGGGTTCAATCCTTGACTGCTACTCACATATCACAGTGTCCTTGGGCAAGACACTGAACCCCAAATTGCTCGGGCACAATGAATGGGCATAGATCTGATTGAAGATTGGGTGAAAGTGACATGTCGTGTAAAAGTGCTTTGAGCAGTTGGAAGACTAGAAAAGCGCCTTGCAGCGAAAGTTTAGAGTGGAAGAGTAACCAGACCAGTGTTTTGGTTCAACGAGTGACGAGTAACTGGCGACTTTCAGCCGAATGTGTCTGTGATTGTCGCAGTTACAGCAGCTGTTTAAATGGGAAGAGAATATGTATCTGTCCTCGTGAATGCCTATTTGTTGTTTTTCATTTCCAATCTTATATACTTATCTGTCACATCTTTTGTTGTTGGAGGTATTTCGGATTTAGGGCAAGTGATGTTAATCAAGAAAAAACAATATACAAAGAGTGCATGAAATCTGTGTCTGCACCACATAGCCACACAACAAACTTGTTGAACCAACCGAAAAAACAACACAAAGCATGTATGAAGGCCAAGAGGAATAACATCGCTACTCCCCATCCTTGTCCAGTGACATTGCTGCGCAACACCCTATCCACCCAACTCCCAATGACAGACTGACAATACCAACGTAGTTTGCATTGCATTTTGCCTCTAGAAGATGCACCAAATTAAGGATAAGAACCCAGTTAGGTCTTAGTTTGATGCAAAATTTGTATATGAGCCGGAATGCAGCACAGACTGGAATTAAAAGCGTTGCTTTGTTTATTTAAATGTGAAGTAGATTAAAAGATTAAAACATTATTTTTGTACTTGTATCAAATCAAAGTTTAAAATCCTGGTATCGTGAGGCTATTTCTCATCTTTTTTGCAGAAGAATGATGATCAAAGCATATTATTCATCAAGATCACAACATTTTGGAAGCTGACTTTGAAAAGCATCCCTACCCCTGCCAGCCATCCATTCATCCACATTTGAGCTGCTTATTCTTGGTCCCACTGGCATAAAAGGAGAAGCAGTAAAACTCAATTGACCTTTCTCCTTTGCAAATTCCCTCTTGGGGATCACAAGAGCTCCCAGAGCTGCTAGAAGATTTAATCTCTCTGTTGTGTCCCTGGTCTAACCTTGAGTTTCGTTCCAGTCAGTTGTGCCCACAAAACCTCCAAGCCGAGGTGGTCTGGAGGCTTCTCACTAGCTGCCACAGCCAGGCTTTGTACTGGTGCCTGCAGGCGTTCCTGTCAGGACTGCAACTAACAATCACCATCATTATCTAATAGATTGTTTATTCTTTTATATGATTGTTTTGTCTACAATATATCACACAATTGTCCAGCAAAAAATCCCACAGGCCAAAGTGATATTTTTGACAAGTCCAAAAATTGCAAAAAAAACAATATCCAAATTTTATAAGTTACACCACAGGATGTTTGCAATTGTAGCGTGATAAAAAGGCATATTGTTCCAAAACGTTAGTGATCGAATTTCTGTCATTCAACAAATCAATTTATTGACCACTTGCACTGCTTCCTGTAGTTTGACTGGATACACCTCAAAGAGCAGCTCTGGGGCTCATCTGGTTACAACCTGCAAGGCAAAGAGAAGGGATCGGGTGGAAAGGGGACCGTTCTGGGAAGATGCCGGCTTGTGTCAAGTTCTTTGATGTAGAGGTAACCTCTACTAAATTTAATTTACAGATGTATCTATCAAGGTCTGTAACACCACATACTTCAGGTATAGAATAGCTGTATACACTGCGTTCAATCAGCTTTATTCTGATGTTGATAGTTGCTCTGCTCCTCATCTTTTATTTTGTAACATACTATAATTCTCTGTGATGGTTAAAGCCTACATCTGCCCTCAAGACATTATATCTTTTGTACAAGTATATATAATGTATTAACACGAGACCATACTTCATTCAGAATCAAACATCACAGACTGAAAACTTTAACTACTCTTGACTTAATCAACTAGCAGAGGCTGCAGCCACTGATAGAACTTAACTCCCTCACACACAAACACACACAAAGAGATTCACACAAACACAGCAGCAGTTCTAAAACTGCTTCCGTTCTGCTCCTGTCATTCTGTTTTACTGCATTTCATCATGGCTTCTAATTGTCACAAACTGACGTGCAATTTCCCCACAGAGAAGAGTAAGCTCATTAGAGAGACATGCAATCAAAGAGTAATACGTAGAGAGGATGAGATGACAAAAAATGAAACTGCTGTGGTATTTGCTGTTCCTGGATGGAGGCACAAATGTTTGTCACTCAATCATATGATTGTCTTCAATTTCTGAGGTCTGATGGTGAGAGCCCGACGCATTTTGTATTTTCAGTGGGTCTCGATTTTGTGGGTTTTAGAAGTGGTTCTGGACAGCCTGACATCCAGTATCTGCTGTAGTAATTTATGATTTATTGGTATAACTTAACAACGCTATGACCCCCTGCTGATATTCAATGCTTATAAATGTGCTATGGGGTTGTAATGGTACTTAATTCCTCATTAAAAAGTAATGTTGCTTCTGATTAGAGCTCTCTCTCTCTTCCTGCTGTGTAGTTCTAAATAATGAAAAGAGCGAGAGGAGTGTGGAGAAGAGGAGGTTTGTGGCGGAGCCAAGTTAAAGAGAAAAGCAGCAGTGGAATATTCCAAAAAATTTATGTTTTTTGTTTTTATTTATTTTTAGATTACACAGAGATTTCTCCCTGAACACTGGCTTAGACATCAGTTAAAAATCAGTTATCATATTTCGGGTCACATGTTGCATTTGTTACTATAACCTACATGGCACTAGATAGCAGTTCACAACCTAATTGGTTTTGTGTGGAGTTTTTGTGGTACAAGAAAATGTTAAAAAATCCAATAGTGGAAGAGTCTGACAGTGGTTCAGCTCCATACATTTTGCTTTTCTACATACGCATTCTGCTTCAGATTTCTATAACGTGTCCTGAAGTTGCAATTAAACTCCTCTGCAGAGATTTCTGCTCCAAATGAACGGTCATTCGCCCGCTCTCCTAGATGAAGAAGAGCACTGAAACAGTGACAGGAGTCACAGGACTTCACACGTGAAGTTGTGGCATCCACATAAACAACAGCGGGACCAGTTTACTCCTCACACAGTGTTCTAACGGCAAAAGAGGATCGGATGCTCTCTGTCCACACAAAGTCAAATGAAGTTCTGTTACCCAGTGTAAACAATCCTATTGTGTATCTCTGGATGTCCCTATTGTAAATGCATTGATTGCATGTTGTCGCTGTTCATAAAGCTTATAAAAGGTGCAGATGTCATTTGGTAACGATCGATCGTTTTGATCATTATGTCATTAATAACGTCCCTCGCGCACACGCGGCTCACGTGCTGTGAGAACTGAATTGCGAGAGAAAATATTTAACTTTTGTAACTTAATTAAATAGACTGCTGATGAAGACAGTCAACACAGCAGACAGAGAGACAGACGGAAAGAGAGGGGCGAGGCCAGCAGCTGTGCAGAGAGGTGCAGGTGTGTTGGGGGGACTGAAGCAAAGCAAAGTGATCAGATTAAAGTAGTTTGTGAATTAAAACTTAATAAGAGAGTACAATTAAAATGTGGAAGTAAGAAATAACCACCTAGAAAGAGGATAAGTCTATTAATTGCGATTAATGAATTCATGATTTTTTTAAATAAAATTTGGTGTATCAGACACACTTTTAATACTTATTTTTTCATGTAAAAAGCGGGCTGCATCCTATATACCAGTGCGACCAAGATACCAGTATAAAATGCAGAGGGAGGTATTTACTTATTTATTTATTTTGTAGTTAGGGTATTTTACCTAGACGATGGCACTATAGTGTATTAGTCACGGACAGTGTTGGGATAACATGTTACAAAGTAATCCCTTAAAATACTCAGATTACCTTTTTGTTGTAACGAGTAACGTCACGTTACTTTTGCATTTCAAGTAATCTGTTAGTTACTGTTTTACCAAAAATAAGCTGTTACTGAATAAAAACAAAAACATCATCACATTTGTGTTTGTACCTGAATAGAGGAGTACATAAATAGTTTAAGTTCTCAATGCTGTACCGCAGTTTCACCTACCTTTAAACATGTGCCTGGCGCTCGTGCCATCACAACTGCATGTTCTCCGGTGGTAAAACCAGTGGCACTTTGTTCCGGTGCTGGTTAACGCTGTGGCCACATAAACACACCAATAACGGAGCGGACGTGACAAGTGTTTACTTTTAGCAGCTACACCTGCAGCGCAAACGACACGGGCTGGTCACGCTGATTAAACATACATTAAAACACCGTTAGAAATGGTAGATGGTATATTCTAAAAGTAATGTAGCCAACAAGTATATTTGTATTGATTTTAAGAAACATGTCTTTGCACCTGAACGCTCTCTATTTTTTCATGAGGGAGTCACTGAACCAAGTTTGGTAAAAATAGGAGGAGTGGTTTATTTAGTTTTTTTTAGAAAATATACTTAAAATTTGCATATAATAAACAGTGTGGTTGTTCATTGTTTATATGTACATAAAAAAACACTGCATTTATCTGGTATAATTTCAAATTTTTTCTAAAAATTGCAGTATATCAAGTGAAACACAACACTCTGTCTTGTCTCCTTTAAATGCAACACTTGGATTTAGCGTCAGTAAAACTGTGTTTTACATCATAATGTTAAACTTTGCATCAGCCCGCGGCTTACTTGTGTGCTGAACCGCGGAGAGTGATCTGTACGGATCACGGATCAACCATGATCTGTTGCACCACTTTGACTTGACCTTTATTGAGATGAAGAAATAACACTTACTTACTACCAGCAACAGAACATGTAATACATCTTTCCTTCCTTTTGTGGAAAGATCAGTGCCAAAGTCAAATTGATGTCCACTAAAGAGCTGGTAGGGACTCACTCTCCTATTCAAGGCCACTTAAGCGGGGTGGATAGCTATCAGGTAAAGTTAAACTAAGGTTTTCCAGTTGATGGATGGTCTCCCACTTAATTAAAACAGAAGTGCAGGCAACAACCTGAAAAATCTCACATGCCATGTAAATTGAATTGCTTTCAGTAAAACCATGTAAAAAACATGACTGCTAGACATCCACACGATCCGTCTCAGTGCACATTAACAGTGTAATCGGCCTCAAGTGACTCAGTGACTTTTCAGATTAGAGCGGTTAGGTGGGGAAGCATCAACCACAGAGAGGAAATTGAGTAGTCGTGCTTGTAATGTGGTAAAAAGCCCCCAAAATTAAATGACCACACTAATCACATTTACACTGTTACACTTCTGATACTCTGAGATATGTGCCATTTATAAATATCTTCTCTACAAACACCGACAGAATTAAATTATTCATTATTTTTGCAGCTTGCACCACTGAACCATGATTGTATCGAGCCAGTCAAATGGAAACAGTTGATGTAGTGGTTTTTATCTTAGTGGAAAATTGTGTTTGTTTGAGTATTTCCATAATCTACAGCATTGTTCTCTTTACAATGAGCAACAGATGAAAGCTACAGAAAAGATTATTATTGGTGCTTATTAAATGCATATCTTGAGGGTAATATGACACCCAATGATTCAAACAGTAAGACTGGTACAATTTTGGTTCAGTTTTTTTTAGATTGGAGTGAAAGCAAGCGGCAACCTCCGGTGTTAAATGAAGCCAATTCGGAAGTGCAAAATACTGCAGTTCCTCAAATGGCCACTTGAGGCTCCAGAAAACAAGAAATAACATAACAGCAGGTGGGAAAATGCCATTTTGTTATATATAGCTAATCTTATTCTTCAAGATGATGGTACGGGGGGTAACACACTCGTTATAATTATATTAAGCCTTAAATCATAGGGGCTGGCTCACTTGATTGACAGGTGGATCCTGCTGGCTGTCTGCTCGACGGCAACACAGACACACAGTCACTGAACTTAACAGGGGCGGCTGTGGCTCAGTGGTAGAGTCGGTCGTCCTTCAATCGGAAGGTCGGAGGCTCGATCCCCAGCTCCCCAGGGCTACATGTCGAAGTGTCCTTGGGCAAGACACTGAACCCCAAATTGCTCCCGGTGGCATAGCCAACGGGCATGAATGTGATATCTGATTGACAGTTGGGCACTTTACGTAGCAGCCTCTGCCATCAGTGTGTGAATGGGTGAATGTGATATGTAATGTAAAATCAGCTTTGAGTGGTCGCAAAGACTAGAAAAGCACTACACAAGTGCAGTCCATTTACCATTTAACTTCGCCTGTTTGTGTTGTCTGAGCCTTTTGGGGATTTTTTCATTCAAAGTTTGGACAAATAATCTGTCTCTCTGTGGGATTTATGGAACTTTCTGGCCGTGCAAAAAGTCTGTGCTCCAGCTTTTCGGTGAGTTAAATGGGAGTATTAATGTATTTAAATATATATTTAGCACAGGTATACTGTGCTCGCTTTAGCTGGCTTGTTAGCCTGTTCAGTGTTTATTTAACATTTATTTAATCGTCGGCCAGTAAATGCGAGTCTGCTTTCCCCCGGAGAGATTAAAGCGGACCGTAGTGATGAGAAGATCGGTTATTTAGAGTTTTCCGTTACGTGTTGATTTGCTGCTCTCTCACCGGACGAGCGAGCAGCGAGTCCGCAACTTCTTTACTCTGATAAATAAACACCTGCAGTCAGTTACCATCACAAACAGAATCTCCACTGGGAAACACAAAGTTAAGCTCATTCATTATTTATACAAGGCTAAGGTCTAAGGCTAATAACCACGCTGAGGAGCATATAGCCTAGCTTCATAGCCGTAGCTGACTGATTCATGTGGCCCATAGTCCTCAGCCATAGGCTTCAGCTCGGTCGCGATCCGCCTCTTTTTCTGCCTCTGGATTAGCCAGCTCTGGCATTTCCAATACGGCGACTGCCAGCACCGCTGCAATTCGGGCTTCAAAATGCTTCTTCAGAAACCAATGGGTGATGTCACTGAGACTACATCCATTATTTATACAGTCTATGAGTGAAAGCTGTTAATTCAACTCTTGCACAGACAAAACAACTGAAGCAAACAACTTAGAAGGTGGGTCTTGATCTGTTTCTGATCTCAGTCTGGTTCAATTCATTTGTGGTGCAAAAAAAACACAGCAAACTAAGTTTGATAAGGCATGTCCATGGAGCAGAGCATGACTCACAATACTGTCCAATGAATTAATTACCTGTCAGTCAATAGAGTGTAACATCATGATAACACAGCTTTTTAGATTTGTGGGAGTAAACACAAAGGACCAGAAAGAAGGCGATAAAAGATGTCTTTAATAGACCAACCAAACAAACCTTAAAGTTAAAGTCGGTGATGTAAACATAACTGAAAACATACTGTGTCTTAATAAGTGTCTTTTTACATTTTTATGACATCTCAAGTTGTATTTGAGTTTGTATTAACATGATTAGTGGCTGCCTGGAAAGCACAAGAACTCTATTATGCTTTAAATGATTGGCAGGTATTATGTGTTTGACACTTAAAAAGAGACTTTAATCTTTTGAGACATGTGGTCTATTTTTAAGAAAGACTGCAGTCTAAGCCTTTATTATGTCCTGTTCTTTGGGCAATGCTGCAGAGGGAATAGACCTAAAAAAATAAATACTGGCAATTTGACAGCTGGACTGTGTGCTTGATGAGTTGACTGCGGGCTCTGTGACAGATGACTCAAATCAGAAAATTTAAGGGGGCAACACTCAAATGTCAAAGAGTTTACACTACATTCATTTATTTCTCCCTTCAAAGCGCCTCACAGCTGTGAGGAGTCACAGCACTCAACAATTGAACCTAGTCACACTGAAGTCTTAATGTTATTTGTCTATTTCTCCAGCCTCGGGATGTCAAAGTTTCAAAAGACGTTCCAAAGATCATCACACAGGAGTATTTTTCTTCTAATTCCAAGAGCCAGTTAATTATAGTCAGATAAAAGGTGATCTGATCGTCTTACCACAGGCAATCTCATCAAACAAGGAGCCTACAGGCCTTGTCAGAATTCATCAGTATCCCCCGTCCACTCAGCCGGCCTGTGATGACTTTGTCTAGACGGACTTTCCTATCACGAACGGCAAGAGGGAACGATGAAATATCAAGCCCAGAAATATCATCTGATTGACCGTCGCCTATTCCCCAGCTGAGCTGTTCTGCCTGACTGTCTAAATGTGACTTCACTGTCACAGTGACAGAGTCAGTCATAGAGGTGGGAGTGAAATGCTGAGCATGGAAAAATTGAATGTTACTTTCCATTATTACCGCCATCATTTTGGTGTTGAGGCATTGCGCCCTTTCTGCCTACTTGAAATGAGGAGCCTCGGTTATGGAACTCTTACAAATGCTGCAGAGCTGCAATTGCTACTTCAGTACAAAGAGATTTTAAAGCAAACCAAAAGGCAAATGTGAACTCTGGACCCCAATAGAATTCTACAATGTTGCTGCAGTTCCCTGAGAACTCTCATTTAAATGAGCATGTTCCTGCTTAATCCATTTCCGTTTCCATTTTAAGAAACTCAACTTCTTTTTTAATTTGATACCAAATATCTGGCGTGTATAGCTTTTTAGACCGGGAACGATTTTAAAAAACAGGCATTATTACTAAAAACTTGCACTCTCTTGTAACCCCACCGTAACAATGCCAAACAATGAAAACATTCAAAGAGAAATGGATCTCAGTCTACCTAAAATAAGAGAAAGTAACTTCAGGTCATTTTATAACGAATATCAACATTTCTCTCTGTATGCTGAGTCTGACAACAAAACAGAGAAAAGCGAAGAGAAGAAGAGAAAACGTCCCACACTTCAACCCACACAGCAATGTTACAAGAGCAGACAACAGTAATGGGTAGTCTTTTGCAACTTGTATGAGAAAAAGATCACCGAATTTACATATGAGGAAAAGTCGCTGCGGCCCGGTCAGTCCTCCCGACCGATGGGAGCACTGCAAATAGGAAAACAGCATTGTCTCCAGCAAGGAAAGCCAGGTAGATCTCGCTGTTTAGTGACGGTGATTACGTGATTTTGAGCAAAAAAGAACTCACATCTTGGGCGCTTTCCATTGTGCACGGTGGTTCAGGATGTAAATGGTAAATGGACTGTACTTATATAGCGCTTTTCTAGTCTTTGCGACCACTCAAAGCTGCTTTTACACTACATATCACATTCACCCATTCACACACTGATGGCAGAGGCTGCTACGTAAAGTGCCCAACAGATATCACATTCATACCCGTTGGCTATGCCACCGGGAGCAATTTGGGGTTCAGTGTCTTGCCCAAGGACACTTCGACATGTAGCCTGAGGGAGCTGGGGATCGAACCTCCGACCTTCCGAATGAAAGACGACCGACTCTTCCACTAAGCCACAGCCGCCCCGTAACACAATCTTATGGCTTCCATAAGATTGTAAACACGAGGACGATTAGGCAGTGGAGCCATTTTTAGATCTGAAGCCAAAGACTACAACTCTGATGACAACATAACGACGTGTATTTCCGGTTCCAGCTAATCAGTGACAACTTAAAGTATCTACAATGCAATGGTTTATTTTCCGTTTGTGATACACTAAAAAACTTTAAAATGATGGGTGCTCTTGGGTGCGATAGTGAAATATAGAACGGGTGCTATGGGGTCTAGAGAGTTAAACTACAGAAGTTTCAATATCATTTATTTTGTTCCCGATACTACACCTAAGTATTGGCCTATAACGAGCACACCCCTCAAATACTATTGTCATACTATACTATAGACACACCTTTTGTCTCACCTAAGAATATATATTTGTTCTATTGTTTTGACCGGTGCCTGGTTGTAATTCAGTACAACCGCCAGACAGTGATTGTAGCACATCTGAAAGCTGTTTGCTAACCGCCATTAAATAACAAAAGAAGAAGAAATCATTAGTGCCAGGTGCAAGTAAAATGGGTGCAGTGCTGTGAGATTCTGTGTTCTGTGTGAAACTCCTTTGAACGAAAATGAGGTGAAGTTGTAAAACTAGAACATCATGAATCTACATTAACTACGCACAGTATAACAGGCTTATTCTCACTGTAAGAGAGAGAAAGAGGTCTGTTGCTTGCGCTCCGGTACCATGCGCTAATTTGGTTGCTATTGGCCAGCTCTGCCTTCAGTCAAAGAGGGACAGACACCTTCCTTCAACACCGACTCTGGTTGGCTATTGTAGGCTGAGAATCAGTAATGGAAGCTCCTATTGGTTCAAATGAGACCTCGGCTAAGAAGCTCTCCTCCAACTTTGATACTGGAACGGAGCGGCAATTCAAAGGGAATATGAAGTTATTACAGTAAATACACAGGGAAATGCAGCATTTCTGATGGCCGATTAGTAACGACGAACGGCGTACTTATTGTTGGAATAATGCTTTTGGACCTTTGGCAATGTACCAGGAGGGAATTTATGAAAATAATATGCATCAGTGAGCCTTCATCGGTGAGTTACATCAATTTTGTAAATGTTTGTTTATGTTCTGTTGCTGCTGTGGTGATTGGATCTTTTAATGGTGAATATCAATCGAATCTTGAGCTTGATCGTAGCTTTCCAATTAAGTGACACGAGTGGCAACATAAAGTTATCATCGTAGCTGCAGGGCAAATGTAGTAATCACGATGACGGCCCGCCGGCGGGCTGTAGAGTGGTAACGGGTTTTAGCGTAGTATAAGGAAACTATACTTACTTTAGCTGCTATGCCAAAACCACATTCAACAGGCTATCACGCTCGTTAGGCCCATACAGTAAAGCAACATAACCTCAGAAGGAGGAGGTAAAAATAGACTCCTGTGCTGTTTGTGCAGCCAACAACAGAGCAACTGCCGTGCTTTGCCCGTACCTTTGCCATGTTTATTTTACCGGAGCAGCGTTTGCGAGCGGAAAAAAATAGCACCCGCAAGGAAGTTTCAGGGGGCGGACCAAACATTTATCTGGGGCGGGGTCACCAATCTGGAGGAGGTGTTATTGCCCTTAATGATGTCATGTAGGGAAAAGCTGCAATCGGGCTGTTTCAGCACACATTTTCTGTAAAGTGGAGCAAGCAAGAGAGGGAGAGGATAGACTTTTCTCATTTCGGGGGGGTTTGTAGACAGGCAGGGGGCGCATATTATTGTTAGAAAACCATTCCAAAGTGAATTTTGCATAACATGGGACCTTTAAAAGCTGAAGGACTATATTAATAACCCAGTAAGGATGGGAAATGATTGCTGTCATTGTTGGCCTGGCTCAGTACACTGAAAGAACTAAAAACAAGCTGAGCACCTTGAACCAAGCTAAGCTTACGTTAAAGCAGCTCGGCTAACAGCCCCTCCTGAAGTCGTATATCTGCAAAAGAGCATCTGAGAAACCCTTTTACTTTGTGTTGTGTTTTTACTCTTTTTAATGACCTAGACTTAAAAATGTATGATGAGAATACATTTATTGCTAACACTTTGCTAGCCCTGACTCAAGTTTCCCTCTTAGCTAGCAGTGTGCTCTTCTTCTTTGCCCCTCTGAAACAGTATTTGCTACTGGCAGCCATGGCATATATTATTGATGCTACTGTTTTGGAGAAGAAGAAACATGTTGACTTTTTAGCGTACTAATAAATAGTGATATTGGATAGGTGTGTTGACTTGCATAGCCTACTTTCCGAAACCCAATACCACATTTGAAGAAGTATACAAGACTTTTCCCATTCTGGTATCAATATCAGAACAACTCAAGCTGAAACAATCCATTTTTTATCAGTTCATTCATTGAATGAGCAAACAAATCCCTGATTTAAGCTTGTCTCTCACCGTTTCCCCTCTCCATGCTACACTAATCTTACCTGCTGCTGGCTGAAGCCTAATATTTGACAATATGACATAAGAGAAATGTTAATCTTCTGATCTTAATCTTAACAAAAAATGAATAAGAATGTGTTCCCAAATGTCAAACTATTATTTTAACATTCACTGTTTCATCTGATGTGTTTACACATTAAGAACTGAAAAAATACGGCAACAACTTTAGACCTCACTCACTTTGACTGGGCCTTGCACACCTGTTTCAATATGCTTCCACGGTATGTATAGAACAACATACTGCTTTACATAGACTGATGACTTGTTTTTATGGAAGTTTCATGCACAGTTTCAGCACAATAAATGAGGCTATTTTAAGGTTGTTCTTATTTTCATGAAAACAAAGGCGCATGTTTTGCTGGGAAATGTGCCATCTCAGCACTTCACTCTGTGTTTGTGCCTTTTATTTGACTTCAGAAAAATCAACAGTGTTTGGAGGCTGAGAATCTTCCTGCTGTCACCAAATGGTAATTTTTCACATATATTATACAACCCTGAGCGACCATAAACTATGTTAACCATAGGACATGTTCCTGAAATCATAACCAGGGAAAAAGTTCATTGCCAACAACGTATACATCTCATTTCAGAGTGCTTATCTGCTGACTGCACAGTAGAGCAGGGCTCACACACTCTCTCACAAACACAGAGCTGTCCCATGGCTACCACTGTTGCCAACCAAGCATCTTTATTGCTATAAATAGTCACTTTTAATGCTTCCCTTGTGGTTTTCTTGCAGTTATTCATGGGGAATCAATGTATTATTTATGTAGGCGGTAGAAAACAATGATAATGGATTTTCTCACAAAGCTTTTGTTGACAAAAAACTTTTCTGTCGATGTGCATTAAGTATATTTGCTTGTTTAATGTGAAGGTGTCTAATGATAACTTCTGGACAGATGGGTCATAATCATTGTAAGGCTGTGATGACGTTCCTCTATCATGCACATGCATACACATGGCCATATCTTTCCTCTCGTATCTTCCCTCAGAGAAAAACATAAGACAAGACAGTGACTCACAGCGGATTGAGCGAAATGAACAGAAGAGTGAGAAACCGAAAGAGACAGAAAAGACACGAGAAAGACAAACAGAGGAGGAAAAGAGATGAAGTGATATGCAAATCATTTTGTAAAAGGGCATTCATTCGGGAAAGGGGAACTTTCTCTACCTCTTCTGAGATATGCTGCTGTCATTCTCTGCAGGAGTTATATGCAGAGTTTGTAGAAATGATTTCCCTTCATACAGGCAGTCTCAGTTCTTGGCACCTCCATCTATCACACACACCATATGTGAAATAGAAATAGACAATCTTTGGTGCTGCAGTGATTGAGTTAATTTTTTTCAAAACTTCCAATCAGGAAACTGTTATAGGAGTGCAATGCAAAATTAGGTTTTTTTTTAAAGCTCTCAGAGCCCCTTGTTTTGAAAGAAAAGATACAAGATGGAAACATCATGTGTCTTTGATTATGTGGAGTAGTTGTTTCTTTACATAATAATGAAAACGAAGAAAACCACCATGAAGATTTGTATCTAATGTAGGCCAAACCACAAATTCAAGTTTTGTTGCCTTTGTAGTGGCTCTGATACACAATACCTTACTTACACAAATGCTACTGTTATGGGAATCATTTTTGTCATTCTGACAAACGCCTGGCGATGATATACAGTAGAGGACATATAAATGTCAAACACAGAGACATGTTAGATAAGATGGGAAACAGAACAAAGTTGAGAGTAAAAGAAGATCAGGAGTATCCTTTTAGGAAAGGATCAAAACTTCTCAAACTAAGAACAAAAAATCCCCCAGAGAGAGATTTTAAGGTGTGTGGGAAGAAGAAACCAGACAAGCAGAGAGGAGCAGAGAACAGCTGAGGACACTCTATTAAGTTTGTTAGCAGCAACACGCTCACACGTACAGTGTCAGAAAGTTTTCAAACTAAATTCTCCATTTCCACATATCAAGCGTTTGCCTCAGCTTCTGGCCTGAGTTTCACCCTCATGTCTTTTTTTTCCAAATACTGAAGTGGTTTATGTCTCTTAAGCTCATTTAAGCTAATCGGCACAGCCTGATCAGTTTCGCCTATATGTCATATCTGCATGCTCTTTTCTCAACTATACAAAAAAAATAAATATCATAGTGATGTACCTAATAATCACATACTTTATTGCAGTGCTGTAACACCTAAAGGTTTGTGCCAACTTTGCAATGCAATCTACTTTTATTGACCTTTTTTTGATTGTTTAAACCAGTGCTTTAGGCTAAATAGGATTTCCTAATATTGTATTTCTTCTAAATTAAATGAACATATATTCATATTTAAAACAACAGTTTGGGTTAAGCTCATGCTGTGAATTAATCCAGCTCCTTTGCATCCAAACAACTGCCAATGGAAAATAACTGCAATTGCTTCAGGTACATTTGCATATGTATGAATGTAAATTTTTTAAGTTGGGAAAATGGGTTTACACAAGTGCTCCAAGGCTTCTGTATGTGTGTGTGTGTGTGTGTGTGTTTTCATTCCGTGTGTTGAATGCTGCTGTGCAAGTTTTTCTCATGCAGCCTTGTAACATCTCCAGATTTCAGTCTATATTAAGATCAAACAAGCCCTTGATCTCTCAGTGTTCAGCTATTTTTCAGCCATCAGAAGCATCACAAAACCATCCTCTTGATGCAGCTGGAGATAAAGAAGTCGTTCCCTTCAGAGATTTCTCAATATTCCTGCAGTATCGTGCCAGTGCAGATATCCCTCGTCCATGCAATCATTTAATCCAGAAGTAGATTCAATTGTGTTTTATAGGGGCTCTTTGTAGTTTTTGTTATGTGCTGTGTAAGGAAAAGAAAAGACAAAGATTATCAGCTGACTGCAACCATTGTAGGTACAATGGTAAAACTGTGCGACTATGGTGATGATTCTTGTATTTTTTAACTTAACCTGCTCATGTGACTTTGTACATCTTGAAGACACAAAGACCCCTGCAAAATTACTGCACACAACTTAAAGATACAATCTCGAAGATTTCAATTTTAGGGCTCTTGAGTGCCTCCCACTGGTGATAATCATTAGTCGCAAGAGCACTCTTCCCAATTTAATCAGACGTATACAGCTGGCTCTCTTTGTCATGGTTCTAACTCTTGATTTTCCTCGCTTTCAGTTTTAGACTGTTTGCCTTCATCTGAGCATCAAATTTGTTTCTTTTTCTTTGGATTTTCACTTATTTTTGAAGTTGTATCTGTAGTCATCGATCTTTTCCTTGTTTGTTCAGCCATAGTAGAGATACATCAAAGGAGACTGTATCTGTTACACAGAGTGCGTGAGCGTATTGCGTCAGGTGAGCGTATTGCGTCATTGCGTCATTTCCTGTTTTCTCGCTGCTACTGTGTTGTTCTGTGCTGTTTGTAGCTGCTGCTAGAGCTCGAGCTAAATCGATTAATCTGCTGTAATTATCATCACTGTGGTTATTCAGCTGCTGTGTACTTAAAAAGACACTAGTTTTCATCAAGCACTCTCGTTGTTGCATTAGCGTCATATCTGCTAAACCCTTAACTTTATACTCGCTTAGCCGTTAGCTTAGCAGCTAGCTTAATCAATTGAAATGTCTTCTCCTTCTCCCTCCTGCTCTCCTGATCTGCCCTGTTCGGTGTGTCAGATGTTTAGCTCTACCTCGACCTCCTTTACGGATAAGGGTACTTGTATGAAATGTAGTATTTTTGGAGCTATGGAGGCGAGGATCACGGAATTAGAGACACGGCTCCGCACCTTGGAAAACCAAGCATCGCTAGCTGCTGTAATCAGCAGCAAGCCCCCAGGGCCAGTAGCCGGTGCGGGCCGACCTAGCGTAGCTTCTCCCCCGGCAACTCCCGAGCAGCCTGGATGCAGTGGCTGGGTTACTCTCAGAGGGAAGCATAGCCACAAGACGAAGCACACGGTTCACCACCAACCACTTCACGTTTCGAACAAGTTTTCCCCACTCAGCGACACACCCGCTGAGAAACCAACTCTGGTTATTGGCAGCTCCATAGTCAGAAACGTGAAGTTAGCGAAGCCAGCGGCCATGGTGAAATGTATTCCTGGGGCCAGAGCGGGCGACATCGAGTCAAATTTAAAACTGCTGACAAAGGATAATCGTAAATTTGATAAGATTGTAATTCATGTCGGCGTTAATGACTCCCGGTTACGTCAATCGGAAGTCACTAAAATTAATGTTGAGTCGGTGTGTGCATTTGCAAAGACAATGTCGGACTCCGTAGTTTTCTCTGGACCCCTGCCCAATCTGACGAGTGATGACATGTATAGCCGCATGTCATCATTCAACCACTGGCTGTCGAGGTGGTGCCCAGCAAACGATGTGGGCTTCATAGATAACTGGCAGACATTCTGGGGAAAGCCTGGTCTTATCGGAAGAGACGGCATTCATCCCACTTTGGATGGTGCAGCTCTTTTGTCTCGTAATATGGCTAAGTTTGTTAGTCGTAAAACCTGACAAACCAGAGTTGAGACCAGGAGGCAGAGCTGTAGTCCTACACACTCCTCTGAGCTTCCCTGTGAGCAGTTTCCCAGCCACAATGTTAATGTTATAGAGACTGTGTCTGCCCCCCAACCCAGGCCTTTTATTACAGTTAATTCAAACTCAAATAAAAAAGGAGTAAATCAAAAAAATTTAATAAAAATTAAAACAACAACCAAAGTTATGCCAAAAAATATGAGAATTAAATGTGGTCTGTTAAATATCAGATCCCTGTCATCTAAAGCTCTATTAGTGAACGATCTGATATCAGATTATCATATTGATTTACTCTCTTTAACTGAGACTTGGCTGTGTCAGGAAGAATATGTCAGCTTAAATGAATCCACTCCTCCCAGTCATCTTAATACTCATACTCCTCGAGACACTGGTCGAGGTGGTGGAGTGGCTATTTTCAGTTCTAGTCTTCTAATCAACCCTAGACCAAAACTTAGTTTCAGCTCTTTTGAAAGCCTTGTTCTGAGTTTTTCACACCCAGCTTGGAAAACTTTACAGCCTGTTTTATTTGTGATAGTATACCGCCCTCCTGGCGCATACTCTGATTTTCTAACTGAATTCTCAGAGTTTTTATCAGATTTAGTCCTGAGTTCAGATAAAATAATTATTGTAGGGGACTTCAATATTCATGTAGATGTTGATAATGATAGTCTTAGCATGGCATTTATGTCCCTTTTGGACTCTATTGGTTTCACTCAAAATGTAAACCAGCCTACTCACCGCTTTAACCACACCCTCGACCTTGTTCTAGCTTATGGCCTTGAAACCGAAAACTTAATTGTCTTCCCACAAAATCCTCTTTTATCAGATCACTATTTAGTAACATTCGATGTCCTATTAACCGACTACTCTCCAGTTAACAAAAATGTACTCACAAGATGTTTGTCTGATAGGACTGTAGCTAAATTTAAGGAAACAATTCCAGCTGCATTTAATTCTTTACCACATCTGTTTACTGCAGAAAGCTCTTATGCTAATGTTAGTCCCTCTCAGCTTGATCAGTTTGTTGATAGTACTGCAGGTTTGCTGAGAAGTACTCTAGACTCAATTGCCCCCTTAAAAAAGAAGATTATTAAACGACAGAGGCTAGCTCCATGGCATGACTCAGAAACTCGTAACTTGAAGCAAATGTCGCGTAAATTTGAAAGAATGTGGCGATCCGCCAAAACAGAAGAGTCTCGTTTATTCTGGCAAAATAGTCTTAATAAATACAGGAAGGCCCTACGGCATGCTCGGCATGAGGTGTCTACTACTCCTCCCTCATAGAAGAACATAAAAACAATCCCAGGTACCTTTTCAGCACTGTAGCCAGGCTGACAGAGAGTCACAGCTCCACTGAGCCAAGTATTCCTATAGGCCTCAGCAGTGATGATTTCATGAGCTTCTTTAATGAAAAAATCCTAAAGATAAGAGACAAAATTTGTAACCTCCAGCCGTTAACTGGTGCAGATGTATCTTTGGAAACTGCTCAAAAACCTGATGTTTACCTTGACTGTTTTTCTCCAATTGACCTTCCTGAGCTAAATTCTCTGATATCTTCGTCTAAACCATCAACCTGTCTTTTAGACCCGATTCCAACCAAGCTGCTTAAGGAAGTCTTTCCCTCAATTAGCACTTCTTTACTAGATATGATCAATATGTCTTTATCGACGGGCTATGTACCCCAGTCTTTTAAACTAGCTGTAATTAAGCCACTTCTTAAAAAGCCTACCCTAGATTCAGGCACCTTAGCTAACTATAGACCTATATCTAACCTTCCTTTTATCTCAAAGATCCTTGAGAAAGCAGTCGCTAATCAATTATGTGACATTCTTCATAACAACAGTTTATTTGAGGACTTTCAGTCAGGATTTAGAGTCCACCATAGCACTGAGACAGCCCTTGTGCGAGTTTCAAATGATCTACTTACTGCTTCAGACAGAGGACTTCTCTCTGTACTCGTCCTGTTAGATCTTAGTGCCGCTTTCGACACGATAGACCATCACATCCTGTTACAGAGATTAGAACATTTAATTGGCATTACAGGATCTGCACTAAGTTGGTTTAAATCTTATCTATCAGATCGATCTCAGTTTGTTAATGTTCATGATGTGTCCTCTATGCAAACCAAAGTTAGCCATGGAGTTCCACAAGGTTCTGTGCTCGGACCGATTCTTTTTACCTTATATATGCTTCCTCTGGGTAATATCATGAGGAAACACTCCATTAATTTTCATTGTTATGCAGATTATACTCAATTATACTTATCTATGAAGCCAGACGAAACCAATCAGCTATCTAAACTAGAAGCATGCCTTAAGGACATAAAGATCTGGATGACTAGAAACTTTCTGCTACTTAATTCAGACAAAACTGAAGTTATTGTGCTCGGCCCAAAACACCTTAGAGACTCTTTCTCTAATGATATAGCTGCCCTAGATGGCATCAGCCTGGCATCCAGCACTACTGTTAGGAATCTGGGAGTTCTATTTGATCAGGATATGTCCTTCATCTCCCACATAAAACAAATATCAAGGACAGCCTTCTTTCATCTTCGCAACATAGCAAAAATCAGACACATCTTGTCTCAAAACGATGCAGAAAAACTAGTCCATGCATTCGTTACTTCCAGGTTGGATTATTGTAACTTGTTACTATCAGGCTGCCCTAATAAGTCACTAAAAACTCTGCAGCTGGTACAAAATGCTGCAGCACGTGTGCTGACAAGAACTAGGAAGAGAGATCACATCTCTCCTGTATTAGCCTCTCTGCACTGGCTTCCTGTAAAATCTAGAATAGAATTTAAAATCCTTCTTCTTACTTACAAAGCTCTTAATGGTCAGGCACCATCATATCTTAAAGAGCTCATAGTGCCATATTACCCCTCTAGAACATTGCGCTCCCAGGATGCAGGCCTGCTTGTGGTACCTAAAGTCTCTAAGAGTAGTGTTGGAGGTAGAGCCTTCAATTACCAGGCCCCCCTCCTCTGGAACAATCTACCAGTCAAGGTCCGGGAGGCAGACACCCTCTCTTCTTTTAAGAGTAGACTTAAAACTTTCCTCTTTGATAAAGCTTATAGTTAGGGCTGGCTCAGGCTTGGACTAGCCCATAGTTATGCTGCAATAGGTTTAGACTGCCGGGGGGATCTGACACACCAAGCTTCTCTCTCTCTCTCTCTCTGACTCTCTGACTTTCTCTCTCTCTCTCTCTCTCTCTCTCTCTCTCTTCCTCTCTCTCTGACTCTCTCTCTCTCTCTGTCATATTAATGCAGCTCATTAACTCTGTATCTTCTGGTCCCATTAACATTACTAACCACATATCTTCCCGGGAGTTCTTGTGCTCCCTTGTCTTGAAGGTTCCTGAGGATCGTTGCTGCAGACCACCTGCTGCTGTGGACCTGCTCGACTGCAACAACTACTAACATCAGCCTTCCCCATAGTATCATTATTGTTGCTGCTAATGCTAATAGTAGACCTGTTGACTTCAACTGTTACAATTACGATTACCTCAGCCTTTATCATTACTCTGCTTCTCTCGCTAATTTATTTATTTATTTATTTATTTAGCCAATCTTCACCCTAGTCTATCACTATTATTGGCATTGTAACCATAAGTATGTGTCTGTTGTTGTTCATGTAACAAGGACATATGTTGTTGTGGTAACAAGAACATATGTTGTTGTTGCTCTCTTTGCCTGTCTCTATCCTGCATCTCCTTATATTCCATTTTCGGCCCATCCAGTCGAGGCAGATGGCTGTTCAACATGAGTCTGGTTCTGCTCGAGGTTTCTGCCTGTTAAAAGGAAGTTTTTCCTTGCCAATGTGCCGAATTGCTAAGTGCTACTCATGGTGGATTCATGTTGGGCCTCTCTTTAGAGATAACCCTGGTTATGATTTGGCGCTACACAAATAAAATTTGATTGAAATTTGATTGATTGATTACCATTTCCTCACAATGCTTACAGAAACCGGAGGTGCAGCCGCTTAGCTCCGCCTACACTGTCTGGCAGACCAACCACTGCTGGGTGATGGAAAACCTGTGACTGACTGGGCGCCGCTTGTTTTCCACGAATGTCAACACAGACACCCAATCCATAAAAATACGATATACTGCAAATGCAAAGGCTTTCATCAGTGGGCCATAGGCTCAGTCACCATTGTGTTACCTCATTCGGCGATAGTGACTTAAAATACATTTTATTTAAATGAAAAAGTTTGTGATTGTTACTTTGACAAGCCACTGAATCATCACCAAAAGACAAACATAAAGCTCTGATATTGACTATGACCGTTGTTCCTGTTTTGATCAAAAACTAGGCCAACAAAGTGATGAACCTAAAAGATGAAAATAATTATTGATTGTTTTTTTCTTTTGGGTTGTGGTCTGCCCTTTGAGATGCTGAAAATCTGGGCCAATCACAGCATTTTAAGTGACCTGCAGTGACTCGGGCTGGATATGTATATCACGATATATCATGTTTTCTGGTAAATTAACAAATAATTAGTCTATATGAAATAACCACATGGTAAAGCCTATTTTTTGAATCCTGTGTGACTTTACAAATAAAAAGTTCAGAGTTTCCGTTTTCACTTGGGCTGAGCCTGAGTCGTGCAAGGATTAGAACATAAAGCATTGTCAAAATGACATAAAAATTGCCGTAAAACAGTTTAGCTGCTGGTTTTGTGACATCATGGTAGAGACATTATAGAAAAACAATACGATTGACATTTTCATATTGTTTTAACGATAGATATTGTCATATTGCCCAGCCCTAGGTTAAATCACAATTGAAATCAAAACAGTTGAGGTCCGTACAAATTTGACTGCTTGAGCATTTGTGTAGTCTGTGTTTATTAGCCAAAAAAAACAATGTATCAAATGTACAAACATTAGCTGTTCTAGCTAACAAGCTACCAACTGTGTTGTGTATGTGATTAAAAAGTCAGATTCTGACTGGCCTCAGAATTTGCCAGGAACTTATTTTCCTTGACCGTGTTTCATTTCCTCTTGACTCACTACGTGTAATCTTTTGTTTAATTTTGTACTTGAAATAAATTATAGGCAAAATTGCTGCACCTGCGCCACACCTAATCCTAAATAATCCGACAACATGAATTTCAAATGTTTATTAGACTAGTCAAGAATTGCTGATAGCTGTACATTCAACTTAGTGTTCGAAGGTAGATCAACATCAATTTTAACTAGACTTTTAAGCTAATGACTTATTTTAGCTATTAGATGTTTTAATCTAATGTTGAGCTGCACGTGAAGGAGGCTCGTCATTAAAGATGTTCACTACACGGCTGCACTTCAAAGCTTTTATAATAGTGGCATAAGAAGGTCTATACTAAACACGGACATACAAGAAGTCCTCTCTCTCTGTATGTGTGTGTTTCTCGTCTGACGCTGCACATGACAGACAGCAGAGGCACAACATGCGGGGAGGATTTTCTGCAATTATTAAATATTGGATAGAAGATCTATGACAGATAAAACAAGAAACATGAGAAAATTAGTCTCTAAAATTACTTGAGTGGCCTTTATGTGTGGGAAACATTGCCGTGGGTGTTACCTTCCTGCATGCACATTCAAACCTCTGCAGATGATCCAGAACGCAGCAGCACGACTGGTCTTCAATCAACCCAAAACGGCCACTGCTCATATCCCTCCACTGTCACCCGGTTGCATGCATCAAATTCAAAACCCTGTTGCTTGCTTACATACAGCAACAAAAATAACTCCTGCCTACCTGAACGCCCTCATCCAGGTCTACACTCCCTCCGCCCACTACGCTCTGCCAATGGAAGGGGCCTCGTACTCCCATCACAACAGGGTCCTAAGTCACTAACTGGACTCTTCTACTATATGGTACGCAGGTGGTGGGATGAGTTACCAAACTCCATTCGGTCCACAGAGTCCCTTTCCACCTTTAAGAAAAAGCTAAAGACCCAGCTCTCTATGAACACCTCTGACCTTAATGATATTGATGCCATTGATGATGACGACATTGAGGATGTAGTTTATGCTGACTGGGATTTTCTCCCCTACTTCAGCATGACCAATAAAGAGCAGCATCTCCAAAGAGCAGAACTGAACCTTGCGAATTATGAACACTGAAGGGAACTGCTTTGTTAAGTTTACAGCCGGCCAAGATTGTGCTCCTGAAATGCCCCGTGTTCCCTGATGCAGCTGAAAAACAAAGGTGTAGAGATTGGACAGACAAAATATGAGATAAGTCTGGATTTGTATAGTGGGCTTTTAGGGGGCTGAACAAAACATATTTATGAAATTGTGCCACCTCTAAACTTAGTTTCAAATTCTGTTTGAAGAGACGGTGAGATAAAGGAAATTACTTCTGTCTCAGTTTGTCTGTTGCAGTGGTTTCATCAATCAAAATTGATTTAGATTCAAGTTGTTGCAGTTCATGCTGTGAGAGAGGGAAACAACTACTCCATCTATGCCATCCAACTATTCTATTCAAACAAACATTAAAATGTAACCCGTCTGAACACTAAGTGTTCAGCTAATGATGAACTATTAACAAATCGATATTCTAAACTCCACAAACTACAGTGATGGAGTTGTTTACATTTTCATATGAAAGCCCTGATCTGTTTTTTAGTGTGCATGTATATAACTAACCTATAACCTAACTGATCAGTTACCAGGCTGTCAGCCAGCGGGGATATTTGGCTGCAGTTTCTAGTAAATCTCCATTAACACACATTCTGACTAATTATATACATGAGTCTGGGCTGAGAAGCTTGCGTTGCATTCTGGCAAGCTACAAGCTACATTGCATATTTTTCTGTATCTCAGCCAACAACCTATCACTTTTCCCTCATATTACTCAAGCAGCCTTGTAAATATAGAAGTTTAGCCACATTAAAAGCTACTCTATGTTTTGGCTTCTGGCAAAGCAAATATATTAATGTAAGAGCAGCCAGAGTTCCCATTCTTCCCGGTCCTTACTGGCATCATATCACCCGCACGTGTCTGCCTTCTAATAGATAAAGGGTGGGTCACTCAACCTCCAGAAGCAGGCTGCAGCCTATCTCACCTTAGGGCTAATCATTCCTCCAGAGACATCATAGTGACAGATCTATTGCCCAATCAGGACACCCCCACTGAACCAATAACACCACCCCCACATCTAGTGGTAATCAAATACCTGCTAACATTGGATAATAGAAAGGGTGTGTGTGTGTGTGTGTGTGTGTGTGTGTGTGTGTGTGTGTGTGTGTGGCAGTCTAAATATGTATGTATGTGTGTGCACATGATCAATAGCAAATCTCTGGTGTGAGGAGGAGAGGGATGGATATCAGGCGAGAGTTCAGAGGTCAGTCATTCCTGCAGCCTCACCACTATACGTCCGTCTGGTGTTCCTTCAACAACACAAGGCTGGTATCTTCTTTAATTATTAGAACAGCACCTTGTCACTGATATATTTCCCACCTCTTGAGTGCACTGTAGCAGCTTTGTGTATCTGTGGCTCAATAAGGCAGCAACAAAATAACAGTTTTTTTTCATTAGAATAAATTTGACACGTTTGTATCTGGTTTTCAAGAGCACTCACTTCCTTCTGCTTAAGACACATGTGACATTTCACTTGTATGTTTTGATTTATCACTTGCGATGTGAAGAGGTAATCATACACTACAGCTGAATTCCATTGCAACAAATCTCACGGGATGCTCTACTCCGTTGCAGGCAACCCTCACGTAGTCCTTCAGCTGGAGAGTAGAGTGATAAAACAGGCATAGTTATGCCATAAAATCTCACCAAGTGCAGCTTTATCCTATTAAAGCTGACCTTGCAGGGATAAATGTGGAAGCGCATAAACCACATCGAGGACAGACACAAAGATTGCAAACAGTTAGTGTTGAAAACAAAAACTACATTAAAATGAAGCAGTGGTGGTGAGAGCAGAAGACCAAAATCTACCACAATTTTACGATCCAATGTTTAAGCTGAAAATAGAACAATAATAAATTACACGTTTATTTAGTCATTGTTAAAGTCAATCTAGTAATAATTAAATGGTTTATTATGCAAGGACTAAATTAAGATCAGGCGTCAAAATGATAAGGATTTACATCAGATGAAAATTTGATATTCATCACAACTGCAATGAAAAATGACAACAATTACAATCAAAGACGGTTAAATAAGCACTTTTGCTGCTGCTGATGTCACAGGTGAACATCAGACCAGTATGTCATTGCCAGGCATGGTGATGTCATTATGACCTCAGTCGGTTTTGTTATGCGATTGGTCAAGAGTGACATAACATTGCAAGGAAGGGCGCACACACGTCATTTAGCAAAACAAGGCTTCTGTATAAGTAGTATAGAATGGAACCTTCACACAGGCATTCCTGCATGCATTCATTTGACCAAGAGAACAGTTGTGTGCCAGCTGCATGCATCCTCAAATCTAACACACACACACACACACACACACACAAATGCATAAATGCAGACTTGTGCTGTTATGTATGGTGGGTGTATGCCAACAGCTATCTCACATTCAGCAGGCCCTGCTGACAGCCAGGGAAAGTCTCACCTGATGCCCAGCCACCTGCCATCTGTCTGCTGAATAATACCATGTCTGCTATACACTACAGAGACCAGTATGAATACCTCTGTCAGATATAAACACACACAGTACAAACTCACAGGTTCCAGCAACAAATAGCTGGTTGAAATATGTTCCTCTCTGGGTGGTTGATGATATCTTATTTTCAGTACCCAGCCAAAGAACACAAAGACCAGTTCAAAATCAAAAGCAGTAAAGGCAATAATGTTAGTGTAAGCAGACAGGAAACACAATATCCTCATTAAAGAGAAGCCAATTATAAATAAGCAAGACTTTTTAGAGCAATATAGCCTACAGTATATGGCAACATTGACTTTTTCTACAATGAGGGTCCAGATCATTCGGTAACCGGTCTGCTGAGCAATTTAGCTCATCTGCATTGCTTCTCAACTGTAAATTCTCCCCTGATTGTTTTAATTGTATTGTTGGTAACAGCCTTGAAGCCTGCATGCATTTGGACCTTATGTGTTTAAAAAAAAGCAGCTGTATGATGAGGTTATAGAGGACCAAAACAAATTAGTAAAAAAGAAGCCCTTACACATAACAGATGACTCTTATTGGTTTGACATTTTCTTTCAATGCACAAAAAGAAGATGAGGTTGCTCTACTGTATTTCTATTTCTAGTTCTCTAATTCAGGCTGAGGCCAGTGCTGCACATTCACAGTACTCAATAAGATGAAAGGAGAGAATGAGATGAGATGAGAAACATGCTGCAATGAATTAATGTCAAGGTTACACTAAACCGCTCATCAAGGCATCTTAATAAGCATGAGATTTCAGTCTCTCAGTGATCAGAAAGGCATTACTGCGCCGCGCATGTCTAGGGGGCTTGTTGAGGAGGGATATCCACCCTCTAATGTTGGGGGGCGGGGAGATGGGCCAAAATGTTCCTGCTGGACTGGAGACACATTTGCTCGGTAACAGAGGCAACACATTCTGCACAGATTTTCGTGTACGTTCTAAATGTAGGATGCCCGGCACTGGAGCGCACATTTCTGCAAAACTGGTATTTGTAGGAGCGTAAATTAGCGCTTGAGGGCGGTCACTGTTGCTGATAGAGACAGGTGTCCGTCTAAATACCGATTCTTTTCAATCATTAAAACACAATTTCTTACTATTTTGTCCCAGAATCGGCGGCGGAATCTGTTACATTTACAAAGCCGTCTCCCCTACGAGCTCTAATTTGTTTAATCGAATCAGACTCCCGTGTTTTGACTTGATTAAGGTCCGAACTTGCCTCAGCAACAGACAATAGCTGCACAGTCCCGTTTCTTCGCACTTCTCCCCCACACACAGCATCTGCAGACATCACACACACTTACCGCGATGGGATGAAGCAATATTCCAGACAAAATTCGAATCCATTAAAGAAAAAAGGAGGAGAAAGGGGCGAAAAGAACCCGTGAGCACTCCCACTACTACTCGTACTACTACTCCATCGGCTCAGCACAGCTCGGTTTGTGATGAGGATCACGCAGCGTGCGAGCGCATGAGGATGGATGCTGTGCCTTGTCGGGGGGCGGGGACAAGACGCGTACTCGGGTCCACTGGAGCGTACTTAATTCTATGTAGGGACCTTGTGTTACAAGCAAGGAGGCTGTCTAGCCCGCATATTCCCAGCGAGCATGCCCTATGGACCCCCAGGACCCATAGGACCACGTCTTTTTTCTTACCTCAAAGAGACTACAGCGGGGTGTCTTTAGTTCAGCTTAATTTTCATGGAGCTGCACATGTTCACATCTTAGACTGGGTAAATGGTTTGTTGTGGCTGCTGTGGTACTTGATTTTGATATGAGAGAAGATTTATAGACTACTTGTAATGTTTTTTAACAGAAGAACTTCAGAGATTCTGTACTCATGTATTCACATTAGAAATTATTGTATTTGATAAAAGGCTTTTCATCATGTTTCCCATCTTAATTTATCTCAATTAGATAATTATGCAGCACTAAATGTCTAAATAAATAGATAAATGTTTACTCGACATTATAAAGAGGTACACACAGCAGCTCCAATGATACAATTATAAGAAGTACCAAGAACTTATTGCACTCTAAGGCTTTTTTTGAACCCCAAATCTTGACTTTAGATAAAGGATTTAGTCACAAAACATGTACAGTGACATTATAAAACGGCTCATACCAAGAAAGCAATATTGTGGTAGCCTAGTCATTTTAGAGGCTGGTTTCATAATTACTTGTTATTAAAATATATTGACAAGACAGTGAGACTTTAATTGTTAAAAACTAACCTGGAGGAGCCTTTAAATGTAGTTCCTCCAATAGCCACTAGATGCTGGCTCCACAACAAACAAAAGCACCACTGCCAATGTGTTAATGGGACTTTTTTTTTTTTTAAACAACATTGCTGCCTGCTGGTTGTAAACTAAGACAAATATGACCCAAAAATACTGAGAATAAATAGGAACCAAACATAACAACTATGATTATAGTATAAGCTAAACTATGGTACTATACAGCAAATAACACTTTCTATGTCATATAGTAATATGCACGATATTATCAGCACATTATCGGTATCTGCAGATTATGGTGTTATAGTCAGACAGCGTACGTCCATCCTCGAGCTGCTTTCCAGCGAAGATCAACCTCTGCTGATCAGAGATACCCTCTTTGTCCTGGATTTTGGCTTTGACATTTTCAATAGTATCATCGGCAGATGTGTCATTTTTCTGCCAATTTTTTCGGCAAACAATGCTTTAATTCTGCCAAATGCTCGATGAGTGCCTTAAAAAGCTTGACGTAATGCTACGGCATTAACTCGCCGCAAGTGTGCTTGCGCACTGCCTGCAGCACGCCTCTTTCATCAAGCGTGAAGAAGGGTGCAAGATGTCTGCAGTACAGTATGGCAGTTTTTCAAAGTTTGGTAAACAGCAAGGTTGATTTCATGTTATGTATTTATTCTGTGCAATAAGCAAAATTTGTCCTAGTTGTGTCAGGGTTTTGAGTTAAACAAAAAGGTGAGGACCCAGATGCAGACTTAGATAAATAGGTTTAATAAACAGAAGGCAAAAAATGCAAAAACAAAATCTAACTCCAACAAAAGACAAAAAGGAAAATCAAAAAGGCGGAGCAAAAAACTTACAAAACCAGGAACAGGTAATCCAAGAGACATGAGGGGTTAGGGGAAGCACGAAGAATATCCATCATGGACATAGACAAAACTCCAGAGAAGGACGACACAGGATGGACGACATAGACTCACGTACGATGGATCACAACGAACTAGCCACGAGACAGGGGAGCACAAAGACTAAATAAATTTAGGAGGTGAGGCAGGGCACATAATCCAACAGGCGGGAAAACACACAAAGGCAGGAAGTAAAACAAGACAAAACATACATAGGGAAAGAACTACAAAATAAAACAGGAAACACTAAAAACCAAACTCAGGACTGTGATAGTAGAACTCATGCAGAAAATCTCTAGACAAGAAAACACAAATGAATTACATAACTAAACAAGACTAAATCAAGACAAGAACACAATATATTAAATACAAAATTAAACATGAGAACTCATGACAGTGAGACAAAGTGACATGGTTAAACATAAATAATAACTGAACACCAAAATACAAGAAAACCGGAACTAAACTAGAAACTCATGACAAGTTGTGGCTATTGTCAGGATTGTCTCATGGAGAGCATCATCCAAGCCTGTCTAAGTTGTATGTATATTACAATTTTATGTGAAAGAAAATGCATTATAAAATAAATATGGCATTTTGTACATTTCCTACTATATTATTTTTCAATGGGGAATTCTGAATGAGAAGTGTGGGGTTTTTTTCAGAAAGAGAAGACTGCCATAAGCTCCAACTGCGGACTAAACAAGCTTTATTTTTTGTATAAATGTATATCATTCTCTCCCGTTTCTACAGAATACGTCAAAAGCTAGTGTAAACAAGATGGCTACTGTTAGTCAGCGTAATAATACAACAATGAAATATATAAATGACTGAAACGCTAAAACCGTTTGTATCTACACAGTTTTATTTTGTAATTTATTGCGTGCATTTCTCGCCCGTTAAACTAGAAGCATCTGCCCGATTTTATTTTGTAATTTCTTGTGTTCATTTCCGGACAGTGGAGGTGGCCTGACAGTGGAGGCTGCAACGGAACCGACCGAGAGTGCAGGTCTGCAGCCTGACTGTCCTGCAATTTTTTCCATCTTCTTGATGTCTGCAAATACTCTGCAATAAATTAATCTCCTTTAGGACGGAAAAAGGTGTAACAAATGCATCAAACGCGCTGCAAATACATAATGTCAAAAACACAAACCGAGAATACAAATGCAACAAAAGAAAGCTTCATATCCAGTGCTTGACCCAAATGGATTTCAGGTGAAACGTATTCGGTGGAGACCAAAGGTGAATTCAGGCCTGTTCTTCTCTTGGCTCCCCTTTGCAGCTTATTTCTGTCATTACAGTGATTTTGGGATATCTCTGTGTGTTCATGAATTTTCATTTTTTTCTGAATTTGCAGCCTGTTTCTCCAAAAATAAATGTAAAAAAAATCTCTTATCAGCGGTTATTAAGAGATAAATTAAATCTGTTAAAGACTTCCTTTTGGCTCTGTTTACACTCATAGCTTGAGACGCACTACAGCCGATGTGTTCTGCCTCTTTCGATGTCCGCTTAGACTGTTATCCTGCACATAACCAGGACCTGCAAAAAACACTAGTGCAAACTACCACTCGGACTACAGAAAACAGAACATTTTCAACACCTTAATTCATGTGCCTGCAGATTCTGTATACATATGCAGTGCCAGTTTATAGATGTTTGTATTATAATCAAATAAATGTTCTTGAGCTACCAAATCAAGCCACAAAACAAATCACACACTCTCTGGCTTCTCGCTCTATGGTTTAAGGTCTATTCTCAGTCTGTTTCCATCCTTTTCTTCCTCTTCTTAATTCAGCTGTTGCTCTTCCTTATTGCATAATATTTCTTGTCTCAAAGGAAGGTCTAAATCGACAGTCCCACCTCTGTGACCCGGCTAGTTATAACATAAGCACTGTAAATACACTTCTGCCAAAACTGGGACAGACGAGATAAAGTGAAGCCAGGGTGCCCATCTCTGCAACAAGAATTTACTGAAGAAACACTGGTGTGTTCAGTGATCTAGATTTAGGGCGCACGCTACATTAAACTCTGCGCTCACTCCCCCTCTACTGTTTCAGCACAGCTCTCTCACTCCTCCCCTCATCTCTCGTCTGTGGCCTTCAGTCACATTAACCAAACTGTCCAGAAAAAATTTAATTACTGTAAAATCAAGACATGTGCAGTCAGCGCAAGTTATAATTAACAATAGAGCTGATTTGGTTAGATTGTGTGGTGTATAAATTTGGGACTAATTTAGTGCTGTACTGGATCTAAACGGGTGCAGTGGTAGCCTAGAGGAAGACCATCAGGCTTTTGACCAGAGAGCTGAAAAATATAGATTCATATCTTTTTTTTTTAATGGGAACTGGAAGGAGACAAGAAGGAGGAGTAAACTTATAAATAACTGCCAGGTTAACCATGAGCAAGGCATTTGACTTCTGATGGCTGAGGGCATCCGTCTATTTGCTTAAAACTCAAGATCGAGGATGTATAGATCAGTTCTGTGGTTTGTTTTAAGGCACTATAAGAACTGTGACTGAACTATATGAATGTGAAGAAGGATGTTGTCAGAGAAGAAAAAACAAGACTTCCAATACACCTAACGTGTAATTTAAAAAATCTATCTGAGGCAGACTTTTGAAAGTATGTGAGGACAGACAGATCAGGTCAGAGTAGAGAATATAGACCCAATCCAAAAGGTTTTTTTTCTTTTCATATAGAATTACTTCAGCACAGGTCTATTTGAATTTTCATTTACTGAAGTAAAAGTAATATCAAGAGAAAAACATACTGTAGGTATCAAAGAAAAATTTACAATATGTACAAAACAGCCCCAGTTAGTGCTTTTTCACAATGCTGTAAATTATTTTGAGATTGGGGTCGTATGAGGTATGAATCAATAGTGAGTGCGCTATGTTCAGTAGTTGACAGTCAGCACAGCCAACTAGAGCACCAACACCGAAGCAAAGCTTTGGACGGCTGTACAAAAACATCAGTTTAAGTGTACTCTATATACATGGTGCGTGCAGTAGTAGTGTAGTTTCTTCACACTCCATCCACTGATTAGGTAATCTCAGCTACAGTTACATTTCAACCTCGAAGCCCTACAGTAGTTGCAATCATGTTGCACTTATTCAGTTTATTTCTGTCAAAAAAAGGCTGCTTATTGAATGAATTGTAGAGGGAATATGTTCTTCTTACCGCCTGCTTGTCATTTTGGCTAACTATTATACTGCTGCGTTGTGATGTTGACATACTGTGATGTTTCGTTCCATCTCAGTTCCAAACTGCCCAGGTTTTAATGAAATAAAACTGACTGGTTAAAACATTTGGGTTGTGATTGGCCATTAAGGAGGTGGTAGTGGGTCCTGAGGCTAGATCAATTGAGAACCACTGCTCTATACCTTTTAATCTTTTATTAAATATATTAAGCCCTGCAGCGCACATGCAGCGCACTGTATGTAATTTATAGAAGAGACAGCTATTAAAAGAAAATACAAAATGATGGAAATGATCAAAAATGCTTTCACGATGGAGATAGAGCAAACTTTTATGAACCAGGGTACACAGAGGAATTACTTTTGCAGAGTTATTTATTAATCTTTCCTGATGGTCGGTACAGTGATGCTCTTTGGTGGTGATTTTGCATAATCCTCTTTCAAAAAAATTATCAAACAGCTGATCAGCGGCGTAACACATTGCACAGCCTGTGTGCTTTTAAGTACAGTACCTGAGTAAATGTACTTTGTAACCTTCCACCACTGACGAGCAGCAGAACAATGTTCCAGAATGAGCAGCGGTGGTCGGTACAGAGTACAACATTTTCCCTGCATAATCACAGCGGAAACTTCCTCTCTCACGCACAGATTCAGTGAAGACGGAGAAGTCAGTGGAAAAAAAATAGATGCATTTTAATTATTCAATTACTATCCTCAGGCTAGGTGATGTGAATGGACAACCTTGCGCTTGAAGTTCTGCCTCCCCAGCTCTGGCTGCTATAACAAATGTGATCACTTCTTTTCACTTACTTTCCATATTGTAAGGCATTTCTCCAACATGCGTGTTCTCATTGTATCACTTAGTTGCTCTAAGTAAAGAAGCAGTAGTAAGATAGTGGAAGAAGCTGAATTTCCTCTATAAATGTCTCAATCTCACCAGGGGACCAAAAGAAAAGTATTTTTGGAAAGCTCCGGTTCCCAAGGTTCTGCTGCTGGAATGTCTGCTGTAGGAAAGAGACTCATCAAGTTGTTTATGTTTACAAATATTTTGATGGCACTAAGAGGGAACAGTTTACTCACCGAATGGCCGAGTTTCGCAGTTATTTACAGTATACATCCCAGTTCTTGATATGTGATTGGTTACTTTCCCAGATAAATTCAGTGGGATAAAAAATTGTGTTGAAATGTTGGTGTTTTACTTAATTATTACAAACATTGGAAAGATACTTAAGAATGTGAGTCTTAGTCAGTGGCCAACATGGCTGCAAGCATGAAGCATAAAGAAAAGCCTACTGACTTCAAGAAAAATGTGTTTCAAGATATTTTTAAACTGAACGATTTCTTGTGCCAGATGAGGTTCCAGCTCAGAATCAGAGTTTCTGCTCTACAGTGAACAGATTTAAAACGTGGATGATTACATCAGTACTTTACGAACAGCCGGCCAATGGTAAACAGCATAGCCCCTTAGGCCAACGTTAGCTAACCCAAGAGAACATACGAGATCATGTGAGGTTGTACATTACTCTGGTGATACCTACTCTACACTTTGAGCTGAAAAGAGAGAGACCAGAACTGCACAGCTGCAGTCTTGTTGGGGTTAAAAAAGGCTTGTTGACATGAGAGAGGTCAGATGAGAGTCAGTCAAACACACACTTTAGCCACAAGTAGGAATGGGAATTACGGCTGCTGGATGTTACGGCACGGTTCTTCAGGAATGTAGTGCATGAGTCCATAGTGGCTCCAAAGGGTATAAAAGCAGGAATGGGACACACCATTGATCCCTCACCAGTCATTGGGAACGCACCTCTAAATCTGCGAGGTCTTGAGTGTGGCGATCAGGGTTTGGCAACTGTAAAACTAAACAATGAGCATCCAACTGGACTGCAGGATTTAGGGCAGGCAGTGAAAGTTGGACACAATGATAAAAAAAGCTTCCACAGTAAAGCTGTTTTAGAATTGTACGGTCACAAATGGTCACAGGACTACATCAAGTGTTGGATTTTTTTTATCATGGATGCACTGTATAAAGTCCCCATAAAGAGTTCGGATTAGGAAGCTCTTAAAAGAGAGCCTTGCTATGACGCCTAAGCTGTCTGCGTCACAGCAAAAAGTGTCTCTAGCATGCAGAGTTCCAGAGACATTCAAGATACAGTAAAAGATTCCCTCTGATGTTAAGATAACAGATCAATAGTTCGAACTTCAAAAAAGAGCTTGGTGACTGTGATGGCCACAGCCCCACAGTGAAAGGTTGTCTTACACACACACACACACATCATTATTACATGTTAACTTAATCTTTATTTTTCATTTGCAGTCAGTTACACATAAAAACACCCTCAAATTATTTGGTTAAGAATTTGGTTAATAGCATTCTATATATTACATGGGTTCTTTATTAAGTAAACACAAAATTTACAAAGCTTTGTGATTGGTTTGATTAAGTTATAGTTATAGTTTTTTGTTTTTTTTTCTCCAAAGAAATGCAGCGAGGTGGAAGAGGTGGAAGAATACCACGAGGAGATTTTCAAAACCGACTGTCTGAGCCTGCAGCACAAATAAATGGTGAGGAGGAAAATGGAGCTTCTGGAGGGGTGGACAGCACTGAGGATCAAGGTAAGGAGCCGACAATATCAGACCTGCTCTCCCTTCTTCAGTCCCAGATGGGGCAGCAGGAGGCAAGAGAGGCTAGGCAGATGGAGGAAAATGTCCGACAAGAACAGCGCTTAAGGGCACTCCAACACCAATTCCAGCTCCTACAGGTGGAAGTGCAGGCCCGAAACCCCCCTGTCTCTGAGCCTCTGTCAGCCAGGCCCGAACCACCAGATCCTGAACCACCAGGAGTAAACAGGCCCTTCCCAGCTGCTCCCAGCAATGAGACAGTCAGTCAGTCCGATCCCTCAGCAGGTCGGTCTCGCATCCATGAGCCAAGACTGGAAAAGCTCACAGATGATGATGACGTTGAACATTTCTTAATAACCTTTGAACGCATTGCTTTGGTTTGTCGGTGGCAGATAAATGACTGGGTTTTTCATCTCATACCATTACTCACTGGCAAAGCAAGAGCTGCATATGTACACATGGATATGGATGATTCTCTCCATTATGATAAAGTCAAAGAAGCCATTCTTCAGAAATATGATATAAATCCTGAGACATATAGGCAGAGATTCCGCTCCCTTGACATAAATCCAGATGAGAACCCAAAAGAGCTGTATGTACGGTTGAAAGAGTTGTACGGGAAGTGGATTAACCCAAAAAGTAAAACAGTCCAGGAAATTGGTGAAATCATAATTTTGGAGCAATACTTGAGAATGCTTTCTCCTGAGTTGCAGGTGTGGATAAAGGAACACAACCCAGCTTCTGCTGCTGAAGCTGCTAAACTGGCAGATGTGTTCGTAGCAGCACAGGGGAAAGAACAGGCATGGAACTACATTGCATGGGAAAGGAAGGATGGCTGCAGGTCAGCCTCTCAGTACCATCAAAGGCCAGCTACAGGTGTGGGTAAGCCCCTCATGAAGGACCGTCAGTCGACTAATATGTCCTCAAAGCCTCCTGCCAAAATGATTATTTGTTATCTATGTGGGATGGAAGGCCATACAAAACCAATGTGCCCCCAGAACTCATCCAAGATAACCCAAATGTGTTTTGTGCCAAGAATTGTTGGAACTGAAGTTACATTTGACCCATGTGCAAAAATGGTTTCCGTTTTGATCAATGGTAAAGCTCTAAAGGCACTAATTGACTCAGGCAGTGACCAGACTCTTGTACACAGACATTTTGTACCCTCAAATATTATCAGAACTAATGAGACAATCCCCATTTGCTGTGTACATGGTGATGAAAAACCTTATCCAACAGCAGACATGTACATTAAGGTGGAAGGACAAACTTACCTTCTGAACGTTGGTGTAGCTGATAATCTTCCATTTTCTGCTGTACTTGGCCGAGATCTGCCGGTTCTGTTTGATTTATTGGATTCCAGCTATGGATGTCATGTGGCAGTGACCAGAGCTCAAGCTCTAAAGATGGAGGAGCCATCTGAGACACTCAGTGCTCTGCCGTTCTATGATGCCGACCTGGAGACAGCACCTGGGAAGTCACGTAAGTCGCACCGACAAAGAAGGCAAGAAAAATTCCATCACACTGTTGTATCACCACCTACTAGCTCTGCATCTGAACTGCCCTTAGGTTTCAGAATCCCTAACAATGTCATTGAAATGCAACAGGATGACCCGTCATTGGCAAAACTTCTGCAACGAGCTGGGGCAAGGGGACATGGAAGTAGCCTGGAAACAAGGAGTGGTGAGAAATTCTTCATGAATGGTGGTATTCTTTATCGGCAGCAGGGATCAGACATACAGCTGGTAGTTCCTAGAGCAGCTAGGGAAACTGTGCTGACCTTGGGACACTCGGTTCCATGGGCTGGCCATCTTGGGAAGCACAGAACTTTTGCTCGCATTAAAAGACATTTTCATTGGCCTGGCTTGCGCACAGAGGTAGCCCTCTTCTGCAAAAGTTGTCCTCAGTGCCAGAGGACCTCCCCCAAAATCCCCTCCAGAGCTCCACTCCAGCCACTACCAATCATCAGCACACCATTTGAGCGGTTGGGCATGGACATTGTTGGCCCTGTTGAGAGGAGCAAAGCAGGCAACCGCTACATGCTGGTAATAACAGACTATGCCACAAAATACCCTGATGTTTTTCCTCTGAAGTCCATTAAGGCAAAATCGGTGGCCTTTTGCCTTGTGCAGTTTTTTTCAAGAGTTGGTTTTCCTTGTGAAATCCTCACTGACCGTGGAACTAACTTTATGTCCACTTTGTTAAAACAGGTCTACCACCTACTGGGTATAAAGAGCTTGAGGACAACCCCGTACCATCCTCAGACAGACGGCCTCACTGAACGCTTTAACCAGACTCTCAAGCAGATGCTGAGGAAATTTGTGAGTGACACTGGGGCGGACTGGGATCAATGGCTGCCCTACCTCCTCTTCGCATATAGAGAAGTACCTCAGGCCTCTACTGGTTTCTCTCCCTTCGAACTGATGTATGGGCATGAAGTGAGGGGCCCTCTCTCTTTACTGAGAGAAATTTGGGAGGGAGATAAGACAGGGAGTGGGACTGTTAACATTGTGTCTCATGTTGTGCAGATGCGAGACCGACTGGAGAGGATGAGTGAGCTTGCCCAATCCCACATGGCAGAGGCTCAGCAGTATCAAAAGGCCTGGTATGATCGGTCAGCCCGGCAGCGGTCCTTTAACCCTGGCCAAAAGGTACTCATACTCCTCCCTAGTGATGACAGTAAGTTGCTGGCGAAATGGCAGGGACCTTTTGAGATTCAGCAGAAAATGGGACCAACTACCTACAAAGTTTCCACCCCAGGCCAGCCTCGCTCCAGTAGGGTACTTCATGTGAACTTATTGAAAGAGTGGGTGGAGAGACCTGAAAAGAGGGCAGAGGTGTTGCTGATCAGGACGGTTCCAGAGGAGGAAGAATTGGAGGAACAATACTTGCCCTCTGCTGCTTCCCTGGACCTGGATCTTAGCCATCTCCCTGAAGAAAAGCAACATCGGGTGAGAATGTTATGCAACTCTGAGATTTTCAAGGAAAATCCTGGAAGGACTAACCTGGTGGAACATGATATTGTGTTGAAAGAGGGAGCTTCTGTGAGACGCTTGAGTTACAGGATACCAGAGCGCCTGCTGACCTCGTTGAAGGAGGAGGTAAACCTAATGCTATCACTGGGGATCATTTAGCCATCAAAGAGTGAGTGGTGCAACCCAGTGGTCCTGGTCCCAAAGAAAGACGGCAGCATACGGTTCTGTATTGACTTCAGGTATCTAAATGCAATCTCTCAGTTTGATTCATATCCTACTCCCCGAATTGATGACCTGATCGAGCGCCTGGGAAAGGCAAAGTATTTAACAACCCTAGATCTGTGCAAAGGTTATTGGCAGGTACCACTCACTAACAGCTCCAGACAGCTGACTGCCTTTCGTACGCCCTGGGGTTTGTTCCAATTCACGGTCCTGCCCTTTGGACTGCATGGCGCCCCTGCAACCTTTCAGAGGTTAATGGACCAGGTACTGTACGATCTCTCGGACTTTGCTGCAGCTTATCTAGATGACATTGTCATTTACAGCACTACCTGGGAGGAACACCTCAAACATCTGGAGAGGGTATTGGAGCGTCTCCAGACGGCCGGGCTGACTGTCAATTCATCAAAGTGTGTTTTTGCCAAGGCCGAAACGGAGTACCTGGGCTTCGTCATAGGACAGGGGATGATAAAGCCTCAAGTAAATAAAATCCAGGCCATCGAGTCTTGCTCCCCGCCAGACACAAGGAAGCAACTGAGGTCTTTTCTGGGGATGGCAGGATTTTATCATCGGTTCATCCCCCATTTCTCTGCCAGAGCAGCTCCCCTCACAGACTTGACGGGGTCCAGGTGTCCCAACCGGGTCCAGTGGACGAAGGAGGCAGAGGCAGCCTTCTGGGACATCAGACAGTCACTGAGTAAGAGCCCAGTCTTGTACAGTCCAGATTTTCAAGAACATTTTACCCTTCAAACGGATGCTTCGGAGAGGGGTCTTGGGGCTGTTCTCTTACAGGGGCCAGTAGATGAGCGACATCCAGTGGCCTTCCTCAGTCGTAAGCTGTTGCCAAGGGAAGTCCGGTACTCAACAGTGGAGAAGGAGGCGCTGGCAATCAAGTGGGCCCTGGACTCTTTTAAATACTACCTCCTTGGAAGAGAATTCACACTGGAGACGGACCACAAAGCTCTCCAGTGGCTGGATAAGATGAAGGACACAAATGGAAGGATCACTCGTTGGTACCTTGCAATGCAGCCATTCCGTTTCACTGTCCATCACATTCCAGGGAAGAGCAACTGCACAGCCGACTACCTCTCTCGCTGTCCCAGCGAGGAATTTGAAGGGGGGGAGTGTGTGATGGCCACAGCCCCACAGTGAAAGGTTGTCTTACACACACACACACACACATCATTATTACATGTTAACTTAATCTTTATTTTTCATTTGCAGTCAGTTACACATAAAAACACCCTCAAACTATTTGGTTAAGAATTTGGTTAATAGCATTCTATATATTACATGGGTTCTTTATTAAGTAAACACAAAATTTACAAAGCTTTGTGATTGGTTTGATTAAGTTCTACTAATTCATTTTTCCTTTCTTTGAGTTACCTGGCTGCTGGGTCTCCTTCCTGGTTTGGCCAAAAGATGTGTCTGTGGGTGGAGTCTGGCTTTATGGAGGAGGACCATACCAAGTCATGAGACAGCATGGGGGGGAATAGGGTTTCGTTGTATTCAGGTTTAGTTATGTTGTATGTTGTCCTCCCCTGCACGTTTAGTCTTGGTTTGGTCAGCTTGTATAAATGTCCCACTCAGTTCGCATTTCGTTAGGTCTGTTGGTTGAGTTCACATCTAGTTTAGTTATTTTTCAGTAGAGTTCTGTTCTGTTGACCTCTTTTAATTTGCTTGTTTAAGCAATATTGCTTTTGTTAAACCCTTTGGAATAAAAATCCTGATTTTTGAGTTGCAAACCTGTGTTCCTTTGTGCCTTGACTGTTTGGTCCACGACAGTGACATAAACAACTTTGCATGTGCAGGGAGATAGGATGATTGGTCAAATGTGTTGAATCCGCAGGAACACCCCGCAATATTTTGCTTATTGGAGGGACTGCCTGTTGTTACATGATAATGGCAGGGTGATGGCTAAATATTTAGATCAGTCAATCAATCCATACGTTTACACAATACCTGAACAGAATCTGCATATTCCTTTAATCTACTTAAATTTCATACAAAATAAAAGAGTCAAAGATTTCACTGTCTCTCATGTAGTCCTTTGATTTTCAGGCCTGTGTGCACTCTTGCCCTGGGGACTACACTCACTGAGAGGAGTATCAGCTTTCACTACATCACATAGTGTGTATGCCTGTCATCTCATATACAGGATCCCTTCTGCTATTCTCTCCATCTGCCATAGAAGCTGCACACAGACCCAACAGTACAGTGTAGTGTTTCACCAATAGATTAATAGAGTGAAATAGTCTGCTGGTTCAAAGGCACACAATGACAAGGTTGTGTTTTATTAATAACCAGACTTATTGATGCATAATGATATCCCAAAATCAATTATGTCCAATGTGAAATATTTAAAAGGCGAACTCACAGACTGTATAAAAAGATGGAAGACATGACGGCACACTGCTCACTGGCTGCAGTGTAAGTAAAAAAGCCTGCCTTCTCAAACATGGATTCTTTTATTATAGTTACATCTTATCATGCTGATTCAAGTGTTCATTTTCCTTGACAAGTTTAGTTTTATTAGTTATTTGATGCTTTAAAAAGGGACAGCTCTGTTGACAAATACGGCAGCCGATATGTTCCGGATTAGCAGAGTAGAGGAGAAATGAAGCTAACACTAACACTTCAGTCATTGAACTTTCCTAATCCATGAATATCTGCTTCAGACCAAAATAACAACTTGTTCTGCTGTTGAATGCACCAACATGAGGGATCTTTGCTGTTTTTTTAGGTGCGATTTGGTTAGCGGAAGGAGCAGGACGTCCATACTGCAGCTCCACCAGCCAATCTCTACTGTGCAGACTCCAAATGGGCAAGATGGCAGCGGCCACTTCTGGTGGTACTTTGGCTTTAATTTTGTACAATGAGAGGAGGTAGAGACCCATCGACCATCTACATATACGGACATAAGGCGGACCTAAAGTCAAGATGACATGGTTAAAATATGCCCAGCTCTTCTACCTACCTCATCCTCAGATATAACAAACTTCCCAAACTCACAACTTTGTAAAACAAGCACAATGTCCCTGAATAAAATGAATATTTTACATGTAGGGAGAAGGGAGCAAACGCTGTTTCACAAACAGGAAAGGGCAACAAGGAAGAGAGTAAAATATTAAAGTGGAGATAAAGACGTGATGGCAGCTGGCAGAAACAATTAAAAAGAAGCGCTGGAGAAATGTAATTACATGCACATCAAGGCTAATGGTAAGCACAAGCAATGAAAAAGAATGTCTCACTTACTGTGAACCATGCATTTATTTATACAGACACATTTTTAATATCCATTGGATATTTATTACTTAAAATGCTTAAGTACTTACAAAAGCCCAAACATGAAGAAACAGTATAAGATGATTTGATGCAAATAAAATCAAACAGTACATTTATTTTTCCATGTAATCTGTACTCATAGATAATAGGTGGCTACGTTATATTTAATAGTAGATGAGGGGTATGAATAAAGTTGATACTTCATCCTACTCCTTTTCGAACATGTACTGCTTTGTGTTTAGTTTTGCAGTTCAAATTGTTGGATAGGTTTACTTTTCATATTTTTATTAGTTTTAGTTATTATTATATTAATCAGTTAATAATATATTTTATTTAGTTCATATGTTAGAAATAAAGATATCAATCAATGAATCATAAAATGTAGAATCTGTAAGCAAATGACAGGATTTTAGGTATCAGAAGAGTTCCAGTTCCTGTTTGTAGTCTAAGTATAGTTTCGTTTCAGCATGCTTTGATTGTATGAAGGAAACAGTGTGTGGAGAGCAAAAGGGGTGGATGCATCGGCCTTAATGTAATCCCATCACTTCTCATGTTGCTTGTTGGACTGTAAAAAATGGCAACTCACAGAAAAGGAAGTCGTGGTCAGAAGCCCTTTATTGCTAACTACTGGTTACACCGGAGTCCCATGAAGTTGGCCATCACTCTCAGAGGCTACCAGACTGTAGTCACTGGATTCCAAGACTGATAGTGTAATGTATGTAATACCAAATACCTTTAAGTCGTGCTTTTTTTTTGCTACATGGCTGATTCATTTCCCTCAATCTTTTTTAATTGATATTGTGCAAAATCACAACCCAAGTTATTTCATGAAACTTTACATCTATAACAGGCCTGGACCGAGACTTTATTAAAGACCAAACAATTTAACCATGAGCCGGCTTAGTGAAGGAAACAAGGAAATCCTAAAAATACTATAAACAGGCAGAGCGGGGTGGACTCTCATCTGCCTTAAACAGAGAGGCAGACTGACAGATAAATGGACACTGATCCTGATACCTTGACAAAACCATTGGTTGATATTGCTCATGTGACAAACTGCTCAAAGCAGTGTGTTCTTTTCACATAATCCTAATAATAGCAGAAAGTCATCTTGTCCACAGAGTGTATTCCTGAGTCTGTACTCATTTCACTACATTTTGTGTGACGAATGATAGTCACACTCCAGATCTCCCACTTCAGCAGTTTGCAAACTGCCATGACTCCCCTCTCCAGCACTCGGTTAAGTGTCTCAGTGGGTTTCAAAAGACTCTTTCTCTTCTCTCTGCTCTGTCTGAATAAGTAGCTGAATTTGTGCAACTATCTACTTATTGATGGTGCTTCAGAGACATGCTGTGCGAGTGTGTCTGTGTTTCGTGTGTGTGTGTGTCTATGGCCCCATTATTCAAGCAGCTTATTGATCAGAGGGTGTTTGGTTTCTCGGCGGCTCCTAAGTGCCAAGCTCGTTTCCATGGAAACTTAACGGGCTGGCCGTGAAGCACCGGCCTTGGCTGTGATCAGTGTTGCTGGAGAGAGTTGCAAACAGACATTCACACTAACACATGCACATACACAGCCTATAGAGCAGACAATGGAGATGTATGAAATGTACTGTCTGTATCCAGTGCTGCCCAGAGATTCCCTTTTTCCTTCTGACTCCTGGAAATAATGTGCATTTAGAAACATGCACAGTATCACTTTAAAGTGGCCTCACTCCCATTATATTTAACTATGTAGACTAATTAACAGTTTACGACCATTGCAATTTACCCAACTAACTGAGCTCGTTTTACTCACACTTTATTATTGACAACAATTGGATCTGATGGACATAAACTCCCTCAGTGGCTCTATCTCCTCTCACTCGGGACAGAAAGTTCTGACTTAATAATTAAGTGAGATTTCATGTTTGATATCAGAATGAACAACCTCCGGAACAGCTCGGAGACACATCAGAGCTGTTCAGGAGGTGTAAGATTGGATCTGTAAACCCCTCACATTACTCTATTATTTGGGCTGAACATCGGTACAGACCAAGGGACCAAACCTGATTCATCCCTCTATTGTCAGGAGGGTGAATGGGGTATAAAGCCACCCTTTTTTAGTAATGCATTGCCGTGAGACAAAAAAGAAGGCTAAAAGACTCTGGATGAGGTTGTAAATAGGCAGTCAGCTTTATTCTACAGAGAGAAAACCCGTGTCGACACGCTAATCTCTGCCCCCTTTCTGGCGCGATGCTATGCTCCGTCGGTAACTTCTGTGACTCCTTGTCATCTCAGCTACAAATTCTCGAACATCGTTCTAAATTTGTTCCCGCAGAGTTCGATGAATAGACTGAATGAGTAATAGATATAATAAAGACCTAACCACCATAAAATCTTCACTGTTTACTAACTAACGTGTTTGTGACGTCAGACTGTAACGCAGCAGAAAAGAGACTGACAGGAGTATACTCCACTGGCAAGGGGAAAAGAGACAATCGGCATCTATAAGCAGGTCTACCTGGGTCTGAAAAACATGTGTCAATGAGCTAATTTTGGTGGGAAAGTGGTATTTGATGGTATTTGACTGCCAGTTTTAATATCTTTCAACAGCAGTATGTTAGCTTACGTTAGCGTCAGGAGCTAGTAGGTTTACCATTGGTCAGCTACACATTTAACTGCTTCATTTCCTTTTAGACTTCTCTCTTCCTGGTTATTGTGGGCCAATTGGAAGTACTGATCATATTTATAACATTACAAATTGTAAATATCAAACCTTTTTGATATTATTGGGACTCCAATTAGTCTATTAGCTGCCTTACAATTGGTATAACTTGTAATCTGAGCCCGGCCTATGCACCAGAAACAAATATCAGTGTTCAAGACAGAATAACTGAATGTATCTTTCAATCCCTAAAATTAAGCCAAAACATAAAATAGAAAAAATACTCCTATTTTGACTATGAAACTACTATCATGTGAATACTTATTCACTAAGTATAGTGTTGTTTGGAATCGCATTAGGCAGATTTGTTCTGTTTGTCTTCACTTGTTAAACTGGTCCAGTGCATGATAGCTTCGACCATACCAGGAGAATTGTACCTCCTGGTAACCAAAAATGTACCAACTTACATGTACCCTCTTTTAAGCTAGCTTGCTAATGCTAGCCATGTGTGGATGGAGTTGCTAGCGATCAGTGGTCATTGGTAATTCCAAAAATGAATTAGGGTTTTTGACCTACAATAAATTTATCTGCCAGAGAGTTGAATTTTCCTGAAATGGATATGCAATCAACATATTCATACATTATTATTAATTCATGTGAAAATACTGTTTTTGTTTTTCATATTGTTAAAAAAACAACAACATAAAAAAACACGTCCACACACAGCCTGTATTGTGTGGGAGTCATGCTGATCTGCTGCTATAAATAACTTGGTTCAGGAGGTTGTCGTGGCAACCAACAAACTGATGCCAGGGTGGGAACGCTCAGCTCCTTGAAGAGAATAGCACATTCATATGGAGACAAGAAGTGAGGGGAGGTAGAGGGCAGGAAAAGCGAGATGAAAAAGATCAATGTAGCCTCAGAGATAGAGAGAGCATACAGAGCAAGATGAGGGATGAGAGGAGAAGGACAGATTCTAAACACAAGACAGGCTGAGAAGAAGAGAAGGGTTGGAGTGGACTAAAAAAAGAAACGAGAAAATAGTTTTTATTAATTGTAAATACACCAAATGAAGACAGCTAGGAGGAGAGAAAGATAAGATGAGATAAAGGATCAGAAGAAGATCAGGGAGGAATGAGAACAAAACTTTTAAATGGGAAGAAGACTCAGATGGAGGATGAGGAGTAGAAGAGAAGGAAAGGGGGATTAAGAGTGACGAAAGGAACCAATCAAACATTATTTCTTGCATAGAGTGCCTAATCAAAAAATGATATTATGAAACCAAACAGTAATTTTAGCTTGTAAACAGCAGCTGGATGGAGTCTAGGAAAAACTTCCCAGAAGGGACAAGAAAAGTACATATCTAATCTAATCTAAACATTCGGCAACAATGGCAAGGAAAAACTTCCTTTTAACAGGCAGAAGACTCGAGCTGAACCAGACTCATGGTGGACAGCCATCTGCCGGACCAGAAAGGGCCGAGAAAGTGGGCTACAGGGAGGGTTGAAAACAGAGAGATGGATAGAGACAGGCAGGCAGACAGACAGGGAGACAGCCACAGACGGAGACAAACACAGAGACAGAAATAACAACAGATATTACAGACTTGTAGTTACAATGCCCTTATAATAGTGGAATATATATATTATTAGTACTTTTAGAGCTTGGTTGAGTTGCTCACATTTTGGGGAAATGCTTTTTTGTTCTGCTCTCTCAGCAACGGCTACATGACAGAAGTTAGATCTAGCAGATGGTTAGCTTACCTCAGCATACAAACCAGCTGCAGGGGTAAAGCTAGCCACACTAATGTTGTTTTTTGATGAATGGGAGCAAATCTCTGCAGCTAGATTCCGATATCTAGTTGAAAGCAAGCACATATGCATGCTACATACAGGCATCAACATACTTTTTTGCCATGTAGTGTAAAAATTGTGTGTGAATATGTTAAGTAAAACCACTAACACAATTACTTTACTGTAAATAATCATATTTTTTAGTGCATATCATTAATTTTAGGAGGATTTTTTTGCTGTATTTGAAATTCTCTTGACATCCTGTCAGCAATCAATGAATCAAATGACTAAAAGAAAAGAACATTTCAGTACATAGGGCTGTCACACGCCCGTAATAGGTCCCTCCAATCATTTAATGTGGTCTGAAAGGGAAAGAAATAGTTTATTTGCATGTTTGACCGGCTTGTCTATTTCACAGAACAAACAAGCGTGTTGTACAAAGCTTAGCAGAGAAAGGTATTGGATACCCTCTACTTAACTTTCCCTTCTAAGCATGTAGGAGAACCTAGGGTGGCAGAGAAACTCACCTAAATCCATGAAAAGCTTCTTTTTGTGACTTCATGGATGAGACCTGCTCCCTCTGTGGATATAAAAAGCTTATTATAGGGTTTAAAAATAAAACAATTTACACAAATGAAACATGCTTGAGACAAAAGCATACTTGACCATTAGATTGCATGTCTGCCACTAACTGTCATTAGATTCCCTGATCCTACACATGACCTTTCAAAACACAATCTGCTGGCACTAAAAATGGGCTCTATCACATTTTATGACCCCGCAGCCTCCTCCCCTACTTTGGCCTTGCAGGACAGATGCTGATGCTGACCTAGACTCTGTCTGCCTCCATCTCCCAGACTCTCACAACGGCTGTCTGGCTTAATATGTGGCGTACCGCTGTGTGAACCGACACTAATGCTGACATGAGGCTTTAACAGGATCAGAGTAAGGGGTGGGGGTGGGTCAGGGCTGGGAAGCAAAGGGTGCAGAGGGCAGGATTGATGTGCGAATGGGGAGAAGAAGATGTCTAAATGAGTGGGGAGAATTGGAGGGGGGGTTAAAGGGGATAAAGGGCAGAGATAGAATGTATATGTAGGGGAAAAAACAGAGGACATTGATGGGAAAATACAGGCTGGGGATGTTCCGGGAGGATGTGGGATTTAGGAAGAGAGAGAAGGGGGTGCAGGGAGGATTAGTGAGGCAAGACAAAAGCCCAGCGCTGCAGAGCGAGCAGGAGCTTTTCATCTGCATCAACTATAAATCATCACACCCATTCCTGTGGTATTTCTCTGTCCTGCTCTATTCTCTGTTTATCTGTGTGATCATAAACACAGCTGGTGAAAAATCCTCTGTGTTGGTGTTGCCTCTGTTACTACATCTCTCCTCATTTGTCAGTTTTCTTGCCATTTCTCAGCTTCTCCTCCACATCTCTCGTTCTCCTTCTCCACCACTTGAAGACAGTGAAGAGGGTTTTCCCAAGAGAAATCCCCCTGAAACCTTCTAGAGTATTGCATCACAAGACACAAATAAAATCAAGCTTAAAGTTTTGCTTCAGACTTATTGGTGTATCTCCAACTTTAAAACAATTCCATCAGTGTTGGAGTATGGAGGCAGTTAGCTATTAAATGTGTTCAATAAACTGTACCCTGCTTGCTGTAATCACTTAATAAAAACTGTGGGATGTATCTGATTCAGGAAAATATGCAGTCTACATTCAAGTTTGTTTTGTGTTGTTTGTTGTGTACTGCTCAAATTAGGACGGGACATGTGAGCTTCCACTGTCATGACATGTGAGCTTCCACTGTCATGACATGTGAGCAACAAAATGCATTTTGTAGCATGAGTGCTAGCTTTTAGCACTGATGCCATATTTACTTGACACATTTAATGACAGATCCAGGAAAAAATAAATAATTCACACTTAAAGAAACCCAGTCTCATACAATCTCTTGCGCATACAATTTCAGCACAAGTGTTCAGCTTGAAAAAAAAAGGGCTCACTTTTCACATTAATAATATAACGGGCAAATGGGCAAGCACCTACAATTTTTTCAGAATGTGACCTTTATCTACTCTGTGTCTCCCAGGATACATTGCCCATTTGGGATATAACTTTTACATTTTCCCTTCTTTTAATAGTTCATGTACCATCTTTTAAAACATTTTAAAAACAATTAATTGGCCACTATCATGTTTTGCATACAAAGTTTAAAAAAGTGAAACAAATACAGTATGGGAGTTGAGAGCATTTTGACCAGTGACAATGCAAATCCTCAATTTGGACCTCTGACACATGGATGGAAGTCTGTCGATCCGGGCACATCCTGCATTGGCCTTTCACTAACAGGATTGGAAAATTCGGTCAATCCCATCATATCACATACTACCATTCATTTTCCAAAATATTAATATTTGCTTGCCCATTTGTACTCTGGTGAATTAATCAACATCTGCCTACAGATTCTACATTTCTGTGTAGAATCTGTAAATAGAGATTAATTAATCAATAATACTAATGTAAGAGTAAAATAAAGAGTAATTAATATTTCACCTTTTTATTATTGATTATCTATAGGGTATAAAACACAAGTATATCTGTGAGTGATTATCCATGTTTTATTTATCTGGGCAACCTATCCTCCAGGATACATACATTCAGTGCCTGATTATCAAAGTTGTGAAAATCGTATTCATTATTTTTCCTGCAAAAATATAATAAACATGAACTAATAACAACACGTAACTCATGGCCAGTGTCTTTGTCCCCGCACGCTGCCATTATGGATTTTGATTCAAATAATGTGCAAATTTGTGAATGTTGGCATGAAGTCACATGACCTGAATTTGACCCCACCCCTCATCAGTGTTTCTCATTAAGTGCACCCACTTTTTGTCCCTTCCCCCTACAGCCTGTCAAATGACAGAAAATTAAGTGTTGATGCTGCAACATTAAAAATCCACAATGCAAACAAATACTGATGTCTCAATCCGAAAGTGCTTTTCCCATCACACCATTAAAAAATGCCAGGAAATGTTATAATTTGTACTTTATGTTATCACCCCAAAAAAGTGTAGGGTTAAAAATGAAAAGTTAAAGATGACTCTTCTTAACTGTAAAAAGGCAACTCAACCCCTTCTTCCTGTTCTGGATCTAAACCTCACTGTGAGCTGTGAACATGATCAGACGTCACTTCTCGGGTTGAACACTTGAACTGAATGGGGGCAGATGTTCGGTGAAAGGCCAGGGAAGCATGAATGGGGTTATGATGTCATTGGAAGAGGACTTTAAATGGCTTCCATGGCAATGTTGATTAATCTATACACTTGCATGGATAATAACCAGAGAAACTGACATGACACACACAAATTCTATGACTGAAGTCAGTCCCAAGACTGTAACACTCCAGCACAGCAACAGCACTTCAGGCTGAACTTTAATCTTAGCCTCAATAATTTATATCTAAATTTAAAACCCAAATCCCAAATCTGCACTTTCCTGCTCTTCTTAATAAACTCACATCCGATGCTGAACCTAACCTCGGGCAAATTCATCATAATACTAATCTCATCTGTGAACCGGCAGTCTGGCCCAAAAATAACTCCTTAAAATGTGAGGAGCGACAGGATGTCCTCAAGAAGCAGATTTCTCTGAGGTTATCCAATATCCTTAAAAGTATGTAAATGTACTCACACACTGACATACACAGGCGTGCATAAATACACACACTGTCACACAATTTAGTGCAAGTTCATACACAGGCCTAAGGGTGCTCTCAGAAACTCCTTGTACCTTGTGGTCTGACCTTAACAATGACAGAGGATTACACAACCACACACACATGTATACAAACTTTGTAAACATACACATGGTACATACACAGAGGTGAGTTGGGATGCCTATTTGCGTGATTAAATCAGTTTTGTAAGGTGGAGGAGGCAGCATTCATCTCCATTAGCGGCTCGGAGGGCTGAAAGCTCATGAAAGCACTGTGACTCACACACACACACAGACGCACACAGACGCACACACAACACTGGCACAGAGAGGCAAACATTAGTAATGGAGTGTGCTCAGGGCATTGTAGTGTCGAAAAGATGAATATAAAAATGTGAATATATCTAAATACTGAAAAACTTGATATTTTTGTAGAATTTGATCGATTAAATTCTGCATTGTGAGTGCACACAACGGCCACGAGTCCCACACGGAAGATTTCAACTGTGAAAAAATCCATCGTCCAAACGAAGAATGCAATGTCTTTCTAGCCAGGGAAGAAATGTGCTGCCCTTGAGGATAAATAATGTAGGCTTACATCTGGCAGAAGATAAATAATATAACATACATATTTTGTTTCGTCCCTCTTTAAGCTTCTACAACCTTTTCTTCCCTCCCTCTCCTCTCATGTTTTGTCACCTCTCCTCCCCTAACAGGGTCTCACAGGCCAGTGAACACAGCACCAAGTACAAATGTGATGCAAATCTAACAGCCACCTGAAGTGCACAAATGTCCTCCATGTCGTAAGATACATGTGTTATGGAACAGAATTGAATATAATAAAATAGAACAGAATAGAATAGAATAGAATCTTTTCCACTTGTGTTTTCTGCCTTGATGCTGATCCACCCAGCAAAGGTCACCGGTGTCACACTGAAACGACTTTGTCATCGTAAAGCCAGTGAACTGATATGAGCGTAATGTTTAATTGCAGCAATAAATGGTTTGTTTGAAATCATACACACATTGAAACCCCGCTGGTGACATTTTAAATGTCAACACTGATGTAATTACATTACCAGAATCTAAGATGGGTGTAATCTAGTTTGACAACCCTGTTCTATTGATGCCACTAAAAAGACTCCATCCAGAGACATTTAGTGTTGCAAAGGAGGAAAGCCTGGTCTTACCAAATGGTGTCTGAATAACATGACAATTGTAATGTCATTCTGTAGGTTATCACAATGCTTTTATGTTTTTCACCTGCATTTTACATCATTTTTACTAACTCACATTGTGTACAGATGGTGTGCTATTCTACATGAGACTTATTTAAAACCACATGCGTTAAAATAACGCGACGCCTGCGAGCTAGTTCAGGCAGACGACTCGAGCTGCACTGATTTCACACTTGACACACGTTATTCACCACAGTCATGTGACAAACACTTCCTCCCATTTAAGCGACCTATTTATGCTGCGAGATTCAGGTCTCTTCCTCTACTCTGTCATTGCCACCGCTGCCCTTTCAGCCCCACCACCACCCCAGTATCCACCTGCAGGCTCCGGTTAGGGGGGGTTTAAGATATTATCTCATCACTCCTCAAATCTTTGCATGTAAATAATTCTGCGAGGAGTGACGAGGTCAGAGCCTAGATGCCAAACACAAGCTATGTTATGCTGAGGTGGTGCCCAGCAAACGATGTGGGCTTCAGAGATAACTGGCAGACATTCTGGGGAAAGCCTAGTCTGATCGGAAGAGACGGTATTCATCCCACTTTGGATGGTGCAGCTCTTTTGTCTCGTAATACGGCTAAGTTTGTTAGTCGTAAAACCTGACAAACCAGAGTTGAGACCAGGAGGCAGAGCTGTAGTCGAACACACTCCTCTGAGCTTCCCTGTGAGCAGTTTCCCAGCCACAATGTTAATGTTATAGAGACTGTGTCCGCCCCCCAACCCAGGCCTTTTATTACAGTCAATCCAAACTTAAATAAAAAAGGAGTAAATCAATTTTTTTTAATAAAAATTAAAACAACAACCGAAGTTATGCCAAAAAATATGAGAATTAAATGTGGTCTGCTAAATATCAGATCACTGGCATCTAAAACTCTAAGTGAATGATCTGATATCAGATTATCATATTGATTTACTCTCTTTAACTGAGACTTGGCTGTGTCAGGAAGAATATGTTAGCTTAAATCAATCCACTCCTCCCAGTCATCTTAATACTCATATTCCTCGAGACACTGGCTGAGGTGGTGGTGTGGCAGCTATTTTCAGTTCTAGTCTTCTAATCAACCCTAGACCAAAACTTAGTTTCAGCTCTTTTGAAAGCCTTGTTCTGAGTTTTTCACACCCAGCCTGGAAAACTTTACAGCCTATTTTATTTGTGATAGTATACCACCCTCCTGTCCCATACTCTGATTTTCTAACTGAATTCTGAGTTCAGATAAAATAATTATTGTAGGGGACTTCAATATTCATGTAGATGTTGATTGTCTTAGCATGGCATTTATGTCCCTTTTGGACTCTATTGGTTTCACTCAAAGTGTAAAACAGCCTATTCACCGCTTTAACCACACCCTCGACCTTGTTCTAGCTTATGGCCTTGAAACCGAAAATTGAAACTTCTTTATTTAAAAATTTAAAATCCTTCTTCTTAATTACAAAGCTCTTAATGGTCAGGCACCATCATATCTTAAAGAGCTCATAGTGCCATATTACCCCTCTAGAACATTGCGCTCCCAGGATGCAGGCCTGCTTGTGCTAAAGTCTCTAAGAGTAGTGTGGGAGGTAGAGGAAAATGTATGTCGCGAAATCATAATCTGAATATGTACGTTAAAGAAATATCCTACAGGATTCTATTGTGACTCACAGTCTCTCAAAACCAAGAGAACAACTTTAGTATTAAACAGTGTGTTTAAAATGTATAATAAAAATTTGTTTCAGCAATTGCACGGACTGCAGTATTCAAATGTATTCTGAAACTGATTTCAGTGGATAGTTTGTGAGGAATCAGCCTTTGATGCAGCTCAGCAGGCTGGTGATGTTTGATGAAAAATTTACCAGTTATTCTGCCATACGTTCCCACAAAATATATACATATATAAATATGTATATATTTTGTATATATATTGTAAATATATATATATATATACATGTGGGATTTTATTTGCCTCCATTCTGTCAACGAAAAACAGTTTGGTGGTCATTTAGATTGTAGCATTGCAGTGTATCAGACTGCACAGTAGCAAACTTAACACACTCCTTCTATATAAAATGATTACTCACGGTGCCTTAGGTTTCCGGTTTCAAGAAAAGGGAAGATGAATGGCACTCTCATGTGAATGTGCTCATTGATTCCCACCTCTATTAACAATGGTATACCATGAAATATACATATCTTCCACAGCAGAGGGAAGAAATTAGCCGTAGCTACAAAGATGCTCCCTGCAGTCATTCAGAATTACGCCCTCTTCACGGGACAGCAGATTGGGCTGTAGCAGCACCCTGTGTGAGAGCACCTTTGTTGTGACTGTGACTTCAAAATGCATCAAGACAAATGTCACATGACACTGTCTTCTCTGCCACGTCTGCGTTCCATAAACAGTTACAGTTTTATTCATAAATTTGAATGCCTCTACCCACTACTGGCAGTGTGCATGTGGCATCTTTAGCTACAGTGACATCATCATACTCTAATGTCACTTTTGATTTTTGTGATTGATACAAACAAATTTTGACACAGATCTGTTTTAAAACCTAAAAAAAGGAAGGCTAGATAATGATTTTTCAAAGTAATCCATCATTCGACCTATTAAAAATAAACATGGACGACCTGCAGCCGAGTTAATTTTACGCCAATCTTTCTACAAAATCTCTTTGTTTCTGCCGTCCTTTGAAGATGAGCCGTACAGGAGAGCGGTGGTGTGCTGCGTTAATTACTGCCTCCGCAAAGTCCTTGTTATTTGCCACTTTTCCCAAAGCAACCAAAGGAAACTTCCATCTCTTATAATTGGTTTTAGTCATTAATATGGATCTTACTTTTCAAGGAACCGCCAATTGATTTGTACTTTCTGTTGACCAGAAAAGACAGAAAGGAACTAGCCAGAAGTGGGTGAACAAAATACAGGACAAGTCATGAAATCTAGATGAGGATTTCCTCTCTTAAAAGGAGGAACACAGCTTTACAAGCATCTGATTGAATGAGCTGTTGGTGAGACATGCCTTTGCGGCTAATGCAAACCTTGGCATTGAAGCCTTTATTATGTTAATCATTACAAATTAGACAAATACTGATTTGAAGGTGTTGAAATGAATGGCTTAAATGTAAAATTGTCTTCTTTAAAGGACATTGAAAGTAAAGGCAGGCAGAAAACAAAGACGTTTCCCTTGTTATTTAAGGATTCATGACAGCAAGATAGAAAGAGTGGGAGGTGCAGCCTAAATTAAGGAGCGAGAATCTAAGAAGAAAGGAAAGAGGGTGAAAAAAACTAGATATGAAGGCTGGGGATCCAGAGACTGAAAAAAAGGATTATGCAGGCAGCAGAGCAGCGGTATTATGAAACCGCAGCTGTGGCCTTGGGCAACAACGTGAATCTATTAAGTCCAACACACGAGTCTAGTCAGCCAACTGAAGAACACACAGAAAGACAGAAAGAGAAACACACAGAAAGACAGAGGCATACATGATTGCAGCAACTGTACAAATTCCCATTATGCCAAACACATCACATCTGTATACCAACCCCCTTTTTTGGAGAACACACTTCACTTGAATGTGTTTTCTTTGTAGTAGAACAAACATGAAAGTCAGGTGGGAATTGAGGGTTTACCCCCGAGGTCTTCAATAACATTTAATTTAACCTTTCTTCACAGTGGGTGTGTGGACTGATGACCCTCACAGGGGCTACATACACAGGAATGCCCAGAGGTGTCCAGCACAGGGATCCTTCTCCGCTGTAACACACAAAACCACCACTGTGAATGAGCATGGTTATGCATAACCTAATGTATTAATCATTGGTTGAAGAGTCCAAACATTGTATGAAGTTGTCTAGTAGAAATGTTCTGTGGTTAATTGTGTAGATTGACTCAAAAATTAGCTGGTTGGACTGACCTCAGCTGGTTTATCTTTTTGCGAAGGAGGAGCTTTAACCCTCAGTAAATCTATACACATTACCCATACTATTTTATTCTGAAAGTCTTGAATTTCCTGCCATTTCAGATCCTTTGTGACTCCTGGTCCCTAATTATCAGCACCTGTACTTAATACACACCTGCCCCTGGTTATGTTGTTAGTCATCCCGGTTCATAAACTCCTTTGTTTCCCCCTCATTCGCCAGATTGGTTTTGTCCATGTGACTTCATCACTTTCCTCATACTTCCTTTTATTTTTGTATGTACAGACTAGATATTTAGAATTTCTTCTTTTCCATCACTGTTAGTGTTTGCCATTCATGTATAATGCTGCATTCACGTGGATTCAGGCAGATGGTAAACGGCAAACGGATATCCCTTTAGTGGACGAGAGCAGGACGGTAAAAAGTGGCGAGGCCAGCAGAGATACATTTTTGCCGTCCTCTGCAATGGAATTTACAACCGGATGTTACGTACCTCCCTCACAAAACAAGAAAACATGGGCCATCTGGACAACGAGAATCTTATCATTTTGGTACAACAACACCCGGAACTTTATGACCAGCGTTTAAATTCCTACAGTTCTCCTTCCACTGTCCATACTGGACATGAATGAATGAGCTTACGTTTTGAGGGGAATCTAAAATGATTTCATGTTTGCAATAGGATATCAAGAGAAAGCTGCATTTATAGCTACAAATATCAGAATAATTGCATAAAATGATGACACAAAATAAATTTGATTATATAGTTTATTCAACATCACCATAGCAACATCTCATCATGCGTGTTTCGTTTTGCTGTCCTGCCGTTCCGTCGGAGTGTTTGTTTTCTTTTCCCTTGCCATTCAAAAGGTGTTGTCCGTGTACCGTCTGCCTGAATCCATGTGAACGCAACGTAAGCCTTTTTGAACTGTGCCTTGTATCCTCCTTCTTCTTCCTTTGTTTGATACTACTGATTCTTTGTCTGGTATCATTACACAGAGGCCGCAGCCTGCTGTTATGTGATTGGTCAATATTACTCAGACTACAAGCGTAGTTCAAACAGAACACTTGCCTTCCCGGGAAATCCAAGTCTCTGCCTACAGATTCTACATTTCTAGAGATTACACAGAGTCTAAAGGCAGACTTTTTCTGTCACCTACAGACCTACATTGTGTTACATTTGTCAAACAAAATGGTTGTTAAGCTAAAAGACTTTTCTCTTTAAATACTAGAAATAAAAAATAAACCCAAATCTAACCTTTGTTTTGGTTCTCTAACCAAAGCAGCCAAAAAAAGTGTTTATATATAAATATAAACATATTTCTGATAATAGAAGGACTCAACCGCTTTACATTCCAATACTACAAATGTATTGTATTTACAGTCAGAAGGTGAAGCTTTTTAGTCTTTCAGTAAGCATGTTCAACTAACTCATGAAGCTAACGTTAGCTTGAATAACTAATTTGCTACAGCTGTCTTGGAAGAGTTGTCCTGAGTTGACCAAATCAATGATGACTGTCAAATGCTGTTTGAAAAACTACTTACAGTTTTGCAGAAATTCTTCTCATGTTATTGTAAAATGCGTAAATGCACTGTGAGAACAGAAAGCTTAAGAGGCAAAAGCAACTGAGGGGGACGCCTCGACAAACGCTTCGCTGAGCTCAAGTACAGTTAGGCCAGCGACCCAGGGGAGGAATATCATCTAAACTGTGGTCTGCCTGTAAAATTTAATTTCAAGGTCTCCCTTCACCACCATCATACATCACGAAGGTGCAAAGACATCGTATACACTAATGAGGATTCTTACTTGAGGAACCTTATGGTCATTATCCCTTTCTTAATCCCTAATCTAAACCTTCATTCTTCAACCATACAATCACATCCAAATCTCTAATCACAGATTCTACATAAATATGTGTTCTGGTTTGTAGGTCCAGTACAATTGTCCACTGGCGTTTCAGCAGGCTTTGTTTGTATGCAGGAAAATGTGTGGAGAATAAAAAAGGCCTGAACGCATCGTCTGTAATGCATCCAAGAACCCACTAGTGGTCATCTGACAACAATAAAGCTTTTATTAATCTCTATAAATGGACGCAAGTGCAGCTAACAATCTGCTTTTAGAGAGTAGAGTCATCTGTCAACCCTTCTCCATTCCCACTTCCCAGGTTACTTGTCATACTGTAAACAACGGCCACGCACAACAAAGGAAATCTTGTTCTATATTGCACACAAATTCTTTACTGTACTTAGACGTTAGCCGATGGGTTCCAAGATTGATCACGTCCTAACCGGTAACCAGCTTTGTAAAGGTCCAGCTAGAATTGTATCCAAACATGCGCTCAATCTCAAGACACCTGCATTTTTAAAAGCATTCAGAAGCTCTCAGTCTTTGAGTACCCGGCTGGGTCCAGCTATTTTGTCTTCTGAAGCACTATTTTTATACTGACCCAACCTAACTCTCTCTCAAACACACACATACGCACACACCCACACACACACACACACACACACACACACACACACACACACACCACTGTTCTGAGGGCTTACTGATACTGGTAGTTGTAGTTGTTGCTGGGTTGCATGCTTCATACCAATCATATCCTCATAGTATAAACACCAAAACACGCCTACTGATGCAAAGAAACTCGACTCCTGTGTATGTGTACATGCTCATGTTTGTGTGTGTGAGATTGCACGCTTTGCTTTGTCTTTAAATGAGTATATTGTGTATATGTGTGTGTCTGCAGGCATGCAGTGGTGTGCTGCTCTCCATTTTAATGGCAATTCCGACAGAGCCTTTCCCATCTCTTCGTCGCCATGGCAACCGAGCGGGTAAGCAGCCACGTTTGTCTCGGGGGCCCTGGCCTTCTTTTGCATGCCACAGCTGCGCACACACATACACACTCATGCATACCAGTACACACATACCCACCCAAAAAGAAATCACTATTATGAAGTGATTAAACCCTGGAAACAAATATCAATGCACATGCGCACACACACACACTACAATCTGTATGCGCTCACGGCACCGCCCCTCCACCCTTTGAGCGCAGGGTTCTCCCCAAAATGATTCCCACACACCCCCCCCTCTTCAAAGCTCTGCTTGGGATTTCCCAGTTAAATGCTTAAAGGGCTTTCCCAAATGTTCCTCCCTGCACAGAAAGCTCTATAAAATCTCTGTCTCTCTCCAACACACATACACACCACGGTGCTCTGAACGCAGCTATTAGCATGGTCTTTGTGTGTGTCTGCTGAAGCTGGCCAGCCAGTCAATGGACTGGAATGAAAAAAACATTCTTGTGTTTGATGTTTTATTCACACTGCTCATATAAAGGAAAATGTTGAACACTGCTGGACACTGATGATGAGTAATATAACCTTGCACTGCACCTCACCCCACTTCAGCCTCATAGCCAGACTAAGCATACAAGCTCAGTTTTCTGCAAGCCTTTAGTCTGCAAGAGCACCGTCACAAATCGATCGAGCTCAGCAGACAGAAGCGGAAGCAGCACATCTTTAAACTCTTGATCGATACGTTCAGTTATTCAAATGAATAAACAACAAAGCCTGATTCTAAATGGCCTATTTCTGGTTTCAAACGTGTACTGAATCTGATTTAGGCGGATATTTAGGAGAAATGTGATGCTTTTTGAACATCTTTTATGATGTTGCACAGTGTGAAGGTTAACCATTAACTAGGTTTAGTAGGTTAAAGCATCAACCCAGGAGAGTTACATTTTTAAAAACAACAGCAATTACAGTGAACATGGAGCAAATGCATGTAGTGTTAGTTGAAGTTATGGCTTACAGCTAACAGCTCATGAAAACTGTGAAAAGTTCATTCTTGGCACACATGTAGAATCAATACATACAGCTAAGTTTTTTTTCTGTGTCTGAAATGCGTCGAACTGAAATAATGCCAATTTGCTCTCTTGTTTAGTGGAGAGGGAAGTTAGCTGACACCTTTACATCACATGATGTGATTTTATCCGGCATGGTTTTTAAAATAGCAATACATTAACCTTGCACTGTAGCTGCAGCAGCAGAGAATGGTGCTCTGTTTAATATTTCATGTGTTTTAATAACTTTGCACCAACAAGAGGGATGTCATCATCCTTCATCATCAGCCAAATCCTGCCCAGGATCTTGCTGAATTGTTTATCACCAGCAATGATGCAAAAATGTTTGCACAACTGAAGTGGGTCATGCAGCCTCCTTATTGTTTGCTGTATCAAACTTTAGTTTATGTAGTTCACTACAAAATCCTGCATTAGCAATAGGCAGTTAACTGTTAAATGCTTGTATATTTAAATAAAAAAGAGGCATTCTGAAATTCTAAAATTAACTGGAAGACCAAATTTTTATTAATTCATATTGAATGTTTGAAGACCTTTATATAATTCATGATCAATACTATTGAGGAATATTAGTGGGTAAGTTGCTGAGATTTCTGTTTTTAACACCCGAAACTGCTTTTCCTTTTTGGCACTGTCCTTCTGTGTGACTATTTATAAAAAGTAAACCTTAAAACGTACATGCAAATCTTTTATTGTATTTGCTGAAGAATATACTCATGAATACAAAAGTATAGATAAAGAACCTAACTTTTAATTTTGCAGTAAGGAGGTAAAACTGAACATTGACATGTCTTCTATGAATCAAAGGGATGTAAAATCAAACAGTACAGTATTCGTACTTCTTTGTTTCTGCCAATAAAGCAAAAAGGAAACAAAATCTGGCTTTCTGAAATGAATGGACTGGATACATGTTATATTTACTGTTACTTAGTGTGGTGAAAAAAATGCATTTTGTGATAAAAGCTGAAGTATTTCAAAATGTTTTGGCTCATCAAAGCCATTTTTGTCACCCTTCTAAGAAGAAGTCAAATATGTGCTGTAGTAAAACAAATGTGAACACTTTTGAAGTGGGTCAGAGTAAATCCCAGTTGTGGCTCCCATGGTATCGCTGGTTTATCTAAGCTGACAGACTTTCTGGATCAATGGCTCAAACCCACTAGAGCATCCCCAACTTGTTCCTTTTTTATGTGCCTGTCTGACTGTCTATCTTCCTCTCTGTCTGAATGTACAGACGTCTGACCTAGCAGTATTGCTTTATGGACACTGACAGGACCTACCCTGTTAGCTTGTATAATCATAGTAGGCCCGGTGTTGTGTATTCAGAAGCCAAAACGTCGTGAGCATCACTGAAGGGAAGTCAGGTCACTGCAGGATCCACTACCACTTTTTTTATTCTGCACCGATATAGATACAAACATATTAATGGCATTAGTTAGGATATCCTATCATTGAACAGCTTACCTCCACTTTTTAATCTGATGAGCAGCGCCCTCTATTGCATGTCCTCTGGCGGCGCAGCCACTGTGTTATGCCCTTATTATTATGCACTGCAGAAAATATATGCATCATTGAACATGACCTAAATTATTTCTAACGTAAAACATCTTAGAAACGGTGAAGAAAAATAAATAATAAAATCATTTATTGTTGACTCCAATATTTTCTGTAGGACCCAAACCATGTCCTCTCTTTCGCCACAATGCAACATTGGTACCGGTGTACAATTCTAATATATTTAATTGAGTATTTTTAAATTAATAAGAAGTAGAATATAACATAAATAAATAAAAAAACATAACCACACTTTTTAATAATACAGTTATAGTTGACTTAGACATGTTTCGTAATTTTAAGTCACACCCCATATGTTTAAAATTGTTATCAATGAACATCAATATTCAATATAGGCAATGTTCTTTAGACATAACCACTAGCAGTTGTCTGTAAGATGTGTTCAAATGGCCTCATACGTCCACAAGATGGCATTATACTCCATACATTCATGAACACATAAACCACTATTACCATCATCACAATAAAGTACAGTTTTCTAATGCATGACCTACACTGTAAAAATCTACCTATAAAATCTACTTAATACATTTGAGGTAACACAGTTTGATTGTGTTAATGTTACCCTTTGTTTTTGAGTAAAGACAGTTAAAACACACTATATAATAAGGTAAAGTCTACTTAAACTACCAAACATTTATCAATAGATTCCACAACTAATTATCAAAAAAGTCTAATAATTCTCGATTGTAGGCAATGGCTTGAAGGGGATTCATAATTATTAATACTAATAATTCAAGATGAGTTTTAACTCTTACTTTATTTTGTTTTTCCAAACTTTACTTAAAGGAGCAATTCTCCCCTGGAAAAAGCCACTGTCAGTCAAAGCTCTGTAATCGATAGAAGCAAAAATATTTGAAATTGGCGCCATAGCTTTGGAGAAAGTACAAACAGCTTGTGGTTTTGCCCATTCTACATTCCTACAACACCCAGCTTGCATTGTGCCCCTCCCTCTAAAAGGAACGGTCCAGCGAGGGCGTGGTTACATAGGGAAGTTATAGGTCTGCGCGAAAAGTCGTCTTCCATTTGTTGTAAATCTTCAGACACCATTGTGTAGTAGCTTCTTCTGACCAAAACAAAATGAGGAGGGAAGGACTCCCTGGCCTCTGCAAGATGAAGCATTTTACGTAGTCTGGCAGAGATTTTCCAGGGGCCATTGGAGAAGCGGCATTTGCTTGAGGCATCTACACCGATCATGACCACTGACAAGTTATGTGAATAACATTGACTATCTTGTTACAATGGCCCCAGCAAGTGAACATTTCATTCTTGAAGTTGATGTGTTGGAACGGGAAAAACAACTGGGTCAGAGCATCTCCAGAACTGCAGCTCTTAAGGAGTGTCAGTACCAAAAGCTTCCTAGTACAAAGACTTGCTGCCAGTGGCGAAATTCTAAGAAAATTCTTAGAATTGTGAAGTTTTCTAAGAATTCGCCCTTAAAGTTAGGACTAGATCCTGGTAAAGAAAAAATCTTAAGAGAAAAGCATTAAGAGAGCTCCTAAGGTGAAAAACTCTTAGGAGTAGTGACGAGGACTTTTAAGCGGCTTAAGAGTTTCTCAAGCAGAGAAAAAAATGGTGGAAAGACGGAGAGATAGGAGAAATGTTCTCCAAACACTGAGCGACAGTGAGTAATATAATGCAACAGATTGGATCATGCAGGGATCATGTTTGTGGTAGATCTCATTAGAGATGAGCTCACATCTCCCACCCAATGCAACAACGCAATATCACTGGAAATGAATGTGATCACAACATTAAGATATTTGACAAGTGGAAAAATGGAAAGTGCAGCAGGGATGACTTGAGTCTGTCACAACAGTCAATTAGCAGGATGATCAAACAATTACAGCGCTGTCACAGCCTCATAATGAGACGCAATTTGTTTCATTTCCACTGAATGTCCACACCCTGCAGGCTCGCTAAAGGGCATTCATAGGTATAGTGTTTTTCCCCGGTGTTGTGGATGTAATTGATGGCATGCACATCCGTATTATTGGCCCAACATATTTTAACTGGGTATTTAGGTCAACTTTGCCAGCAGTTGTAAGTAAGTGGTATAGCACTCACTTGTTCGTGCAGACTCCTGTTTGTGTGCTGTAATCTACCCTCTCGTTTTAGACTGCAACACATACCACGACTTTTCACACTCCTCACCTCTGCACAATCGGAGGGAATGAGGCATTAATCTGCTGTGCTATACTGTATTTTCCCATACCTGCCTCTTGGCTTGCGCTGTTACACCGGGTCCACATTTACCTCTTAATATGTTTTTTACGCTCATCAACTAAGTGAGCTACAAGTGAACACTGTTCCTCTGTCCAGTTGGGTTCTCTGGTTCTTCTTGTTTCCATTGCTGTTCACTGTTTTATGCTAGATTTAAATGCCAACCTACACTGCTTCTTATAGGCTATAGGCTGGCCAGCATTCACAGGTTTAATGTCAACTGACAATAGATTTAAAACCACAAACGGTTTATCTTGAGGAACTGAACCTCTTATAGATATCTTATCTTATACACAGCAGCAGCGAATCGAAACGCTGTTTTATATTTTCTTTTTTGATACATCTATAAGTTTGGTTGAGACGTGCAATTGGTTGAGACTTACAATTTTCCTCTGAAGTGCATATTCCACTATTAGCATTGTGCGGCTTTAAATGTTTGCATCAGTGGCCTTGTAGGTCCATTAACATTGTTCTTTGCTTCCAACATTTTCTGGAGCTGCAACCAGAAAATGTGCTATGACATTATAGGAAATGTTCTCCAAACCCCCCCTAGACCAGAAAAGGCAAGGCAGCTTAACAAGGTTCAGGAGTGTGACTGAAGTCCTACAGTCCAGCAGAAATGTTCTTCTTTAGTCCAAGGACTTTGGGGAAAAGCCTTTCACCATCTATCCGCAAGATCCCTTTCTGAATGAGCTCATAATGTATCAGCTTCCCCAGAACATTGCTTCTTGATTTTACAACTTGATTGCTTATATGCCCATTGCAATTTTCTGCATGTTTCTCAGAATGTCCTCTCCTTAGATGTCCTGCATGTTTTAGGATTGTAAAGAGAAAAAGGAGACGTGCACTACATCACTTTGAACACACTGTTCATGAAAGCTAGGTTGCATCAAATTTAACTTTTCCAAGGAATTTCACTGAAACCAATGCTCCCTTTATGGCACAGACGTATAAAAGGACAAACACTGAATCCACTATGCAAATAAGAGACTGAGAATTACATCAAGCTAGCGTATGTGTTACTTACATCCACTGTTGGCGTTTATTAACGTTTATTAATCAATTGAGTTGCTAATGCAAACGTGATGTTGCAAAACTAAAGCTAGCTCGTGTAATGTAAGCAATGTTAATACATCAACACACACAACTTAATCTTGGGTATATTGAAAATATAACAGCACCCAGCCATGGTTATAAATTGCTTACCTGCAAGTAAACTCCCGCACACTCTCCGACCTGCATAAAAAACATCTATCTGCCTGCAATGCCTCGGTACCCGACCATGAGGGTCCCAGAGATGAGGACCCAGATTTAGACCGGGATTTATTACCAAAAATACAAAACAAGGCAAAAGCAAAAAGGCACAGCAAAAGGCTTATTGTGAGTCTAGGCAACAAATAATCAGATGAAAAATACAGCCGCAAAGGAGCCAAGAGGAAGCCTGAGCAGGGTTGACTAATTGACAAAAGAGTTGACGAAAGATTTCACAAAGGTTGATGAAAGCTGACGGAGATGAACTGGCAAAGAAACAGGGGAAGACAGAGACAATATACATTGGAGGTAACTGGGGACAGGTGAGACAAATCAAACACAGGTGAAAACAATAAGGGCAAGGCAGACAATCACAAAGGTGGGAAGTGAGCAACACAAGCATAGTAAAATCTCCTCCTCCTGAGTTAAGGGAAAACATTAAAAACTATAGTTACTCATTTATATAGTATATACTGTATATACTTGCAACATTCCTACTTGAGCCTTACTGAATAATCCAGGTCAACTATCTTTGAAGGCAGTGACAGCTGGGCCGAATCTCCAATTATCTTTTTTGTTTTCTTGATTTCATCAATGAACTCAAGCCTGTTCTTTTTCAAGGTGTTCTGTCATGGGAGTTTCTCAGCAAAGCCCTTCAGTGACTGAGGCTGTTTGCAGACTTGAAAGGTAAGCTGAGTAACAGAATATGGTTTTGGGAAGATCTTTCATGATTGCTGATTAACATTTGCATGGAAGTCATGAAAGTCAGCAAGGGCAAGCTCAAGTGTGGTGGGGATAGCTTGAAGTGGAACATCCCAAGCTACACAACGCTGCCAGTGGGACTGCAGGTAGTTACTATGACCTGTATTAATAATATAACTGTCTCTGGCAGGTCTCGGTAGCTACCAGCAGTTCCACTGACAGTTCTCGGTAGCTGCCAGAACTGCCACGACAGCTTTGGCAGGTTGCGGCAAGCTACCGCTACCACAGCTGAGCTTGCCCTTTCTCATGGAAGTTCAAACATTGTGGGAGAACTTTGGGACTACAAATGGCACTGGCTATAGAGCAGAACAGCATGATACAGGGAGAAGAATTGCGTCCTAAGAGCTGGATGATGATGCAGAGTATTCTGCATGAGAGGTGTCCACTTCACTGGTATTCAAAAGGTAGTAATCCACTAAACTCAGTGTAGAAGACGGAACTAAATTATCTACTGGAAGCAAGTCAAGGGTGATCATAGGCTCTCTTCGTATTATTTTCACAGTGTCCTTATAGTGCAGGTTGGCTATTGAGGTGACGCTGAAATATTGATTCCCAAAATATGTCTTCATACAATAGAGCCAATTCCCCATGTAAATGGAATGTGTAAATGTCTATCGAAATGATGTCTTCCACTGCCTCAGAAATTCCCAATGGAAGCTCCATCTTTCATACATCGCATTCGTTAATGGTGACACGCAACTGGACCGACATTATGATTTGGAGTATGTTTTGTCGTCACCTGGAGGGAGAGAGAAGAGATTGCAGTTGGTTAAAATTTGACTTGTTTAATTGCAAAAAGAACACGTGATTGATATGGCCTCATAACAGAATAAGTCAACTGATTATGTTGGTAAACGTTCTATGATGTGCAAATGCAGTGTTTTTCCATTCGACCATCAAATCGTATGTTTGCAGCCAAGGAGTATTTTCCCAAAGGCCTCTGTTGATCAAAAACATTCCAACATAACAGCCAGTGCCTAAAATGGTAACCTTGTTTGCCATGTTCACAACCACTGCTCCAGGAAAGTTCCTTGCAATGGACTCCCTATGCTGTCCTTTAGAATCTCTACTGCCACTTCTGTCAATCTAAAAACTTATAATGTTGGTCATAATGTTAGCATGATGGTAGTGATATGCAGTTAATGGATTGGTGGTCTAAAAGAGGTTGTAAGCCATGGATAGTGTTCAAGGAAGATATGTTAAGGTTTTAATTTCTCCTCTGGAAACACACCCATAACCTGTATCTGTTTTCACTGTCTCAAGTTTGTGGACAGAAGCCATGACAAACTCAACTTACCAAATGCCTGGATCTGTGAACGCTCTCCAAGGAAGAAGTGACAGTGTGAAGAAGAATAGCTTTCAACAAACACAGACGTTTAATGAGATCCAAGATTGTCAGCGACCACAGAAAACACAGTACCCTTTACCACTTTGCCCAGACATGGCACAATAATACCGTCATCTTCCAATTTTTTCAGATCTCTCAGCAGGGTCTCCAACTGTTTTTGGTATCCATGTTTTTTTACATCATCAGCCTTTCAAAGGATGGTTAGGTAAATGGAAGTTAGAGAAGATTGCAATATTGCAGAGAAGTCTGCAAAAAGTCAGTACACTGTGAGTTTGCAGGATGTCCCAAGAGGGTTGCAAACGTCAAACTCATCAGTGTAAAGAATGAGTGAAAGTGTCAGTTCATCTCCAGATAAAAAGCTATTCTCTCTAAGGTTACATTTGTCATTTGTTTATGAAGAGACAACAGATCATCTTGTATTCTGTAATATTGTGTCTTGAATGTGTGTTTTCCACAAGCTGAGACATTGAAAGAAGAGTTTTTTTTCTGGCTTTGATCAAGTATGTACTCAACAGGCTCCATCTACCCCTAAAGCAGCAGTGAAAAAGAGAAAAGACACATACTACTATCAGTCTTGCGTAAAACTCGGCATAGTCAAAAAATTTTGTCAAATCACCATCTTTGAGGTATTCCGTGGTTTCATGATGCCACCAACATCATGGTTCTGTTGGCTAGCAATATCAAGAACTGGCCAGAACTCCGACCACGGGACTCGGTGAGTAAGCTAATATCTTTGCGTCCACTACACTACTAGCAAGTACTTCATACAACCTGGTGTTCAAAAATCCGAACTATCCTTTTAAATCATACCTCAAGTAACCAATGTTCTGACCATCTTGCACATTGCTTAGTTCTAGAATTATAAATGAACCTTGCTTTTGCACAAAATTATGGCCTGCAAATGTTTATAACCTTGCTAATGGTCAGAGAACCGGCCAGTGTGACCACCAAGACAGGTCCACAAAGTTACATTTCTTGTCTTATACTGAGGCATGCCGACTACAAATCTTGTAATATCAAAATAATCTATGTGTTTACATTTTCATTTATCATTTCATACACAGCAACATGTGAAACTTTAACCTTACCTTCAACTCTGATGACACATAGACACTCTCGAGTTACTTAAAATGATCCAACCCTGGCCTGCAGCAAAGAACCAGCGTGAATGTTTTTTTGTGTTGCAATTGTTACTATTAAAAAAATAGGTAATGAAGGTAAAAATGTATCCATTATATTATATTGCACTTGCTGCCGTAATATGCAACATTAAGATTTGATTTTTCAAAATGATAAAGATTTTTAGAATAAATCTCGATCAAGTCACCTGAGGATTACATCATCTCAATTTGTTGCTAATTTTGTCCATCACCACTGATCTGGGACAGTGATGCACTCAGTAAGGTCTGATAAGTTAATGCAATCTGCAATTTAGACATACAGCTGAATGCAACAGGCCGCCTGCACTCATCAATAATATTTATGCAAGAAATACTGATTACTCTCAGCCAGCAGGGTCAAAGTAAGTCAGGATGAGTGTTGGTGTGTGTGAGAGAATGTGGACGGTGCATGTGTATTGCCCATTTAAGGAATTAACCCCAACCTGAAGAGCACCCTCTGCATAACTGGCATGCCACACAATATGATAACTGAGGGCTTAACATAAGCTGTCAGGAAGGGAAAGAGAGGGAGAGAAGGAGGGGAGCAGTGAGGAGGCAGATAAGTTAAGAGGAAAGGGGCTATGCAAGTGTAACTATCTAAATGTCTATTAGACAGGAATGTTAAATGTCTAGGCACGTTAAGAGATGTGACCTTCACTTTGTCCTTTGAGTCTGGAAGTGACATGATGTCTAATCTACTGGTACAATACTGACAAATTTGGGAAACAATATAAGAATGATCAAACAGCTTCACAGTCTTGAAATAGAATTTACATCAAATTCTGTGTAATAATACAATTGACTAATTCCAATTTCTATTGCATAATATAACAATATAAGTCCAATCGATATATTAAGTGGGAATGCTGATTCAGCATTCACACAATTGTTATCCTGTTCTTTCTACTTGTTCTTCTTCTGTACGTTTCCTAGCACTTTTTAACTCCTACTCATACTTTAAGCTACAGAAACCGTTCAACTACCTTTGCCAACCAATTAACCAACTAACTTTGACTGGTCGGAACCACTCAAAGAAGAAAACACTATATAAGTACTGTCCATTTACCATTTGTGCTGTCCATTTAATATCATCAGTGCAATTTGCTTTGTGAATCAGACCTCAAAACGGAGCAGATAGCAGGTTCAAATGATGCACAATTTATGGAGCTATCAGCGGCCGCAAATCAGTCTCAGTTAATTCCCCCACTGATGTACATATTTTGTATTATATTGCTTTTTTATATCTTTTTTTAAAAATAATATTCTATTTTTCTTTTTCATATTATCAATGACAAAAACAAAAACACACACCGTCCCTATGCTGAAACAAGACTGGAAAACAAAACTCCACACACAAATGTCACAAAACAAAACACAAACAACACTCGCATACACAAAAAGCAAAATTAAATCAATAAAATTCACATATACCCGACATTCCACACCCACAAGCTCAACCTCAGTTTTTCATCTGTTCCACTTAAATAAACTATGACAGCCGAAGGGTTAAATAACAAATTACCTATTTTACAACTCAAAAACTATTCCTCTCTGGTGAGTACACCTTCCAAGAATCCCAATCCACAATGAAATGAAATCTTCCATCCAAAGAAAGGAAAAATAATTAACTTATGCTCTATTTCATACCAAACTTTATTCATTTTATTACATTCCCAAAATGAATGAATCAGTGAATCTGATAATCCACAGTTCCCTGAAACACTCCCATCATATTTATGTATTTTATCTCTTGTACAGTATGTTCTGTACATAATTTTAAACTGAATTAACCGCAAGATCTCATTGACCATAATGGCTCTTGTAATATTCCAACACTCCCTCCATCTTAAATTAATGTCATTCCTATCCAAATCGTCATTTCATAAACATATTCTAGATGTCAACAAATTATCCACAGAATAGGATTTCTGCAAAATTCTATACACTCGACCTGTTAATTTATTACCTGTTTCTGATTCAAATATGGTTTCATCTAGTTCACTGTACTGTCCAAATGCATGCATTTCAAACGTGTTAAACTTCTTAGCTGCAGATACCTAAAAAAGTCCTCATTAGATAAACAAAATTGTGTTTGAAGATCAGTCCATGAAACAAATTTGTTACCATTCATTAAGTCACCACTGGTTAATATGCCTTTCTCTCTCCATGTAGGCCAGCTTAGAGGAGAATTCTTGAGAGTAATCCAAGGGTTGTTCCATAACAAAGTGTTGTTTGGAATTGATATTGACTCAACTAGATGACTCTTCATTTTGTTCCATGCTGCTGCTATGTTTCTAACCACAAAATTGACTGAACTATTTTTCTCCATTGCTCCTCTAATGTATTTTTAACAATATGGCGTAGATAGAATGCTTGAGTGGCGAGATAATACAGTTCCAGATCTGGGAGATTAAACCCTCCCTCTGACCTTGACAGGTGTAATACCTTCCTTTTTTTTCTATGATTTTTCTTTTCCATATGAAGTCTGTAATAACAGAATACGCCTTTTTAAAGAACGTCTTAGGTAGGGTTAATGGTAATGTTGAAAATAAAAATAAAGATTTTGGAAGCCACATCATTTTAAACAGATTGATTCTTCCTGTTAAATTTAAAGGGAGATTCAACCATTTGGTCAAAACAGATTTCATGTCATTAAGTAATGGAATACAATTATCTTTATATAACTGTTGCTTATTGTCACTTATTAGACATCCTAAATATTTGATAGTAGTGGTCAACTTAAATGACTGTTGTAAGGCTTGTGTTTTTGAATTTCCCTACTGTCATTAATTCCGTTTTATCCATATTAACCGTATATCCTGAGACCCTTGAATATTCCGAAATAATTGCAAGCAGAGAGTGTATAGATTTTTCAAAATTAGTAATGTACATCAAAATATCATCTGCAAATAAATTTAGTTTATGTTGTTCCTTACCTACGTTAACTCCTGTAACTTGCGGATCTTGTCTAATTCTTTCTGCAAGAGGTTCTATTGCCAAAGCAAAAATGATTGGAGAGAGCGGGCAGCCATGTCTAGTACCCCTCTCCTATGAAAACTCCCCTGAAAGTTAATTATTAGTAAAAATTTTGGCCTTGGGAAATATATATAATAATTTGACGAAACTTATTATCTTGTCTGGAAAATTACATTTTTCTAATACTTTAAACAAAAAAGGATATCCAAGGCGATCAAAGGCTTTTTCAGCATCTACAGCCATCACAGACAAATCTATATTGTGCTTTTTTGCATACTGTATTATACCTAAACATGTTCTCGTATTGGTTTGTAAGTGCCTATTTTTAATGAACCCTGTTTGATTCATCTGAATCAGGTCAGGTAGAATCTTAACCAGTTTATTACTCATTAGTTTAGTTAATATTTAATTGTTGCTGTTAATCAAACTTATAGGTCTGTAGTCCGATGGGGATTCTCCAGACTTTCCTGGTTTTAATATGACAGATATTATAGTTTGGTACATAGATCTGGGGAGGATATCATTATTTGGCATGTGTATTATCATTTGAATGCATAAGGGAGCCAATTTATTCCAATTATTCCATGTAGAATAGAACTCATAAGGAAATCCATCCATACCTGGGGCTTTTTGAGTGAAAAAGTTTGAATAGTTTGTAATATTTCAGCCTCGGATATCTCTGCACTCAGTGAGTCCTTTTTATCTTGTGAGAGTTGTTGTAATTTAACAGTATCTAAAAAGTAACTCGGATCTTGTAAATTGGGTTCTTCAGATTTATATAAAATTTCATAGAATGATTTAAATGTGTTGTTAATAAGTCTATTGTTCCCAATTAAAGCATTTGACTCCTTATCTTTAAGAATTATTGTCGGTTTGGGTTGTATCCGTTTTGTAAGAGCTGCCAACTGTTTCCCTGGCTTATTCGCCATTAAATAAAATGCTTTGTTTGATTTAAGTCTTTAGTTGTTAGCTATCTTTAAAAGTAGCAGTTCATAATCATGGTTGATTTTGGTTAATTTATCTTCTAACCCGTGTAAAGTTTTTTTTTATGTAACCCTTCTAAAACTGCAATTTCTCCTTTTTTTTTATTTGTAAGTCTAAATCCTTCTTTTTCTTTGATGAAAAGGAAATTATCATTCCTCTAATGTACGCCTTAAAAGCATCCCAGATTATCCAGTGAAAGCGGCTTCACAATGTCTGATTTACGTACTCCGCTTACCCAGACTGATCAGATTCTTGTCTGCTCACCGTTCCCAGCTCTATCCATGGCACTGCTCATTACGCACGGGAGCTGGAGACCTTGTTTGGAATACTTATTGTCAGCACAGCCTCAGCTTCTCCTGCGCTTGTAAATTGCAGCTTTTGTCTCCCCTTCCAAACCCATAGAGTTGCTGGGAAGCGTAGTTGAGATTTAATTCCACCTTTATCCAATTCTCGTCTGATTTGAAGATAATCCTTGCGCCTTTTCCTCATTTTGGCAGAGAAGTCTTGAACAAAACGAATGATCTGATCCAGGATCCTGACTTCTTTATCGCCAAGTGCCTTTAGTATGTTGACTTTCTTCTGATGGTTCCAAACCTTAAAGATTACCATATCTTATATGGATATTTGGCTTTCTTTTGCTTGACACCGTTCCTGTGGCACAGCTCCAAGTCACCTGAAGTTATTTCCACTCCTAATTCTCTGGATATCAGATCGACCAAATCGTCCGTTAAATTAACTCCTTCTTCCTCTTCTGGTAGATTAAGGATTCGAACGTTGTTTCTTCTCATTCTATTTTCTTGTGCATCCAAGTCATCCTCTAAGTGTCCGAGCTGTTTTTCCAAAGCACTGATTCTTTTTTCTTGTGAATCAATACGCACGCCCTGATTGTGCACATCGCAGACAATAGATTCCATTTTCTTGTCAATTGATTCGACTTTAGATTCCACTGATTTCACTTTATGTTCAACAGAAATCAGCATTGACAGTATTTTCTCTATGTTTTCTCTATGTCTAAATATTATTTAATTGATCACTAGTGTCTTTGGTGTCTCCATGTTCTTTGTTCTCTTTGTCTCTGATCTTCGAGGCATGGTGTGCGATTGTCAGCTCTATTTTCATACGCGACAGATCTCTCAGAATTTTAACAATAAGAGACTCGGATTCCCTTTAGGTTTATCTTCTCGTTTTCTTGTGGATAAGTTTCCTTGATCTACCTTTTTACGCAGTTTAGGCACCACTTTTCTGGAGCTACTCGTACCCCATGCGTTCAGTTCCACACATGCGCCCCAACTTCCTTTTATATCTTATTGTTATGGTCTATTCTTATCTAATTCTATTTAAGGTCAGTAGGAGTACTAGTGTTTAATAGCTTTTTGATTTTTACTTATTTTTATTCTAGTTCTGCGTCAATTGTTATTTCACCAAAAGATCAAGACAAATTGTCAATATGTGTAAACCTACTTGATTGTGATTCTGAGGCCTAGGCTGATATTTATCACTCATGCTTCTAGGTGGAAACTGAATGCATAGTAGATTAACTAGCTCAGTGTGAGCATCATGAGAGTTAGGGAGGGATTGTGACCTAAATCTGTATTAGGCATTCAGATTTCAAATCACACTGTAGACCTATCTGTGGGCATCAAGTAGGCCTGCTGTCATCCGGGAGAGCCCGTTTTGCAGTGCCATTGTCTTCGACGTCAGTATTTGTTGGGAGACATACCACTAGACCGACTCTTTGTTAAGTTATTCAGAGAGAGGCCCAACATGAATCACCATAAGTAGCACTTAGCAACATTCGGCACATTGGCAAGGAAAAACTTCCTTTTAACAGGCAGAAACCTCAAGCAGAACCAGACTCATGTTGAACAGCCATCTGCCTCGCCTGGAAGGGCCGAAAATGGGATAGAAGGAGATGCAGGATAGAGACAGGCAAAGAGAGCAACAGCAACATCTGTTCTTGTTACAACAACAACAACAGGTAATACATACTTATGGTTACAATGCCAATAATAGTGGTACACTAGTGTGAAAATTAGCAAAAAATAAATTAGCAAAAAATAAATTACGAAGCAGAGTAATGATAAAGGCTGTAGTAATCGTAATTGTAACAGTTGAAGTCAACAGGTCTACTATTAGCATCAGCAGCAACAATAATGATACTATGGGGCAGACTGATGTTAGTAGTTGTTGCAGTCCAGCAGGGGTCCGTTTCACAAAGAAGGTTAAACAAACTCTGAGTCTAACCCTGAACTCTGAGTTGAACTACTCTGAGATAGGAAACTCAGTCAACTCTGAGTAGGTTCAGCCAGAGTTAAGTGCGTGCCCGCTGACTGTAAAAAGCCATCATAAATGGAGCCCCGACTCCACGATTCACCATGGCAACGGTACACAAAAAGAGGTCCTCCTACGTCACACCAGTGGAGCTCGAAATCCTCATGTGGACATTCAGCGAATACGAGCATGTTTTTAGAAAAATAAAGTAACACGGCTGCAGTTGCAAAAGAGAGAGAAGCGGCGTGGGAAGAAACTGCTGCTCGAGTAAATTTGCAAGTTTGAACTGTCTATTTATTTTATACTTAATCACGACCAGAAGCTAAAATATATATTAATTTAGGAGCAATCCAGCGGGAGAAAAAAACATACATGGAAGCACTTCAGTCATATTTTAAATATTAAACTAATGAAATATCATTCAGTGGCTGTTTTAATGTGCATTAGCTTTATCCCTAACATGATGCTGACTTCACGTACATTATAATTCATGTTGATTAAACTGAATGTGTTAGTTTAAAAAAAAAAAAATCCAATAACTTACGGAATCTTATTTGAGTGCTCTCGGCAGTGGTGGTGGAAAATCTAAAAATGATGACTTTGACACAGATTTGTCTATTTATTTTTTTTATCATAAATATAAAAGACTTTTTCGGTCAGAGCAGCACAGAGACGCAACGTTTCTTCTTTTAATTCGGTAACCGCTCAAACACACACGTGAGACGGGCTGAATGAATGAGGAAGTAGAATGAGGGTTTTATATTCTAGAGGGAGGAGACAGAGCGAAACTCTGAGTTTCCTGAAGTTACTACGGTAACTGACAGAGAGCTTAAGTTACCTCTCTCTGTGAAACAGGCTAGAGTTACCCCTCTTTCTCTGGTTTGAGTTACCTCCCTTTGTTAAACGGAAAACTCAGAGTTTCCCTCATTTCAGGGTTAACAGACTCAGAGTTTTCAATAAACCTGCTTTGTGAAACGGACCCCAGGTCCACAGCAGCACGTGGTCTGCGGCAACGATCCCCAAGAACCTACAAGATCAGGGAGCACAAGAACTCCCGGGAAGTTTAAGCAACACTGCTGCCCACCATTTATTTCTTGCCTCAAAGAAATACCAGTTCAGTTGTGGCATACATGCCAAATGAATGCTGGGATATTTCTGCTGACAAGTCAAAACAAGTTACCAAATGATGCATCGTCTGTAAAATGGGCATCAAGAACCGTTGTTGACAACATGCAAACTTGTGTATTGGGACAGTATAGTTGGGCCGCAGAGGATGACGTTTCACAGGGACACAAGAACAGACATGAAGGCGTATTGAGAAAGGCCTAACGTCTGTCCATAGTGACATGCCATAATTCTCACAGACAATGGAGACTATCTGCAATCTTCCTATAAAAAAACACTTCAGTTTGGTAATTATGAACCATCTTTTATAGCTGACAAATCCTCCTGACACTAACAGGACAAATGTCTTTGTTTCCTTTTTAACAATGGAGGGTTTTATCCTATCTGCCTCTTTAATTGAATCCCTCCACAGTCTCAAAGGGCAAAGGTTGCTCTCAGGATAGCAGCCAGAATAAGCAGGTTGGCTGCTCCTTTCATTATACTGTAACTCCCCTAAGGCTCTCTTTCTCTCTGCTGTACCTTTGCCGTCCTCTGCTCTCATTCCCTCTCTCATCCTCATCAATTATATTTGCTCCTGGTCTCATAGCTCTCTTCACCTGGACTCTTATTACAAATCCCTCACCTCTTTCTCTCTATCACTGACAACATCACCTGCTCATTTATACATTCAAATACACGCAAATATCTATCTCCCTCTTTCTAACACACACACACACACACACACACACACACACACACTCACACACACAAACATGCTTCTACCCATCCCCTTCTGCCGGCAGAGCAGGGCGATGCAGGACCGGCTGCAGCATCTGCTCTGACACATTCTGGCGTGACCAACGCACACTGAAAAGACAGGAGGAATAAAGAAGGAGGAGGAGGAGAAGATCAGGAGGAGGGGAGGGAGGAGGAGGAGAGGAGGAAGAGAGAGAAAGGGAGGACACAACTCTGTCAAGAGGACACCAGAGGACGGTAGAAGGAGAGGAGGACGAGGGAAGAGGAGGAAGTAAGGAGAGCAGAGGACGGTGTTGCAGCCATGTCGGACACACCTTTGCAGAGGAACGGCACAGCAACAGCACCGTAAGTACATGTTCTCTATCCTTACATTTCTATTTATCCTTGCCTGCATCTCTCCTCTCCTCGCCTGCATCTCTCCACCTCTCTCTCCCCTCCATCTGACAGGCTGGGTTGTCATGGGAACGGGAGCTCCGTCATGGTGAGGCTGCTGCTCAGTCATGACTGGCGAGGAGACACGCGGTACACCGTGTCCACTCCTCCCTCTCCTCTCCTCCTTCTTTCCCTCTGGTTTTCAATCTCTGTAAACCTCACACCTCACCCTTCATGGCTTCACTCACTCGCTCTATAATCCTCTCTCCATCACTGTCTTCCTCTGTTTCTTCTTATCCTTTTGCAAAATCAGTCCAGCTCTCCTTCTTCCTTGAATTATTCAACCACTAACTGTCCCTGTAACTAAATTCAGTATGTGTGAATGTGCATCAGCGTGTGTGTAATGTAGCATGTTTCAGCATAGTCAATGTGGAGGCTGCATGCTGGGTCCAGCCTCTGTGTGTCAGCCTGGTCCGCCATGCTGCAGAGCCCTTCTTCCTGTGTGTGAATTGTGAGTCTGTGTTTCTTTTTTTGTCTGTGTTTGATGCATGTGTGTTTATATATGTCTCTACTCATAAGGAGCAAATGCACATGAAGGGAAAGATAGATAGTTTAAGAAAAAGCAATTTGGTGACCTTTAATTTTTTGTTTTTTCACACAGCACAGAATGAAAATCAACAAAAACAATGACCCTACATTTTTATTTGCATTCATTAGTAATATATTAGTCATAAAATAACAGCAAGACAAATATCAAGAGTATGTCAAAAATTGTACAACACTAGTGGCTTCTTGGATTAAAAAAACACTGCTGACTGTCAAGTCTTTGATGACGTGTCCCATGAGTACTAGAGATGCACAACATCAGCAAATTTTTGAATTTCTAGACAAAGATTGAATTTGTACTTCTTTTAAAGGCTTGACATAATAAAGGAAACATGTATTATTTTCATGATGACATTCCAAGAATCAGGTCGGTATAAATCATTTTAGATATGTTTGTAAATTATGTTGTCTCTTTTGCATCCACCGGTAATAAATTAACTGTGTAACACCTGAAATTCTCTTTGCATGAAGCAAGTAGTGAAGCTGTAGCAGGTTCAGAAATTTTCACATTAAGCAGGTACACACTACAAGATAATCGGGATGATTTTGGGTCCGATTCCCCCCTTCCGACAATTGTAAGCAAAGTCAGGATTGTTTTGATGGTTCAAAAGATTATCTTGCCAGATGTTCCTGTGGTGAGGTATGTTAGGAGTGATTTTACTTCAATACTTTTACTTTTATTTCAAATCTTAAATATTAAATGTTCAATATTTACGATCAGTTATCCTGGTTTGTGAAAAATCTTTTTGTGTTGGTCAGGCATTAGCAGAGCCATCTTGGTTGTTTACAAAAATGCCTTAATTATTAGAAAAACAGTTGTGATTGGCCTGACCTGAATCAGGTGGAAATCTTTCTAAATGTGAGGGCGCCAGATCTACCTGACAGAGCACATAACATGAACTTAATTTTTATGTAATTTCAAGGCTGCAAGTACTGTATCTGCTGTTACATAGTGGGCCTGTTGCATTAGGAGAAAGTTGCAGAATAGGTTTTTGTTCCCTATACATTACATAATGGAAAGTGGTTTATCTATGTATTTATCTATTGTCTTTACCTCAGAATTGGACTTGAAGTAACCAGGACATTGAGTATAGACACAGTAAGACAATACTTTTTGTGTTACAAAAATAGCAAGCCTCGAGTGACAGCCTGAAAAATGCTCCAGTCAGTCAGTCTTCCCAGGATTCATCTCATAAACGTGAAACTTACACATATGAAAGAAAAACTCCACCAGACTACATAAAACGCATCATCTGGCGGAGGCCAAGGAGCTTAAACTAAACTTCCTCAATCTAGGACGCCCACCTCTGATGTCAGGTTTAAAATGTACTGCAATGACTACAGACCATAAGTTTTTTTAGACAATCCACCGATATATTCTCGTCGTATTTCAGATGCTGTACAGCTCTGAGACATTGCCTGCAGCGAAACGGTAGTATTTAACTACAGCGTCTCTTGCTGGGCCGTTCCTTTCAGAGGGAGGTGTACAATGCATGCTGGGTGTTGTAGGAATGCAGAATGGGTCCACAGCAATGGCGCCAGTTTCAAATATTTTTGCTTCTATCACTTACAGAGAACACCACCTTTGACAGAGGCTTTTTCCTTTTAAAAAGCTTTGGAAATCTTCAAACAGCTGAGTCCCTGGTTAAAACTGAGTCTCCGTGATTTGAAAGAGAGAGGGTTATATTGTGATCATTTTTGTTGCACCTGAACCTGCTGCAATCAGCTGCTATATGAATAGGTGTGGAGAGAAGTAGTGACAGTGATACTGTGGTGAGAACAGGAGAGTGGGAGTTGTTCTTTTACATTCAAAGTGTTGTGGGTGTACTGTGTTGTATTCCACTGAAGCTACTGCTAGTGGAGAAATTCGTTGGGCTGCATATGCACGAAATTTCATGACTAAAACTTTTTTGAGGTGCTTTTGGTGGATTCACATGGCACAGAGGGGTTTTGTGACTATTTGTCACAGTGTTGAATTTGGACAGCATGATGCAATGTATTTTCATTAAGGTATATTATCCCTGCCAAATATCTGTCCCTTTCGGGGCAACTTAAACATCTTTTTTGTCAATGCATTTGCACAACACAGAAGATACAGCTTGTGCAGTTTGCTGTGTGCTCGTTCATGCTGTGTGTCATTATAATGAAGATCACACAGCCTGTGAGTAACTGGTTCAGAATTAAAAACTCCAAAATCCCTGCAGATGTTGCAGATTAGAGGATGCTAAGCAGTTTGCTGGTTTGAGTGACAACCAACTTGTTATACTGCAGCCCGACAACAAGCTAAGAGTCTGATTCAGCTGCTGACAGGCAGTTTGAGTGACAGGTCAGAGCAATTTTTTTTCGTCGTCTTTCAGTCAGAGCCGCACCCATGAAGCAGGCAGAGAAGGTGCAGTGAGGCATGAAGCAGGCCTGCTTCGCTGGTGCATCAATAGTTAATGGTATAATTGTGAAAATTAGACATTGCTGTCGTGTTACAGTCTGTCTACCACCTCCTGTGTCTCTCCTCAGCTCCGTCTGTTTTATTCTGTGCTGTGGGCACATTTCTAATCAACATATACACTGTACTCTCCCAGGATTGTCCACTAATTCAGCGGAAAGATGAGGTAGTATTTGTGGTCATGTTGAGCGCAGACACCACAATGGCAGATGGCCCAATCTCTGTTGCTATCTATTGCTCTCTCAGGGAAGTGTGTCAGGGGAGAGACTCTTATTAGTTATGGGATGAATTGAGCAAATTCAGATTTACAAAGTGGCCACCATAACTGAGCATCAAATTAACCACCATATCTCAGTTTCAGATATTTATACCATCTTGTAGATATATTAAATCAATTAATAAAACAAATCAAGTTACTGATTTATAAAGGAAATGTTTTACTTATTCATCTCCACTTCATAAGAATAAGAATACTAGACCGTGAGTTGTTAAAACGGCGAAGAAATGTGCAGAGCAGAGGAAAAATAATGTAGAGTCATACAGAAAATACGGAGCAGCAATATCTTGCTGAGGTGTTGATAATCCGAGTGTCTTGAGGCCAAGACATCTGCTTCTCATCTAAAATGCATCACAGGGTAAAAACGATTAAAAGCCCCATTTTAGAATTAAAAAAAAAAAGTCTAATACATGCTTGCAGACACAAATGTGTATGCACGGAACGGCCGTGGATGGAATATTTGACTGATAGAGTGAATAGACTCAGAGAAGGTATGTTTACTCTTAGCCATATAAGAGATGCTAAATCATAAATGCTCATTCTGTAAGCAACAGGGTTAATGACTTATTTTATTATTATCAGTTCTTAAAGTTGTGTGCAATATGCGAGATTCTGCTTACATATTAAGTATGTAGAAATATTACTCTCCCTCAAGTCTGTGAAGGTTCTCAGTCATCCAGGTCATGGTAATTCAAAGCTAAATCCAAAAGGCAAGAGGACTTAGTTGAAGACTTTGAAGACGTTTTCACCTCTCATTCGAAAGGCTTCTTCAGACTGGTGGATGGAGCTACAAATATAGCTTCAGCTTTGAGTTATCAGTGATCCTAGTCCTTACAGTATATTACAAGTACTTTTAATCTTTGTGTGGCTGTAGCAGACTGAAATACTGAAGTCTCATCAGTGAGAAAAAACAGAGGGAGATATCTGATTAGTTGCTTAAAGCCAGTGATTAACAAAATGCAGCTATCACTAACTCTTCTTGCAAAGACTCACTGGGAATTTAATTATTTATTAATTTATTGTAAACCTTTGGAGTGCGTAAATGTACATACTAGATCAGATTATGCAGTGCCCTGGGAATTGTTGTTATTTAATTGAAGGGAAATAGTCCTGAAAATGAATTCAAGATGTTTAAATACTTTTGACATTATTTTTAGATACACTGTGTTAGCAGACAGGCAGACAGATGTGAGACACACAAACACAGTCTGACCTCCCTCAGTGATGTATAAAATATGAATGAGATCAAGGTCTGGCACTCCCATAGCCAGAAATATGTCTGTTTGAGGTGCTTTTTTACCCCCTTGACACACTCTCTCATTGTCTGTCTCTCATGCACACAGAGACACAGACACATAATGTAACTCAGTGCGCTGCAGAGGCCAGTGTGGCGCTGCATCTGCGTTTCAGTTATTTTGGGGAGAATTAAAATGTGGAAGCACTAAACTCAAGAAAGGCAGGCAAAGGAGATGACCAGATTAACATAACACACACACACACACACACACACACACACACAAACAATTTTTCTGACTTACTTTCTTTGTCCATATTTGCTCATTGCCTCTGCCTCCTACTCACTCGATGTTGTTATATTTCTGTGTGTGTGTGTGTGTGTGTGTGTGTGTATGTGTACGTGTTTTCCTGCCTCTGGTTCCACATCTGGAGGCCATTACCTCTGGGCTGGGATGGGGGGGGAGGCGGAGCTGAGCTAGCTGTGCAGTGAGGTCATCGCGTCGTCGTGGCGATGCAGAGGAACAATGATGCTGTTGTCTCTAACGACGACCAACCAACGTAACTGATGCCAGAATTACGGGTTAGAGGAGGAGGGGTGGGTTTAGGGGGAGAAAGGAGAGTTAAAAAGTCGGGGACAAAAGTTGGGGAGAAAGGAAATAAAATATTAAATGTTCTAAAGAAGTAGAATAATGTTGAGATAAGACTGTATGACGTGTAATGACAGTGGTAGCGGCCAACATAACGAAATGATTGGTGTTAATCCAGGTCAAACGCAGACTCTCAGAGAAGCCAGAAGCCTTGGACTGCTGCTGACTGTAAAGTTGGACAGCTGCAGAGCCAAGCCTGGCTCCATAACATAAACTATATTTTAGTCAGACTCTAAACAGGTCATAGGTCAAAATATATACTTTTTCTTTTAGTGGCTCAATTGTTAACCTCAATGGAGAGTGGACAAACAAGAAAAACTATGTTCTCATTCATGACTGCTGGCAGGGTGAACTGAAATGTTCACCCTGCCAGCAGTCACAATGCAACATTATCATTGATTAGAAATCGGTTTCTTTGCTAATGAATTTAAGTCCAATTTTCTCTCTCCTTTGAGCTCTGCTGTGGTCCACCTCACCTCCTGAGGGAAAGGCCTGGCCCTAATTTGTCCACTATGTTCACCAGATAGTTGCCAGTCTTTCCGTCTGTTTGGTGCTGGGCAAGTAGTGTGCTGTTTGTCAGACTTATTTCATGAAACAGGGGCTGCACTGTGCTGCAGTGGTTAGCGCTGTTGCCTCACAGCCAGAAGGTTCCTAGTTCAAACCCCAGTGGGCCTTTCGGTGGGTTCCCTCTTGGTACTCTGGCTTCCTCCCACAGTCCAAAGACATGCTTGTTAAGTTAATTGGTAACCCTGCCCGTAGGTGTGTGAGCGTGAAAGGTTGTCTGTCTCTGTTTGTCAGCCCTTTGATTGACTGGCGATCAGTCGAGGGGGTACCCCGCCTCTCGCTCAATGACAGCTGGGATTGGCTCCAGCCCCCCTGCGATCCTGAACAGGATAATCGGTCTAGATAATGGATGGATGGATGGATTTCATGAAACAGATGCCTGCTGCACCTTGGAACATTTTTGGAAACCAATAATATGCTAAAAGAGGGTAAGAGAATATTTCTAAAACACTTACACGGTAAATTGACTCACTTTTATAATATTGAGTAGTGCAGATTTAACAGTGCAGATTTTGGGGCTTATTTATTTTATCAAGAAAAAAAGTTTTTCAAGATAAATTCATTTTTCAAAAACTAGAGGAGGAAGGGGGAAAAAAGACTGAATACTTAATAAAAAAAATTGAAAAATCCAATGTAATGGCGCTGAAAGTTACCAAAGAGCAAAATATTAGGAATTTAAAGTAATAATCTCAAAGATTTTCATGCAAATGAATGTCTGTTAAGTCACTGTCTTTCGCCGAATGACACAATGTTGTTTGAGCCTATGGCCCACTGATGAAAGCCTTTGCATTTGCAGTAAATAGTATTATTATGGACTGGGTGTCTGTGGCGACATTAGCTAAAAATTAGTGAAAATCTAAAGGAAAAGAAACAAATTTGATGCTCAGATGAAGGCAAAAGGTGGTGCCAAATATAACTAAACTGAGAACTTCGAGATTATAACTTTAACAAGGGTTAGAGAATCTTTCTATTACACTTGCACGGTAAATTGACTCACTGTTATAATATTGAATAGTGCAGATGTAACAGTTTTAAGCTGAATAATTGAAAAAAAAAAAAAAAGCAAAAATCCAATGCAATGGTCCTGAAAGTTACCAAAGGGCAAAATACTAGGAACTTAATGCAACAATCTCCTCAACATGATCAAAAATGTCAAAAGGTTTTCACTACTGGATCACATGCAAATGCAAGCTTATACAAGTAGAACAGAAACAAGTCTTTTATGAAGACAAACAAATTAAAGAAGAAAGAAACATTGGAAGAGGACATTAAATGTTTAACTGCTCACATGCAAATAAGCAAGCTAAAGCTGAGGGCTGACTGTGCGTCTTCTTTGATTTATTCAAGTGTTGCAGCTGCTCCGTGGCTTTACAATACAGATACTCTCCAGCTGCAGTTATTTATTACACGTTTTTCCTGGAGTAATGCAGTGGCTGTTATGTCTGCGTGTGTTTGTGTGTGTGTCTGTGTATGTGCGAGTTACATGCTTCTGTATTCCCTAAAGAGTTGACCAGGACTGCTGTTGCTGTTTCTCCTTATAAGGACGTTTACTTGTGGAAGGAGGGATGAAGAAAAAGGAGAGAGAGGAGAACAGAAATTGGAAGGAGACAGTAATAGACATAAGGAGGGACAGGTGGGATATTGAGGAATGGGTGCATGGAAAGAGAGGGATGGGATTAAAAAGGAAGAAAGGGGTCAAGGGGGAGAAAGAAGGGATGGAAAGAAAAAAGGGAAAGAGGAAGAGATAGTTGCCATGGAAAGACGACAGGAATAATAGGAGAGAGATATAACAAAGAAGGGATGTAACAAAGTAGTGGGGAAGAGATGAGAAAGTATTTGAAGAAAAGAGGTGTGTTTGTGTGAAGGAAAGAGATAATAAGATGAAGAAAAAGGAGAGGAATGACGGAGGGAAAGAAAAAAGATGGGTTTGAAGGAAAATGAGAGGGAAAGAAAGGAGGGAAGTTAGAAATGAAGTTAAAATGTGTAAGAGAGGGGGCTAAGGAAGAATGGACGAAACTTGGGGAGTTAGAATAATTGGGACACAGGTAACAGTGACCCATTTACACACACTGTGCGTGTGTGTGTAAAGGTGTGCTGTGCCTTTGAAGAGGTGTTTTTGCAGTTATCATTCCGAAAGATTTTCATCTGCTCACATCTTTTCATGACGTGACACCCTTATCTGCTCAATTTCTGTCCTGTTCCTGTTTTCTAAAGTAGGAGGCTTCTATTGATGTCACTTTGAGAGGAGCTGGAATAAATGTACGACCAGAGTGACCAAAATAGATCCTGAAGAGTCAGCTGTAGGATTGTTTGTGTGTGGGCAACACAACTGCCTCTGGTTTCCTAGATTTTCAATTCAAAAGTCTGAATGTCTAAAACTGATAGTAAAACTGTATGTGCAGGTTTTGTCTCTTTTCCAAAGTGAGAGAAATATATTGTGTGACCCCTCCCATGAGAAACATACTGTATGTGTCTCCCTCAGCTCAAAGTGCAGTGGGGGCCTGTGACTGGGAGATATGAGAGAAAACAGCAATATCTCTTCTAGCAGTAGCAATTCTTTAAACGAAAGGACATATGAATGAAGGCTGAAACGAGTATATCAGAGGGCAGTTGAATCACTTGACTTCTGTAATTTCCTACTTATGTCTTAAAGGGCCAGTTCGCCGATTTCTAACCTCAGTCCTATCATGTTATTAAGGGGAGCTAATGCCATTGTGGTAGGAAAAAAAATGCAATTTCACTCTGTGCCTCTGGAGGACGCTATTGGGTCCTGGAAAACCTCCGCCAGACTACGTAAAATGCGTTATCTGGCGGAGGCCAGGCAGCTTGCTAAACTACAGTAGGACGCCCGCCTCCAATGTCTGCAGCGCTTAGTTGAAAAAACACACACTGTAAAATGTAATAATTTCTTCCGTGGGTGCCTTGAAACGCTGCCAGTCTACATTTTCCCTCACAAGACATCCACATTTATAACTGAGTCATGTCTCGTTCAAAATCGTCAGGTTTGAAATGTAGACTGCAGACCCAAAGTGTTTTTTAGATGATCCACCGTTAAATTCTCATCCTAATTCAGATTCTGTACTGCTCTGAGCCACTGCCTGCAGCGATCAATGTCCTTGACTGGAAAACGGTAGTATTTAGCTCAGCATCTCTCGCTGGGCCGTTCCTTTCAGAGGGAGGGGCGCAATGCATGCTGGGTGCTGTAGGAATGTAGGATGGGAGAAACCACAAGCTGTTTGTACAACTTTCTTGACAGCTATGGCGCCAATTTCAAATATTATTGCTTCTATCGATTACACAGAACACCAGCTTTGACTGACAACGGCTTTTTCCAGGGGACAATTTCTCCTTTAAAGCAGTGTTAAGAGCGGCTGTGGCTCAGTGGTAGAGTCGTTCATCTTTCAATTGAAAAGTTTACAGTTTGATCCCCAACTGCTTAAGTCTACATATCAAAGTGTGCTTGGGCAAGACACTGAACCCCAAATTGCTCCTGACGGCATAGCCATTGATCTGTGACTGTGCGTGACTGGGTAGCTTGATCCCGATTGGAGACTGGCACCTCTGCCATAAGATAATTCTTTACTGATCCCCAGAGGCGAAATTCAGGTGTATGAGTGTATGAATGTGAATGTGGAAGGATGAATGAGACATGAGTGTAAAAGCACTTTGGGGGGTCTGAAAAGTGCTATATAAGTGCAGTCCATTTAGGAATAAGTATGTATGTTGATCTTCTGATTTATATCAGTGATTAATGCTTCAGCCGAGCAGCTCACAAAGTTACAATATAGAACATAAGCTTCCCATGTATTAAAGGTAAAGCTGTTCCAAATTATTGAAAAAAAAAAAAATTTATTGCTCAAGCTATTGGCAAGTTCACATGCATTGTCTGGTCTTAGCTTTCAAAGTTGACAAATGACTCCTGCTTCCCTTTTCCTTAGTTCTGCAATTTTATTTCTCTCTTCCTCCTTCTCTCCTTCATTCCCTATTCTCTCCCTCTCTTCTCCCCACCACTTCACACCATAACTTCTCTCTCCCTCCCCTTCCCCTTCTCTCCCTCTCTCTCAGCTGCTCCTCCCAGCTGTTTAATCACACATGGCCCATGCCTAAAAAAGAGAGAGGGAGGGAAGGGAGGAGGGGACAAATGGGAGGAGAGAGAGAGAGCACAAAAAAAGAGTGGGTGATACAGAGAGAAAGGGAAAGAGAGAGAGAAAATGCGAGCTGGCGTGCTGAGTGTGAGGCACATGGCCAGTGAATGAGAGATCTTTGCGTCCTCTCAGTGCGAGCTCCTTGTCCCACTGTCTCCTTTCTCTGGTTGGATTACTGCTGAGGAAGGACCTCGTCTGGATACTCCTCCTCTTCTCCTTCTATTTTCCCTCTCTCCTCTACTTCCCTCCCCTCTTTTTTATCTCTCGCCGAGGGACTCCGGCTCTCTGTCTTTCCCAGATCTCACGTCTCTTTCTCCTTTCACCCCCCTCTCCCCTGCTTCCCCCTCAGGATGTCGTGTGAGGAGGCTCAACTCCACAAAGAGAGGCTGCAGGCCTTGGCGGTAAGTCAAATGGGTTTAAAATGTCTGTTGTTGCTCTCTTCGTGTGCCTCTGACCTTTTGTGTGTTTGTTTTGATGTCTGTTTGTCTGTCGGGCTCACACATGAGGGCTTTCATGGCCGCAATGTCTCACCTTGATTTCATGTCTTTCTGTCATTCACAGTCAGACTCAACTGTCTGAGCTCAGAGTTCCTGCAACTTCTGCGGTCTCGGCATATTGTTCATTCATGTTCCATCCAAGCCAATCCAAACACATGTAGATGGCGGGAAATAACGTCTCTTTGCGTCATACCAAAGTTTATTGAACTCTGACCAATGAATATGCTCGATGCAACATTACAGCAGACCCTGGCTGAAATATAACATGGAACACTGGTGGTTTTATAATGGGCCTTTTAATATATGGGCTTGTAACAGATGAAACTGCACAGAACCTGAAGCCAAATCATGTCAATTATCAATACAACTTGCATGCACTGTCTTTTCGTAGTTTAGTGAGAAATAGCACAAGCTTCATGTGTTTGAGCCTGACAGCATGACATCATAGCCACCTACACCCATTTTTGTCACATAAACAAAGTGATTTTTGTTGCACCAGTTGTAACCAGCCTTCTGTCCTGCACTGCTGCTGTATTTGTCTTGCTGTTCGTGTCAGCTTTCATCTGCTTCCATATTCTTTTTTTTGGAAGGGAAACCGACTCAGAGGAAAGTTGGTGGAAAATCAGATCTTTCCATGTTTTTTTTTGGCCAGATGTCTGAGGTTTTTAGCTTTATGTGCTTTTGTAGGTAGAAGGATCTCAGCTGCGAGGTGGTCTAGAGCATGTTACGATATATATACTCTGTGTTTCATGATCACTGAGGCATCTGCTGCAGCTTCTGGTAGGACTTCAGAGCAACAGTTAGACCTGGAGTCACTGCCTCGGACTAAATTTGGCGCCAGCGAGGAACCACAGCATACCACACACACACTCAAGACGCACAGAGGCACAGGAACACACGCACACTCATTCGTACACACAAGTGGGGGGAACTGCGGCAGCGGCAGATGGAGAAACTATTTTGGCCACGTTGATCGTGGCAACCGTACCAGGCTGCATGTACTTAAACCAGGAGGGCAATTAAGAGAGCACAGAGAGTGGAAAGTTCTCACAAGCATTTCTGCTTTTTGCGTCAGTCTTGCAAGTGCATTTGGCAAAACATTGATTATGCTATCATGTAAATGAGTTTGTCTGCTTGGTGCATCAGGCCAAGAAAAACTTCATTCTGCAAATGTTGCAGAATATTGTGGGGGCTGCCACCGTGAGCACTACAAAGACTGCTCTATTCTAAAGTACTATCACTACTACCGCCAAGAGCTTTGACATGCATTTAAAGGAGGTCAGGTGTTGAATGGCAGAAACCATTTGAGACTATTTGTCTCCTCAAAATGAACAACTGCCTTGTCTCTGCTGTGCGTATGAGTGTGTACACTAAATCAAAGACAATTGCAGCACTAATAGCTTTCAAACCCTAACAGGCACTTAAATAGAGAAGGGTTACTATTACACTAATAGTACTGACAACCCTCTGAGGCAGCTGAGCACTCTGTAGGCCTCAGACGCAGCCAACAAGCACAGGTCTAGTGTAAATACAGAAGCTGGACCAAGTCTGCAAGAGAATCTCAAAGGGAATCAGAAGGATTTTACAGAACCTCATCTGACCATCAATCAGACACGTCCAGTGTTTCTAAATCAAAACATCAGTTTCAGCTGGATTGTTTAAACTGTCCCAGGACAAAGTTTCACTCATCTTTGGTGAATGGTTATTTGATTCTGCAAGGATGAAGACGGGCACTATTTTCTCTGTTCCCTCACACTCACACTGTATCCGGCCTGCAGCTGACATGCTAATGATTCCATCAATAATTGATACCCTGAGATTTCATTGTCATCACCATCAGTGTCTGACCTCATCAATACTTTAACAGATCTCGTGACAAATTTGAAGCTTCCACTCAAATCAGAGCCAAGGTTGGTCCAGGCATCGCCGCCTGACTCTAAACACACACTGCTGCTGAATCTGACTGATTTTAATGAACTTGTCATACAGATTTCAAGTTTCAGCTCTGGCTTGTAATTTATCTATTGAGCAGAACAAAAAGATTGCTGTCAGGTAGAAGACGGCTGTCATTATGATGTTCATTTCCCACAGAGACAGGTCTGTGTGGTTCATGAATAAAGCATGGCACTAATGGCTGTGAATCACCTGGCTTTTTTTTTAAGCTTTGGCAGAGTGGACGACATACCTCTCTGCTCAATCATAGTAGTTAGAGTAAAACAGTGTAGTGAGAAAATTCAGGATTCAACCCAGATGTTTTAGTCACCGTAAAGCTCCTGTGAGGAGTTCTTATTTGGTTATGCAAAGAGATAAGACCTCTTTGTCCTCAGTGGTTACCAAGATCGACACTAAATGAAGGTTCCACAGTAACTTCAGTTCTATAACAGGGGTCTCGAACAGGTAGCTTATGGCCTGGATTTTAGTAGCTCACCAAGAGGTTCACAGACAGAAAATCTGACGACAATAAATGCACCATGAAAGCCTCTTCCCACTTCAATTCAATCAAATACCCAAATGTCCCACCCCCCACTAATACAAAATAATATAGGTCTATCAGCTGTCAATAAAAAACGGTGATGCTCCTGGCAAGTTTGTCAACGACAAGACGAACCTAACCAATCACAGCAATGTTGCAGCAACCTCCATCGACAGATCTGGTCAGTTATGCAGTACGCTAGTAGAGCTAAAGCGAGGAGTTCTGTGCTATTAGCCTGTTCAGACAGGTTTACGGGGAGTGGGAAAGCAAGTTTTTATTAGCAAATGTGAAGTGTGTGACTCATCTGTGGTACCAACGTTTCAGTCAACGAAAGAATCAACATGGGGCACCACCAGCAATTACAGCGATGTAATGCAAGTAGCTCTTGGCCACTTTCATTTTTTCAAAGTCGCTCTCAGATGCTAAACCTAACCCTAAAGGTTGGAGACCCCTGTTCTATAACCTTATTTCCAAAATGTAGTTTAATTTAAACACATAAACAAAGATCCTGAATAATAATTTATAACCAAGCACACAGCTCTTAATTATAATAATTTATTTACAGTAACTTATCGCTTCTTCTCACATAGCATCTTCTCTTAAATCAACTCTACAAACATATACGACAGAATTGTTCTCTTTTGAGTTTTGATTGCCATCCAAACTCTTAAAAAGTTTACCAATGTTTTGTTTGTTTTCTACATAACAAGATTACCAATCATTCTGTAAAACAAGTGGCGGGACATTTGCCAGTGTTAAATCAAAGAGTTAATTAGTCAATCAGCTCATTTGTCTGCCACACATACAAACAGAGGAACATTCCCACAGTCTGATAGTGATTACAGCCTCTCAGCTGCCAGCAGTGCAGGTTTCCATGGTTACTAATTGGTCAGATTAGGGAACAGTTGTGATGTCATGTTGTTAAACCCAGAGCTGTAATTGGTGTATTATTAACATGTAATTATAGTGTTTTGGGAAACAGCCTGGTCAGGGTTCCCCAAAAAACATATCATGTGCGTGCAGATGTATATGTGTGTGTGTGTGTGTGTTTTTGTGTTTATGTCTCTGTTGTGTGTGTTCACCAGAACCCTGTGTGTGGTTTTAAGACCAGCCACTGAATGTCGAGTGCTTCTATGTAATTAGCTGTTGCCCATCTGGCTGCCAGCCGCAGATGTTATGGAAAAATACATATTCAGGTGTGTGTGTGTGTCTTTGCGTGCACTCATTCCCTGACTTCTTTGTGGTGTCTGTGATATGTTTACACGGATGACCTCAGCCCTTTGGACTCTTAGTTGCCCCCCTTACACACACACTCCAATGCACACAAGGCCACAGATCGTCTGGGGCTAAGTCTTAGGGAAATTAGGAAGCGGTACATGAGGAGTGAGATGATGGGGGTGTGTTTGGGTTTGCAGGAAAGACAGAGATGGGGAAAGCTGCGGGCTGCAGGAGACCAGAGATTTGTTTTTGCAAAAAGATCGCCCTCAAAATCTGCGTCTGTGTTCTTTAAGAGTATTATTAACAATCCTGGAAGAGTCATAAGCAGTTATGACTTCATTTGATTTCCTGGATTCAGCCTCAGATTGATCTCTCTGGGTGAACTCTGTGAAGTAATCTGTTTAACTCGGGGTCATTCTGGAAGCCGGTCAGTGTTCTGGATCCACTTAGCGAGAGCTAACAGAGGGAAGGGAAGCTTTGCAGGGTGAGAGGAGAGGGGGATGCTATAGCGAGACCTTGGCATGCGCAGAGATTTGTGACTGTGGCATGCAGCGGAGGGCCGGGGTAATGGGCTGCGTTAAGGAGAGGTAAATAGAGTGGGGGGCTGGGCTGCCTTCAAGCCTTGTCAGTTTGTGCAGCTGACTTACTTGAAACCTTTGAAACCAGATTGGAAATTTATATTGAGACAGTCAAGTGTTTTATACCAACTATGGTGTACTAAGGCTGTTATTTTAAGTGTCTTTCTCCACTACGATTGGGCTATTACGTCTGACTCATGGGACTCAGGTTTAATGAAACTACCTTGTTCTCCAAGTCAAACATAACTGTTACTATGAGTGTGCACTGTATACTAATGGAAGTCAATTCCAACATATTGAATTCCTTGAAAAAAGGTGTTCTTCAGTTCTCAAGTAACTTTTTTTTTTACAGATAAGCCTTGTGTTATTTGCTTTTGCTCACAACTTTTATTTATCACAGAATCACATGAATAGCCTAAAACAGCCTCTGTCAGGTAACTGTTGATCCCTGTGTATTTATCACAATGACTTAATAAGACACTTCCCTGTAATGGTTTTCATATGCTCTATATATTGTGATAATGAACACAACTTTCCAGCCCTGGATAAGTGCAGCCATATTAAGTCTTTCCCACCTATATAACAGATGTTTGCCATCTTTAGGCTACTGTTTAGTCGTCATGCAATCTGGCTTATTTGGCTTTAGACCAAAAGACAAAAAGACTTGGTGTATACTGAATGTGCAAACCACACAAATAAAGTTGGATTGTATTGTGTCAGTCATCAAGTTAGTTCAGTATATTTTTATAGGCTAGACCGCTCGCATATGATTGCTAAATAAAATTCCTGAATTTGTGTGTTTGCTTTAAATACTTGGCAGAGTTGGTGTTGCCAACAACCAACTGAGCTGACTGAATCCTAAAGGCAGGAGTGGATAGGTGGCTTGGTTTTCCAGACTTCAGCAGTTTATGGGGGTGGGGAGTGTGCTTGGGGCAAAGTCAGTTTGCGAGGGAAGGGGGTGTGTGTCACTTGTTGGGTAGTAGGGGGTCTGGAGCGCGCCCGGCACTACATGCCATCTAAAATTAGCAGCAGCTGTCTTGGCCATACTGGACATTCTGCCATGTTTGTGCGTGTGTCCATGTGTAGATGCCTGTGTTTGTGTTTGTGTGTGTGTGTGTGTGTGTGCCAGTGAGTGGGGTCAGGGTTTACAAGGAATTGAGACAAGAGCTCCAGTGGGCACTGCTGGTTTTGAAATGATTCTCATGACCTTTGAGCCTAATTGGATAGTAAACAATGAAGAGTGATATGAAACAGAATACTACAGAGGGCAGATGGAAGGACAAGCGGCAGATACAGCTATGAATGAAACACAACAGTTATCTATTCTCTCCTATTAACAAATAGACTCTAGTTTGCTGAGGCGGTGTTTGTGGTTTGTTTTTGTGTGTGTGTGCTTCCATGTGAATGCAGAGGTATGCACTCTTTTCTCAATATGGACATGATGAGTATAGACACCACCTGCTACTATCGCATGACTGCAGCATGTAAGACATTTCAGCAATGTGCTAATTTTGCATTTGTTGACACCAACATTGCCAAAGGAACTACCAGGTTAGTGTTGTCTTCACTCTTGACCTAACAAATTAGCATTGTCTAGGGAGGACATCACATTCTCTCCACGAATGGCAAAGTGGATGTTTGGACCCTGCAGTTGTCTGCTGCAACTAATGGTTTTTTATTTTATGTCAACAAGGTTGTTGATTCATTTTCTGTCAGTTGACTGAAAACTTTATCTTAAAAAGCAGTAGTCCATAAAGTGTGACATTACAATGGAAGTAGTCCAAGTGACGTCACCCATTGACTTTGGGATTTTGTTAGGCATGTTGTTCTTTTTGAGCCAGAAGCTACCATGTTTGATGAGGTATCAACCTGAATTCCCCCCGGGGATTACCAAAGTATTTCTGATTCTGATTTCTGATTCTGAAAATTGCAGTCCATGCACATGGCTAATTCAGTAGCTTGTGAATGAGCAAGTTAACTGTCTCACAGAATGACATTCTATCTATGTTGATAGCTGACTGCAGGTTTTTTTTATTACACTAAAAAATTGAGGAAGTGTGGAACATAGGAAACTTGCTGCTCACTCTCCCATCGTCGATGTGGCAGATGGAAACGGAACCTAACAAGCTAGGTACCGTGAGTGCAGACATCTATACCGGCTAATACTGCTAATACATTACATAATACTAGATTTTCACTTCCTGACAAGTACAATAAACGACACAGCAACCCATATTATGTGTCTAAGATTTGTATAAAAAACACCAAAAGGTACCAACAACACAAACACATGAGAGGTTAAAGATTCAATCTCGAAGAGTTCAGTGGTGTTCTCTATGACGGCACCTTTGGCAATAATCAGTAATTTCTCACATTAACCAACCAATTTAACCAGACGTCTATGGCTGGCTCCCTTTGTTACGGTTATAACTCTTGCTTTTCCTCACTGAGAGTCACTTTCCTTTTTAGACTGTTGAATTTGTTTCTTTCTCTTTGGATTTTCACTTATTTTTTAAGTTATCTATAGTCATTGATCTTTTCTTAGTTTGTTCAGCCATAGAAAATAACTGTTTACTCGCAACACTTGCAGAAATTGTAAATGCACTAACATAGCTCTGCCTACTCTCTTTTGCAGACCAACTACCGCTGGGTGATGGAAAACGCGTCACTTACTGGGCGCCGCTTGGGATTTTTTCCACAAATGTCGCCACAGACACCCAGTCAATAATAATACCACTGCAAATGCTTTCATCAGTGGGCCATAGGCTCAATCACCATTGTGTTACCTCATTCGGCGATAGAGAGTGACTTAAAAATCTTCGAGATTATCACTTTAAGTTCAGTGATTGGACACCGAGAAATCAAGACTTAATGTAATTTAAACTGGAGAGTTATGTTAGCATTCACCCCTGTACAGTTTTCATGAATATAGAAATGAGCAATAGAAACCAAAACGTTTTTACAAGGCCATAAATTTAAGTGTGCAGTAAAAATGGGCATTTAAATACAATATGTCCTAATGCAAATTAAGTCGCTTTTGGAGTCAGCCTCAAGTGGACACTCGAGTCCACTGCAATTTTTGTCACTTCTATGTTGTCTTCATTTTTCAGCCCCGCAAGAGGTTAGTATCAAAATCAGCTCTTGGTTTATGCTATTATAATAAGATCTTTCTTACTCAGTGAGTGCAGATCAAACCAATGACATTTAAACGGCAGGTCCATTTCAGTCTCTGTCCCTTAAGCGTTCAGGTATGGCTGTTCGCTGAGTGGAAGATGATCTTCACAGTGAGATGTCTCTGCTGGGTGTGTTGGCATTTGCTGAATGTGACCCATCTGATCTGAAGCTCACTCTGTTCGCAATATCAAAATCAGCAGAACTGGAAATCGTGTTATATCACTGCTTTTCCACATGATAATCATGTCTGTGTGACCTCATACGTATGAGCCTTTGTGTATCAGTAGTGCAGAAGGCTGTTTGAAGGCTGATGTGTATTTGCACTAAAGCAAATCCTGAAATATGTTCTTTCCCCCCTTAAAGCTCATTCTGGTACAATTCCTTCCTTCCAGTCAAACATTTCTTACTGATATTCTGGTGTTTTACCCTTCCCTGTATTAATGGAATGAATGAAGAAACGTTTTTGTTGTTTTGAGACAATTTGAAATCAGCAGAGCTTGGACCCAGCTTGCAGGCCTAAAGTGGTTCAGATTGTTTTTGATGATGGAATGTGCTTGTTTAGTGTCAGTCCTCGAAACTGAATTTGTCAGGGCTGAAAACATTTTGCATTTTCAGGGCGTAAGATTAAATGTAGTGTTTTCTGGTATGAGTACCACTGAAGAAGAATGAAAGATCATTGTGCTGAACACAAGTTGTACAAGCTGTAATCAGATACTGTACGTTTTGGCCCCCTCTCCATGCCAAATTGTTTAATGTGTAGGATGAGAGGATACCAATTTCTGCCAAGTCCATGCCACTCATGGTTGGCTTGTCAAACTGAAAAAACCCCCAGAACAACTTAAAATACAACTTGAATTTAAATTGTGGCTTTACCGCATTCACACAGAAATGATTGACATTTTTAGATTGGTGTCAGCAGAAGCGGGTAAAGTGATGTCCTCTCTAAATATTCTCAGCAGCAAGCCAAATGGGGTCAAACTCTCAGTGAGTCAGAGTGTGGGAAGTCATGAGTGTGTCACCAAGAATGCCAACATACTTTCCTGAGGGGGAGGATGTGTGTTCTGGGGGAAAATACAGTGAACAGAGTCAGGCTCTGGGTCTTTCTACTGTTAATTCAACTGTACACAGCGAGGGATTCATGTTATATAATTATTTGTTTGTGCTGCAAAAAAAGGTTTTTAATCCTGTTTTTGCAGACATAGACGATCCCTTCAGCTAGTACATTTCTGTTTTGACAGCTAGACTCATGAACTGATTATACACTCTTCCATAGAAACTCATTGACCCCTGAATAAATAGTCCCCTCAGTTACACCTTTCAGTTTTTTTATTCAGTTTGTAAAGTTTGACACTATGCTAATGATCATCATAATTCAGACCTTATTCAAACTGCAGGAGTTGCATCGTTTGATATGACCTCCTTTGTATTATCATTGCCTGAATACATAATGAAAAAGGAGGGAACAATTATAGGGAGCAACAGCACTAAACACTCCGCAGTATTACTGTATAAGCAGGCAGGGCCAAATCCTCTGTGAGTAAATTCTGAGACACTTCCTGTCATGCAATTATTTCCAGAAGCTCTCACACCAGCATGAATAGTTGTGTCATACACATCCTGATGACTTACACTGTTACAGATTAACATATAATAGCAACCCCTTAATTAATACCAAGGCATCACTCCTGTTATTACTGTCTTTTGAGGCAGGATTTTACAGATCTACAATGTTTTCTCTGCAGCAGAAATTCTCTTCTCTATGTTGTTCCCTGTCTGATAAAAAGTGAATTGGAACATTGTCAGAAGGTGTCTGCTACACAAAGATGCTTGTATGAGTAGTATTTGATTGGCCAGTGTGGTGTGTGTGGCAGGATTATTTTGAATTAAGCTGCAGAGTACAGCAAGTAATGATTTGATTAGATTTTTTTAACAACTACACTCCCTTTGATTGTTTTTTTTCCCCACAACTCTCTGTGTCAGAAGTCCCCACGGCAGTTTAGCACCTTGATATATGTTTTTATATTTAGTATACACTACAGGTTTTTAAGAAGTGCATTGCAGACGTTGGTCGTGCACATTCTAAACTATTTTTTTCCTGAATGTGATCAAAACCCAGTGCCATCAAAAGGTAAATTGTAAGGATTTTCCAACAGGGAGTAACACGCACAATGTGCCTGAGTTCTATTTTATTTTGAGAACAGTGTCTTCTTATCTTTGTGAACTGTGACTGTATTTGTTTTTGTGTTTCTGTGGATGTGTAGTTGCTTTGTGTGCGTGTGTGTGTGTGTGTGTGTGTGTGTTTTGCCCATTGCTCGACCACATGTCCTTGACATCTGGTGACCATCCCTCAGCTCTGGCTCTCTGACTGTACTTCACAAGCCATGGGAACTGCTGCTGTGTAGGTTGTGTGGCGTGTGTGTGTGTGTGTGTGTGTGTGTGTGTGTGTGTGTGTGTGTGTGTGTGTGTGACAAAGAGGGGGGGGGGGGCCCCAACATGCCGATATCCGCCGATATAATTAACCGATAAAATAATGGGCTGCTGCATATTTGATTAAATGACCGACCTCGGCGCAATGTCCCCGGCGCAAAGAAGACCTGCGCGGCGCAGCGTGATGACTTCCCGTGTCTACCTGCAGCATGACAGAGTTAGAAGCCAAAATGTCCATGGTGTGGAAGTTTTTCAAAGTGTCTGAAATAGATAGCAAAACTGCTATTTGCAATGACTGCTCAGCTTCAATGATTCGAGGAGGAGCCAAGCCAAAGTTTTTTTTACAAACTTGATTAGCCATCTCAAGACCCGTCACCCCGACCATTGTAACAAATGTGATAAGAGTATCACGATTATACTGTACGCTAATTCCAATACAGAAGAGAGTTGATGATCTCTGCAATTAGGTGTGCGGGAAAAAAATAAAGGTATCGGTAATCGGCCAAATGAATTGTAAAATATCAGCATATCGGATATCGGCAAAAAATCCAATATCGTGCATCCCTACATTCATCTTATTAGGATTAAGAATATCTGTTTCATTGTATTTTCCCTAAGAATATGTGTTCTGTAACATTAATCAAGGCCTAAGAGTATTATTTATTATTCTTATTTATCCGATTGGGCGCCAGACATTTAGACTATTAAGTATATCACTACTCTGCGGTGCAATTTGTAGGCATTGGCTCTATGCACACGCTACAAAATAAATCAAAATCAATAAGTCAAAGTCAAGGTTGATTGCAGCAGATGTTAATTAATTTCCTCCACACACACTTTAACAAAATTTCATGTCAAAAATAAATCAAAGCTTTTAACAAAATACGCACAGTATCATTCCCAGTTCAAAAGAACACTCTAACAAGATCAAAACAAGATCACAAAACATTTAATCAAAAGTAGTCCCAGACTTACTAGTCTTTAATAAGTGTTCAATTGTCTTTGTGTGGGAAACGGTTGGTGTGGAAAACTGTTAATGTCCAACAAAATGTGTGAAAGTGTGAAAGTGTTCTGTGTTCAGGTGGGGGGAAAAACAGAGGGGGGTTAATGAGCAGCACTAAAAATGATTCTTTCCTCGGGGGGCAGTTGAGGTGTTTTTAAAGAGGGCAGTCTTCAGCATTTGAAGCCCTGACTGTCACCAATCCGATCCAATACCAGGAGGAGCAGTCCCAATTAACACATCATAGAAGCAAAAAGGTAGAAAACATAGTCAAACCCGCTCTTGGTGGCTTTGTAGGTTGCAGTTGTCCGTCTCACACTGGATTTAACATGGCATGCAGGCAGCTTGATTTGGCTAAAACACTCGCTTTCATGTTCACCAGCCACTCTTCTCAGTGCTCTCTCAGTGTCTGTCTCCTCAGCACTGTATCTTCCTCTTTTCTCACTCTCCAGGTGGCAGCACTAATCTCTCTCTGTGCTGTTGTGCCACACCCACTGACTCACCTTACAGGTGACAGAAATTGTCTGCTGTGCAGTCTGAGCTTGGCTGGCTGCTACAGTGCCAATGGATCAACAAATTGTGTCTATTTCTTGCTAGAAGACACTGCTTGTTTAACATGCTTTACCAGGAAGATGGTCCTCCAGTTGCAAGAATAGCTCGGCATATTATTCCCAGCAATAAGTTTAAAATACATGTCCCCACATGGCTGTGAGGTTAAGATGCAGACCGTTTACCGCAATGGTCTGGATTATAATGTCAAATTCTTTTACAATATGCCCATCCTTGCTAGACTATGTCTCTTATTTCCTGTCACTTCTCTACGATCTTAAGCTAATGGCTTAAATGTGATCTAATGTTTATTCACACTTTGGGGTTTTCCCTAATGGCTATATTTAGCCAACAGGAAATGTCCTAGAAATGATTGTTCTACCCCCACTGAGAGAGAGAGAGAGAGAGCGATAAAGCCACATACACATGTACAGTGTCTCATGCCCTTCAGCCCCAAATAGGGTAGTACTGGGATCTGCTTTGTTTATATTCCCATGCTTTCTCATGATAGGTAGTGACTCCACATCGCTTCGGTCTGTTCAGGCTTTATTTTTTTATTTCAAACTTCCCACTCACAGAGACGACAGCCCGGCCTCTACACGTCAGCCTCGTTCATTTCTATGCGAAGTTCAGGATTGTTCACCCCACCTTAAGTTCAACCACAGTGCCAATTAAAGGCTTCAAGGCCTCATCTGTCCTCTCCAGATAGCCTGTGGACCCTGACCCCTCTCAACTTGTGATAAGCGCCGACCTCCAACCCTACTAATACTTCACTGCCTTCCTGCGTTCACCATTATTTTGTCCCCTTGAACAGTACAGATGGAGTCGGTGTAGTGGAGGAAAGGAATTGTGGACTATTTCATTTTTTGGTTCTTATAAATCTTAACGAAAACATATAGTTAAGAGGGAACCTGATTATAGTGTAGTGCTAATTTCCCTTATTAATCTGCTGTCATTCAAAAACTGGAGATAAAGATTAGCCCATATTATAATCCGTCAATTTCAGTTGAGTTGGACAGTTTACTGTGAGATAAGACCTTTAATTGAATGTATGAAAACATTAATGCCCCCAAAGGGATCCTGCTTGCCGATGAAGAGCATTAACATTAAGACACTGGATCAATGCAACACACATTAGTGCATCACCATGCTCACTTTCCTTTGCTCTGTTTTTTTTCCAATGCTCTCTAATAAATAAAACCTAATAGAACTATTGACTGCATAAAAGACTTTCTAACATGGCCTGTTATAAGTGGACATTTGATTTTCCTCTCTACTGTTTTTCGTCTAACAGGAGAAGCGAAAACGGCAAACTGAGATTGAAGACAAAAGAAGCCAGCTCGATGATCTGGTGCTACAACTACAGCATCTCAAGGTTGGTGTGTGTGTGTGTGTGTGTGTGTGTGTGTGTGTGTGTGTTACATAACCAAATTAGCAATAGGTTTAGGTTTTAGAGTCAATTACTTAAGGATTTAGGATTACGGTTTGGGTTTAGGATTAAACCTGGAATAAGCACAATAACTGTGAATAACTACCCAGGGAGCAGTCGTGTAAGAATTATTTATAGCATTTAGCCAAGTAAAAGTATGAATACTACACTGTAAACATACTCCACTACAATTCAAGTACTACAATTAAAATGTTACTTAAAGGGCCAGTTCGCCAATTTTCAACCTCAGTCCTGTCATGTTATTATGCGGAGCTAATCCCATTATGGTAGGAAAAAAATTGCATTTCCCTTTGTGCCTTAGATGACGCTATCCACTTCTCCAATGGGCCCTGGAAAACCTCCGCCAGACGTAAAATGCGCCACCTGAGTTTGCTAAATTACACTTCCTCAGTGTAGATTTTTGTAGAGGGGTAAAACATACTGATGTACGGATGTACGGATGTACGGATGAAAGGACGTATGGATACACTCCAGTAAAGAACAAGTGCCTGTTACAACCATTAGAGTTACAGTATATATTTAAACTTGGATGTGCTGCTGCTGTCTTCTATTTTTATCCTGCTACTCATTCCTAGCTCTGTCCTGTCATCTTGGTCTCACGCAGGAGTGTCAAGAGACTGTGCTGCATAAAAGATACAATAAGTATCAAGAAGCAGATTTCACCAAGATTGCATTAACAAGTATACACTTATGTGCTCTGGGATTTCTGACAAAACCTGTGCATTATTAAGTACTTATAGACTTCTCTGTTTGCTTATTTTTTAAAGCAGAATATTTATTGCCTGAAAATGAGCTACGTATTTACTATTCAGTGTACATCTGGGTTGAACGCTGCAAAAGTCTGGGTCACTGTGTGTGACTTATAGGAGATGAGGCCTTGAGGTAACAGTTACTTCAAGGACAGATATTCAGTTTAGGTTATATGGTCAGTGTAAAGGTGAAGGTAAGGTAGAGCGTTCAGGTTGCGATTAGAAGTTAGTGGATGAATAGACTCAATCAGGATCCCATGAAAGCTTTACAGATGTGTATGTCAAACCTACTCACCTCACCTAAGTTACTCAAGCCCTCATAGTTTTTTTCCTGAAAGGAATTCTTGCCTTGACCCTTAAGGCAATAGAGAGTTAAAGAGACTCAGTGTTGTCTCAGATATACATCGTGATTACAGTTTTGTTGCTATTATTGAACGTAGCTGCATGTGTTTTTAATTGCCTGTATACGCGGATAAATGTGTTTGGCTGACAGGTAGTGGTTCATTCCATCTAAACACTCCTGGTGTGCAGGCCTGTTGGAGCAGTTTCCCTTGGCTGAGTAGTGTAGGCCTGACTGTTTTCTTCTCTCCTGAAAAACACTCAAATCCGAACACACATAAACATATCCCTTAATAATTTCTGCCAGCCGCTACTGGTTAAGCCAAGATTTTGTTTCAAGTAAACAAAGATTTGACGTTCAAAAAGTAAATGCTGCGTAAACGGTATACAAGCTGCTGAAAGATTGGAAAATAAATTGCTTTCAGGTATCAGCAATTTATGTGAGTTCTTGAACCTCTCACCAGATTAAAAAATAGTCCCTTGACCTTGACCATAGCTTGTCAGGTGGAGACATACCAGATATAGGCATTCAACATTTTGACCATTATGACTTCCCTTTCAATTAGTTCTACTGAATATTCTGTTTATGATGTGTAAGACTTTGATTTCCTTTCCCTCATTATATTCTTAGAATCTATGCGTTAATAATAAGTGCAGTCAAGAACAAGTATAAATATCTTGTCACTACTTAGTCAAATCTTGTAGACTTCAATGTATAAGAACAACTGTTGATGGCCATCAGGAGTTGATTGGAAAATTGTGTTGTGTTAAATGCTGTACAGATGCAGCGTGGGTGGGGTAATGACTCTGGGTACCCATTATACTAAAAAACAAATGGTAGCAGGCTTTAATATTTGCAATAAAAATTAGAATTAATTAGAGCCATTGAACACATTTGGCATGAATTATTTCATATCAAAGAAGTTTGATTGCTACATTCTGGTGTTTTCCATCACTTATGGAAATATGGACAAAAGAGAAACGTTGATTAAAGCCATGTGTATACCACCCATTAAAGCAATGCATTCAGTGGAGTACAGCCATTAATGAAGGTGTCGTGCCCTGCTCATAGTTTTCTACACACTGGGCACAGCTGCAAAACATAATTAAAGCTAAGCCATACCTCAATTGTCAGTTTAGCATAACTGACTAAGTTTAAGAACATGTCTACACATACATGGGTATTATTGAAAGCAGAGTTTTTCCCTCCTTCGTTTCCAAAAAAAACCCCGTCCACACGAGCATGGTTATAAAAAGTCCCCATCCAAAAGAAAACGCAAAAACACAACAGAAATACTGTCGTGAGAATGCCACACCAACAGGCGGCGATATAACTCAGTCACAGAAAGAATAATAAGAATAATCGCGGCCAATCAAAAGTCTGAAAAAAACCATTGCCTGAAGACTACCTGGCGGGCTGTAATGGCATAGTGCATCCTGACACCTTTTTACATGTGTAAACATGTAAAAAGTCCTGTTAGAAGGTTAGAAGCATCACTGTCTTTGTCACATCAGTCATTTTGCAAGGTAAATGGTAAATGGACTGTACCATTTCTTTTCTAGTCTTTGTGACTACTCTACTACATATCACATTCACCCATTCACACACACATACATACATTGATGGCAGAGGCTGCTACGTAAAGTGCCCAACTGTCAATCAGTCATCACATTCATACCCGTTGGCTATGTCACCGGGAGCAAATTTGGGTTCAGTGTCTTGACCAAGGACACTTTGACATGTAGCCTGAGGGAGCTGGAGATCGAACCTCCGACCCTCCGATTGAAAGACGACCGACTCTACCACTGAGCCCAGAGGAAGGAAGGAATGTCGCCTCATTTGTGATCCCTCACAAAGGAGATAAAGGCACACAGCCTGATGTCACGAGCCAAAAACACCCCATCTACACATCTCTGCGGAAACAGAGTTTCTAAAAGTCTTCACCCTGGCCGGAGTTTTAAAAATGATCTGTTTTCAGTGACTAAAAGGCCAAAACGCAGAGAAAAAGCTGCGTTTTGAAAATTACCCGTGTACATGTAGACATGGCCTAAAACAGCCTGAACTGCTTTACACTGCGACTTTCTGTTTATTTATCTTTTCTGTCCTTATTTTTTTTTTAACTGATGTTGGTTACTCTGCATGGAAAGCATTAATCATAACAAATTACATATGACATTTCAGACTGCTGCAGTAACTCTTCTGTAGATTACTAGGTTGTGGTTATTCAATCAGTGCTGCATTGCAGAAAGAAATACAACAGCTCATTATTACACTCAGCATTTTCCTTCTCAGAAATATTTGTTGCCTTACTCTCTATCCCTTGCTCGTGATGATTCAGCTGACTACACAAAAGCTTTTCATTTGCTATTTTTAACACTTCATGTGTGTCTTTTATTATTTCTTTGTGTATATTATGGCCTTCTGAGATTGTGTGGAGAAGAGATATGGGAAGATGTTCGTGGTTAGCGCTTTAGCCCAGAGACCACCAGGGCGCCTCACCTGTTGTCTGGTAGCTTAATCTAAGAGAAGATACAACCTATGCTACCAGCTGGTTATTGAGCCAACATAGATGGTAAATGGACTGTACTTATATAGTGCTTTTCTAGTCTTTGCAACCACTCAAAGCTGCTTTTACACTACATATCATATTCACCCATTCACACTCACATTCATACACTGATGGCAGACGCTGCTAGCTAAAGTGCCCAACTGTCAATCAGTTGTCACATTCACAGCCGCCCCACTAATATAGATGATCAAAGATTGGATAACCACCTGCCGATCTAAAACTCAAAAGTCTGTAAGAAGAAGCCTCTGATATGAAATCTCTCTCCATTTGTATTTCCTATGCTTCCCAGGGAGAACTGAAATTCTAAATGTGCCCAAACCCAAAAACTTTAGCAGTTTACATTATCCTCCACTGATAAACAGGGAGCACCTACAGAGCCTTATTCTGCTTGAACTTGCATACAACACCAGCAGGCCTGAAATCCAGATGTTATCAGCATCTGGTCACACAGGCCCATTTAATGGTCATTACCTCTGAGAGCCACACAGCCAGGCGGCATGAAGCAGCTTTTGTAGTCCATTCTCAGGAGACTTAGTGGCCCGGGAGAGGAAATGGAGACTGGAGCCCAGAGATTTGATAAGGACCTCTTTGCTGCATGATTCTGCTTGGAAAGGAGGCGTTGATCTGGGTCTGGGACTGTGTAAACATCTCAGTGATTTCAGAAGAAAATCAACCTTACCCTGGATTGAATGCTGAAGCCTGAAGTCTTTAATAAAGGGTTTATTTTCTATCTTTGCAGTTATGTATTTTAAGTATTTGGTTCTTAGTTTGGTCTTAAGTGGTTATTTCAGTTTCATAAGAAGAGCAAGAGACTTTTAAACAGCCTTAAACCTTCCCTTTAAGAAAGCGCAGAGTGGTTGTGTGTCAGGGCTAAACAGGAAATGGAAAGTCTATGAAACAGCGTGGGAGAGAGCAGAGAGCATGGTTGCTTCTCAGAGGAGAGCTCAATTATCCTACACAACTTTATCCATCATTACTTTGTTGGCCATTGAAGTGGTCCAGAGAACTTTATTTATATGTAATGGTTGTATTTTGTACAGCAGTAGTACTTCTAGATACAATTCCACATTGAGGTCAAAGGTCAAGGTCAGCTGCAGGCCAACATCCTCTGCTGATTATATAATGGTTTTCTTTCCATTAAATACAAAATATTACAACATTTTTAGATAAACATGAAAGGAGCAGATTTTGATGTCATAACACTAACCTGGTCAGCCCCACAGGTTCAACATCAGTCAGTTTGACTTTCAAGTAAGTTAAGTTCCAGGCCTGAAATGTATTGGATTTATGTAGCCAATAAATACAATATATATATTGCCAATACAACTATATTTCATATAAAAAACAGGCAGTTAGCATTCTTAAGACTGACAAAGTAAAATATTTCTTGGTGTTAAAACTTTATTTCAAACGTGACATTGGATTTTTAAATCAACTTATTCGTTCAGTCTAGTTGACAAACAGGTTCAGCAAGTTCCATTAAAAAAATTCTGGCTTTCAACTTTTAACACATGATTCATAATTTATCTTAGGTTAGCTTGACTATGTGGGTGAGCAGCAGCCACACACACGTACACAGAAACAAATAACCCCGCTGTCACATTCTGACAGCAGGCGGTAAAATGCTTTGGAACAATTTCTGCAGAGCTCATTCCGCGTGGTGTGTCAGTGTGTGTTTATGTACAGACACTCATTCTTTTAATTGTCAACTCTACAACCTAGAACCGAGCAACGGTTTGACAGTAAACAGCCAAAGGTGAAGCTCAGTGTTACCGCTCGACTCTGTTGTGGTAACAAAACAGAGATCCAGACGGAGACGAAACATTAGTGACATTAACACACGGCTTTGGCATTCATCTTCAAAACATTAAAGAAAAGCAGTAACTCCTGTGTGGTGTGGTGAGATGGTACTTTCACCTCTGTTGCAGATCTAATGTGAGGCCAGATGTAAATAATACATCTTATCTATTAAACACCATGCAAAAGTGACTATATTGGACATTTGTGGGTTCACATTATACTTACATCCTGTTGGGATGGACAATGTCATGTGTCTTCAGGCAGCAGCTGTGAAGCTGTTATACTTACATTTTACTTCATTTTGTTCCCTTTCCATGCAGTTGTACCTCTGAGGCTTGTTTGTATAACGAACTGCCATCTGTCTTACCACACAGCAGTACAATGATCAAAGAGCACAATGCTCAAACACAAGCAGAATACAAGAGCCCCGAATGAAAGCATAGAGCTGATACTTTGGAATATAAGGAAAACAAATATTAGAGTTCCTTCAGGCATGAAGACAAACAGACTTGTTTTTGGATGAACAAATTATGACTGAGTAAAACCAAAAAAATATTTTCCTGTACATAACATGATAACTTACTCTGTATGATGGGGACATTGCTGTAGTTCTCCTGGCTTAATGGGATTCACTTCAAGCAAAGAGTTTCCTGTAAGTGAGAGTTTGCAGCTGAGTTTAGAGAACTGTGTGCATGTGTGGGCCTACGTGTTTATTTGTTGTAGCTGTGCTTGGCAGTCACCTTACAAATCTCTCACAAATAGTCTCCACGATGGAGTTCGGCTGGCCGTTGATAATGTCTAAGAATATCTCAGCCAGGGCAGAAAAGATGAGCTATTTGAAGAGTGTTATGGTGTTGCTGTAGATCTTTACAAGCTGTACAACAACATTAGGCTGCATAGTGAAATGTTGTTTTTTTTATGTTTTGCTTAATGCTAGCACATGGGATACCTGATACATGCCAGTTTCATGCAACCACTGACTCACAGTTAGTGGTGATGACCCAGAGAAAAGCAACAAGGCATAAATAAAGGGCAGGGTGTATTAAGACTGCTAGCTAGCAAACATGTATGCTAACATTGTGTTACAATTTGGATCAGCTTCACGAATCTGAAGGAAATGCATTAATTTATAAACTGAATAAATCATACATCATTTGTTTGTTAGGCCTAAGAAATCTTCATAAGAGACCTTTAACCTAAGCTAACTGTTAGCGAGCTAATTAGCCAGCATGGTTCAAGCAAAGATATTGTCATAGCATCTTTGTTTCCAAGATTAAAAAAACATGACTTGACAATGTCATGATTAATCCTGTTAAGAAGGATGAGTTGTCCATAAAAACACAACTAGCTCTTCTTTTTCACTGCTGAGCTGAGTAGGAGGATCTTTAATATTGCTGCCAGAAAATGTAACACAGCCTAAAATCACTCTGTAAGCACCTGTGTGTCTCTCCCCTTCGCAGTCCAAAGCCATGCGTGAGCGATGGCTCCTCCAGGGAATGGCAGTGGAGGAAGAGGAGGCACGGCGGAAACAGCTGGAACAGGATGAAGAGCAAGGCAAGAGGCTGGAGGACCTCATACATAGGTACGCTAACAGACACTACAATGGCCCGTGTTCTGGGCTGTTTAGTCTTCATGGTGATTGGAACGAAGACTAAACAGACTGAACAGATGGGATTAACAGAGCAACAATAGAGTTTTTGTTACTAGATATCTGCTTTTTCTTCCAGCACTGAGTAGTCTTTGGTTTGGACTAAAATACTACTGTAATAATAACATCTGACCGGCTTTTCCACCTCTCTTAGAACTTATCCTTAGTTGTGACACAGACTGTCACATCCATGTGGTCCCAGCTGGAAACACTTAAAAACAATGTCACTTCAACCAACTTTTTCTTCTTAAACTAATCAGGAAACAATGAGATAGTTGTAATTCCATTGTGACAGCTAGTTTTAGCCATGTTTCATGCGATCCAAAGATTATTTAATGGTTCAGCAGAAACAGCTGACAGGTCAGAAACACAAAATGATCCTTTATCGATCCCCAAAGGAGAAATTTGGTGCATCAATTCTTTTAAAAAGTAAAATCCACCTCAGTAGAGCATAAAACCCTTTGTTGCACATTTGAGGAATTGTTTCCTAATAGCTTGTTGATTTGTCATTTAAAAAAAATGTATGCATAAAAATAAGACATGACTACACTGTACATGTGATGCTACAAATCAGGAACTGTGACACTTTTAGCTTCCATGTGAAAATGTTGTTAGCTATGTAGCTATATTAAACTGTAACAATAAATATCAGCCATATTTGAAGCACCAGAACAAGAGTCCAAGTTTAGAGCTCTAATTTTGTGAAACTACATGAGATTGTATGTGTACACAAACACATACTGCACAGTGGTCTAAATACACACATATGCACTCTAACTGGAGAGGTTTTGGAAGTCTAGGATTCTGTGGAGCAGCTCTGGAATCTAGCAGTTCTGTAACCTTAGCGCAAAATCTACATTTTTCTCGTGCAGTGGTGTGAAACACCAAGAGCTACTGTGCATACACGTACTTCTCTAAAAACAGATATGGCAAGAGCTGGGAGCGAATGAAGAAAGAGAAGGATAGATTAGGAGTGAAAAAGGGAGAGGCAGATATTACCGAAAATGAGAGCTGAAGAGAGGAAACAATAAAAGAAAGAGACAGAAGAAAGACAAGTGAAAGCAGGGTGTGATTGCCGGAGGAAGAGCATTAGATACCGAGAAGACTAAGAGTGAAAAAAGAGAGAGTGATGTGATTCTGTGGGCACTTCCTGCGTTTGTGTCTCTGGGAGGAGCTTCCTGATTCCCATCAAGCATTGCTGTGAGATCCTCGCTTATTTCCCAATGCAGTCGGGGCATGAGATCACCAGTGCTATGAATAACGTGCCTGCCAGCTCCTGCCATCATGATGCTTTATATACTTGGCTCAGCGTGTTTTCCATTGGCAGGGTGGGAGAACAGATCATGGTTGCACACTGTGCAAGGGTTTTAGGATCATGTTCTTTTCATTTTATTAGATTTTAGGTGGCGTCAACAAGCAGAAGAGGAGATTCATTGGATTTTTACTGTGGCGATGAGCTGACAGTGAAAGTTGCTGTGTGAAGTTAAAGTGCGCCATGCCTTCGCTCTGTTGGACTGGTTGGCAAACATAGAAACACTGTTGATTTAGGTATGGAAGGTATTTAACAGTCTTGTGTCTGTGGAAAACAGTTTGCTTGAATATAACATGTATCCATGTACAGAGCTGGTGAGATGCTGAGTTTGCTTAATAATGTGTGCATCTACAATAGCATGCACAAGAATGTCCCTAAGAGTTGGTAAAATGCCTGGGAAGTTAAGAAAAAGGGAGGCAAAAGGAAAGGCATCAAAATGAGATATATTTTCTTGGTGTTTTGGGCAAAACAAACTGCAAGAACTGAGCAGAAACTATTAAAAAGTGTTGCACTATTTGCTAAAGAGTGAAGGAAAACATGACACACAGAAACTGCTCCATGAAGAGAAACAGGAGTGAAAGGCAAAGCAGACCTCTGTCAGTTTCAAGCATTGGGAGCAGAGTTAAAAGGTTTGATTAGATAATCAGCCAACATGCTTTACAGATTCATTTTCATGTTCATGGTTTTGATCCATCAGAGCACGCTCAGAAAATTAGGCTCATGGAGAGGCTCTGGGCCACTTTAGCATCACAGAGCCAGGCCCAGGCTCCACCTCCTCATCTATCAAATCTGTGCATGAAAGAGACTCTGTTAGCCAGCAGCTACTGTAGCTTATCACCAGCACTGAAACAACATCAACATCGTACGTTGTCACGAACACCAGGATAACATTCCCCCCTGTTCTAAACAGAACCGCAGTGAATGCTCAAAGAGGGAGCATTGTAGGCCAAAGTACAGTTGTGATTGTGGAGCCGCTTCGTGTGAATCACTTCATTCAGCTGCTGGTGAATAGACTTGTTGTCTGACAGACTTTCAAAGAGGAGATATTGAAGTTTGTGGTTTTAATTACTTAGAAAAAGCAATTAAAACCAAAACTGTGCCACACTGGCATGTGTTTTTGGTCAGCGTTCAGTGTAGCCAAAGCTTTATTTAGTTCCTCAGTGTGCCGGACAGGAAGAGAGAAACCAAAGCAGTATCGCAGGGAAGAATACATTCAGTAGTTTCAAAACCCAATGCCATAAGTTAGGAGTCCAGATTGCACAGTTTGTTCCAAAAACTACCCACAGTGGGTCTGGAAAATCCTTTCCCAGGCTGCTTTTGAATAAATCTAGAAGTTTGGTGACTGATTTGTACAACTATCCTGTAATTTGTTTTAGGCACAACAATAGCCATTAACAGATGTGACCAAAAGTCTGTTAAATCTTGCAAAACATCAGCAATTGCATCAATTATAATGTTGAAATACAGTCAGTAACCAAAGTATCCATGACAGTTTTTGTCTCCACCGAACCAAAAGTACGCATGCTTTTCTCTATGAGCAATGCTGCAATGCAGCTCTCTAGCATTTGTGAACCGGGGTCTCAGATGTGTGCTGGAAACTGCTTTAAGAGGAGCTCAGCTGTCTGGGATTCAATTCTCCAGGCTTTTAAAAAATCCTCTCCAGTGGGTAAAATAAAGCCACAGAGCAAATGTGTGGGAGTCCTGAGAGTGCCTTCAGTAACACAAATACAAAGTTAAAACCCAGTCATAGGACTTTTTTTTAATTACCTCAAAACATTTGTATTGGAAGAAAAAAAACATATTTTAAACATTCATTCAGGTGTGATGTCATGCTGTGAAATGGGAGATAGTTCTATTTAGATGTTGTAGAGAGGATAGGATACTAATACACAGCCCACGCCTTGTGTGTGTGTGTGTGTGTGTGTGTGTGTGTGTGTGTGTGTGTGTGTGTGTGCGCATTTCAGGCAGAGGGTGTGGCATCTATATTTACACTCTGTAGGACACCATCCCAGAATATCCCGTAACCCGGGCAACCGGAGTCTTTCCAACACTGATAGGGACAGAGGTGAATAGTTGGGATGGATGTGGACACTGCATTATGGATGTGTGTGTGAGAGAGAGAGAGAGAGAGAGAGAGAGAGAGAGAGAGAGAGAGAGAGAAAGTGAGAGAGTGACTTAACCTGGACAACTTCACCTTCCACCATCTATAAACATTTCTGAAATAAACTAACTAAAAGAACAGGAGCCCAGACGTCTTGTTCGGCCCACTTTTATAGTTGCTAATACTAATAACACATGCACCGGTGGACACTTTAATGACAGAGAGTGACAAAGACAAAGCAGCAGCTCTTTTACGCGCTTCATGCTCTGAAGAGCACATAAACAAGAGTGGAAAAAAGAGGAGGAACCGCTGTATCTGTCTTTGGAGAACAACTCTAGTGCTATTGAGGGAACAAAACAGAAAACAAGAGAGAAAGAACAATCATCCCTTCAGATTTATGACATAAACCTTATGGAAAACACATTTAATAATAAAAAGAACCCCCACAAATTAAGGACAACAGTCATGTCTTTGTGTGTTGTAAGCGCTGCCTGCTGTTAACCTTAGCTGGAAATCAAATAAAGTGACAGGGAAAAAGATTGAACAGTGCAATCATTGTAAGGGCTTTTTTATACACATACTGGTGCCTAAGGTCATTCAGCCCGGAGAGCACAGAGAGAAAGAAAAAATGGAAGGGGGGAAATGGAGTGTTTTTGCGTTAACCTTACTTGAGGGACACACAAAGTGACATTGCATTGAAGAAGTAGCAGCCATTGTGTGCAGGAGAAGACGCTTACTTTGCAGAGCCTGGAGAACAAACAGACAGAAGGAGACAGAATGAGAGTGTGCGGCCACAGTGGTAGTTTTACAGATATCCCTATCATTACGTGGACGGGCTAAGTAAACAGTGAGAGGGACACAGCAGCAAAGGGCCCTTTCACAATGTGGCACTGTCCCGGCCTGTACCCACACCGAGCTACTTTTAGGATAGCTTATTTCATTTTGCACAGACATTCCCATGCAGAGGCTGCCATCGTTGTAGACAAAATTTCTCCTAATGGCTCCTGATGTGTTAAGAGTAATCCGAATAATACTGTCTGTGTTTACTTATCCAAACATATATTTATAATTCATGTATTTCCTATTTAACCTGGAGATGGTTAGCTTAGCATAGCCAAAAGATAGGAAACATTGGGAAGGGAATAGTCTGGTTCTGTTGAAAAGTAGCAAATGTACATAAAAGCTTCTCCAAAGCTCAAAAACCAACATTTATTTGATTTCTTTTTTAATTTGTATTTGTAATTGTATAAATGACAAGTTGTGGTGGACTTTTTCTTGGTAAGGGCACAGTGGCTTCTTAAAATGCTTGTCTAGAAACCTCAAGGTTACTTACCTAAGGTGACAGCCAGCCATACCCTCAAATTCCCCAGGATCCGTCTCCAGCGCATTCTGTGTGCGCCATGACCTCCGGTTGCGCCCATTCAAGTCAATGATCGTGCTTCCACGCGCTGTGATCTGTCTCCGGCGCGTCCAAGAAGCATCTCTCAGATACGAGCCGGGTCTATTTTTGACGGAGGCCGCTTCAAGCACTCATCAAGCTGAACAGAGCACATCGTTCCAAACAGGAAGAGACACGCGAAAACAGCACACAGCATCCGGTCATTTCAAAATAAAACACCATGTACGGACCGGTACAGATTCCTGTTTTTTTCAGTTTTCATGACAACAACACACTGAAATCTTGAAAAAAGAACACTTTTAATTAAGTAGTGTACTCAGCCGTGGTAGAAGCACAAAAATCACGGAATGATATCCAAATGAGCAGAAAATCAACCTCGGAGATGCAAACTGAACTGTTGTTTGTGTGTTGCTCTGTTTAACATTGATGTTATCGCGTGATTTTTCGCGAATCCAGCTGCTTGGGCTGGCCCTCCGCTGCGGATTAAACACGCTTCCTGTAGGCAAGGGCTTGCGCTGTCTGACGGACCAGGACTGCGGCGCAGACGGATGCGCCAGACATGGATCCTGTGGGATCCAGGCGTAACCGTTTCCCTTTTGTGCTAAGCTAATGATAGCTAATGGTTGTACTTTCAGAATTTTCTTAACAAATGTGAGACTGGTATCCATCATCTCATCCAACTCTCTGTAAGAAAGAAAATAAGTGAATTTCCAAACATGTCAAATTATATATTGTAACAAATTGGTAACCTCTTCTCACATATCCACACAGTGATTGGTTTCTTTTGCCCTGCTTGTGTCGGCCACGTTTGCTGACACCATTATTCTTAATTTTCCTGCTGAATCCTGCCACCGCAGTAAGTCTAAAGGAGATCAATAAAGTTCCATCTAATCCTCTCTAACCATCAATCAATTACCAGACCAGAAAACCTCTAAACTGTGCTGAAGACGCAAATGGAGTCTGAATGATACAGTACACGAGGTCCAGCAGGCAGTGAGGCTACAGCAAACTATACTTACTGCAACAGGCCCATTGAAGTGCACGGTGTCCTGTTACATAATGTTCTAAGAATATTTGTCTTTTTCTTCACAGAGGCACTATGAGAGTTTTTAACTGACCAGAAAATGTGATGCAGTTCAGTTCAGATCATTTCAATGCAGCTCAGTTGTCTATGAATGTGAGCTAAACAACATTTCAGTGTAGCTCAAGCTGAACGTAACTGAAGTGAAAACAAATTGCATCCCAAAACTGTGCCTTACAAAACAGCTTCAAAGTCCAAAATTAGTCACTGAATGTGACCTTGTTCTGACTGGGGCTCAATTTAAAGGCAAAACCATGATTCATGTTGGACATCACTTTACAGCGGAAAAAAATCAGATGGACACACAACCAATTTAATGATACTACCTTGTGCATTTATTTTGAAGCATTTTTTTGTTTAGATTGGAACAACATATGATTGTGAGATTATAGGTTAAAGATGTATTTGTTTGGGACGTTGGTTTAGCTCAGTTGGTTCAGCAGGCGTCCCATATATAGAGGCTACACTCCTTGTTGCACTGATCGCAGGCTCGACTCCCGGTATGCCGGTCATTTGATGAATGTAATTTCCAACTCTGTCCTCCCCACATTTCCTGTCTCTCTTCAGCTGTCCTATAAATAAAAAAGGCAAAAGCCAAGTCTTTCAAAAATTTGAAAAATGTATTAATACATACATCATACAGCATCTTCATACATGAAGATGCTACAAAAAACACAAAACTTTTAACAATTTTCTTGCTCAAGCATCTCATGTGTTGCTTCTTTTTATTTATTTCATCTTGATGAAAACTGAATACCTGGATTGGGTTTTGAACTGGAGGTCAGACTATAGAAGTGCTTTTCAATACCTTTTTATATAATTAATAACTGAAAAAGACATTCAGTTTGGATCAAAATAAGTGTGTACAGCCTCCTAATTACTTTTTCAGAATCTCTTCATCTGCAGATCGCTTTTTTAAAACACAGCAGCCTCAGAGCACCCTGTTGAGTCCTTTCAATATTCAGTGAATGAATGGTCTTTTAATAAAATGCTTCAGTGCTGCTCAAGGACAGAGCTGAGACTCAAACACAGCACTTCTACCAATAAGACATTTGATTTCTATTATTCAAACCCACAGAATGTGTTATGAACACCTTAGCAAGTCCCATCACTCTCAGGAAGGACATCACTATGTCAGCTTATTGCTACATAAGACGCAACACGTAACAAAGTGCTACTTCAGTGTAGAGTATAGCATATAGCCACTTCAATTTTTACTCATATATATCAGCTTTTATGTGACATTTATCTGACACTATGTCATTTAGAATTTAAGTAACATGTTCCTGTAACTTCTAATACTACTTTAAATACTTTGGGCGTATAGATTAACATCCATGTTTCCCGCCCTGTCATGTTGCCTAAAACACAGCCTGTCACTTGCCTTTCTGTCGCCTTTAAACTATGAACAATGGTACTGATGAAGACCATAGACAAATATAGAAAGTGACAAGTATAATGTGTCTTTATTTTTCTGTGTGAAATTCAGCCAAGGACAGTCAATCATTCATGACAAAAGTAGGAAGGGAGAAAAACTGCATGGGCAGCGTCATTCATCACATCCTCTTTGTGATCTGGAAAACAGAGCTACGGAAGCCCTGAGAGGCATGTGGGGGTACAAAAGCTGGTGATCCATTTTCTAAGTCTGATCTTAACTGTTTCCCTCTGTGTGTTTATGACTTAATAACAGGTAAAAAAAGTTTTCCATCAGATGAAAAAAAGACACTTTACAAAAAAGACCCTTTGTTATATTGTTGAAAGCGACCCAACATTGAATACACATCCACCATGTAAACAGCACCTCGCAACAGTGGCAAGGAGAAACGTCCTTCTAACAAGCAAAAACCTCAAGCAAAGCCAGACTAATTGGTGATCAGGCATCTGCCGTGACCGGGTGACGGAGAAAGTGGGATAGAGGAAGGGAGAGACAGACAGACAGACAGACAGAAACAGAAATAACAGACTTATGTACCTTGTGTTAAGAGAGCATTAAAGCGGGTAGTTGTACACTTCTGCATCTTGTGGCCAAAATGAGTATTACATCAACAAACACGAAACTCTAGAGGAAACATTTAAGATCAGACTTAGAAAATGCATCATCTTTTTTTGTCACTTTTTTTTGTCGCTTTTGTACAGACCAAACCTTTATAAATCTCTACCTCTGGTTGTGTATTAGAAGGTCATTTAAGGACAGAGTGTTGGTACATGACACATCAGAAACAAAGTGATGGAATTAGTCTAGCACTTTGACCAGTGTTTAGATTAACTCGTGAAAAACCACATCAGGGAATTTTTTTTGTCAAAAATAACATTCAGTAGCACTTTAACACTTTATACTATAAATATATTATACTTCTTGGAAAAACAATGGCTCTTTGGCTCCGCCTACTGAGGCCTCCCTCTGCCAATCATATTTTTCATCCTCATGACAGCTCTGAGTTGTGAAAGTGTGTAACACAAACCTCCAGAGAACTGGACATAGAAGGAAACTTTACAATCGCACACAGCACACATACAGAATCCTGCACAAACACAGTGTGGTTTGACTTCCTCTGCTGTTTGAACTGTCTCTGTGTCACTGTACGTCTGTGCGCACATAGACACATGTTCACATCCACTAGCGCAAACATCCAGCACACATAAAACCAGATGTCTGCTCTTCCTCCTCCTGTATGATGTGGAAAGCAGTTTCTGCCCACCCGGGCGTATCCATGGAAACTGGCCTGCGGTTGGTTGACAGGGCGGGACGGTGACATCACTGGTCTCTTTCAGGATTGCCACAGAGATAGTAGCGCTGCCAGACAGAGAAGTATAAAGAGAGGGACAGTGTGAGGTCATAGCCACATCCCACTCACTCACACACACACACACACACACACACACACACACACACATGGTGTTTAATTGTGTAATGTAATGATGAAATGAAATGAATTAGCATCTGGTGATAAGTAGGACAGCCGATATTGTGTGTCATTCAGGAAGACTTCCTTCATAATAGGTTTTTATCCTCTTAAAAGAGTAGTATGCAGTGTAACAAACCTCTAAAACAAACAGTATCTCCGTGTGTTGGATTAATGAATGTTATTTAAGGGAAATTAAAGGGTTCCAAAAGAGGAAGGGTCATGAAGCAATCCAGTTCCATCATTTTATGTCTTCCCATTCTCTACTGTCCGTTTTGGCCTTATACATGTTCTTATCACTAGGGGGCAGCAGATGCAAGAATGACAAGCATCAGTGTGTTTTTCACTGCTTTTCACATAAGCTAAAGACCATGCTGGGGGCTGAAGCATTCAAAGACACACTGATCTAATCCAGCTGTCCATCTTTTATATTCACATAGTTCCTACAGTCCACCCCACCCCTCTTTACATCCATTTATAACCAACCTGTCCTAGCTACTGCCGGATCTGCTCAATATGTTTTACAATAGATAAACTCATTAGATGCGTCCCTACAGGACTATAATGGTGATATTAGTGAGTTTTTTCCAATCAAGGTGACAGGCCATACTCCCAGTGAAGGATTTGGATAAGATTGCAATTAATTGTAATGTTTAAAGCAACTAACAAGTGTTTATACACAATAAATGCAAATATTAACATTTCTCTCGCCCCTTACAATACTGATACAGTAATTGTGGAGTAGGGTGAGAAACCTGCATCCTTCTCCGGTCACATATCTTGTTTCTTACCCATTTTGGAAAGACCTCATGCAGCCTACAGGAAGCACAAGTAAAATCCATTTCCCGCCATAAAAGGAAAAAAGGAAATGAGATAGGGAGGAGCAGGGAAGAGCAGCCTCACGAGAGGCAACGGGGTACAGACATCTGCTACAGAGAAAAAACACAGAAGTTTAGGCGAAAACAAGACACAAGGGATTGTCTATCTCGGTAACTGACAAACATGTGTGTTAGTTGTCCTAAAAAGCTGCTGTGGATCTCATTGGCTCAGTTCCAGGGATATAAAGTTAAAAATGTGTTATGGGGGAAAGGGTAGCTAGCAGGGGGACAGCTAAAGAAGGCTGCAGGGTAGAAAGTGGAATTAAGACTGTTAAACATGTTTATTCTAGATCTCTTTTAAAAACACATTCTTAACTCTACAAATCTCTGCCCTGGCTTGCAAAATGACAGTTTGCAAGCTAAACTCGGTCGCTACAGTGACAATAAGTTCATACTATTCACAAGACCTGTTTTAAAACTGTATGCTAACTACCACCGAACTTGAGGAGCTGTTTGTACTACAGCGGTGGTGGTCAAATGGAATTGGACAAAACAAAATGATTTATTAGCTCCGTCCTTGTTTGACTCTTGAGTTATTAAAAGACCAGCGCTGTCAAAACTCTGAGCTAAAGATGAACATGACATGAAAAATTCATCCACCAGAGACTAGCATTACAAACAGTGCTTATTAGCCTGTTAGCCCAACACTTGAATATCTTTATCCCTCTCATCTATACCTGCCTCTTAAGAATTTTCTTCTAGATTATTCTACAAATACTCTTCAAGTAGTCGTCTAACACTGAGTTTTTAAACACTATGATGTAGCCGCTGTTTCACGTACCAGCAAGTCAGGATGTAGGCCTCCAGTGCAGCTTATCTGTTCAGCTGTATCTGTTTATAAATACCCACCATCTCCCTGCTGTTAAGACTCCTAGACCACAGAATACAATCAGATAAATGTTTGGAGAAAAAGTTACTTAATACGATTGTAAGAGTAATGGATGTAAGTAAGTATGTAAGTAATGTATATAAGTCTAAGGTTGTAATAGGCTAATTTCATCCATACTACCACATACAATATGCTCTGTATAGGTACAAATATAATGAATTATTTAGTGGCCAAGTTGCGATCAAGTTCCAGTCTAACATGAGTCTTCATAATTGACAATACACTCTGATAAGACTGGTTGTTTTCATAATTGACAGTGGTGTTAAAATACCTTCAGTGCATGTTGCACAATACACTGTTTTTAAATTCACTGACCCATGAACTGTCTGATTTGAAATATCACTGAACAACCTCGAACTGTGCCGACTATTTTGATACAGACAATGGCTTAAGGATACCGTTACATAAGGCCAATGTTGTGATAAGAAACTGGTCTTATGCTTTGTTCACGTTTGAGATCACGTGCAAAGTAGTGCCGGAAAACATTCAGCAGAGACAAACAACAGATTCTCATGACAGATGAAGCCAACAAAAGCTTCTCTTCTGACTTCAGTACAACTCCACTCCTGCTTAGACACCATGCAACACTTCTGTGATGTGCATGCTGCTCTGCTGTTTTCAATCTCTCTTGCAAAAACAATCATGATCTCAATTAGACAACTTCATGAAATTAAAGTAAAATAAACTCTCATTTTACTGTGGTTTCTGGGGGTTGGATAAAATGAATGCTACTTGTTTCCCAGTTATCCAAGCTTTTGAAAATATGTATTTCTAGTGCCACTGTGCAATTTTCAGGTAGATGGATAACATCCAGACTTCACACCTCTGAAGATGAACTTGAATAGAAACATTGGCAGACTGAGATGTGATGAGTGTGACTGTTGATTTGTTGAGTTAAACCTCAGTTATCAGCGCCAAAGCACCAGGTTTCCTGGCAGAATCAAAAACACAATCCTTAGTTTTGATAATGCCAACATATCCAAAGTTATCCTCCAGGTGTAATGTTGATATTTTAAAAACACATTTTACAGCTGAACTGGGCCAATCCACGCTAACAACCGTATGTCTCTCTAAGCTGCTTCAGATAAAAGTCTAACAGTGAACAGAACATACAGGACAGTTTGTACTGGTGCTTTTTCATGGTCACTGGTGCTGATATGATTAGTGAGCCACATTATTTCTGGAATACTTTGGGAAGGCCAAATCTTAATAGCATTGTTATGAACCTTAATATCTCTTTTACACACATGTGCTCACACACACTGACGCACAAATTCCTTGCATCCCAAAGGAGTGTGTGCTGAAGTATTGTTAGTGCTGGCAGTCAGTGAGGAAGCAACCCTGGTCCTCCTCCCTGACCGCTTCCTAGTATTGTTGATACATCCACATCTTAAATGTCCATGTGTGAGCATGCACATGTTGGTGTTTGTGTATATAAGCCTGTTCAACAGATTATTTCAGGATATTTCGAAATGATCCAAACCAAGAAAAAATGGTGGAATTTGTCGTAGCATTTACAACATTATCGTACCAGTTGGAAATCTGTTTGGCAAAGGTTGGGGTGGAGTTTACACCACTCGTGACTTTGACAGAAGAGAGATCATGACTCTCAATCTGCCTCCTACTGTAAAGTTTACTTTTTGTAACCATGAAAGCATTATAACCCAGTTCTTTTATTTCTCTAAAATTAACCAGACCTAAGCCACATGAGCAGCAGAAATTAGAGGCTTAACTAGGAAGGCTATGACAAAACCAGAAAACGTGTTTTATTACTCTCACTGGTGCAAACTCACCCTCTCTAGAAGCCAGGATACTGATACTCACACCTACCGTGAATAAGACTGGCAGCACGGGACATATCGGAAGGAAGTTTCCCCTTACCACTATTGCCAAGTGCCTGCTCATTGGTGGATTAAGCTGGGTTTTTGTAGATGATGTTACTTGCAGATAAAATATTCAGACTAAATTTGCTCTATATTTTATGGTAAATGGTAAATGGACTGCGCTCATATGAAGCCTTTCTAGTCTTCCAAACACTCAGGCTCTTTACATTACATGCCAGCATTCACCCTTTCACACACACATTCACACATTAATGACAGTGCCATGCAAGATCCATCATCATTTTTATACTGTACATTCATACACATTTATCCCAATGGCTATGCCTCAGGAGCAGGAGTGGACAGTAACAAAGTAAATTTACTTGAGTACTGTACTTCAGTACATATTTGAGTATCTTCACTTGAGTATTATTTTTTGGTAGAAACGTATTACTTTTACTCCACTAGATTTGTATGAATGTTCTCATTACTCGCTACTTTTGCTCTTTTCTTTTCTAAAATATGAAAGAGAAAAAACCGTGTTTGTGTACTTGGTTTGCATTTGGTTTGTCTCAGTGGTGTTGCCGTACCTGTACCTCGCTCATCTACATGGTTGAACGTAGAGCAGACGTCACTCAGATCAGGCAGTGCATTTCGTGGTGGTAATGATGGCTACTGCAGAGACAATTCTCCTGAGTACCCATGGCCATGTCTTCGGCCCACGTTTGAGGTTTTTGAAATGAAGAATGAGTCGTATCATTTTAAATGTTCGCTCTGTTTACTGCACACACAACTTCATCACAGCCTACAAAAAAAGTAGTTCCATTACTTCAGTATTTTTAAAAGCAAGTACTCCAGTACCTTAACTAATTTGACTGATCAACTTTCACTTGTATTTGAGTAATATTTGACCAGGAGTATCTTTACTTTGACTCAAGTATTGCAGTTGGGTACTTTGAACTAAGGGTTCAGTATCTGAACCAAGGATTTTTGATGTGGTTTAAATTACAACTGATTGATAAATTCATAAATGGATCAAATTTTTTTTCAACCTTAAAATAGTGTCAGGATAACTGGTAATTTGCCTTAAACAGACATGTCATTCTGGACACTAGTAAAGACTTTGGTGTCCGATGGACAATTATAATGTGCTGATGGTGGAAGTTACAAATTTCTTCTCTATTTCTGGTCATTTCATGTGCCTGGAGCATCCGGATTAGATCCAGATCAAAATTAAACACATCTGAAGGTTTGGATAAAAGGAACCCTGGAGATACTGAGGACTGACGGAAATCTGATGGCCAAGACCAGGTGGTCTGAGGCACATTTAAACCAGATGTTACTGTGTACAGTGCAGTCTAAATGCATCTGTCTCTCTGCAAGCCACATCCTAAAGAAAAAAATGGAGGGCATGCATAGTTGTACATCTAATTAAATACATATGCAGTTTTTCTTACAGGAAATGGCAACTGGTGTCCAGACTAGTTGTGTGGTTAAAGGGGCTATATCTTTTCAATGGATATTCTCATATTTTGCATGGGTTTCACATTTTTGGGTGTTAATTTTTCACAGTTAAAAAGTGAAAACTGCATAATTCCGTGTTTTTCCAGAATTACAAAAGGTAGCCTCTGAAATGGGCCATTCAGAACAGTTGCTGGTTTCTACGTAGAAATCGACCAATCGTCATTCACTGTCATTCACCGTCATCCACCTCAGGCTGCCTTCCTGCACTACCTTGTAGTCAAGTCGTCAATTCTGGCTCGTACATATAATAACCGATCCTAGAGCAGCCATGTTTTCTACAACTTTGGAGTAACAGTGCAGTGCAGCTATGCAGTCACTCCAAATACTGTCAGCCAATCGTGGCTAAGGTCTGACCTTTGAATGGCAAAACAGCTAGTTCGTTTCAGGAGGGAGGAGAGGCTCCGAAAAATAATTAAATTGAAATATGTATACAATTTTTAAAATGAAACAATATTCGAATAATAGAATATTGATTGCATAGCTAGAACACATCCCATTTAAAACTTGGTTAGACTTGACTCCGAACATAAAACATCAAGCTCTGTTTTCCAGAGCAGTTTTTATCCGTAAAGGGCAACAAACACTTTGATTCATCAACTTTGTCCAACATCATAACGAATATTTTCTCCTTTTATTCTCCTTCTTTGCAGGCTGGAGTCTGAAATCGGTGCACTTGAGAGTGAAGAGTCTCAAATATCGGCCAAAGAGCAGGTCCTAAGAGAACGTCTGAAAGAGACAGAGCGCTCGATAGAAGACCTGCAGAAGGTAGAAGGACAAAAACTGTTCAAAGACTTGCATGAGGTGCTATAAGCTGCAAAAAACTGCTCATCTTTAGTTAAATTATAAAACAATAATTCAAAATGTTCTTATTCATAGCCATATTAGTGCTATATTTGACAGGGCAGCACCAAAGAAATCTTACCATTAAAATAACATTTACTTCCTTATTGGTCGTTTTGAAAGCGGTGACAGGATACAGTATGTAATAAAGTATTGTTAAACTAACTGTAAAAACTAAGAATGGAACACAAGACAAGACAGAAATTATTGTTGGTTAAAATACATTAAACATTATATCAGTCTTCTTTTTTTCAAAAACTCCCGAAACCAAATGACTTCTATGTCTCATGTGGACTTTCTCCTGTCTCTCTTTCAGAGTCTGATGACCCAAGATGGAGGTATGGGCAATCACACTCACACACACACACACACACACACGCACACACACACACATGCACACACACAAACCCCTAGGATGAGTTATCATTGTTTCCTGGCAGTGGTGTCCCTCTCTTTCTATTTATGTTTGTGTGTGTGTGTGTGTGTGTGTGTGTGTGTGTGTGTGTGTGTGTGTAATAATAGTCTCGCTGAGGCAGGAGAGATGCAGGCCAGCGCACGCTAATGAACCCCCAAACACACACTCACCAGTACTCACAGTCACACACATAGACATACATATACCTGCACACAAACACACACATTTACTAAAACTCAGACCCACACAAACGCACACACAACACGGCTCAGCGAGACTATTGAGGCTCACACACACACAAGGCCATGACTCTGCAGCCTGCAGTCGCTGGCTTTATCCCCCCTATTCACCAGCAAGCCCCGTAAGCCCCTAAAGCTTTGTTCCTACCATCACACACACACACACACACACAAACACAAACACACACGCTTCTGCTGCATAAGCATTGAACCTCAGGGGTGCTAGAGAGTTGCCGTGGACACAGAAACAGAGATGAGGCAAGTTAGATGGGGTGTGTGTGTTTGTGTGTGTGTGTGTGTGTGTGTGTGTGTGTGTGTGCGCGCAGGGGTGTGGTTAGTTTCTGTGTTTGGGGGCTGGGATGTATGTGTGTGTTTTTGTGTCAGGGTGTGGTTACACACCCCTGAAGTGTGTGTCTGTGTGTGTACACAGTGTGTATGTGTGTATCGGCATGTGCCTGGTGTTTGAGTGTGAACGTGTGTGTTTGTGGCTCTCCCTCACGGCCTCCAACGTCCCTCTGACCATGTGTCACTTCCCCCGCTGTGCTCCTGCTCACTAGATGCCACCGGCTGCATGTCCACCGCTCTCTCGGACTGCACGGACCCCAATCCAGACCACCTCGTCCTGGCCACGCAGCCTTGGACCGGCCCACCTGCCTCTGGAGAGCACGCCATACCAAGACCTGGTAAGACATAGGGAGGAGAGGAGGGTGAGGGATGGGAGAGAAGAGAGAGGGAGGGCGGGAGGAAGGGAGGACAGGATGGTTTTGGGTCACAGCCAAGTTGGATTATAAGCAGGACAAACTCACGCGCACATGGAGGGTGGACAGGCACAGATACGCACATGTTCCACGAACTGAGTCGAGTCACATATGGACTTTAAGAGTTACGTATCCATGTGTTGATAAAAGTAAGCAGCCAACACAGTCATACATTTACACTTAACCCATGTTTTTCATGGTCAAGTGATTATACTGAAGGCAGATGGACATTAGGCAATATATCAAACTTATGTGTGCTTTGTTGAGGTTCATGTTAGTCATAACTTCTGACAAGATTGCACAAAAGGAGATTTGCAAGCTTAAGTTTCAGTAATGTAATCCACATCAATAGGTAATAAGATAAGGATTAACATCAGTTTAAGAACCTGTATAAGTATATTTATATTGATAGCAGTACCAGAATCACATCAGTTTTGAAAAAAATATTAGCATATTGTTATGTTCTAGTTTTAGCTTGACTGTATTCTTATAAATTTGTTGTCTTTAACAAAGTTTATCTGGCTTTAGACAAACTAAAAGTTATTATAATAAAGGGATTCCTGTTCATAGCTTGTGTTAAGCTACTTATCCTACATGCTTGTTTCATTGTATTTGGCGCTGCTGACTGAGCAATGGAAGTTTTTGTGTGAGTGTAATCAGGTCCTTGCAGATTTTTTCAGTGGATTCAACAAAAATATACTTTAATGCTCAAATAATGTTTATAATCAAATGATATATCAAATATCTCTTGTCAGAACTTACTAAAAGTGAGGACTAAAAGTGATATTGACACATATTTATCTCAACATTTCCCATCTTTACAGAAGCCAATAAATATTCATCAGTTGTCACTAATATAAGTTAAGGTAGACATTATATATTCAGAAGGTGATTTAGGAAAAAAAGGCACCTGCTCTTTACAAGAAAGTACCATCTTCAGTACTCTTGTCCTCACTTAGAGTAGGCACAGTGAGGGAAAGATAAGTATTTTTCCTGTTTACTTACCTCCATCTGTGGTTTACACCTTAAAAGGATAAATATAAGGTAATATTTGTTTTTTTACTAATTGCATATAAAGCTGTTTGATTGTATTCATCATATTTCAAAGAGCACTGTGTCCCCATCCTCATGCTTCACTTCCTCCGACTTCTCCTCCCAAAACCACCCACCTCCTCTCACTGGTCCCTCCTCACCTCTCACCTTTCTTTTAAACCCCACTCCCTTCTGCAACTCAACTCCTCCCTCCTCCCTGTCTCTCCTCCAATTTACCCCCCCCCCCCTCCTAACAGCAATGTTTGCCATGGAGATCAACGTACAGCATGACCCCCAGACTGGCGAGCAGCGTATCCTGTCAGCCAACCGTGTGAACCCGGTGGATGCTGCGACGCGTGGCGTCAAAGTCTATGATGACGGCAGGAAAGTGGTCTATGAGGTTACTTCCTCTGGGGGCGTGTCCACCACCACCGTGGAGAATGGTTGGAGCTCTGCACAGGTTGATCAACTGATCCAGCGAGCCGCCAGACCTGTTGTACATGGAGGAGACGGCGGCAGGGGTCAAGTGACAGTGACCCCTGCTGCCCCGCAGGCCTATGTTTCCCCTGCAGATATTGATGATCTGTCTCCGCCCTCCTGTGCCCCGCCCTCCATCCCATCAAGCCCCCCAGCTCAGGTCACCCTGCAGAGAGAGACCCGGCTCGGCATGATGCCTCCATCTGCTCCCATCACGACCCAGCCCGGCTCCTCAGCCCACCCAGGCACTGAGCTTACCTCTCCACCTGAGGCCACAGCGGAGCACCCAGTCACCATGGTGTTCCTCGGCTACCAGGACGTTGACGACATGAGCGAGAGCAGGCGGCTTCTCGGTTTCGACGGCGCTGTAAAGGCCGAGGTGGTCCTGATCGACGAAGACGATGAGAAATCACTGAGGGAGAAAACAGTCACTGACCTATCAATCATCGATGGCACTGCGGCTGACCTTGTGTCAGGGCGGCCGGCTACGTCTGAGGCTGCCAGCACGGAACTGTCATCAGATGGCCGTGAGCCCGACAGTGCCTCCTCGCCCCCCGCAAACCCTGACGCCAGCACGGCCCCCCCACCCGGCCTCACCCCTGCCACAGGTACAGACAAGAGGAAACGCTGCCAGTGCTGCATCCTCATGTGACTGAATCTTCTCCCTCTTCCACCCTTTTATTATTACCCACAACACCCCTCTCTTCTCCTCTGTCTCTGGATGGTTACTAACAGAAGCCCTGCCTTCCTCCTCCTCCTTTGGACTCTGATCGGCTGGCATACACATGCACGCACTCATGCTCTTGTCTGACCTTTGACTTTTTACTTAGTTATGTTATTACCTCTACATCTCTGCTTTTTGTTACCCTCTCTGTCAACATGGAGTATCTGCCTTCCCGCATCCCCTCTCCTCAAACAACAGTATATTTCATGAATTCCAATTAAGCAGGAGTGAAGTGGTTGTCGTGCTGCTTTATTAATGGTAAAAACACATATAGATTGTCAGAATAGATGTTCATTCATAAACATCTTAAACCAGGTTTTATAAAAAATACTCTCAGCATTCAGTAAGACAGACAATCAGTCAAATTGCCATGCTGTCTAACTAAACAGTACGTCTGGCTTTAAGGACAATCAATCAGATCATCAACTTTGATAAGCCAGTTTATAAAACATTCAAAAAGACAGAAACAGTCTCAGTTATTTTTTCTTTATTCAGTCATTTCTAACAGTAATTTTCTTTAAGCTCCCTTCTCAACAGATTCTTCCGTGTTGTCTCCAGACATACACAGACACACATGTAAAACCACATAGCCAACCTATGAACTCAAACAGCCCGCCCCCTTCCTTGTGCAGGCTTTCTCTGACCAGGATGGAGAGGAGGGAACTCGTTGCCTTGGTTACTTTATGTGCCTCTTCATTCTTCCACACAGATAGTCCTAACAAAAAAAATAGTCATTAAAACTTATATTAGACTTTTATTTTGCTGTTGATATCTGAACATTGTTTTCTTTTATTTTGAAACTTAAAAGGCCATTGGATTGTTGGGACGTCAGTTTCAATGGGAAACTGAGGTTTTTGACATTATAGTTAGTAGTAACAGGACTCTCTCTTTCTCTCTCTTCATCTCCCTCGCTCTCTTTTCTCTCTGTCATTTTGTCCATTAAATCCAGCTATTCCACTGCTGAGGTCACTTCCTCCTATTCTGGTACTTCCAACTGGGAAGCTAATAAGAAGCTGTGGAACACCTTTTGGCTGCCAGTACGATCTGTACAGTCATCTTTTCCAGTGTAACTGAAGGTTAAAGAGCACAGGAAGCTAACGGCAGCTTAATGAGTACACTCTGGCAGCCAAGGAACATCTTTCCAACTATGAAAATAAACATGGGTTACCACTAACAGCCTGGGCACAAGGGTGTGAATAATGATTACCAAGCACTACTTTTTTTCTAAATTACAGCTGTAACAGTTGCGCTCAGATGAGCTTTTAGAGAAATTTGCAATTCATGTTCATCCTTTTGTCCATTAAATTCACTTCATCACCGCAGAAGGCCACGAGAGATCCATTAAGCTCTGTACAAAGAGACTGAAAACACTGCCAGCTCTTGCTGTAGTCACCAACCAGGCCCTCGTTTACAAGGGTGCTACAAATAATGTGGCCTGGGTGTCATTATAACATCATATGTACTACACTGTAGGTCGTTTTCAGAAAAAGCAGTAACCATCCTCATTCTGTTGCATGATAATGGAGGCTCTTAAAAGACTGCTTATTTTCAAGGGTCTTTTGTGTTACATGGAATAGTGGAGACAGTGCTGCTCAACAGACTTCGCCATTGAACACTACGGAGAAATTTTAGTCTTTATAGTGAGATCAATAAACCTCTACGGGCCTGATATGTGATTGAAGATGTCCGCACATTTACAAAGAGGTTAGAGAGGCTCTTCGGATCTATATACTGAATTTTGGGGGGTTTTTTGAAGCTCAGGTGTGTATCAAGTGGCTGTGATATCCTTAGGTCAAATCCAAACGCGGTCTTAACAGGACTTACTTGCACAAAAAAAATAAAATGGAAACTTTACGAAAGTAGACGTACTGAAGAGCCTCAACAACCTTTTTTGAGAGTGCGTAACTTTTATTTTCAGCCATTATTCGGACTGCTTTACTAGTCCTGGCCATAAAATAATCTCTGTACTAACTCTGATAACAGACATAAAAAGAATGAAAGACACAAACAATGTTAATCGGAAACTACAATCATTTTCCACCACTGAAAGGTCTTTTGGTAAATCAGCTTTCACATGGCTCTCTGCACAGCTATACAACCCCATCTCTACACTGTCCCATCAGTGCAGAACTGTAGTCCCGCCTTCAAACATTCATGCTTAAGTGTGACTGGCCACTGCTGCTGTCAGTCAGTCCTGCTGGCTGAGTGATTGGCCACTACCAGACCCACCAGGGTCAGGTGTCCTGTGTAGATAAAGAATGTAAATACGCTCTATATTCTATTTAGTGATGATTTTATTTTCAACACATATATATAGATCTAGAGATAGTTCTGATTATAACGGATACTAGACATTGTTCTGATATCCTATGATGCCATAACACGACTGTATGAGTGCACAAATGCCACTTTTGTATATTTTCATGCTCTAACTTCACTGCTTTGCTGTGTTTAATCTCACATTTAACCCCGCACTACTTTTCCCCCCTTTTCTGACCATCACCACTTTCTCTGAACTCTCAGCAGCTGCCTCCATTCGCAGACGTGTTGCGGTCGGCCTTGAGGGCATCTGAGGATCTATAAACACTGTGCAGAGGCAGGATCAAAATATAGCTATAACATTGGATTTGCATGGTAGCCTATTAATTATAAATCACACATTAACATTATTGATCATTTGCCAAAGCATTTATCCCCTGCAAGCAGCTGTCTGTTTGCATTAATTTAAGCTTTATAATCTGTGTTGTCTAATGTTAAAATACATCTGCGAAATAACAATTTTAAGGATAAAAGAGGCTTCAAACTCACACTATCCTTTTCACTGCGTGCATGATTATTCTTGGTTCAAATTTAGCACAACAGATCTTATAGGGGGAAAAAAAACATTAAGATAGGTCTTCCGAGTAGTTTATCACTGATATTTTGCCTTATTGAATCTATGTGCGGCAAACAGACTGCAAGGCTTTTGTGAAGGCTGGGGACAATTGCTCACGACGTCCTGTTCAGTGTCCCAGATGGCAAACAAATATTCATTGCATGACTGTTTGGTTTGAAGATTGTGATTCTGGAGGCTATGCAGAGAATTGTATTCTCAAACATTTAGTGTAAGTTTCCCCAACGTGCTTGCACACACATGATGTGCAACAGAGCAAAGATGCACTTATTGTATGTACCTACAAAAAATCCAAACACAATCTAAAAAGCATTAAAAAAAGAAGAAGAAACGAGTAAGGCTGAGTTCAAGTTAAGTCAGCCCGACCAATCCAGTTCGCCTGTTTGGGTTTGTGTATGTGTTTTTGATGTAAAGCGAGGAGCGGTACATGAACATCAGACTTGTTGAGTTTACCAGCCCCACTGCCAGCCTGCAGTACTCCTCTGACTCTGTAGGGGTCTCTCTTTTTCTTGTCTGCCTGCCCTCACGGTTGTACGGACTGTTAAAACAAAAAGGAGCCATTTTCTATTGTTCACACCTCTCTCTCTCCCCCTCTCTCTCTCTATGGCTACAGCTCACTCTGTCACATTCTCTCCCTCCCTCTCTCTATCTCTCTCTCTCTCTCTTGCTCTAATGTCTGTATCCTCTCTCTATCTTTGGTCAATAAAGCTGAGTTTCTCCAGTGCCCCCCTGCCGTCTCTTGCTTGTTGTTCTTTTCATCTGTCTCTAACATTCACTTTTTCATTGGCTGCTGACAAAGAGATCACAAGCTACCCTGACTGCACCTCTATCTGTTATAATACCACTGCCACTAACAAAGCACACACAACACTGACAAACTCAACACACAAAAAACATTAGTTTTTTTTTAAGTCAGATAAGACTAAGTTCTTTATTCCAGACTTCACTAGTACCTTAGTTGGTAAGATTTAAAAGTGAGAAGTAAATCAAACACAACATTTACACCTTTTCCTCCCTTTAATGTGAAGTGAAACAGGTTTTACATTCACATCCAAACCACACAGGGTAAAAACAAGTACAGGCTGGTGCTGTAATCCATCGCCTTGAGTGACAAGAAGAGGTTGTTCAAGTTGCACCACTAACAAATAAAAGTCGGTATCTTCTGTTTATGCCCAACAAAACAATCGTTTTAGTCTTTTATTTAAGCAATAAAATAAGTCCCAAACACAGTGAATTCAAAATTAGCGCTAGGTTCCCTTCTTTTTCCTCAGATTATTTAGGCAGTATTACTTTTAAAATTTATACCAGGTAAAATGGCACATAATGCAATAAATGCTTATAAAACAGCAAAATAAATGCATAGAAATGGGACTTATTACTGGCCTAATGGGAAAAAAACGCCGTTGTCTTACAAGGCACTGATCCCCCCTTGATACTTGATACTCATTGTAAGATGCCGCAAGAATGCCATTAAATCATGTAGGTAGGTTAACTCAGAATTGTTAAAATGCAACGTGGCATTAGTCTGTTGACATAATAAATGATTAGAATGGCTGTATAGGGAAAGAAACATAGAGCACACTATTAACAAAGTACTCTCTCAGTATGACTTGCCACTGCCCATTAAAAATTGCTGTAATATTACATTCCTGTAGGGACCCACACTGTGTCTGTGCAAAAAGTCTAAAGGGAAGGACTGTAAGTATGTCAGAATACAGAAATGGATGGGAAAGGCAGAGAGGTAGTGGATGTGGAAGGAAAGCACTTATGAGGATTGGTTGGTAAACTGCTAGATAATAAATATAAGGATGGATCAATATCACCCATGCCCTATTTCTGGAGGAGCCCTGAGGCGCCACCCTGGTATCAATAGTAGGTACTGCAAGACATCAAACAACACTGCATGCATACTCATCTAACCTTACTGACACAACTGATAACAGCAATGAATATAGAGCTCTACAAGGTCTAGCTGGGAAAGAAAAACACTGCCTGATTATGGAGGAAGACACGTGTGTTTGTTCTAAGACACTAGATTTATTTCAGTTAATCAGCACAGTTCAAAACAGTAACACTGGAGTTACAGATATGTTTTGCATGCAGCAGCTGTCAGTGGTACAGTGCCATCTTTCCTTTGATAATGTAGCTCTATCTGCAATGAAGGACTGGGTGTCATTACTCTAATATAAAACACACAGTGTGAGGAGGTCAGCAGCACAAACATTGCACACACTTCCCCAGAGGACAAAATACAAGGTGATAAATGATTATATTAGAAACATCGTGACAACCATTATCTGAAAACAGGGCCAGCATTTGAGCCACACACCCTCTCTCTCTCTCTTCCCACACTGAGGATGACTGTGCTTTCCATATCAATAAACACTAATTGATTTATCTTTTGACAATGACAACGTCTGGTTTCTTTATCAGAAACCATGGCTGCAGATAATTATTACACACTCTCACTCATACACACACACACGACAGGATGATGATACGTGTGTCAGCAGTGGAAAATGTCTAATTTTTAGCATGATTGCTAGCATTGTGATTTTGACACATGTGGATCATTGAAATTGCAAAATTACAACTTCTTCGAGTTGTAGATATGTTGATATATTTGAAGTAAAGACAGATGCAGGAGAAAAGTCAGCTGAGTATATAAATACATGAATATATATAAAACACACCCACTTATGGTATATAACTAAGATGATTAATGCACCTGCATTATCATTAAGCAGCATCTGGTCATACAGTATGTTTTGTATATATTATTATCTGCTGTAACTGCTAACTACAGCTGTCAGATTTGAGTAGTATAATTAAAGCTACAACCGCTACAGCTGCAGAAGTTGTAGCAGTGGCAGTAGCATAGAAGTAGTAGTACTGTAGCAGTTGGCATTGGTGGTTAAAGCAGTGCCTAAAGTAGTATTGTGGGTGGTTAAAGTAGATTAATAACACCTTACAAAACCAGATAACAAGGGGAAAAAAGTGTCTGTTTTTCTTTTCTTTTTTTTAATAAAGATTCACTATTTTTAGACACTACTCCTAATAGAAACAAAACATCACAAACAAGGTGGTTGGTACTCACTGTAATATATAAAGATTACCCACAGGTGCAGAATGAATGCGAAAGAAAATGATGATGACCAAACATGATAATGATAATAACTCAAATTTTGTTTCATCATAGGATTTGGTCAAACACCAGATGTTACTGTGACAACAGTAAATGGGTATCAAGCTCCAATTCTGACCAGACACCCTCACACTGCCATGGTGAGTAATAGCGAGTATGTATCCGAGTGAGTGTGTTTATGTATATCTAAGTGTACAATTTATTCTAGATTCGGTGCACCCGCAAATTTTGGCAGAAAGATTGGTTTGACATCACAAGAGTAATGGGCTACACCGGTGTGCTATCTGCCATGAAACCTTTCATGATGCAGTAACAAGGACATAACTATTTGTTCACCTTTTACAGGGGATTACAGGCTTTCAAGCCACAATTTTATCCATTACTATCCTTTATTTTGACCATAACTCACTGAAAAACTGTGACTGCTGTAATGTGTCTGTGTCAGACTGGTCTGATTTTGATTTTACAGTTCCAGACAAATTTTCTTACATCAGTAGGGGAAGAAAACACGAATTATGAAATGAGCAGGACCCTATGGTGGTAATAATGTGAACCTTCCCAAAATCTGTGGCTTCAGTATGTATATAACATAGTGCACCATAACAAAGGTTAACTAGACTGCACTCGTATTGCATCTTTGTAGTCTTCCGACTACTCAAGGCCCATCACAATACAATGATTACAGTGGCTGCTTACCTGTCCATTGCACTCATTTGCACACCGATGGCTTTTGCTTTCGAGAGAAATTTATGGTTCAGTTTCTTGCCCAAGGACACCATGACGTACAGACTAGAGGAGCCAGGTCGAACAAACGTATCTGAGAGAGTGATTTTCCTTAAGGAGGTTAAAAGCAGAAGTTGAAAACATGTTTGCTTAAAGAGAGAAAAAAATAGCTTGTTTCCGCCTGGACTTCAGGTTGCTGCAACTCTGCCTGTGTCTTTTCCACATTGCCTGTTTGTACTGAATGAGTAATCTGAAGGGGGAGGCATGTTTGGAATGACTTTCAGCCACATTGTTACCTTTTTACAGGTGCATGCAGTGTGAAGAGATCTCATTCCTTTATACAATAATTACCCATTGTATATTTATGACCTTGCTGTACATTATGGTATTTTTTATCAGCTGTTAAATGATTATAACCTTTCCAGAGGGAACCTAAAATCAATCTGTATTACTAAATAGTACATTTATACAAGCCTTAAAGTCCATGTGGGTATTTTAATGCACCAGAGTATCAATTTAATACAGTAATATAATATTCCTTCAGGACGTAGCTGGTTCTGAAGTTTTACAGTGACCCTATCATTCCCATATGGTAGCTACAATTTGCACATTTCCCCTGTTGCACATATTGATATAGAAGGTTATTTAATAATAACACAAGTTATTGTCCTAGCTAGGCCTATATCTGTTGTCAGTGATGGAATAAGTACTCAGATCCTTTCTTTTAGTAAAAGTAACAATACCTCAAAGTTATGAAAAAAATGCATCACCTGTAAGTTTAAGTAAAAGTGTAAAAGTTTCATAAGCAAAATGTAGGCTACACATAAAGAAGGTCTACTTGAGGTGTCAATTGGCCCCTGAGTGCCATTATGATCATTGCATAATTGACTGATATACCAAGATTGCATTCTATCTAATGAACTGCTCATGTTATAGTAAGTAATGAGAATCTGTAAATAACAACACAATGAATGTGTAAGAAGGTATGCCTAAATTATTTCCTTGTTAAGGAGGTACCATAGCAAATTAATGTCACAATTTCATAAAGCCCTGGGACTTGTGACTGACAGAATGAAAGAGGCTTAAAGAGGGACAGTGCAACATGACCAAATATCAGACAAATGATATGGCCTGCTGTTCGGTTTATTGTACTAACAGTCCAATCCAAAAAGTCTGTGCTCCATTTCTACAGAAAATCTAGCATTAGCCTACTGTATTTTATGTTAGCAATAATTAGCAGGTGTCGCTGTCTCACCATACTTGGCTTTTTGGTTCTTTTTTCCTATAGGCCTACATTCAGGAATCTGTATTGTTGTTGTTCGTCGGCCGCTCTCTCTACCTACAGAGATTCGAGGGGGAGAAAATAGAATACATAGATAAATAAAAAGCAAAAAGAATCTCAGCATGATTGATAAGATAAGATAAGATAAGATGAGATGAGGTGAGATGAGAGGAGATAAGATAAGATAAGATAGATAATAATACTTTGGGTGTTGCAGCAGCACAAAATAGCAAGTAAGTAAATACAGTATAAAAATAAGATCAATAGATAAAAGTAAATAAATAAAAAAATGAGTCATATACAGCTGTTATACAAGTAGGAGTAAGTGACAAGTTAAAGTGACAGTTATGAGACAAAGTGACATGGTATGGGTAGCAGCAACATTATAGCAGGATGAGATAAGACAGTAAGGTATAAGGTATACGACATGGTACAATATTAGGTGCAGTATAAAAATACAGTATGGTATATTACAGTATGTATATGTATGTAACGTAGTATGGTTTGAAATATTAAGTGAATACTAAGAAGTAATATAAAGGTATAATTGTGTATTTTCTCAGACTATAGAAAACTTGAAAACCACAGAAAACAAAATATGTCTTCACAGGGCTCCTCATCAAAATAATTTAACTTTGAGTGTAAATATTGTGAGGTGCACCTTTAAATGTAGTAGGGCATGATGTGGCATAGCCTAAATGTAAGTCTGTTATTCAAGTAGGCTTAAGTAGTTACCTTAAACTCCATCTACAGCCTAGAGTAAATTTAGCCTGGCTATTGGCTACTTAGTTACAGCCTGTTCTGGAGTGTTCTGAGTGTGTTTTTGTTTCTCTGAAAATGCCACCTGAGCACATTTGAGAGGGGGGCTGGTGGAGCTGGAGGTGGGGAGACAGAGAGGTGGGGAGACAGAGGTGGGGTACAGAGGCAGGGGGAGCTAGCTGGGCTGCAGTTAGGCTATTTTGCAGCTGAATAAATGAATGAAAGGCAGCACGGCGGTAACCTGATCCGCGCGGGTCGGTCTCATTGTGCTTGGCTGGAGCTCGCGCTGGCTGCTCGCTCTCTGATTGTCTCTGGAACGGGACAGAAAACACTCCCGGGACCTCGCGAGCCCTGCATTATTCAGCGCGCGTGCCTAGAAAAAAAAAGAGAGAGAGGGTGAGAGGAGAGAAGGAGAGAGAGGAAGAGGAGGAGAGGAGGGGAACCGCCGGTTGGAAAAGCTGGCGCGTAAAAGGAGCTCAATGTCATCTCATTCAGCGGCTGTAGTTACCGTTATCTCTGCTGTAAAAGCCACCACAATCCGTTCCACCTCTTCTCCTGTCCGCTTGTTTCTCTAATGTCCCGCCGGCTGGTGGTGCAGCGGCTTTGGACAGTTTTTCGATGTGAACGTTGAAGAAGAAGACGAAGCAAACTGAAGCAAAAGTAGCGGTCAGCCAGTCGGTTAAGCCTCCGCCGTTAAAACTAATCCCGGTTATTAGCCGTTAATTTGCCGGTCGTAAGGAGCTCCGGGATCAGCGCTTTGCTACACAGCTTTCTCCGCACAGGTAAATTTGATTAAAGTAAAGTATTGCTCATAACATGACAGAAATGTGCTTTAACTGAAATTAAGAGACAAGGAAATTCACAGGAAGGGATTTAGTGAGTGTAACGTCTTAGTGTGTGTGTATGTGTGTGAAGTTGTAAGGCTACATTTGTCTGCTTGATGTTTGCTGATGGCGCTGTCAGTCAGCCTTGTTTGTGTTCCTTCTATTCGCGTGCGCTTCTTAATAGAACCGCAGCCTGTAATTACATTGATTGGCTTTAAAGAGGACACAGGACACTGCACCTTCTTCTCCTGATAGAGAGACACCCAAAGGAGGTCAGTGGACCAGACTGCTTGCTGCAGTAGTCTTTATTTCTCTCTCTGTCTCTTTGTGCTCCTCCTCCTCCTCTGCATCACTTTAACCTACATATCGAAATGACCTTAACCTGGTTTTCATAGTCTACATCCTGAATGACTTGGCAGAGCCAGAGACAGTCTTCTTGGTAATGCTGTTGTTATATTCTTCTTTAAAAACCATTAGCTATACAGTTGTTTTTAAATGGGTGTTTGCTGTTAACCACATTTATTTTGTACTAGATGGTAACTAACTACTTACCATTCCTGTGGTACAATAATGGCTCATTATGTAGCTTTACTTGTTAGCTATTGTTGTTTTTCTCAGACACACTGTTAACATGCTCTTGCTCTTGAAAAAACCCTTGATTAAACCTCAACACATGGTCAAGTAGCAGTGCACACAATTTCAGCCCCAGCCCTCATGAAAATCACTTATAGGTTGCATTTTAAATAGTAATTACAAATGTTAACATTTCAGAAAGATGAAAAGTAGCAGCAGTCACGATTGTGCGTGTCACACAGTAGCAGCCGATAAAACCAAAGACAGCGAGCACATGTTCAGAGCAAACCATCCAAACCAGACTTCATGTCTTTGCTCCACATTTTTTGCGGTGTTTTTGGTCTTTCTATTTGCCCGTAGCTGTTGCCAAGCAACTTACAATTCTTTGATTGCAGACTTTGACAATGTTCATATTTTACGAGGGGTGGACATTAGCTCACAGGATGTAATTAGTTGATATGTGTTTTTTGTCCTCTTGCCATTTTTCAGTTTGGACTAATCATAATTAAATTATTACCATTGAATGAATCACTAAATGACCTGTATCCATTTTGGCCATTTACTGTAAAAATGCTCACTCATGATGCAGAAATATTCCAGTTAAATACAGCATCCCTACCAAATACAGATTTAAAGTAGTGTGAATCTTCCTCCTGTCGTCAGAATCCCCTTAGACTGGAAGAAATGCAACTAACCTTGACCCAGTTTTCTTACTGCTTTCAGTCATGCTCGTTGATTATACTCCACTGTAGAGTTACTGACATTTTCCCTGAATGCAGCTGACCAGCACAACACCAAAGAGGTGAAGGAGGCTCCAAAAATTCAAACCAAGAACATTCTTTCAGTTGCTCTTCAAAGAGATGTGTTCATCTTTAGTCTATCTTGGAGTTGACAGCTTTTATTTATTTTTCACCCTGTTTACACAGCAGTGCCAGAAAGACAGGCAAACACGTCCACCTGGAGCATGTGTTTGTCTGTCTTTGCGAGGGCAGCATGAAAACAGCATGAGAAAGATGCTGCTTCAGTTCAGTTCATCTACAGCTTTAAAAAAACAACATGTTACTACACAGAGGGTAGTCTGTATTTGAAATCACATAAGCATTTATAAAGGAGAGCCAAGGATGAAATCTGATCAGATTTGACCAGTAACCTTAAAAAATGTGGGATAAACAAGTCATGGTGGGGGGTTAAGTCGCTTTTTATTGCCCACATTCTATTCAGAATAGCTCATTATCTGTGTTCGATGTTTTGTTTGTTCACCATTTGAAGTTTCTAGCTGATTCTGGAACCAACGAAGCAAAGCAGCAAACTGCCAATTCAGTCTTTGTGTTTGCCAAAACCTCTGCCAGGACCGGGGGCAGAAAAGTCAGAGCCAGTTCTCCAACTTGATTAGATAGTCAATGACAGGAGGTACCTGCCACATAATGAATATCCCATTGAGACAGTCGCTGCTGGGTACTGTAGCTCAAGGTTTGTGTGTCCCGTGTGTGTGTGTGTTTATGTCTGGTGGAAGTACATTTCCCGTCCCACCCCTCTCAGCATCGTGTAGTGTAAGAACGTGGACAAGACCAACACAGTTATCAATGATGTCTTCTTCCTCCAAACCTCTCCCTCTTCCCAGAAACACACACAAACCTAGAAAAGCACACATACACATAATCACGTGTTACATAACAGCTGTGCGGTCAATGATGCTAAAGCTTGTTGACCGAAGAGCACACAGGAGGTGGAAATGGGAATTAGGTAGAGGAGAGGCGGGATGAGAGAGACAGACGTGATGACAAGAAACAATGGGTACAAGGAGACATAAAGGGCGGTGCAGGTGTGTGAATGTGTGTGTGTTGGGGGTAGTTGGAGTGGTAAATGTGAGGCAAGGGAGATGGGGGAAGCTGGAAGGAAGTCTGTTTAGCCTCACAAGGCTTGAAGTGTTGTTGACATTAACTGGCTGATGGCCTTTCAATGGCCGTTCTGTTGATGTGCCTCCACTGGCTGACTTCCAGGAAGAGAGTGATCCTCCACCTCGTCTTATTGGATGAGGTCCCAAACATTACAGTCACATCAGCGCTGTTCAGGTGGACACAATGTGGTATTTTTGTTGTGTTTGTACCACATTGTGAATATGCAGTGTTCTGCACTCAGTTACTGATGTAATGTGTGTGTTATCAGCTGACAGTGGATGAATAGCCTGAATAGGAAACTAATCTTGTGGCTTTGGGGTTTGTCATCCGAAATCATGTGAGTGTCCCTCAGGCCAGCTATTAGACCGAGCCTTCAAAATGATTTTTCCAGCTTTTAAACAAAGCCCCCTCATGTTTGTGCATGTCTGAAGAAGCTGGGATTTTTAAGTAATTCTTTGGGCTGTGATTACACTTTGTGGCTATTTTTGAATGGCCCATGGGAATGTAGATGACAGCTCAAAGGGATGAAGGGACACAGTGGTGTGTGAGTGTGTGTTTCTCAAGCTTGTTGGTCATCACTTCTTCTTGGATCATAGAGCTTACTGTCAAGCACACCTTGAAAGTTTGAATAGAAGGAAAGTGAAGAGATGAAAGCACTTGCTAAAAATGAAACCAATCAGCTTTTTACAGGAAAAGGAAATGTACAGGAAATGCGTCACCTGCGTCATGGTCACAAGTTCTAGATTGTCTATCCAGGTACGGATGCACTCTTGTTTTCAGTTCATTATTCTAAAGTTGTGTGTATGATTGCTGATCCAGAGTGACTGTTGTAAAGCAGTTAATTAGGAAATATCACACGAGAGGGAGTGATGTTGTACTGAATATCAGCGCTGCTCTGATTCAGTGGTTAGTGCCGAAGATAAACATCACAACCTCAGGTGTGATACTGCTTTTATACAACAGTTATACAAGCGGCAAATATGAGTAAAAGTAACAATCAACAACAGATGATTATTTTTTGCTCCACCAAATCAACTGGTTCTACAACTTACCTGAAACTGGACTGTTGCCAAGCAACCCAAACATTATCCTGCACTCTGCTACTTCATGTCTAAAAGTTACCAGAGAGCAGATACTTTGTATGATGTACATTTATCTGTACTCTGTCTGCTGTAATGTTACCTAACAGTAATCCCAACACATGGCTGAGATGGACTGATACATAGAGTGAAAGGTCCCAATGATGTTGTTCTCTAACTGTATAACTCGTCATGAGTCAGGTTAGTAAAAGAAGTATGTGAACCTACTGTCTACCACAGTATCCATATAGTATCACATCCATACCTGTTTTTCAGGAGTTAAGGAAGTCTTCCTTATTCTTCCTGCTTAGAAAGCTCTGATTGGCTCAGCCATTTCTCCTGCTCAGGATGCACCAACCAAACTATTTGGTTTGGTGCATCCTGAGGAACTACTGTATAATTTTATATTGCGACACATGTCACTTTGGAAAGACAAATGACAGAAAAATGTTTAAATTAAGCAAATTTCAAGGGCAAAGACACATTTTTTGACACATTCCATCTTAGAAAAGTATTTTGTTCAGAGTTTTGGTATTTGTGTTCCAGAGAGGAAGAGAACCGGAGGGATGCAGGAAACACAACAATATAACCCCTCCATGTGATGGCCACCATTACACAACCTCCGCCACCCACTATTGTCCACAACATCCACCGACCATTGTTGTACTTCGCAACAGAAGTTATTCATTTAACACAAAGCAAAGCACAAACCACCTGCTAGCACAAATACTGTTTACGACAAAGACGTACACAGACACAATGAAAATGCTTCACAGAAATATGGAGAACATGACATAATTTAGAAAACTGCCTTTGAATAGAAACATTTAGAACTTTTAAAGTTACACAAAAGGGCATATTTTTGTCTTTGTACACACAAGAACTCAGATGAAACATGGAACTGTTTGATAAAGCAGAGACTTAATCTGTGGTTCCAGAAAGTCAGGAAGCATGTTGACCTCTGTTGTCCGGACTTCATTTCATAACACAGTGATGTGTTTTGGAAGTGAAAAGCTGCAGAAGTCTTTTTTTTATCACATTCCTGCTTTAGACTGGAATGTCTGCAGGCCATCTGAGCTTTAGGTGTAACAGAATGTGTGAGGGGGGCTTGGGGTGATGTGGTCTGTTTGGGTGTTGCCGGGGACCCTCAAAGTCAGGGCATTCTTAGGAAGTGAGGTCATTTAAGCCAATTGTTACTTCTTACAGGTTTTAAGAATGTGAGGATTTGATTAATAGTTGAGAAGTGGCTGACAACAATCAAAGAATCGAAAGCACAATCCATTCATTGCCTGAATCTTAATTCCTCTCTGCTGAATGAAATAAGTTCAAGGCCAAAACGGGCTGTTGAAAGGTTGTTGGAGGAATTCATGAATTAGCTCCTGGAATGTGCTGTACATCACACACTGTGCAGCAGAATGTGAGGGGAGTTTTCCTTAAAGGTTAGCTGAGGGTTAGCACTTGGATTTTGAGTTAATGTCAACATGAGGTCAGTTAAGGTTTGTTGAGGGGAACTGATTCAGTTAAATGTTTAAGCTGAACCAATTCAATAGATATAATACAACAGTAATCATTATGATGATGTGCAACTCAAGAATTATCAGGGAATTGGTTCAATCAATCAATCAATCAATGTTTATTGCTATAGCACCTAGGGCTGTGCATTTGCAATTATTTTTTTTGACCGTTTAACCGACACTCTTAACGGTTGATAACCAGTTAACCTACAAGATTAAAATGTACTTTTTGGATTGGATAAAAGTCTTCTTTAGAAAGAACAGCTGGAGTCCAACAACAAGCTCTCCATCATGTGCGCTCATTCTGATGCACGCTCTCCCTAATACTCGCAGAAACATACACACTCACACAATGAAGAGGTAAATTTATTACAATCCTCAGACATAACTACCTCTAGCACCGACAATTTGTGCCCACAGATATTAATACACTGTCTAGTGTCCGTTTCACACACGCATCAAAGATGTGCAGCACACAGAGCTTTAATAAACACAAGATCCTGTCCGATCCTAACGACGGCGTGTTTGGAGTTTTAAATAATTGATGAGTTACGCTCCTGTGCCTCGTGCGTAGATGTTAAGTTTTGTTTCTGCTCAAAAACAATCAATACATTAACAACAGGCTTTGGAAACTTAAAACAAAAAGGCCAGGCCTACACCAGTCCTTATTATGTACCAGTAGTTCGAGTTCAAACTGCACAGATTTAAATAAAATAAAATTAATACAAAATTTGGGTGGCGATTCGTCATAAAGGAGGTGGTGGTGGGTCCTGAGGCTAGAGCATTTGAGAACCACTGATTTCGAGAGACCCAACTTGAATCCACCATGATTCAAGTACTTTGCAACATTTGGCAACAGTGTCAAGGAAAAAACTTCCTTTTAACAGGGAGAAAGGGTCATGTTGAACAGCCATCTGCCTCGACTGGATGGGCTGAAAAGTGGGATAGAGGGAGATGCAGGTTGGAGACAAACAACAGAACAATAACATACTGTATGTTGTTGTAACAACAACAGCAGATAATACAGACTTATCGTTACAATGCCGATAATAATGGTACAAATGTGTTATACAAGCAAGATAGTAATTAAAGACTGATAATAATAAATCTAACAGTTGAAGTCAACAGGTCTTTTATTAGCATTAATGATGATAATATTAGTATGACTGATAATAAAAGAGACAATTCTCAGTGGTAACATGTACAAAAGCAGAGACAAATAATTAATTTTTTTTTTCGGTCCACGCCCTTCTTACTTTTTCATAGTAATGTTTGTTTTCTAAGAATGTACTGTCTAAAAACATCTGTAAGTTCTCTCAGAAGCCTCAGAAAATGGCAGTGAAAAAAAAATCGAATTAAATTGGAAATACTGCAATTGTCAGGCCCAGACATGTTTTCTGTCACAGAGCTGTTTTCTTCCTGTGGGAAGCCTCCTTCCTCTGTCTAAATACTGCAGGCTAATGAGCTACTTTCCGGAAATAGACAGGTGATTAACACTGTGCTTCTCAGTATGAGGCAGAGCAGAGCTAGTTAATGCTATAAGCTAACACTGGGATGAGTTCCCTCTCTAAGGACAACAGTGTTAATATGCTCTGGCTGATGGTTGGGGATGAGCTCATGCTTTGGGTCTTCAGTAACTCTTTTATGTGCTGCTCAGGTGGGGTCAGCTAAAGCTATGCAGCATCAGAGTATATGGACTGTATTATTTGTAGAAACGGCGCAAATACCAATCGGTATGTGATCAATCAACTGAGCTGCTGACGGATGACAAGGTCAGACTCTCCCTTCTTTTTTCCTCAAGACTATTTGATATAGATTTTGAGCATTTATTATAACTCATATTAGTTCTGGCTTGCAATCTAAATGTAATGCATTTGAGATATGTTAGCAAGCTAGCAACATGCTGCGATAACAAACAGACTAATAAGCTAGCTGGCTGCGGTGTATTTTGGCAAGTAGGTGTGTCAGGCTTTCCAAACATAGCTATCTCACTGAGTAAAGTGCTTTGTAATCTTTCTCCACTCTTTGCCTGCTCGCACTTTAAGGCCATGCTAAGTTTGAATTGCTAATTTGAGGTAATTGCTTAAAAAGTTACATCAACAGTTACGAGTACAGCCATTTGTCATACTAATGTGTGATTGGCTGCTTATGTCAATGACGCAGATTGACCAAACTCAAAGAAGATGATTTTTAGCCAACAGAGGCAGCATGCAGTTGTGAGATACAGTATCTGTTCTGGAAACTGGAATGAAAACCAGCAACCACTGCAGCAATTTCTCTTGAAACGGCAACAAAGCCACTAATTATACATCATTTTCAGATTTTCTGTGATACTAATGGCCTCTTTTCGCTCACGATAACACCCACAAAACATGTTAGCTTCTCTGACCACATGCCTGAATTTTATTCCAAACCTTTTAGCCCTTTGGCTTGTTAGCTGGTTAGCCTCACTGTGTGGTCTCTGCACTCAGAGTCCTGTGGGACAAAATACTAAAATGGGCTGAATCATGCTGGGAAAGGATTAGAATTATATGCTTGGTGACTTTTTCTTCTCTCCCTCTCTCTCTCTCACACACACACACACACACACACACACACACACACAAAATGTGCCCAGCCATATCCTCAAAACCTTTAAACTCAGCCATCCACATGTCCCCTCCTCCTCAAGTGAAGATTTGTCCTCAGCTTATTTCCTGCACAATCTTCCTGTTATTTTTGATTCTGGTTGTCTGTCTCCATAGAGATTTATTTTTGTATCTTCAGTTTCACTTTGGAGATTACTTTATAAAGACAAGTGATGAATGAGCTGTATAACTCCTGGTTTTGTTCAATTCTGTAATATTCTGCAAAGGTACAGATTGTTGTTGAAACAGTTGTGGTCATTGAATTGCCGTGTTCACTGCATGTGTGTGTGTGATGTGATATGAAATACAGGCAATGATAGTTGACAGCAAATTCTGTGTCCTGCTGGATTAACAGCAGGAGAGAGCTGGACTGTTGCATAACCAGGGGCGGTTGAGGAAAGGAAAGGACAGGGAAACTTGGCTGCTAAAAAAAAATTATTGGCAATGTGTGCTGAATTTTTGGGAAATGTCATTTGGACGTGATATTTTCTCATTCCTGTCGTAAATGGACGACCACAAGTGACATAAATGATAATGTCAGCATAGTTGCACTTGAACCTTACAGCAGTTTCATCTAAAAATGTACCCACCGAGATAAGGATTTGTGTTTGTCACTCACATTTTAAGAAAAAATGCAATGTTTATTTGCTTTTTTCTTTTGAATACTGTTTAAAAATGGAATGCTTTTGATTCTTGGGATTGTTTAATGGTATACTAAACTGTATTATACTGTGTCGCCACTTACCCAAAGCTCAAAAAACCTGCTAACACCCAGCTTTTTTGCTTAATGGGAAAGATTACAATCGGCATTCAGACCTGGGTTAAATGACTCTGCAGTAGATTATCGCCTCGGCTCCGAACGGCATTGATGGGAACACAAAACCCACGCTTACCTCCTGACCCTTTGCAGCGCGATGCTATGCTCCGTCAGTAAATTCTGCGACTCCTTGTCATCTCAGCTACGAATTCCACCTGTCTCCATCCAAGCTGCGCTTGAACATCGTTCCAAATTTGTCGGCGCCGAGTTTGATACACAGACTGAATGAATAACAGATAATAAGGACCAATAAAGACATAAAGACCTAACCACCGTAACATCTTCACTGTTTACTAAGCCCGTTTAGGGCACGTTTGTGACGTCAGATGGTGACGCAGCAGAAAAGAGACCGAAAGGAGTATACTCCACTAGCAATGGGAAAAGAGACAATCGGCATCTTTAAGCAGGTCTTCCCGGGTCTGAAAAACCTGCGTCAACATGCTTATTTTGGTGGGAAAGGGGTATATGTATGAGGCTGTGCTGAACAGTCACGGTTCTGCTGGCCTCTGCAATGGTTAACCATATTACTTCTCATTCACGATGGCTTGCCCATTTTGTTAATTGGATTCTCATCCAATTAACTTATTACAGATCATGGCTTTATGGCTGTTCCTTCTTTCCTGCTTGCAGATGGCAGTAAATGACTTATGAATAATGTCTTTGCTACATAGCTCTATAAGCAGTGTAATCTACAACACATTGTAATTGTTGCTCACACGGCTGGTGACCATGATGACATCTTTGCATAGTAGTCTTGAACAAGGCTGTACATTGACTCTACATTAACTGTGCCATTATACAAAAACAGTGCGCCATTTCACTGGGCAACAAACCCAACGAAGTACAGTTTTACCTTCACAGTATAAAATCAGTGTCAGATCTGGGCTTCAGTTAAAAAACCACTACAGTTGGCTCTTCACTCCTCATTATAAATCATAATGGATGGTTTCTCAGTGTTGGCACTAGACTGTGTTTTGTCCTAGTTAGTCCTGCACTTGTGCTGGGAGTGAAACCTGCCTCTCTACTTGAAGAGCTTGTGCACACAAGCGGTCACACTCTCTGACTACAGACCTTTCTGTTTAAGAAGAATCCTCCATCTGTGAGTTTGTAAGTGTGCTTGTAATGTGTGTGTGTGTGTGTGTGTGTGTGTGTGTGTGTGTGTGTGTGTGTGTGTGTGGAGCCTAGCATTAGTATTCAGCCCTGAGAGTCCCACTGAAGCGCCTGGCGGGCCCTTTGTTGTTGCTTCATGAAGGGGTCTTAGGGGGTCTGGGCTGTGTGTGAGTGGTGTCATGAGAGGCTTGGAAAGGGACACAAATAACTGACATGAGTCTAGACATGCAGTGAATTCCTCAGAAACACTCAAAACTCAGAAGGCTTCTTAACATGATTTCAGTGTGGTTGTTGTTCCAAGCTCTCTGGCAATGGGTAGGTGAAAATCACCTTTATTATTATTCTTTTGCAGCGCTGCAGTATGCTGTCACTGTACTTATGTGTCTGTGTTAGAAGCTTGGTGGATATGCATTATAGACACACAGGCATTATGTAGTAGTGCTTCTAAAACAGGGAGGGATATAACTGTATTGATATTGTGCTGCTTTGCTGCGGACTGTTTACTCCCAAGATGTTCCCTTGAGAGTGTCTGGGTGTTGTTTAAATGCTGTTAACAGCTAACTGTGTATTAGATTATGCAGGGTGTAAAACTAATAATTAAAATGTTTACAATTGTAAAAGTAGGAGGCCAATTTTCAAACACAAAAGGAAATCTAACTTTTATTTTGTATTGACTCAACTGATTTGGTTGTTTCTGAAAATATTTCTTTAGCCAAATGTTGACCCCAGTGAACTTGGCATGCTGCTTAAAGCTCATGAGTGTGTGTGTGTGTGTGTGTGTGTGTGTGTGTGTGTGTGTGTGTGTGTGTGTGTGTGTGTGTGTGGCCTCTAGTTTTGGGTCCTTTTCCTGTGTTGAGGGGCATTTCCATGGATACAACTTAGCGCAGCTTCCTGATTTCCTGTTTAGATAACCTGTGAGCTGTGATAGGCTTGAATCCAATCAGTCGCTTCCTTTCCTTCACAGCATCATTTATTTAAGTTTCTCCAAGTGCTCACCACCCATCCTTAAATTCATTGTCACTATCTTCACTATCCAGCACGACTTGAAGGTTTTGTAATGACTGTATGAGATTGAAGGATTTAAGGACCAGTTCCAGTCATAGTTTAAGACATATAAAATGCTCTGCTTGCAATAATAAATTGTGTGTGATATGTTTTTTGTCCGTGAAATACCTTTAATTACCTCGTAAACATCCTCCCAAGGCATCTCCTCCTTCTCCCTCATTAAAAATGTATGAATCTGCATAGTCCTCACACACTATGTAAATTTTCATCCGTCCCCTCTGTCATGAAAACAAAACACATCTCTGCCATCTTTTAGTGGCAACTTGTTGAAACTTAGCTAGCATACAATGTAGTAATTAATTAGTAGTAGAAACGTTAACGTTAATAGTCAGTAGTGAAATTACAACGATGGTTACAGCTGGCTCGTGCATCGCCGAAGTGGTTGCCATAGGTTACACGTTACACATTAACGAGATTTGCTCCTTAGGTTTTTGACGTCTTGAACCTGCCAATCTGAAAACGTGTTGTTCAGCCTGTCCTTGGTACACTGCAGTTTAAAAGCAGACAGGCCCAGCCATGGAGATGACTGCTTATTTTGTCCCTGATAGCACAGTCTTGAAGCACATAAAAAACACGACATGGAGATGTTCACAAGGTTACAAACTGGTTTTTCCCTGAAGGGTGCCTTTAAGAGGGTGTTGCCCATCACTGCAGGAGCTGCTGGACTCAGCAACTGGCGGCTTTAATGTGAAGTAAGTTACTATTCATTAAGATTTGATAGCCTGAAAAAACCTTACACACTATCCACAGTTGCATTGATTGGAAACTCTCTAAATATGTATAATTTTTTTATACTGCAGTACAACATTGAATCCATTTAAAAGCCAGTTCAAAAGCTCCTCATGGCACTTTTAAAGGAACAGTCTGCTGACAACCTTTACTTTGAAAAGCAAACACTTTCTTTCTTCATGATTTAAACGCGACTGAACAAATTCCAAGCCTGATCCTTGATGCAGGAGGTGCCTCTTTGTGTGCTTGGTGGCCCATACTATCAACAGTATGGCTAAATACACTGCTTTCTTTAGGATGCTTAGCTGTTTATGTTATACTGTATATTGTATGCCTAATTGACACACTCACAGACACATACACAGATGGTGACACAAATTCTATACCCTGGAGCAATGCAGGACGATCACTGAGACAGTCGATGCGATTTAGACGCCTGTCATATATTTTCTGCTCTCAATTATCTTATCACACTATATTTGATGCTAAATGTTGGGATTCTAAGGTTTGAGTGTGTGTGTGTGTGTGTGTGTGTGTTTCTTTTGAGATTTGTGTCTCTGACATGCTGCCATGGTTAAGTGTGTCATTTGCCTTGTAGCTGATCAATCGTGATCAACATTGACGATGACATAAGACCGCTCTGGGCTCTACTCTTCATTGACAGGACGGTGTTGACCTAGATCCCTGCAGCCTGACACAGACACACACATGATTTACCGGTCACATTTACTCCTGCCGTCTCTTTTTCCTCTCTTTCTTTCTCTTTCTCAACTTCTCTTTTCATCTTTCACAGCTTGTCTGTTACTAGATTCCATAAATCAGCAGCTCTGGCGTAATGACCATCACAAGTCTCTTTGTGAGTTACCAGCCATGCAGGAATTGAACTCCCCAGTGCTTTTCCAATAATTGGGTTACTGTCCCAATTTTCTGTGACCGATTTCTCTCCATCATGTGAGTTATTTCTAGCCTGGGAACTCACCAGGAACTTGTGAAAACGGAAAGTGGTATTAGGATCTGCACATCCTATGTTTGATTTCTGTGTTTTGTTTGTTTTGTATTGTAGTCTGTGATTTTATCCACAGCTTACAGAGAGCTGGTAATGGGCACACATTGGCTTTCACTTTGCATCCACAGAGTAGGATAACCTCTTGGACCACCCTGCTGTGCTCAACACACTATCCTGATTCCAATCGATTTTCAATTAGAATGATAATATCTAGAGTATTAATGCTACAGTTGGAAGACAAGTCAAAGTCCTACTGTCTAACCTGTTTTATTGTAACATTTTGATTAAAAGAGGTTCTAAAAGTCACATTTCACTCCAGATATTCCAAAAAGAAATTAACAGTGCTTTTGCTTTCTGTAGCCACTTTCCTATACTTGACACAAGGTCATCTTTTCAAAGCAGAGAAAAGAGGTGTAATCACAGAGGAAGGTAATTTGTCATTCTGTGAAATACTGCAGTAAATATGAGTTTGCTTGAACAAAATCTGTCTTTATTGCTCTAACTGCTGAAATGCAATGTGACATCCGTACCTGGCTTGTAGCGCCGTCCTCCATCATTTAGCAGCTGCTAACACTATATTGCTAACTGATCTTGTAAATTGGAGGAAAGTGTTTCCAGTGCGTCTTGATGTTGTGTTTGTGAGCAGTGAAAGTGAACCATGACTCAGGTAGGCTCTAGTTTCCACCGGCCTGATCCTATGACCCAACAGGAACACACCCGCACACAGACAAGCAGCCTAACGTGACACTGAGTCGTAAAGATGGTTTCTTAGGTGGTTTTATTGTTTCATTTTGGTGCTGAAGTTGCCAATAGCTTTTTAGCTCTTTAAATATTTAAAAGATTTTATAAAGTCTTACTTTGTTGTGGTGGTAAAGTCTTAAAACCGGTCTTTTGCATATAAATTCTCCAGTAAAAGCAGTAATAAGTTAAGCTTTAAGTCAAGATAAGGCAGCAGATTTTATTTCATTTTTTTTAATTAGAAGGTGAATACAACCAGTACATCAGTCGATCCATCATGCTGGACTGAGTCAGCAGTCCCACAGTGATGATGATGACAAAAGAAATTACCATCACCTCCCCTCTCACCTCCTCCTCCTCTCTTCACTCATCATCTCTTCATCACCGCCTTGCTACCTGCTTTTATCTCTCACTCGCCTCAGTTTTGACAGCAGCTGTAGGTTAAAGGGAAAGTGGGCCAGCGTCATATGTACGGAGTGGAGAAAGAGATAGCTCAGCCCAGTAGGAAGGGAGGAGTGGGGAACCACAGTTTTTGGTGTGTTTGTATGAGGTCCTGCACAGACGGGGTCTTTGTGCGGGAGGGCATCTGCAGAAACGCACACACACACATGCACACATTTATGCCATGACATCACAGCTTACCGAGCAGCCAGCAGGAATGTTACTGAGAAAGGAGAGGCTTTGTGGAGGAGAGGAAAGAGACGGGAGGGGAGGAAAAGGAGGAGAAGACGGGGAGGAAAAGGCTTGGTCAGAGAAAAGTCCGGCACTCCCACTATTTGGAACAGGACGGACTGAGGGTGGACTGAAGTGAACAGAGCTAAATAGGAAAACGGATAAAACTTATTAAAGACGTCACGTTTATGGATGTAAAAAGTTTTACAAAACAAATAGAGCATGGATTTTAAGCTATCATTAAAATAGACAAATCTACTGTTGAGACACAAGGAGTTTGACAGTATAGCAGGTGAGTACTAACTGTATTTAACTTTGTTCAGTTGTGCTAAAGTTCTGTTTTGTTATTTTGTGGCATTTCTGTTCAGTTAGTTAGAATTTGCTTTGATTCTTAGGAGAAAAAAAACTGTAGATAACTACTTAAAATGAATAAAATCCAATCACTCTTAAACTATTGCAATTTTTTCAAAGAAATAACTGTTCTACTACTTAAATTCAGTGAGAGGTTGCAACAGAATGTGCACTGGAACCTTAAGGAGGAAGCATCAGAGTACACAAAAATCCATGCAACACCCAAACACTGTTGTTCTTGTTGTATTAGCTTAAAGATTGGTGTAAAAGCTGATATTCTTGTGATATGATGGTTATCCAGATGTCACGACTTAATGTCTGTCTTTGTCTAACTGTGTCTTTAGACTCTGAACACTCCTGCCTGAAGACTCCACTGAGTCCTCTAATCTGGCCTGATGTTTCTGCCAGCTGTTAGCTCCCCACACAGCCCACCTGTCTGACAGCTGACACTGCTAAGTGCTCATACACTATGTGTCAGTTTAGCCATGTGTTTAGTTTGTCATGACGTACCATCACTATCATTTAACATCTTCAAAGTGTCTGACGCTGAGACTGACTGAATCATGAATAAGTACCGGATAGCACAGTTTGGCCTGGGTTCACAATCCAGGCGGTTTGGATATGTGAACACCAGGTTAAACCAGCAGCAGGCTCCAGTTACTACACAGGATCATATTCAGCCAGGAAACACTGACTGCACCGGGTTACACAGAAACTGAGTGTGTGTGCTTCACAAGGCTTTTCTTCTGCCATGTGTTCTGGGTACAGTGTGAGCCAACAGAAGCCTATGACGTGATACTGAAGGCATGGAAAAATGAGTTTGTTTGTGAGGGAGAGATAAATTCAAAGAAAGTGTGAGACAGGCGTCAAGTGTTTATTTCCAGTCAGGGAGAAACACTCGGGTGTTTCATATTCTGGTAAATGCTTTCCAATACACGATCCCCCCCAGTGTCTCAGGCATGCAGTCGAGCGTGTATATTTATGTGTGTGTGTGTGTGTGTTTGTGATTTTTGTGCATGTCAGTGAGAGCGTAAGCATTTCCAGATGTAATGGGAATGGCGACAGGCAGAGAATAAGACAGCATTTAGACAGATGGACAGTAATAGTACGCTGACTCAGATAGACTCATATACTTGCTATGCCTCCCCATAAATGCAATGATTCCCTCCCTTTATATTAGTAACCTGGACACTCCCTTTAATATATCTCAACCTCATCTGTACTTCTGGGTTAAATTATTAATATTTATGATTTTTTTGATGATATTAATACGAAAGAGAAAACTATTTAAAGGCACAGGACAACAACCTTACCTAACCCTGTTTTATTTTCAACCCCAGACCGTCTGAAATAACTCAAAACTATAAAGCCACATCATCACCCAAAAATAGATCCTTAAATTAGGCTAGCTTCTTAAAATGTCATCCCTTAGCAAGATTTTCCTTGATGAGCTCTTGTAGCTGACACGTCATAGTGGTGAGGGTGTGGGACTGTTTACACTGAACACATCCATGTAGCTGTTACATAGACATTATGTATCTTTACATGCAAATAGAAGATAAACTGCTGTCACAAGGTTAATAATAACACTTTCTGATGGTTTCAGATACTTCAATTAAGTACATTTAGCCTAATCGTTACAGTTACATGACTCCTTTTCCCTCTTAAACACACTCATACATGCACTCACACACACGCAAACACTCACTTTGCTCCTTAAGCTGGCCAGGCAGGGTGTACAATGTCCCTCATCACAAGTATTAGTCGAAGCCTTGAGGACAGCTATGCCTGGAATGTCAGCTCACCTCACAGGAGTCAAACACATGCGTGAATACACACCTCCAATACAAATACACACACTTGGAGGATCACGCTTACACCAACATGCACTGCTGCACAACTAGTCACATGCACACTCCTTTTATTGTGTGCAGGTTTGTGTGTGTGTGTGTGGCAGAATAACATTGCATATGAGACATTCTTGTACTGTAGTACTGTTTTCCTCAGGCGGTAACAGGATATCCTCCCCCTCTGTACTGTCCTGCCTGCCTGCTGGACACACACTCCTACACACACACACACACACACACATTCCTTCACACACACATACAGTGTATACAATGGGTCATATGGAACAAGACAGAAGACCTTGTCTGTGTGGGTTTGTACACAGAAGAAACATCTGGTCCTCACATGGTCCCTAATATCATTAACTGGGTCAAAAATCATTTGACTAGTTGAGAGAGTGTGGGAGTGAGAAGACGTCAAAGGAAGTAGAAAAGAAAGGGATGAAAGGAGGAAGGTAAAAAGAATAGAGTAGTTCTGTAATATTGTCTGACGTCAGTAAAAGAGTTGTTAAAGAATCCCCTTTGTTCGGTTATAACTTGATAAGTAGCTTGTTGCTAACAGTATGATTATTTGACTAAGCAAGACATTCTATTGATGCTTCTCGAGCAGTAAAAGTGGTCATAAAATTTGTGTTGATCATGTCTTAATCTTTGTTTGCTGCGGTGTCTGTACACTTAAGCTCCGACTGATCACCAGTCATTGAAATAAGTAACCTCTTCAGGGTGAGACTTCACGTCGGGGTCCTGCTCACCCTGTAGGAGTTCCATTCCACGATAACAACCTGCTCACTAAACATTATCCCGCTTATAACACAGCTTTTTACTTACGAAATCACGCTCATTCTATTGATTTTGAAATTATTTCAGTGCAGTGAGTGGAGTGGTTTTCTGTCTCCTCACTGTCAGAGTCTGTCGACCGTCTTTAAACACCACCGTATCCCGTACTGTGTTCCGTGTAATGGTTACTGCATGTGCTGTATTTGGTTTTGTAGGTCTCTCTGTCGTAGCCTTCTCTCTGCTGTTTTGCCTCTTTTTTTCCCCCTTTCTAAACAGACCAATGTCAAATTTAGTCTTTCATATTGATATGATTACAGTTTATCCTCCGGATTGTGTGATTAGAGCTGCTTCCCTAGCAACAGTCTGTTCTTCATAACAACAGTCTGTTATCGAGAAATGGCAGACTTTGGAATGGCGTAATTAACCAATCAGAATCAAGTATTTAACACAGTCGGTAGTAATAAGCAATGATGTGTTCTTGCTTCCTTTGGCTAGGTTACGACTTATGAATGGAATATTTCATATTTAATGACTTTATTGATCCCCAGATTTTTTATCATGAGGTTGCTGTGTGTGGCTTTATGAGAAATGTCCAAAAAAACTGCTGAATGGATAGGAATAAAATTTTGTTCAGACAATTACGTCCTTTACAGAACAAATTGTATTAACTCCTTGGACTCATCATTTAGCGCAGTAATCAGGTTTAGGTTTAATGGACCAAATAGCTACAAAGCTAATGACATTTCCATCATCCTCAGCTGTTTGTGCAACATGGCAAACGTTAGATGTTAGCACACTAAACTAAGATGGTGATTATTGTACATTATACACGGTTAATGTAGGAGTCATAATATTCTCGATGTTAGCATGATAGCATGCTTGTATTAGCATAAATCACTGTTGTATAGCCTCGCAGCTGCTAGCATGGTTGTGTCTTACAAATCTCAGAGATGACCTGTTTGTCAAACTACGCGCATAAATGTGTTCTTTCTTCTCTTCCTCATTTGTAATTAGATAGATTTGATTTCGGTATCACTTTTATAAGAATGGAAACAGTTTTAAACCTTGACACATAAGCAAATGTAATGTTTTATATTAAACTGTCTGAGATTTTTATGTCAACAAATGTGGACATTTGTGAGGTATTTCCTTAAATGTGAGTGTGCATGTCATACTCATGAGACTGCATGATATAAGAAATTAGCATGTGACTGAGCCAGATGGGTCACAGAAATGCCCTGAGAATGTTTTTCTCTCAGTAAAAACAAAAGACATAAGACATGAGGATCGGAGGGAGGAGAGAGGACTGATTGTTTGTGTAAAGAGGAGAGAAGAGTTTGTAAAATGTTGCTTCATTATAAACAAGAGAAAGCTTTTTGAGAAAAGGAAGGGTATTATAATCCACCATGCGACTTCACTGACCATAATTTCTTGCCTTTAACAATCCCAGTGAAGAGACAGGAAGCAAGAGAGGAAGGAAAACAGTCAAAGAAAAGCTGTAAATAGGGAGAGAGGGGATTTGGTGGAAGAAGGAACGAGGGCCAAGAAACCAAAAGGGTGAGCGGAGAAACAGGAGAAGATAAGGTAAAGAAAATGATCTAGATTTAGGGCCAGGCAGGCCTCTTTGGCTTGTTACCATGTCTGGCTGAAACCATGCAGAATCATCCAATGTAAATGGCTTACATCAGTAGAATGTCCCATGAATAACATTGAATGGCAGTCTGGTATGTGTCTGAATAAAAGTACAAATAAAGACTTCCTCCTTATAGCTGTGTGTACTTAACAGAACAGTAAACTAATTCACTGAAGTGATGCTCATTAAATCCCTACACACACACTCCCATGTTACAAAGGCTCCTCGTGGAGGTAAACACATGCTTGGCATAGAAGCGTAATTGGTGTAAGGCAGTAAAACAGGAAGCAAATGGTATGTTTGTAAGAAGCCCGTGTAGAAACAGAAAGGTCAATTAAAACAGGAGTGTGTTCGTGTACTTGCTGAACGTGGGTCTGGAATGTGTCGAATGGATGGTTTACAAAAGCAGAAGGTCATAGGTTTGACCCCTGCATGCCAATGGTTCTATGTGTATATCCACATGTCTTTTAACCAGACGTTCAAACCCTGTTTGTACACTTCTTCACTCTGCTGGTGAAATGCTTGCCACAACTGATTAGGGAATCAATGTGGCAGTAAAGTATGAATAATACTTTTGTATTATTCATGAAAATTACAAAAGTGTTTATAAAATCAGAGTTCTGTTTTCAAAATGTTGAAAAAAAAGGAAGTCATAGTCACAGCAAAACTGATGATTACACTGACTGGTAATTACTGCTTCAGTGCAGTAAGCTGACACATTTAATTTCATGTGGAAGCCATTTGGAGGGACTTGCATTACATTTTGACAACTCATTTTGTCCTCTGCTGTTCGACCAATTCAGCAGGGAAATTACATTTTTGGAAGATACTCATTTCTCTCATTAAAGCTATTGATGATGTGGCCTTGAGCCTGGCACTTAATCCAAAAATCAGCAACGCGGCTCTATGAACAGCTGAGGTTTGGGAGATATAGTCATTGAAATTGTGTAACAGAAAAATGTGAAAAATTCAGTCTTTGCTGACAACTCCCTTTCCAGTGGCAGTAAAGTATTTTAAGTGTCAGGTAGAACCAGGTCTTTATTCAAGAGAAGATAAACATATTTATCGGCCACTTACTGTAAAGAGGAACAAAGCTGTTGTTTTAAAAGCTTAAGATACCTTCCATACCTTCCTTTTACAAACCTTTCTATAATGACCAAGTTCATTATCCATGAAATTGGGTTATTTGCCAATTATTCAGGATCTGATTCTATCACAGAACTGTAAAGGTATACAAACACAGATTGTTTCTCGTCTGTCATAAGTAAGCAGCGTGGGATTCAGCGCCCCCAAGTGGTGAGAACCAGCCACAACAAACTGTACTGCTGCTGCAGAGGTTTAACTGAGAAAACTCACTACTGCAATGCAGACAGATGGATAACCGTGTCTGTTTGAGATGTTTGTGTTTGTCAGCGATTAGAAAGAGTCCGACCTCTCTGAAATATCCTGAGTAAAACATTTTATCTTTAAATTCCTACGCTATTGTTTTTATTGAAATGTTCAGACAGTCTACAGCTTCTTCATACATACATACATATCTCTGAACCTTGTGTCTTTTGTTTGTTTGTTGTCACAGAAATCGTGGCGGGCAGCCGAGGATGTCAGTGACCCTATACCAAGAGAACGAGCCCTGAAAAGCGTCAGTTTCAAGGAATCAGTCAGTGTAATCTCAGAAAGACCTGCAACAATGGAAGTGGAAAGCCAGCAGATCCAACATGGCTGCCTCAGCAGCCCCACTAACCGAGCCCACAACAACATTGGAGTGAACGTAGAGACTTCCGACATCGAGGTGGTGCAGGTATGCAGGCTTCTTGAACCTGACTGAGTTTTGAGTTCTTTGGTTTAGTTCATGAAATAAAGCAGGCATCAACACTGAAACCTTTGTTCAGCACCACTTTATTTTTGTAGCACCAAAATAGCACCATTATCTGTTTTGCCTTCAGGAGATCCGCTACTTGGACCAGGTTTTAGATGCCGCGACAGAAACACCCACCAACGGAAACTCCTCCCCGTCAGAACACACCAGACCCATCAGCATCGATGGAAACTCTCCTTCTGTGATTGTGTCAGCTTCCTCCCCTGTCAATCACCAGTCAATTATCGTGGAAGGCCAGAGACAAACCACGTTCCTTCACCAGGCAGACTCTGCTGTGAGGACCAATGGCCACGTGCAGGGAGAGGAATCAGCGAGCAGCAGAGCCAAGTTTGAGCTGAGAGCGTTTCAGGAGGAGAGACGGCCAGCCAAGCTCTTCTCCCCTGGAGAGGAGCAGCAGGTCAGGGTGACGAGGAGACGTCCCACAGAGGAGGTAAATGGCAGTTAGATAATGTGTCAGCTGTAACAGATACAGAATTCAGACGCACAGTCACAAAATCGACACATGAATGAAGTTATTGTAAGTCTACACCCAATGTCTATATGGTTCTGCTAAGTAATATGAGTTCTAAGAAAAAACATCACAGTATTTTTGTATCCCACCAAATAAACAAGCATGATGTCAGCAACAGTCTGAAGTGCTCACTTAAATTGATCCGGAGTAACACAAGCTAATGATGTCATGATGTTTTACAATCAACCAACATCTTTGTTTGATGAAAAATATATTTCCCCTTCAAAGCTAATTCAGTTTCAGTGGAGTCACACTACTAAAGAGTGGTTTACTATAACATGACTTGCTCAAAGGCCTCAAATTGGTTGATGAGACGATATTAAACATTTATTTTCTTTATAAACCACCAACAGGCCTAATAGGATTTTTTATATAAAAAGCGAAGGATATAGTAACATTGTTGGGAATGCTTTTTGTGCATATTCACAATAATTTCTCTTCTCCTGGTTTGTTCCCCCTTTCAGGCTCAGGAGCTGGAGCGTGAGCGTCAGGAGCTGATCAGAGACCAGGCAGTGAAGAAAAACCCTGGGATCGCTCAGCGCTGGTGGAACCCTCCTCAGGAGGTAGCCCCCCGATCAATCTTTGTTTTCTAATTTAACTTCCTGACAAACTGATTGTGAGATTAATTCATCCATCCACCCATTAATTCAAGGTTCCCTTGGAAGAACAGCTGGACGCAGATCAGCTTGAGTCTCTGAAGAAATACCAGGAGAGGAAACAGCAGAAACAGAATTATACTTATCCGTACACACAGGTAACATCGTAACACACACACACACACACACACACACACACACACACATAATCACAGGCCGCATTCCATCCTTCTAACTCTCTCTTTTTGTATTCTGTTCTCTATTTGCAGCCACAGTTGTCAGGTCATCCCACAATGGTGACCTTTGACCCAGACCTACACAGGAAGGAGGATATTGTGGAGGAGCAGATCGACTTCTCGTCTGCCAGGAAGCAGTTTCTGCAAGGAGATGGAACCAAGAGGGATGTTGCTCCTCACATATATTCTGCCAAACCCTTTTCGAAATCCATAACCAGGGGCAGCCAGGGGAGCAGTGACTTTGTTGCAGAAACCGGAGAGAGTCATGTGACCTGGTCTGATGAAGGACTGGCAGGAGAGTTTACTTGTGCACGAGCTGTAATGACAATCCTGCGAGAGGAAGAGGACGGAAAGAGCCATTTCTATCCAGCTTTTCACCCAGAAGAGTCTGACTCAGGATTAGACGAGTTATCAGTCCGTTCTCAGGACACCACTGTGTTTAGTCTGGATAATGTTTCTGACAGTGGGGCTTCGCTACCACCTACCCCTCTGCCACTTACCCCAGTGTCACCCCCTACCCCCCAACCCACCACGCCAGTCAATGGACAGACCAGCGGCATCCTAACAGAAGACGAGCTGGAGTACCACGCAGGGGTTCTTGTTCAAAACGCCATCCAAAATGCCCTGGCAGCCCAAACTGGAGAGGAGTGGCTGCCATCTCACTTGAATTCTTCACAACTTAGCGGACCTGTGTCTCCATCCTCGGCTTCTACAAGTAGCCCAGTGCCAGTTTCTTCCTCTCCTGTGTCTTCTTGTGGAGCTCCCAGTCTTCAATCACCTGTGTCCTCCAGTCCTGCTCCACCCAACCTGTCCCCTCAGCCAGAGAGACGGCCGGAGGTGAGAGTCATCTACGAAGAGAGACCTTCAGAATCTCAACAGGCTCTGCAGCAGCCCTCCAGTCCAGCACAGCAGCCACAGCTCCAGACGCCTTCTCCACCTCCTTCTCAGCCAGTCTCTCCACCACAGAGACCCAAAGATGGAGGCCCCAGGATAAAAATCCAGTCCTCTTACGCCAGAGCCCTGGCCTCCTCTGCCCCAGCTCCAGCTCCTGCCCCAGCTACAGCAGCTACAGTTCCCAGGCCAACCCCAGTCTACCGACCCCCTTCTCCTCCGAGCCCGGAGAAACCAGAGTTCAGCTACTTCAGTAAATACTCAGAGGCAGCGGAGCTGCGCAGCACAGCAGCAGCATCACGAGCACCTGAGGCTGAGCCGGCCAGTGGCCCATTCCGTCTGCGCTCCAAGAAGCAGCGAACGCTGTCGATGATCGAGGAGGAGATCAGAGCAGCTCAGCAGAGGGAGGAGGAGCTGAAGAAACAAAGGGAGGAACAGCCTGTCATTATCATCCGCCCCAGCAACTCTTCCAGCAACATTCATGGTAACGTGAGGACGGGGATGCGGCAAACCACCATTTCCCCAGCAGATAAGATGAAAAGCAACAGCCTGCCAGCAAGACTCACACTGACATCAAGGACAGCACCAGGTTAGTTAGTACGAAACAAGGGTGTTTCACATTGGTCCCTTTGACACCTGGTATGTTGTTGCATTTTTTATTACCACAACCATGGTCCTCTCTGAAATATCTCCCAAACTGTTTTATGGATTTTTACACAGACAGAAATGTTGGCCCAAAGGAAAAATTTGTAAAACAACACAAAGCCCTGCGAAAAAGATGCTTTAAAAAACATTACTTCTGAAACCATAGCGGAAATATGTTACTGTCATGTTGATCCAGTGACAGAGACGTTGTGACTGGTGGATAGGCAGATAAATTACTTTTATCATTGTGGGCACTTTTAATGCATATTGCAGGAAAAGCACCGGTGGAACTGACAACATCAGTAGTGGCTCTGTTCCACTGAAGTGTGCCAGTAATCTAACAAATGATCTTGAATGTAAAATACCAGCCACTAGAACTAAAGAAACCTAAATGGAATGCAGCCATCATTAATGTTAATACTTGCATCTGTGTTTGAAAGAAATACCCACTACTGCAAAGTTATAGTCACAGCTTATTTTGTCTTGTGAACCTACTAGTTATAAAAGTAAGAAACTAATTGAGTCAATCACTTATATGAGTAAATATTTGACGTGTTTTGCAGGAAAGATCGAGAAGGTTCGACCTGCACCGCCTGTCTCACCCTCACCCTCAGAAGGAGCTCTGTCTGATGCCGGCAGCGAGGACTCTGGAGGATCTCGGCCCAAAAACTTCATGCAGACGCTTATGGAAGACTATGAAACACACAAGGTGAAGAGGAGGGAGAAACTGGAGGACAACAGTGTAAGTATTCAAACATGGAGACACTAAATTACGCAGAGAAAGTAAGAAATAGTACATCTGGTGGCCAGAAGCTAGTCTAAGCCCTAGTTTCACAAAAAGTTCTTGTTGAACTCCTAACCACAGAAAGTTACCAAACGTGTCTCTTAGTGTGTGAAACATGATCAACACAGTGGAATGCTTTTATTGATGAACAAATACTGTACTACACCAAAGGGAATTCCCCAGCCTCAAAACGGAAATGAAACTGAAAGTATGATACAGACGCAGGGGGATTTCTGACCTGTCACCATCTTTTCTCCTTTTTTTCATCTAAACATATTTATTAAAAGCCAAACCTCTGCTGGCAGTGTGTCATTGTTCAGAATTAGGAAATGTTGGCAGACTAAACTGTCTCTAAAGGTACGTTGTTTTCGTGGCTCTCAGGATGTCAAAATAACTTATATAACCAGAACAGTTTCACACATTTTCTTCATTCAGCAGTACATCACATTTGAAAGGATACACTTGAACTCTTTAACATGCAGTATGGTTGTTGTTGATCTTGTTGTTGATCCATAATTTCATCATATGTGCTGACTATGTGTACTGTCGACTCTCTCCTGCTGGTCGGTCAGTATGCCCGCTTGATGCTGGCTCATGAGGTAACCACTGAGGTACCTGTCACACCCCAAACCTGTTTCCTCCATTAAGCGCCTTTCCTGACAGACCTGGGTCAGACTAATACAACTAATACATTCTGAATTTTCACTTTTTATAAAGTTGAAGAAACACATTACTTTCACATTACCGTACAAATTACCTTACAGTTGAAACACCTATATTCGTTTCCCATCGCACTGTAGGAACTACTTTTTCATGTTAATCTGAAGCCGTTTTCTTCACAAAGGTTATTTAAGTGAAACTTTCCAAATACAAATATGTTTGATATGTATGATTTCCACTGGCAATCTTTTTTTCCCCCTCTCACTAAATGTATACCATCGTGGTGGGGACAACAACAGTAAGAGACCCAAAGTATGTCTCTTTAAATGGTCTCTAAGAAATTAAACTGGTCCACAGAGTGCAGATGTGGATGTATTTTATTTTGTATGAGACATAGACTGGTTGGAAACTGTGTTGGAGACTTAAAAAGTTCTATCTGATCCCAGGTCTGCTTGTGTCTCACTGCCTGCTTTTGGTGTTGGTGCTGCATGTGCTTGTCCATTGATTTGATGTGACCTTTGATCCCCCCAACCCCTGCGCACAATGTAAAGCACTTGACTTCTATGTACAGACAAACATCAGACAGTGCCAGTTATAAACCTAAAACAAATAAAAGGCAAGACGTATTGGAAACAAATTACCGGTAATTATTATCCACATTAGACACATCATATAGTTCTTAACAGTATACGTATCACTCACTGTGAATCTTTTCCATGGAAAATGCAAACAAAGGCTGCTTCAGCTGTTAATCACCTCGTCTGACAGCGATCCAGTGGCAGCAGTAACAGGAATTTAAAATAACTAGAAATAATCATCTTCTAACTGATGGTCTGGTGTGCTTTTGTAGATCATACAGAGGCATACTCACAGGCGCTTTAACTTCTCAAGTGGAAGCTTGATGTCATGAAATTCATTTTCTTTAAACATCATTACCAACAGTATCTATGCCAGACCTAAACAATGCACCATTACCAACAATCTGCTTCACCTTCACCCTGGAGTCCCATTCACAAAGACATCTTTTCTGTAAGAGAAGATGTGCTAATGTGTTTGTAAGTGTGTGAGATTGTGTTTGTCTTGGCAATTCTTGGTTAAACAAATGTGATGTTTAAGCATGGAACTTTGCCTGAAATGGATTAAAATCAGTTTTTTAACGGTCAAATATTGCAGATGAGCTTCTTTTGGTGATTTCTTTTGAAAAATAAAACTTGTGGTCATTAGTTGAGTAGCCTCTACTGCAGAAAGGGTTAACGAAGCCCTCCTTCAGTTTTTGACATACACTGCATGCCGTATTAAAGCCACTGTGGTGTGCTGTCATGATGTTTCTCCTTTGTGCCTATGCATGTATCTGATTGGTTGTGATGTAATTAACAGGTTCTGGAGGCCACACGCGTCACCAGGAGGAAAAGCGACATGGCCCGAAAGTGGGAAGCTGGTATCTATGCCAACGAGGAGGGAGAGGAAGAAGAAGAAGAGGAAGAGGAGGAAGAAGAGGAGGAAGAGGAGTAAACAGCTCCTTTCAAATAGTCAAGGGAGGATGAAGAGACTAAAGGAAAAATGCAATCAGGAGATGAGGAGGAGGTGAAGGATAAAGGACAAGAAAGGAAACAGTATTTATTTCACTTATAGTATTCTGATGATCACATGACCCAGTGGGGTCTCATTGAAGAGATGCTGGTTATGGTTTTTGGACCTGAGGATTAAATGAGCAACAGTATGTTAAGAGTATGTGAGAGACATTTGAAGTGTTGAGGTGAGTTTGGAGAAGGTCAGTGATGCAAGAGACACTTTGAAAGAGTTTTATGATGGTTTAAGAGCGCAGTTCAGAAAATGTTTGGGATAAAAGGTTTTTAATAGTTGGTAGACGCTGAATGAGTTAAATATTCATAGGATTCTTTATTGGCCTGTAACTTTTTATTGATATACGGGCTGAGATCAAAATATTTTACTTTGACAGGTAGCCTAAGAATTATTGATGATGGTTTTGGCAAAGTGTGCTTAATAATAACTCAAAGCATCTAAAAGTGAATGGAAAGATTTTTATTACAAACAAGAGATAAGATACAAACGACAAGCAGGTGTTTGCAAAGTGACTATCAGACAACTGATTTGAGTTTTTCAAGAAGAATGAAAAAATGAGGCCTAATCACAAACTCAGACGTAATGTCAGAATTCTTTGTACCTTGATTTTGCGATGCTGCAGGAAGGCTGCCATGTTTGAACCAAATGCAACCCAGAGGATCACTTTCAGCATCCATAAAGATTTACCTTCCTCGTCCTGCAAGTCCTCCTACAGTATGACATGTTGGATGGAGCTTTCGCAATCCTTTAAAATATCTATATTCAATCTTAAGTGCCCATTCAAGGGTCAGCCTCCTTGAACTGTAAAAGGCTAGCAAGGAAATTAGCTTAACTAGCATCAGTGTTTAACTTTGCCTTAGAACATCAGTGATTGTTGGATGCACAATATGTATGATGTATTTTATCTTCTGCTATTCTGCATTACTACAGTTTCAGTACACCTTGGAGAAACTACACAACCACATTAGATAGAAAGCCTATCTATAGAACACCTTTTATATAGTGACTACATGTCTGTTCAGTAAAGTAGGTTCAAACAGATAGGGGAGGAGGGAGGCTAACTGCGGGTCATGTTTGCGTCACTTCAGTCGGTGTGTGTGTATTAAATAAAGGGCTGGGTTGGGGGTTTTATATTCTACAATCACTTATTTACCTTTGCTGGCTATGTCGCTTTGTTGACCTGTGCTTTCTGATGTAAGCAGTTGTTTCATGTATTATACTGAGGTAGGTGTGTATTTGATATATGAACTTGTTTGTTGAGATTCCTTCTGGCTAACTGCCGTGTACCTGCTATACCTTGCTAGCTGAGGATAAAGCTTGATGAAAAACATTGGAAAGGCTTTTTATAAATATTTGTTACACCAAAACTGAATGTTGTTATTTAGTCAGCCTTTACTCTTAATCTATTTAAGAAGTTCTGATTGTGTGCATGACATTTTACTCCTCTCCTAACCTGAAACAAGCACACAACAAGCTGGAACAACAGGCTGCACGTCTGTTCAGGCGGGGATTCATGAGTTAAGGTTGTGTTTTTTTTTTTTACTAAATATATTGTGAGCTTTAATTTGGGACGATGAGGTTTTGTGCTTTGTTATATGACTGAAAATTACTGCAATTCAGGCCTCTTTGAGTGTGGTGACACTGTGGATTGTCCTGGCGTAGAGAACACGGTTCAGCTTCAAAACTAAGACACTTATCACTCTGAAACACAATCACAATAATCCCTGGAGCCTGCAGGATTGTTTTCGAACAAGATTCCAATGTAAAAATGTGTCTGTGTGGCTGTGGAAACAGTAATCCTGAACCACTTAACAGAAAAGAAGCAAATTGATTGTACTTTTCTAACTTTGTTAGGTTTTTATTGAAGCCTTTGAGAGGTTTTTCAGGAGGATTGAGAGAACATTTTCTGTAAAGCACAGGTCACAGTTTTGATCACCACATCTGCTAGTGTGTCCAGTTCAAGTGTCCTTCAGGCACTGACCTTTCTGCCTGCTCACACTGAATTAAATCCTCAGCTAATTTCCTGAAATTAAAATGTACACTGAGGTAAAATTGCACAAAATGTAACGATTTGTGGGACACGTACTAACACTTAACAATAATGACTCTGTTATATTGAGTGTGATAGTCCCATCCTGAGTGCGGGACAAGTTTCTCTGAGCAAATGATTGAAATCTATTTAATTATATTTCTTGTAATAAGCTCTCTGAGGGAAGCGCAGTGCCAGTATCTCTTCCAAACAGAAGCGAAAAACCAAGAATGCGTGCATCTCTGTGATCATTTCCCCCACAACACAAAACCCACATCCAGAGAATCCACCTGATTCTCGTTTTTAATAAACGTGTCATCATATATGAAACTAAAGAAAATATTCAAGGGAGTAGCGTCCCTTTTTAAGAAATGTTTTTTTACTGTGCAGCAGAATGTTTGTTGATCCCACAATTGCAACGGAGAAAACTGATGCTGGTATGAGACATATTTTCCCACATGAGTTAAAGACAAAAAGCAAGTCTGGCCTTCAAAACACAGTAACAGAAACACAGACATCAGGAACATGACTTGAGCAATCAGACAGTACTAAAGCAATCCTTTGTGAAAGATATTAGATTTTAGAGGTCACATAAATAACAGATTCATCTTGTTTATAGAGGAGGATAGCTCTACAGTGGCCTATTCTGGATGCTAGCTGAGCATCTATCGTGTCTACGCTTTATGCATACTTATGTTTGAGGAAGCATCAAAAGCAAATGGCAACTTCTGTTATTTACTGTAGCTGCAGCAGCACATTGTAGAACTGTTATTGTACTTGCATACATACACACACACTCACACACACACACTGTCCTCACGTCAGGACACCAATCATACCCCAAAATAGTTTTGAGTTCTCATTAAATACACAATAATGCTTTTGAAATGCACACGCAGAGGAACAAAAATGGTGTGATTTATCATCATTATTATTATTTTTATGCTTTTGATGTTTGATTTCATGGTGCAGAGATGATTTATTTATCATTTTAAATGCTGGTAGCTTGTTTTAGCCTGCAGAAGCGCCCGAGCTTCAGTGTGGGACTCACACTGTCTGTGTGTGATGAAGCAATCTTATTCTACACTATACATTATAACCTCTGATCCTATGTTAACCACTTGTATGCTCATACTCTGCTTTATTTTATAGCACCTGTAAGGCTCACAGTTATACACCTACTATACATATTATGATTATTTTCTCATTAAAAACAAAACCAGTAAATGTGGCAGTCCGAGTGGTTCATTCATGTTGTTCATGTATGTTTGGACTTTTAACAATTGTATTTATGTCGCTGTCAGCTGTATTATTTCTCAAATGGTGTAATCTGTCAATAGTAAAACAACAACTAATATCAAAGTACCTTGTTTTTAGAGCACTGAAGTGCTTGTGCTAATAAATGCATGTTTTTCCAGCAGCCAACCCTCAAATATTGGATGTTGGATCTACTTTGATTCTCAAAAAAAAGTTTTTAACGTTATGATTAATAGAAATGTTTGTGGTTCCAGCTTCTTCCATGTGTGGACTACTGTTTGTCCTGTTTAACATCATTATAAACTCTTGGTTGAAAAAAAGAAGCAACTTGAAAATGTCACCTTGTGGTCCAGTAACATGTAACTGGTTCTGTAACATTTTACAGACTAAACAACCAGTTGATTCCAAGTTGCTGATAAAGAAAAACACATGGGTTTCAGAGTCCCTGCAAGTCAATTTTAATGTGTTCTAAATAGGGACTAGAACATAGGAATATATTTTACATAGGTTCTGTTCATTTTTGTTTCATCGTTCTTTTCATTAAAGTGTTTGCTTTTTAAGACTACTGTTATACAGCAAATCTCTTTGGATAAGGAATATTACGGATGAGAAAAGGGGCTTTCCCAAATCTTTCACTCACAACATAGCCTACCTTTCAGTTTCATCACCTCTGTCTAGAAGCTCAGCTGATCAGATTGGAGGGAGGAAGTGGGCGTGCGACAGTTGAATTTTTGTCCCTCACACAATGAATCTGTTGTAGAAGAGGAAGAGACATGAAAGTTCCACAGCTACTCTGTTGACTTCTGCGTTTGTTCACATTACACTTGAAGTTTAAATAAGTGTTTCACCGTTCAGGTTTTCTTGTGTTGTTGTTGTTGTTGTTGTTAATAATCTAAAACATCTCATCATGGTTCTGCCGAAACTGTGTCTGACAGTTTTCGCGGTGCTCCGGCAGATAGAGCCGATTATCGTGCTCGAGCAGCTGGGCAGCACTCTCTTCGACACCGCCCTGCAGATGGTGGTCAGGGACAGGTGTGTTAACGCCACCTACCCCGATACCCATCTCTCCAGGGAGGACAGCCAGCAGAAAGCCATGTCGGATTACTACATGACCTTCAACCTCATCGTCAAGCTGACTCCGATCTTACCTGCGATGCTGCTGGCAAGGTTTAGCGACCGCGGCTGGAGGAAAGCCCCCATCGTTGTGCCCCTGAGCGGGTACCTGCTGTCCAGGCTCGCGCTGTTGCTGGTGGTCATCTTCCGGCTCCCGCTGGAGGTGATGTTCGGGGCGGCGGTGGTCTTCGGGCTTTCTGGCGGGTTTTGCGCTTACTGGCCCGGCGTCATGACGCTAACGTCTCTCGGCTCTCCGGCTGCTGACCGGTCCAAGGTCGGTGTAAAAACCTTGTTGTAAATTTAATTTTCAGAATCATTGAACAGAATTATAGCCTTCATTTACTGAGGCTGGTGTATAAAACCCTCTTTGTTGTGTCAACAAGGCAAAGCATTCATAAAGCCTACACCAACTATAGGTAATAACTACAGGTAATAATAGGCTATTTGCAGTGGCTTGTCCAATAGTTTTGACTGACCAAAGTGGGTAACAGGTTTGTGCAGTGGTGTAAAGGGGGAAAAAAACTTGAAATGGCAATAATTTAAAGTTTCTAGCCTATTCACTATTTACAGCCAATAAAATATCTTACACTCTCACATTTCTCGGGTTAAAATACTAATTCAAAGAGATAAGATAGAGACTTGAACATAGCCTATTATAAAGCTTTGGTAGCCTACTCCAAAAACACACAGTCAGGTAGGCTACGTCATAGTAGGCCTAAAGTATCAATAAACTAAAAACAAATAATCCTATGTAGATAAAATATTGTAAAAGTTATGACAAATTTGTGCAAAAATTCAAACCTACTACACCACAACAACAAAATGCAGACTGAGGTCAAGCCAGGTTTTTACAGTATTGATCCTTTTTTAAAGGAAAAAAATGTTGGATATTGTTCTTCAGCACCACTGGTTAATATGTGCCCATGTCCCTTGCAGGTGATGATGAGAGTGGAGCTGTTGTATGGGGCAGCAGGTCTGGTAGGCAGCCTGGTGTCGGGTCATCTGTTTCAGCTGTACAGCTCCAATGTGGGACATGGAACAGTCCTGCTCACTGTGAGCACACTGCTGCACCTGCTCTGCCTTATACACTCCATAGTCCTGCTACAGGTCAGTGTGTGTGTGTGAGAAGATTACAGATTACATTCTATCTGATGTATGGATGTGGATGATTTGTGTTATGATTTTGATATTGCTGTGAACTATGGTTCAGAATGGTCAACATGTTGGTATCGAGAAGTGATGTTAGACAATGAATGATTATTTCATCAACTTTTTTATGTACTGTGAAACTGAAGTGTCACAAATGCAACAAAAGTGCATTGTGACAAATTAGTGACTTACTCAAGGGATGGAGTTTGCCACTTAAAGTGATGAAAGTCGCAAACTTGGCAACTCTACCTTCTTACATACAGTATAATACTGCTGTAGTAATTTTGAACTATAAACAAACACTTGAGTCATTAATCCACTCCATCGACCCAATGCAGAATTCCCAGTGAGACAGTCTGCGTGTTTGAGTTGAAACATTCTAAGAAAAACTTTAAAGTTTTATTTAGCTGAACTGGATTTACATCAGATATCATTATCATCAATGCTGGTTTGTCTGACCCACATTTTAAATGTTTTATTTAGCCTCTCAGATTTTAAATGTGTCCATCTAAATGTAAGGTGAAACAAGGGTCCAAAAATGAGCCAAAGGAGGACTGCCAGCTCCTGACCGCTGACTCCACTAATACTCCTGAGGAGGCTCCTGTTGGGATAAACAAGGTGAACCTGGTTCTGCTGTTTGTGGCTGCCGTCCTGTACATCATTGCAGTGGGTGGAGCTATTGAAATACTGGGCATCTTTGTGATGAAGGAGCCACTCAGCTGGAGTGCGACTCAGGTGACGTTTTGCCCTCTTTGTATGCATTTATTTAAGTTTTATCAGGTTTTTGCTGAGTTAAAGCTCCTGTGAGGAACTTTCGGTTTGTGTTGATTTTGGCGCCCCCTGTGGACAAAGCTGTAACTTTTATCTCTGCTGATTTTGTCCTGTGTATCCCCCCCCCCGCCGGCAGCTTCAGGCATCAAAAATAACAATATAGAAATTATCAATCTTGTCCCTGATGGTCTGGTTTGCTTTTGTAGCTCATAAAGGGTAATCATTATTAATTCAGTCTGTTTCATAACCAGCGATTTTTTGAGTATTACTTACACAGCCTGTATTGATTACTCAGTTCAATGTAATTTGTCAGATACATACAGTTATTGTCTACGTTTAAGGTGCAGTGTTGGGTATATTTATCTTTTTATGTCAGTCAAATGTACTTTGTTGTATTTTACCTTTTCCCCCTTGCTGTCCAATGTCCTTCTTTAACTTTTCAAGTTTCACTTTCTCTCTCTTCTCCTCCAGGTGGGTTATGGGAATGCAGCAGGCTGCATGATTTTCCTCACCAGTTACCTCGGTGTCATGGTGTTCCGTCGCTGCGTCAGCGATGTGATGCTCATCCTGATCGGCATGATATCATTCGCCTCAGGAATATTCTTCATGTCCTTTGTCACAACAACCTACATGTTCTACCTCGGTAAGACCAAAAAAAGAAAAAGGAGATATTCTGTTGTTCTGAGGTCAAAAACATTTGGTAACCTGCAAATTAATCAGTCAACCACTTTTTGATGACTAATTTAGACTGTAAATCGACAGAAAATAGTGCAAATAAGCCCGCCTAAAAATCTTGATGTGGCAACTTTATTTTGGTTGTTTGGTCTGACCAGTAGTGATATGAAACAAGGAAAGAAAAGCATCTTCTCAGATTTGAGAAGACCAGTATTTTCGCGTCATAAATCACAACAACAATCAGTTGATAGATATGCTCATCTACAATGCTGTCCCACAGAATAAAAAAAGTCCCTCATGCCTTCACATGTGCCTTAGTGGTTCACTAGGCTCTTAAATTAACATTACATCATGTACCCACATGAGCAGCAAGGTGTGAGTCACTTCTTTTCATCATTTCATTTTCATTTAGCCAGACAACTAGAAAAACAAGGTCTTCATGCTTTGTTGGTTTATGGGAATTTTGCTCAGCTGTTATCTGTGGTCTGGTCTAACAGGATAGTGTCTACTGGTTCCAGACATGACAGCTCTAGGTCATCAGCTCTTCCTATAAAAATGTATGCCAAAATGGGGAAGTAAAGAGAAGGTTTAAAACGTATGTTTGACGTCAACAGCTGAATAATAGTCTTAGCTGCACAGAGTGTTAACAACGTAGCTGGCTGAGAGAGACAGACATGCAACCAGTGACGGTGTTTGTGCTTATGTTGAATCTTGTGATAGTTGTGAAATTATGTGCACACACTCAATACTGAAGAAATATGTCAACGTTGTTTCACTGCATTAACAAACTAACAAATTATGCAGTCGCACTAGATCAGCTACCAAATAGCTAAATCTTGATAGACGTTGCACAAATCATTGAAATATTTAATTTAAAAAAATATCGACTCAAAATTATGTCTTGTTGTAAGACACGATAAAGTGAACGCAGTCCAAATGCAGATAAGTATTTTTTAGAAAATACACTTATTGGCTTCCTTGCTAAGTTAGCTGAGATAGATAGACACCACTCTGAGACATTGTCATCATCTTCTGTGCTCAGCTCTTCATGCACATGCTATTATGCTACTATGCATGCTATACATCATTTTCTAAGCTCAAGTAAAGTGCTAGCTGCTAGCATAGATGAGCTGTACACAACAGCAAATGGAAAAGCCTTCATTAAAGAGCGAGAGCCGGAGTGGTAGACTGAAACAAACTGCAGCATTCATGCTTTGTAATGTCACAGGTTACAGTTTTATGTTACCACGAGAGGCTAATTATAAAGAAGGCGTGGGTGAGATAATACAAAACTGGCTGCAGCTCCATTGGGGACCTGATTTACACCTGACAAATAGAGGTAGTAGTAGCTGATGGCGGTGGTGGGTGGTGGCATGTACAAAATAACAATGTGGAGGAAGTCAGTAAAAAATTCATCAGTGTTTATTATTTCCCTGCAGCTCGCTCGCTCAACCTGTTTGCTCTCATCCCGATGCCCACCATCAGGTCTCTGCTGTCACTGCAGGTTCCAGCATCCTCATGTGGTGAGTGTGCAACCACTGTGGTGTGTGTGTGTGTGTGTGTGTGTGTGTGTGTGTGAGTGTGTGTGTGTGCGTGTGTGTGTGTGTGTGTGTTTGTGCGTGTGTGTGTGTGTTTATGTGTCACTACAATAATGACTGGAGATAGTTGAAAGTGTAAACAATCCAAATAAAAAGCAGGAAAAGCATAATTGTTAGTGATTTCAACGTATTAATCCGACAGCAAACGTAAGGGTAGATTTAACAGCGTTTGTTTGGCTCTGCAACCTTAAAGGGGGGGATATTATGCTAATTTCAAGCTTCATATTTCACTCTGTGATACCTGAGGAGTAGCTTAGCATAATTTACAGTTTAAAAAACTGTATATTATGTAAATTTTTCCTCACACTAGTGCTCTGTGCAGGCCCTCATAGAGCCTCTGCCTGAAACTACTCAGTCAGCTCTGTCCCTTTAAGAAACCCGCCCCTACAAGTACACTTTCTTCTGATTGGCCAGCTCTCTGAAGCCTGTTGAGCTTGCACTTTGTGACCCCAAAAAGTGCAGCATGCAGAAAAAACTGTCTGAAACCTGGCGTTCACAGCAGACTGAGCTGAGCAGCCTACAGATTTGAAACTTTACCCACGTTTAGTCCAACATCCAACATTGTAAAATAATATACATGTCTTAAAATGTGAAACTGCATAATACCTCCTCTTTAAGTTTCTATTAAAAACAACTTATTTTACTTTTAGATTATTAAAGAGTCATCTTAAAAAATAATATTTTACTTAGTACTTTAGAGAGAAACTCTTTCTTCTGTCACAGTTAATTAGTTCCACAAAAGGTTACAGCAAGGTCTATGTATTATCCTGACTGAGTAACCAGGACTGCAGGAAATAAATTATGTTCAATTAAATGATTAATATTAAGCTAAACAACACAAATTAAATTTAATTTACCTCCACTGTATTTTGGGGTGGAGGCAGAGACAAATATCTCAAAACCTGCCTTCATTTTTTATACACTAAAATTAAGTTTGTGTTGTTGTTGGATTGACATAAAGTAGTATTAGAAAACTAATAGTGTAAAATATTAGGGAGAAGTACAGGATTACAGTGTGACCATGTACTGAAGGAAGTTGTGGAAGAGAGATGACAACATTTCCTTACTGATCCCCTTACTCAGCTCTGATCAGTCCGTCATGTTAAGTGCATTAAAGATGCTCCTGTGAGGTGAAAGTTGTGTTATTATAAGTCTTGGATCAAATAGAAGCAGACATGATGTTCCCTATGACAGAAGTCTGTATCAGGTGAAATTCAAGTTTGTGTGAAAAAATGATCGAGTCGAACCAGATTTGAAAAAACCTAAAGCCTAAAAAATTGTTAAGAACTAAAATGTGGTGTTGTACATTTTGAAATATAAGGCAAGATTGTGCAACTGCATGGTGGAGGAAGGAGGCCTTCTGGGTTGGTTTGTTTGTCACAGCTGAATCAGCAGGAAGGTATCAGTGCAAGGCAAGAAAACATGCTAAACATGCAGAATCACTCAATTTAACTGAGCAAATAACTGTAGGGTGTGATTCAGTGTTTTAGCTCAATTTTTGGATCTCCAAATAAGAGGGTTTCAGCCTCTCTGAGTTAGCTGTTATGATACAACATTTGCAGTCTAGCTCTTGTGTTTTGTGTGTGTATAACTTTAAGACAAATATGCACACATGGAGGGGTGGTGTATACTGGAAACCTGCTGTCAGGCTGGCTGGTAAACATGACGCATCATGGCTTGTTCCGCCACTTGTGTGTCAGGCACACACACACACACACACACACATTGATTATTACAGAAGCAGGGTTATTCATTGTCAGGGTTTGAGGAATCTGTATTGATCCCCAGAGGGGAAATTCAGGTGTTGCAACAGCACAAAGACAAAGTAGCAAGAAGGCAAATACAAATAGAAATAAAATTGGCAAAATAAATGATATAAAATAAATAAGAGGTATGTACAACTGACAAAAAATGACAAAAAAACCAATACAAGAATCAAGACAAGACAGACTTAAAAGTTTGACATATTTAAAACCTTCTGCTCGTTCATCTGCCTTGTATTTTGTCACGACTAAAAGATTGTTGTCTGACATGTTTAATGAGCTTCGGAGCTGCTGTTCGTCCAATTTTGTTACAATTTGGCAGAGCCGTGTTAGCTGTTTCCCCCAGTTTTAAGTCCTTATGCTAAGCTAGGCTAGCAGTCTGGTGGCTACAGGTTCATATTTACTGTAAAGACATGAGATTGATATCAATTTTGTCATCTCACTTTCAGTCGGAGAGCTAATATAAAAATTCCAAATAAGTCTACTCCTGTAAAGTTCTCTCTGTGAGAAATGTATTTTGATGAAGAATGAATACGAGTGTTTCTCCCTCTTATCTCTCCTTTGACCGATCTGTCCTCCTTTCTACCAGGCACCGCTCTCACCTCCCTGCAGCTGGCTCTGAAGTTTGCTGGTCTGGCGTACATTCCTGCCTTTACCAAGATCTATCAGGGAACCCTGAACTGTTTTCCAGGCTTTGTCTTCATGCTCTCCAGCTTCCTGACAGTCCTGGGGATGATACCCATCAGGTGGGTCTGGACAATATGAAGTTTCTGGTCGTGATAATCATTTATCTATCGCTAAGGTTGCGCTCACAATTGTTTAGGGCTCAAAATCAGTTTTTTTATTTCCTGAACATTAAAAATAAACTTTAAAAGACGTCTAATATACAAACTGAGGTTGACATGCAACATTTAAGTTCAAAAACATTCTAAGCACTTTCTAGTTCAGCCACTTACTTTTATTCTTATGGTGGCTGCACACTGCACAGACAAATGCCAACCAACTCCAACCAACACCAACTGTTGGGTCAGTGTGCGCTGACAGTTAGTGTTGGTTGCAGTTGTCCAGTTGGATTTGGTGAAGTCGTGCAAAGTCGGACTAATGTGTGCCTTTTCCCAACAAACCGCAACATTCTGAGAGTGCGTTCCCTTGAAAACTAGCCTATACTCGCGTGCGGAACATCAGTACGCACGACCTTCATCCATGCAAAATAAAGCAGAAACTTAGATAAGAAAAAGTAGGCAACAGAAGTCTGTCCTGTCAGCTGATGTCTGGGCAGTGTGGAGCTGGCAGTTGGTTTGCAGAACATTCTAAAGACTGCAACCAGCAACTGCCAACTTTAGAACGTTGAGGTGAGTTGGGCATTGTTTGGGCAGTACACAGGCAACTTTTTCAGCATCACATTCTAGATTTCCTGCCAGAAGAGAGAAAAGCTAGATGAGACAGTCATTACACTCTCATATCTTTTTGCTGGAGCTAGGAAATGATTAACCTAGCTAAGCATAAAGAGCCAGAGCCAGAGCCAGTTTCAGGGCGGGGGCACTGTCAAAATGAAAAAATTAATGCCGCTTCCAAACACAGGCTGGGTAAAAAACAAAACAGAACAACAGCTGACAGGCCTTTTAAATAATGTGGGTGCCGACTACACATAATCCACATTTCCATTGCTTTATTGTTACACATTCAACAATATAGTCATGCTATTTTCAACAGCTTGTTGTCTGGATTACTCATCTTAAATGATAAAGCCTGATTTAAGTCACATCAGTTGTCTGTGCATTAATGTCTCAGCCATAAAGTGTTTTGTAGTGATGCACAAGTGCCACAAGATGTCAGTAGATGTGAAGGGCCTTATGGGAACCGTGAAAGTAGCTGAATTGTCCAGGACACAACCTAGCAAGTGTTTCACAATAAAAGCCTTGATAAGAAATGAAGAGATTCTGTCCACTGATAGACAAGAGAGATTTTAATTTGAAATGTATACAGGAAGTGTTTGGTCAGTATTAACGCATAATACAGTTAGTTAAACAAGGCACAATGGAGAAGGCTTCGTACTAAAATGTGTCCAAATATACTTCTTACACATACTGAATGAAAAATAAAGGTCTTTATCTGGAGCACGCCTGCTTCAGATAAGGTAAATAAAGCCCCAGCCACTATTTAAGGAAATATGGTACTCTTATTAATTTATTTTACTTTGTCTCTTTTGTTTGTTTGTTTTGTGTACGTATCAGAGGGACTGCAAATGAGCTTTTTTGTTTTTATATTCACTTTCTAGATCCACAACATTTTTTTTGTTTCAAGAAACCTCTTATTTTTAAAGTCTGTGTATAAAAACAAATGTTATCTATACCCTATCAAGATGAATTATTTTATGGTATGTAGAAACATTAAATCTCTCCACATGTATTATGTAACCAAGTATTCATGTCATGTACATTCTTGAATGTAAAAACACACACTGTCTTATCATCTAATCTAAATATCGTCTCTCTCCTCCCTGCAGTATCTTTGGCTGTCGATCATCTCAGAGTCGTCAGTATCAGAGGGTTCAGGGAGACTGATGGCATTGACATGAGCAGCAGCAGTGCGTACGTGTTGTTACGAGACAGACGGGAACTGACACTTGAAATGGGAAAAAGGATAATTGTGCCTTTAATGTCACTTCCTATATTTTTATAACTCTAGACTCTTAAGGACAGTAGGTGAAGGAGTCCTGCAGACTTAGGCTGTTACAGGAGGAACAGACAGCAAGTTTTATGTTTACTTAAGCATTTTATATAAAAAAGAAAAACATACATTCTGTAATCAGTTTTAATGAGGCCTATGCAGATTTGTATGCAGAGAGAATCACATGACAATATTACAACACAGTTTTGACTTGTTGAACTTTTGAGGCCTGCCAGTAAAATGTGTCTTAACTTCTTCAAACAACTTAAGTCATGTCCACAACACTCCCAAGGCAATTGCAACATAATGTAGATTTATCATTAGATGTCACAAAATCTTGTGAGTACCACGTAAAAAAGCTGAATGAACTTCAAGTGATACATTCCACATTTTTTATATGGATATGTTATCTAGCTTTATTTTATTTAGTCTGGGGATGTATTAACCTGCAGTGTCAATTACATAGACTTTAAAATCTTGTTTTGTGTTCAAAACTGAAAACATGATTGGCTGCTGCTCTTACCCGCTGTTTCTATAGTTGAGCACGCTTACAGATGTTCTGACACTTTTCCAGTTGTTTGTTTATTCACCTTCAGAGTTACGTGTGTGATGGAACCACACTAATTGCTTTCAGTTTGCAGATTTGCATTTTTCACCTATTAGTAATTTGAAAATGAATGAAGTCAAAAAAGCTAATTCAGCTGAATTCACAACTTAAAATTTTGAAGTTTTCACTTATCAATCGTATTCAAAAGTAGAAATTGTTTGTAAATACATTAAAATCATAATAGATGCACTTTATAGTATTTTGGAGTGCAACATACTGACTGCTGAACCGGCTGAGGTTTGAGGTTTTTATTTTTTTCCACTGTGATTTTATTTTTTAACCTCCTTAAATCATGATTTTTTTTAACATTTGTTCATGTTTACTCACTTCTGCATTTATAATACAGTGCATTCATTAAGTGTTCAAATTCCTTCCTTTGCTTCACATTTTTGTTATGTTGCACACTTATGCTGAAGTCATTATCAAGTCATTATTTCACACATCGTTTACCGATAAGTTATTATGACAAATTAAAAACAGGACATAAGAAACGTTGCACATTTTATTTAAAAGAAAAAACTGAAATATCGCACTGACAGATAGTTTTCAGACTCTTTACTATAGTACTTGAGCTTTAGCTCAGATGTTTTTCCATTACTTTAACTCACCGTTGAGGTGTTGGTCAGGTCATGGAAAAGGCTACAGAAGAAGTCTCCTCCATGAAGGTTCCCCAGGGGGACTCAATAATTCTTACATGGAAGAAGTGAGCAACAAGAGCATCTTCCTCCCTTCTTCCAGAAGTAGAACAATCACTCCAACACCTCACAGAGATAGGCTTTATTGCAGTTGGGGCGGCAGAAGAGAAGAGAAAAATTATAATAAAGCATTTCAACATAAAGCTGTTAAGAAAAAAATTTATTTAATTAAATTTTTTATTTTAAGTTACTTTTTTATAGATGTATATTTGGTCAGTTGATGTTGGTTTAGTTTTAAAGCACTTTGAATTTCACTTCATAAGGATTTGTAAATTGTTTGATATATAAAATAATATAATAAATTTGCTTTTGATTTTGTTTGGCAAATAAAGGTCATTACACTTTAGGTACAACTTATGTTGGTATAAAGGGTAGAACAACATGAAAGAAATTTGCAGTAATCTAACATTGAGCTGCAAGTTTTTTATTTAAATAATCATGAGGTATGTTTTCAGGTTTTGTTTGTACGAGACTTCCTGGATTTTGTATAATGAAATTCATCTGTTACTGCAAATAAAAGGTTGAAAACTTAAACTTTTGTCTTTTGTCTTGCAATTAGCATTGCATTTGAAAAGTCTAAACCAGTTGAAATTCTGTTTATATAACTTCCTGGTCAGATCATAATTACCTAATTGTATTTTCATCAAATCAAATAATATTTTTTGTGCTACTAAAAAAAACAGAATATTTTACAGAAGAAAAAAATGTAACTTGAGCGGTATAAAATGCATTCGTTCTTTTTATTATTGGTCCAATATATCCAAAAAATCATTTGAGGTAAAGATAAATTGCATCAAAACAACATCAATATACAAGCTTATTTATAATTACAACATGATGTTATTAACATCCAAATGTACAATAAAAACTCTGAACGTAAACAGTACACACTGAAGGGGAACAGAAATACAGACTAAAGCCGGATTCAAACGTTCATTAGTCGTCTGACTTTAACCTTTCATACAGGTTTGATTGATCAGGTCTGTCCTGTGCTGCAAATCAGATTTACTCTTCATGTGTGAATGTATGAGGACCACAGGAGGAAATGAGCGGGGACATTTGGCTTTGAAACATTTCATTTAAACTTAAGAGAAAAGCAAAAATAACGCCAGCCTCTCCGGTCTTTACAGCCAACGTTACGTTGTCCCTGTATGCAGACGATGCCTTTCTTAACATTACAGAAACAACTTTCCAAACTGAGACATAAAATGTGTCTCAAACTACTTGAAACCAGATTTTTTTTTTGTCAATTTTGACACCTGAAAGAAAGCCTTTTAGTTTTGTTTTTATATTTCTTTAGCAGACCTTTCTTTCAGGTGCTATAGTGCAAAAGTAAATCAGCAGGCACACAGCATGAGATGGCAATTTTACAATGGCTGTGAGTAAGAATTACATTAATCGCATAACTATTGCTGGGGCTCCAGTCAGCACCTAAAATAAAATGGTGCATTCATCATATTTTGGTTAAAAAAATTTACATTATGGTTTAAACCTTCCAAAATGTCTTATTGTATTAGTGATGTCATGTTCTTTTATACAAAAATAGACATATAATTGAGCTGTGCATTGGGGTATATCGGATATACAGCATATTGCCATTAGAGCAAAAAGAAATCTAATCAAGTCTAAATGATCCCAAGGTTCATTGCTTAGCTTAGGTCAGGTCACTTCATCAGGTCTGTACAGTTACTTCATTCACACCAGATAGCAGGAAAGTGTACGGATGCACTGATGCCTCGTTTTGTAAAATCACTGCCATGATTCACAATGTTCAGCTGCAAACCATACAGACACCAAGTACAGATGTGATCCAGAAAATAATGCAGACCTAAACCTTTTTTAAACTTTCATTATGTTGCTACATTTTCTATTTCTTAGTCCTTTAGTGACTAGATGCATATACTTGCTTTCATTTCTGATAGTGTTCCCCAGTTCAGCGCTGTAATGTGAAATGGAGATCATATTTTGAAATGTAAAACTTTATAGAGTCTGATGAGACAGTCAGGTTTAAAGGTGTCCTGTGGAGTTTCAACTTTAAAAAAAAATTGGGGACCCGCTCATAAAAACTGCCCCATAGTAGGTACCTTTGTAATTGCCTAATAACGATGCATTACTTTTCTTTTCAGTTACTTTTCCTGAATTGTTGCTGTTCCTAACTGAACAGTTTGAGGTCAACAAAATATCTTTAGTTTATGTTAATGCAAGTTCATAATTGGAACAGTATTTAAAAACAGTAGTTGGGGAACTAAAATAGAAGTCTTCTACAGTAGCTATATATGAAAGAAACGATTTTAGTGTAAATACAGTATTTCAGCATCAGTGCATCCGTAGTACCGTCTGCTGTAGCTGCCTTGACACTGAACCACAGCTACACAGAAAGCTTTTCTCCATCTTACTGGCTGCATTTAAATGGTCTTAATAAAAATTACATTTTCTTCATATGTCTCTGAAACAGTGGCTACTTCTTGCTTTGAAAGATAGCTGGCAAAAACTTGTAGGACGAAGAAAAAGAGAACTCACAAAAACACAGAAAAACCAGTCAGCAAGCAGCCACTGTCACTTCCTCTCATCGCTGCCTTTGGCTACACTGACGGCAGGCTCTGACATCAGCCAACAAAACCTGTGCAAGAGGCATTCAGAGACATTTAAAAGGAACGACTAAAACACAGCAGAACAAAGCCTCTAAGTAAACAGCACAAAAAATCAGCACCTTATATCTAAAATCCGGGAATAAATGAAATGACACTAAAGGAACTCGATATGAAACAGAAAGTTATTACATTTGTTGGATAAATACATTTATTTTTCTGTTTTTGTGGCCACAATGCAGTGGGATCTGTTCAACAAATAAACTGAAAATATTATCTTTTTTAATTTGTTTTGGGAGATGTCCCTGGTCATTGGTCAAGTTTTTTGCTACTTTAGGCTGAGTGTAATGAGCTCGCAGTACAGCTGAGGAGGGAGGGAAGAATGATCAAAAGGAAAAACAATACCTCCACGGTTGAAAGCCATTTCAAGGAAAAGTGTGAAATCATTAAATATAGTAAGTTAAGCAAAGATGATGCACTGATATCTGATAGAATACCTCAGAATGGATTTCTCCTTTAAGGCCACATCAGCATTATTTTAAACCCCTTTCGAAAAAGAGGAAACAAGTTTGACGCAAAAGCGCTGTTGTTCATATGTGATGCATTCTGCTTCAGCGTCATGAAAATGTTCCCCATGAGTCACAGCTGTGCAGGCCAGGCTAAATCATCACACTGCTCTGGGTCAGGAGTTAACCAAACTAAATCATTACCTTGGAAGTGAGTTATTTAGTCTCATATTAAATAGTTTAGGGTGTATTACTGTGTTTGTATGAGCTTTTACTAAACTCCTTTGAGCAATGGTATACAGCTCCTGTCAGACTTCCCAGAAGCCCCAACGCTCATTATTCCTCTGTATATTCACAGATGTTCACCTGGTGGCTCTAAACTCTGTACTCATTTCTAAAGGTTATTTTAGGTAATATCTAGTCACTTAGGCAGATTATTGCAGGGAATGGCAATTTGACTTAAAAAATAGTTGACATTTGTAATATATTATTTCCTAAGTACCAATCAAGTCAAACATCACCCATAATCTCCCTCTGTGTGCTTTCATTGGATAAATCTTCCCAGAGTGTGCTTCCGCTTTCTTCCGAGTCAAAGCCTTTGTGTGAAGAACAGAGATGAAACATGATATGGAGAGAAACTAGCAGAGGTAGCTCACTGTTTAGCCACCAGTATCAAAAGACTAAAAACTATTAGCAGTTTAACCACCAGGTGGTGCTGCTACACTTCTGTTGGGACACATGAACAGTCAAATCTGCTGTGTGTCTGCTGAGCTTCACGGAGTAAAAACCCCGCATCACTTCCTGAACAGCTCTCACACTTCCACATTCGACTTAGACACCGATACTTGTGTCGTCATTGTTAAATGAGGCTTTGCTTCATGTCTATTTATCCTTAAGGATGTGGATCAAAAAAATACATCCCAATGTTTCCCTTCTGAAGAAATATCAGAGGCTTTTACGGAGGACTTTTACTACACCTACTGCTTTTACTCTGCCCATTTGTTGCCTGACCACAAGGCTGTGTCATGATGCTCTGATCCCACAGCAGATTTCAAGTATCTCATGTTGATTTTTATAATAACATAGATTGCAGGGAAAATAGGAATAATATAAACTTTATGGACTCAAAGTAAAACAGTAATGGCAGGTGTAAAGGTTTAAGGGCTGAAACATGCACAAAAAACAGGTATGGTCCTTTAAATTAGAAGATATCAATAGATTTACAGCCAATATGAGTTTTGTTACAGTAGAGAGTTGTTGTGTTGCATTTCCAGAGGCTTTTACCAGAAATAAAAAATCTTGGGCATGCTCTGTAAAAGTTCATATTTCACTTCCGCCCACACAAAACACTTTTATCTTATCTGCATGTGACGCTACAGTTATCCTTCACATTCTGCTTAATGTGAACACGGAGACACAGACGGAAAACATGCCTCTCTGAGGCCGTGGTTAAATAAACACAAGCAGCATTGGCAACCGACTGTTAATTGGAAATAAGAAGTAGAAAAAGTCAATAAGAACAACAACAAAAAAGACAAAGAAAAATGTCTGTACATAGCAGGTCTCTCCTTGTTCCCCACTGTGCTAAAATGCACCTTTTGTTACCTCCTCGGTCAGTCAGATCTCAGAGAACGACGATGCTCCTCGTACAGTCATCTCACAGGAGAACAGTGGCAGATTCCAGCAGCTAAAAGTCTGCTGCCCGCTCGGTCCTTTTCCTTGGCATGAGAGAGAGAGTGTGTTGTACAGATAGGGGGGGAAGGCAGAGACATAAGGGGATGTTTCAGTTCGTCTCGCTCGTTTTATCCTCAGTCTGTTTGTCCTGGAGGAGAGTTATGAGCGACTCCCACGCCGCCTGGCACTGCAGAGGGTGAAGATGGATGAAGACAGTCGACAGAGGAAGAATTTAAGTGGATGAAGGAGAAAGAGAGAGAGCAGTAACACATTTATTTTCACAGTAATAATCTGTGGCAGCTACATGTAAATATATAAACTCTATTTGTTCTTGTTACATCTTGTTAAGCTTTGTGTGAATGCTCACTTTGTGTAACAGGGTCGCTAGTCTAACCGGTGTCCTACTAAAAAGTTAAATCTGGGAGAGGAAGTGAAAAAGGAGCCATCATGGCCCCTTAAGCAAATAATTTTAACTCCTTAATACTTCAGCAGAGTAGGTCAGACTATTGTTGTACAGGTGTGAAGCTGTGAGAGAGTGAACAAGCATTTCTGCTACAGCCTTCATGTTTAGTGACTGTACCCCAGATAAACACAAATCAACAACTGACAGCTCAATCAAGCTCAGCTGGTGCTCTCATCTTATTACTGAACCTAAAGTGAAAAGAACTGACATTACTTTGTCTTCACCATGAACCTGTGGTCTGAAATAAAACTGATAGCCAATGACTAGGGCTGGGTATCCTTTTTGAGTACCAACTTAATATTTTCCTGCAGAGAGTACTGAAAACATATTCTATGACTGTTTAGCCTTTCAGAAATGTTTCTTACATAAAACGTATCATCTGGCAGGGGCCAGGGAGCTTGCTAAACTACACTTCCCCAATCTAGGACGCCCACCTCGATGTCTGCAGTGTTTAGTTGAAAAAAACACATACCGTAAAATGTAATCATTTGTTCCAAGGTGCCTTGAAACGCTGCCTGCTCTCCGGTTTCCCCTCAGACATCCACATTTATAACTGATTCATGTCTCGTTCAAAATAGACAGGTTTGAAATGTAGACTTTTTTGTATATGTTTTTTTAGATGATCCACCGGTGCATTCTCGTCGTATTTCGGATTCTGTGCTGCTCTGAGCCATTGCCTGCACCAAATACGGTAGTTTTTCACTCCAGCATCTCTCGCTGGGCCATTCCTTTCAGAGGGAGGGGCGCAATGCACTCTGGGTGTTGTAGGAATGTAGAATGAGTGAAACCACGAGCTGTTTGTACAACTTTCTCCACAGCTACAGCACCAATTTCAAATATTATTGCTTCTATCAATTACAGAGAACACCAGCTTCGACTGACAGTGGCTTTTTCCAGGGGAGAATTGCTCCTTTAAGTCTTATTTTGGTAAGTCAGGTATAATGATGGTACCAGTATAAACATTCTTCAGATTATAATCAGGCAAAACAATTACTTCTTTTTCACTCTAACTTTCTATATTTCTATTTGTGTGTGTTAGTGTAGTAAACATGCAAACCAGATTGTCCTTTCACATAATTTGTTGCCTCCCAAAAAGTACAAAATAGTTCCTTTTGACAACAACTAATGATAGAGGAAAATGGTTTCTTTTTGATAAAAATTGCTATTGTGCTGCCGCTGCTGTTTGACTGTCATGACTTACAAGTGTGAACAAAGAGCTGAAAAGTCCCGAACCGAGCCCTAAAGCACTGGCTGCTATGTGTGGATATATTAGAAGATAATAAAGGTAATACTTTTCCTTTTTACTGTTTAAAATAAGAAATCACAAGACAACGTGATCTTCCCATAGAGATAAAAGTTCCTGCCTTTGCACTGTCATTACATAGTGCTAGTACCTTTTCATAGTGGTTAATGTTTTTGTCGGCCATGCCGGTGAGAAGCTGCTTGAAGTCTTGTCTCTTGTTGCTCTGCCAGCGCTCCCAGTCTGCCTTCAGGTCAGCATTGAAACACTCCACTTTGTCCTGACATTTCTCCACCTCAACTGGCATCTACAGGAAGACAGAGAAAATAGCTACAGGGGCCTTCAGGGGACATAATACAAAACTAAAGGTTACTGGACTACAGCCACAGGGTCTGGATGGTGCAGGAGTGCAGCAGGGGAGGGTTGTATTAGAGAAATGTCACTATGTGACAAAATACTTTTATTTGTGGGCCAAGTATCATTTATTACCAAAGGGTATCCAACTAATGCTATCAACACCAAGAATTTTTTTTTTAAAAGATTAGTCAACCTTATTTACATTTACCAGTGTTAGTCTGAAGTATCATATGATGTGTACAAAGGAGGGAAGGAATGGCCACACTGAAAACAGCAACTTTAAGGCATCCATGTGTGAAAGGAGCTGCAGAGTCAGATGAGAGGAAGGAGGAGGCTTACTGGCGTTCTGTCTTCCTGTTTGCGCAATATGGCTGCTTCTAGCCGGCCCTCATACTCCGCCTGGCTCTGGTCTCGCTTCCTCAAAACATTCTGTAATCAAGCAGAACACACAACAGTTCTATACTGCTCAGCAATTGGGACACTTACAGATAGTTTAACAGTTCTTAGCAAGCCAATAGGTGAAAATGTTAAACAGAGAGAGATGCTGAATCAGGAGCTCGAGGAGGGACAGGACGTGACACATGCAGCATCTCAGGTGCTACTTCCTTTATTTAGGGTCAAATAAGATTACAGGGCTGTAGCTGTGACCCAATTCATTGTACACGCTAACCTAAGGATGTTTTAAGTTGGCATTATGTTCACATTGCACGGGGACAAAATGGAGAATACTCAAAACAGATTAGGTGGTTGTAAATCTATGAAGGATGCTCTTGCCTCTCCTGCACTGCAATGAGATGCAAAAAAGGGGGTTGGCTTTGAATGAGCTCCATAAACGTCTTGGAAAACAAACCAAAGAAAAGTGTTAAATCATGTAAAACACTTGTTATCCACATGAAGTGTTTTTAGCATGGACATACCAAAGTCACAGTCTGTTTAAAAGCCTATGTCTCAAGAGCTGCCAACATTTCCTGTTAATAGTATAGTAGTTAAAATAGTATGAAGTACCATAAAAATTTGGTGTATAAGACGCACTTTTAATACATCCTCCTAAAAGTAAGCTGCGTCCTATATACCAGAGCAACCAATATACCAGTATAATATGCAGAAAGAGGTAGACGATGGCGCTATAATCTAGCTACAGTTGTCGTTTGTTCAGTGGTGACGTTACACCTCATCAGAAAACTGTTTCTCGGTCCAAGCTGCTACAGCGTCTCCGATTTATAATACGGCAGTGCTGTTTTGTGTTTTCCTCGCTGTTTTAAGGGAGGAAAACTATCTTGATTGTTGCTAATGCTTCGTAACGGACATGCAACTTCATGATCGCCATTGCAGCCGCCACCCTCACAACAATCAACGTTACCAGAGGCTGCAAACTCGACATGGCAAAAACAGATTGTAGGCTGTAATTTGTTTGTGTTTTGAATGTGTTTTAAATGAAAATAAACTGAAATAGTGTTGAAATAGCTTATACACACGTTTTTATTAATAAATAGCTATAGAAATAGAACTTTTTTCCCTCTGGGATACCCCCCAAAAAAGACTGTCTTATATTTCGGTGCGACTTATATTCCGGATTTTTTATCACATTTCTTTTGTAAACTAGAAATTAAATATTTATTATTTCACAGTGGAAGCCAGGGGTACATTTTTTCGTTTTTTCAATGCCAAGGTAAACCACTAAGGCTAACTGCTGTAAGCGCAGACTTACTGTGCTGTATCAAGCTCCATGAGAACATCAATCAAACACAAACTTTATTGTTTGAAACCCCTCATGCCCCTTACCTTCATGGACTCTATGTAGAGGACGTACTCTCTGAGGACAGGCAGGAAGTCCTGGCCCATGTTCTCACACTGCTCCTCCAGGGCTCCACAGCACGTCGTCACGCAGCCGGCCACGCCCTCCAGGGGGCGATGCAGCTCTTCCTCTGACCCCGCCCAGCTTGTGTACACGGTTCCATACTCACGCAGCTCTGTCAGGTACTCTAGTGGGGGGAGGTGGTTAGACAGCCAAACATAAGTTGAAGAATAGAAGAGCTTTGCTTTTTGTTCTTTAGAGACACTTAAGTCTTTAAATTTGTGTTCTTCTTTGTAACCTGTGTTCTCTTTCTGTGTCCACAGTTTAACTTTGAGCCACTAATGCTCTGCAGTAACACAAGACCTTGCTGAACCGGAAAACAGATCACAGAAGAACTTTATCTCTGTCCTCACAGGGGATACGGAGGGATCGGCATGCTCAACTGCAAAATCTATATTTGTAAATTACACATGAGAGAGAGGGTGAGAGCTGGAAGCCAGGCTGTTGAGTCAAGCATTCATGGCATTTGCTTTTTACACTCAGCTCACAGGCCTTCACTACAGTTCCAAGAGTTTCCATGTTTTCTCCTCCCATATGGAAACCAGGACCTCTCCTTTACACCGCACATTTCTGGGGTTAAAACCTAAGCAGATGGTGACACCAAACATTTCACACAGCAGATGATGGGTATTTACAGAATCACTTGTCATGCATGAGTAAGGCCTGCAGTTATCAACTCTGCAACCTCAAAGCCCAAAGGTCTGTGGGTTTTTCTGCAAACCAAACACCACTGCTCTGAGTGGGTCAATACTAAAGATAAATTCATAAAACCTCCTGATAGCCATCCAGCTAAAGGCTCAAACATTTGCTAACACAAGCTAACCACAAGCCTGGTAAAGCCGATACAAATAGTTCTACTGAGAGTATAAAAAGTACAACTTGAGGCTGTACACACCACTGTTTCAAAATGTTGCCTTCTGGTGTCTAAAATACATTTTTGGAAGAACTAAGTATAAAGAAGTGGCTTCAGATCTTTAAGTGAAAGTGCTTGTTACATCCCACAGCTTAAATGCAAGGTTTCACCACAATAAGAGGTCAAGGTCAAATATAACAGAACAGGTAAAAGAAATAGCAAAGACAAAAACATGATATAAGAAGAATTAAGTAAAAATCCTTATTTTTTTGTGTTTGTAAAACTAATAATGTTTAAATGAAATTAAATAACAAATAAATCCAGCTATTTATTTGTCTTTTCAAATTGATTTACAATAAAATTCTTTCTAAAGTTCTTGGATTCATTTTGATTAATAAATGTAGTTTTAATAGTACCATTTATTTATTGCTTAAAGACATAAACTCGAAGATTTTCATTTAAATAAATGTCCTTTAAGTCACTATCTATCGCTGAATGAGGTAACACAATGGTGATTGAGCCTATGACCCACTGATGAAAGCCTTGCGGTATATAGTATTATTATGGACTGGGTGTCTAGTTAGTGACACATTTTCCATCACCAAGCAGTGGTTGGTCTGCCAGAGAGGGTAGACGGAGCTAAGCGGCTGCTTTTCTGGTTTCTTCAAGCGTTGTGAGTAAACAGTAATCTACTATGGCTGAACAAACAAAGAAACAGATACAATTTCCACTCAGATGAAGGCAAACAGTCTAAAAAGAAAAGCGGCCGTCAGCCAGGAAAATCAAGAATTACAACCAGAGCCAACCGAGGACGTCACACATGCAACACTGTCTGGATATCTGGGAAGTGTGCTCCCGCAATTACCGTTTATCACCAAAGGTGCCGCCAAAGAGAACGAAACTTAAAGTAAATTCTCAAATAGTGGGCGGGGCCTTTATTTACCTCAGCTGCAGAGGGTACCAGGCTTTTATATGAAGCAGGCTTATGTTAGAGACAGACCGTTATTTCTAATTCCCTCTGTACATGTGGTCACATTTCATTATGAAGCCTCATCTTCCTATGATCCGCTCTGTTTGCGCTGTTTTTTCCAGTACCTGATTCTTTTCGGATTAATGTCAAAGCTCTAATTTAGATCTAAAATTCAGCTTTAGATAAATTCCCTTGACGCTGTGTCACGAAAGCCGTTCAGCGTTCAGATTTTCCAAAGTCCTTGAATGCATCAGATCGATCCGACTCCATTCAACAAACGAGCATTTTATTTTTTTAAAGATTATTTTTTGGGCCTTTTTGCCTTTAATCGACAGGACAGCTGAAGAAAGACAGGAAATGTTGGGAGGAGAGAGTGGGGGACGACATGCACCAAATGTTTGGGAGACCGGGAGTCTAACCTGCGATGAGTGCAACAAGGACTGTCACCTCTGTATATGGGGCGTCTACTCTACCAACTGAGCTAGACCAGCGCCGAAAACGAGCATTTTGAAAGGTTTTTTTTCTCCTCTTGAGGACAGACCTGACAAAGCTTCATTTGACGTCGCTCATTGCCGCTCCGGTTAGATTGCATCCACAGTGACTAAAACAGGACACTAACACTTTACACGAGTAATCCATAACAACAAAGTGTTGATTTGTTAAAAGTAACAAGATTGTATGATTATTGGCTCATATTTGTAAATAAAAAAAAAATTTTTTAAAAAAGAATGATAAAATTCATCACTCAGTTCAATTATTTGACTTTTTTTTAAACTTTTTTCCTGGCCTGTGTTTGACCTTATTTGGTAAATCTTCGAGATTGACACTTTAAATTTAAGCTATGCCTCAGTTTTATTAAAACTTGTAATATGTTTTCTGTCTGTCTCTATGAAGTGTCCAATAAAGACAAAAAAAAATTATTATATGGTCAGTCTTGTCTTTTGGTCTGATACCTGACTGCTCTTTGAGGATCCTCTGAGCGATGCGATCGATGGTTCCTAGTTTCTGGCTGAAGGTGTCCAGATATTCTCCCATGGCGCAGAACTCAGCCGGCCGCGCCCGGAGCTTGTATCCTCCAGCCACGTGCTTCACTGACTCGCCCACCTTGGTCAGCAGGGCCAGACCCTGTCTCTTGTTCAGGTCCTTCAAACAGATATACAGAGATAAAAAAACTTTGTATACATATTGTATTAACATATTGTATACATGTTAATTATCCCTTTGTTTCTTCTATCTAATTTGCTGAAAAACAGGATGTCTTATGTTGTTTTTTTACCTTTATAATTTTATGGCACATTTTACTCTATGATACTACTCGTGTAGGCTTATGTCCCACTTTCTTTTGCCAAGTCCAATTATTTTACTGCTGCTACAACCTCATTTCCTCACAGGGATCAATAAAGTCTTGTCTTGTGTCTCAGCTACTTAGGAACAAAATTTGTGAGTGATGGCAGATGCGAAGCAAGCACACGTACGCACAAACACACGCTCACGCTCATACACTGTTACACACACACAGCACAAAGCAGCACAAGCACAAGCTTTGTGCTTTCTGGTATTGCATTTTGCTGAAAGATTGCTGCTGAGATAACATTTAGTATTGCACCACAGTTTGCTTCATAGTGAGTCCTGTGTGATAAATGTTGAGCAATTCTAACTCAAAAAACTACCCACTACCCTGCCTGAAGCAGCAAATGTTGGCAGCACACAGCCAGAGGTGATCAATGCCAACCCCTGCATCACTATAAAAATGTTGCTACGAATGTGATTCTTGACATTAATTCTTATTAAGAAGTCGTTGCGTTATCTTACCTTGGCAGACAGGAAAGCGTTTAGATGTGGGTTGAAGGAAAGGACAGGATGGTCAGCAACTCGCTTCAGAAACTTGTCCAGAGCTTTCATCCTCGTCTCCACGAACTCCTCCGAAAAACGATCGACTACACCTTTCATCACAAACTTCTCTGGCAGCGGCTGGAGACCAAGAGAGATGGCCGAGGAGAAAAGAGAAGAAGCAGAGCAGAGAGAGAGTAAATTAAAAAGTATTCTATGATGGAAAGCAGGACAGTAGTTTATGTTGGGGCTTGTTTGACCTACAGGGATGAGGTGGGTTGGCTGACTGTCCTCCAACTTGATCCTCAGCCAGTCAAAGTCCTGGTAGCGCCGTCGCACGCAGTACTCCGGCAGGTCGAACTCTATCCGCGTTGTCTGGAGAAAAAACATATTTGCAATGTTACATGTGACTAACTGTACATAAATACCTACTTAGAGCCCAAGTCTGAGTCTGACCCCAAATTTAAAATAACTCTAAAAAAGGGGGCTAAAACTATGTTAGCTTGTGCAACAGGGGCCCTATTGTGTGTTTCTGAAATCTTAATTTATTTTCATTAGTTTAGTTCTTTAAACTCAGCTTTCGCTGTGTTAAAATGTATGTACACACAGCAATAGAATGCATGTACACATTAGACTGGAGGTCGGCCATGGCTCTTTTCACCCTCGCCCATTAAGAAATACTAGTACAGGCTTACTGACCTTGAAATACAGCTGACAGAGCACAAACTCTCTCTCTCTCTCTCTCTCTCTCTCTCTCTCTCTCTCTCTCTCTCTCTCTCTCTCTCTCTCTCTCTCTCTCTCTCTCTCTCTCTCTCTCTCTCTCTCTCTCTCTCTCTCTCTCTCTCTCTCTCTCTCTCTCTCTCTCTCTCTCTCTCTCTCTCTCTCTCTCTCTCTCTCTGACAAGAGAGTGTTAAAAGACACCCCGCACATGCTCTCAATTAACACTTTGTGCTGATATTGGCCTGTGATATTTGTCTAGGGCCTCTGAGATGAAGCACCACAGTGCACATAGCAACCGTCTTCATGACACCACCCAGCAGCAGGGTCTCCCTCTAATCTCTTTCTTTCATTAAAGCACGGAAAAGCCTCTAACGCTACGATACCCTCCTGAAAGTCAGAACAAATTAAGTTCCGTCAGGCAGAGCGATGACTCTGAGATCATCCAGCATCGTTTACTGGCAGAGAGAAGGATCAACCTGCTAAACTGAAAACATCACCTCTCTGGAATATATTTTTTGTGGCTAAGAGGAAAATCTATTCCTTACTGGAATCCTTTGTGTTCCATTAACTCTTAGGAAACAGTCTTTACCTAAAAGGGGGCCACACTGTATGTGCTGCTGCATGCGCCCATGTTTGCTCACCAGTAGAGTTGCATATGATGATGTCCAGGGTTCAACTTCTAAAATTGTAATGTAAGGGAGGAGGGGCTTTTCTACTCAGAAGTGTCAAAATGACCACAAGCAACAAAACTAACTAAACTAGTTATCTGTTATGGAAGCAGGCAGGGAAACTTGACTTCAGGCTGCCGGCTACCTCTCTGCTCCAGCGAAGACTGGCAGTGAAGTCGGCTACACCGCTTTGAAGCAGGCAGGAATGTTTCACCTGCACTGCTGTTGTACACTGTGATTGACATTTCAGCTGACAGTGCTGTCAGCAGCCTGGGTGGAGAGACTCCCCGTGGTTTGCAGGGGATTTTATAACTAAACATAAGCAGGGCGCAAACTTAAACTTTCTCTTACACATCACAAATGAAAATTTTCCCAGCAAAATTAGCATGTTGATGCAGGTTTTTCAGACCCGGGAAGGCCCGCTAATAAATGCTGATTGTCTCTTTTCCCATTGCCAGTGGAGTATACTCCTGCCGGTCTCTCTTCTGCTGCGTTACTGTCTGACGTCACAAACAGTGAGGATGTTATGGTTAGGTCCTTATTGTATCTATTACTCTTTCAGTCTATTTATCAAACTCGGTGCGACAAATTTGGAATGATGTTGGACGGAGACAGGCGGAATTTGTAGCTGAGATGACAAGGAGTCACAGAAGTTACCAACGGAGCATAGCATCACGCCGGAAAGGGGGCTGAGATTAGAGCTTCAACGAGGGCTGGGTTTAAAAAAATCTTTTTTTTCCGATTTGGATCGATTCTCATTTGAATGACCCAGTATCGATTCATAAATCCAGAAATCTGTGTCTGATCACTCACATTTCTGAGTGCTCCTGAACGCAGCACAACTCAGCGCATCCCCTCGAAATGCGGCACTGAGTGAGACATGCCTGGACTTGTTTACTGCAGCTACTACAGAGACATCCGCCGACGGACTCTTTTTATCATGTGTGCGTCCATGAATATGCAAGTTAGTTTTGCACTGATGTTTATGTTTCTCACTGTTAGCGTCAGCTTTGGCCGCGAATGTATTTTCGGCATGTTGTTATACAGTATGCCTTTCCCTATAACTCTCGTGTGGCTTTGTTCTTCGCGCAATGAGATCTCATGGCCAAATCTCGTGCAAGTTGAAGCCCAGTTCGTTTAATCAAAACCATTAGCCAGATGTACGGACTAAAGATCTGAAATTGGAAAAAAGTTCATAAGCTGGTTAATTTATAAAATTGTTAATATTGTGTTGACTGCTGTGTTGGTCATGTTAATTAAATAGTATATGATGTAACTTCTTTGGGGTCAATTCTTATTGTAAACATTAAACATTTTGATAATGCACCAGGTTAGAGGTACACTGACATTGTAACTGAAATATCCCCAAAAAAACCGATATCGAATTGAATCTGATCGGAAAACGAATCGAATCAGGACCATGTGAATCGGAATCGAATCAAATTGAGAAATCCATATTGATACCCAGCCCTTGCGTCGACACAGGTTTTATGTTCCCATTCATGCCGATCGGAGCCGATGCGATAAAAAACCCGGGTCTACTGCAGAGTCAATTGATCCGGGTCTGAATGTCGATTGTAATCTTTTCCACTAAGCTAAAAAGCTGGGTGTTAGCAGGTTTTTTGACAAGTGAGAAAGGGGCTTTACAGGGCACATCAGCCATGTAGGCTGATATTGGGCTTTAGTGTAGAGCTGAAGTTATTGGCCCAACCCTACCAGCTAGCCATCTTTCTTATTCCCCTCCTTTGGCATGTTACAGCCCAAAAACTGTTGATCAGTTGTAATAGCACAAAAAAAAGTCAGTAGCATGTATCGTGTGTACGCGCGGCTTATGTGTGTGCTTGGATTACATACAAAGCAGCTACTGGCTGATAAAAACATTGATCAAAACCACTACTAGTGATAACAAACTCTACGGGTACCTTTCACACTGGCCTTTCAAATCTTACATCTTATCAAATACCTACTTAATGTTAAAGTGAATTTAAAGTTTTAATTAAAAGTTTAAAAAAAGTTTTAACAGTCTGAGAAACTGACTGACTACCAGCAGCCAGGAATGTCCCAGGACATGTCTTTATTTTTGAGAAATGACATAAATCACGTTTTTACAAATCCAGGGGCTATAGCCTTCGAAGGTCGTATTTGAAAGCCGATTGCATCACAGAAGCATGTCGAAGGCTGTTCCAATTCAAGGCTCCTTCAGAAGTGGCCAACAAATGCGCCCACGTTTCCCGTGCCGCGCCTTCGTGGCCCGGGAATTGGAGGACGCATTTGTAGGCCTAACATATCCCGAGATGCATTGTGGACCAATTCAAACAAAATGGCGGACTTTAACACAGCCGAGGAATAAACATTTAAGTTTGAAAGTTTTTGGTTTTCAACTCAATCGAATAGCAAGTGTTACACGTTTATAAAAACAAAAGGGCCCTTGAAACAAATTATCTTTAAAATGATATGAATGGTTAACTTACTTGGCGTTAGTTATGCTAGCTTGTTAGCCCGCTAGGTACCTGTTGCTAGGCAACAGGAGCGGCGTTTGGTGACACAAGGGTAAGGGCGGGTAACAGCTGGTGACGCAAATGTAGACCAGACTGTCTCATTTCAGTCCAGCTTTAACGGTCTAAACAGGCTGTGAATGGAGCATCCTCCATGGACTGCCTCCTTAGAAGGATGCAGCCCCTGGATTGGGACACAGCTAATTTGTTACAGAACTTTACCAAGAAGTTTTAAAAACCAGTAATGAGACTCAACAAGGTTAAAATATTGGTTGTTATTGTTTGTTATGGGCTGTTATAAACCCCTACATAAGTTTAAAAACAGCACATACTGTTGAAAGAAAATCAGGTGTAACATTGTTACCATGACACCAGCCAATAGCAGACCTTGGTGGAGACTCTGTAGGTGATATAGGTCTCCATGGTGGAGACGTGCTTCTTCGGGTCGTCGACTGTGACAAAAAGGTCACGGGTTTCTGTGAGGGCGTAGGGGTCTCGAACGTCTGCTTCCAGGTCGTCGTCCAGCTGCAGCCTGTTGAAGAGCGAGGACGCAGAAGCGGGACTCGACGTCTCAACCGGCGTGCCATTGGTCAGTCCGGCTTCCTGCAGGGAGAGAGACAATGGTGACATCAAATTCAGAAGCTGCAATGAGAAGAGCTGTAAACAAAGAGCTGATAGATGGATACTGATGGTGTCGCAGTTGTTTCTCTCTGTCAATGGGGCTCTTATTCGGGCTGCAGCGTACACACCCTACACCATCTGACACTGCTCCCATTTCTCTAATTGAATGATGGATGAGGGGGGAGAAATGGAGCATCTGTGGATCGCAGACACATTTTCACAGCCTTAATACAAAAACATCCAACTGGGGGAGAAAAATCATCTGTAGGTAACCCCCATTATATTTTATTCTATATGTTTGAAGAAAGAATCTATTGTTGCCACAGCTTTGTCTTTCTGTGACGTGTCATTAATTTCTACCTCCTACTTTCAGCTGTTCTATGTATGAATTAATACAATCAATATTTGGATAAAAAAAAAAAAACTGATAGTATTAAAATCAAATTACTATTAATCTGATGATTCAAAGATTACGCTATTCCTCAGGTGTGAAACGCGTGCTGCCAGACTAGTTCTAGCACTTTCAATTTGTCTCATTTTTTAACAGGTAAAGAGCAAACATCCAATTTCCCAGGAGGCTTCATCCAAACACAGCAAGAGTAATCAGAAAACCATTAAAAGGCAAATAGGTGGACAAAAGAGGAAGCTGTGGAAAGAAGACGGAAAATCTGCTGTATTTATTTCACACATTTAGAAAGCACTCTTAAAATTTCACTTGCAAACTAAGTTTCTGCAGGCAACAGAATGTTAAATATAAACAAAGACAAAAAGTAAACATAGCTAAAGGAAGGCAGGCAAAACGCAGAGACAGCAGGGCTGCACCGTCAAACCGAATCGACCAACCAAACCTCTCATTACAACCTGCACAGCTGCATTTGGATTCACCAAAATGAACACTCCTGCAACACTTGTAGTCATCTTACCCCACGTGAGGAAGGAACTACTTTCCTCCAGAGGAACGGGTTAAGGTGCATGTTGGGAAGCTAATGTTCAACTTTAATCACTTTTTCTGCCACACACACACTTTTCACCTGAAGTTGCAGAAGGTGCTACCCCTGTCCCTCCTCTCTCACTCCAACACACGCTGACCACATTACACCATTCTGTCTCTCTTTGCTGCTGTACACCATTACAGAGAGAGACCGACAGGCTGCTGATGTTGTAAGTGCTCTTTTTTTTACACTGTGGTGCTAACCTGCACTGGTAATCACAGTTCAGATAATTGCATTGCGTTGCATCATTACATCACTGTGAATGAACAACCAGGCCACCACAATACAGCCCAGCATAGCTTAGATAGACACTGAGGACAAATGCAGGAGTAAAACTGGGGGAAACACTTGTTTATGATACAGAGCGGCACGCAGAGATGTATTCATGTAACAATCAATATTGTGATACGGGAAAGGAAATAATGTGGAGTTCCGCCTATCAGAGAAGTATAATGTTGCATTTAGGGCTTCACAATTATTTTAAATGTAAACTTATTTTACAATTTTAACTGAGGAGGATGAAGGGTTGTTCATCATATCCTCATGACTATTTTAATAGGCCTTTTTCACAGCAGGTATTTTGACTAATTCTTAACCTCCAAGGATATAAACAATGGCTCCTTTCTATTCCAGTGCCAAAGTAAGTCATGGCAGTGACAGGGAACCAGCATGCACAATTCCAGGACCCTAAAACCAAAGAGTCGAAATGGAACTCAGCCATTAATGATCACTAAAATATGTTATGTTATGTTGTGTTATGCTATGTTATGTTTGCTTTCTTAGGTTAAGAAACTAAGACTGTACCCTTAGCAGTAAGTTGATACTTTGATACTTTGGTTAGGAGCAAAATTTGATATTTTTTGATAGTATATGTATGCTTCTCACCTGTGATTGGCTCTGCATGTGTGTGTATTAAAAAAATTTGAAAAGATTAGTACCTTACAATTTAAAGTAGCCTTGTTGCAAGGACGCAAATAGCAGCTCCATGGCAATTATTAACAGCAAAACAAACGTGGCTGAAAAGCATGTTACATTTAAGTAAAAAAAAACAGCAGGAAGGGAAAAAAAGCTTCTTGATTTGTTTGCTTGGTCCATCGTTGTTTACACAGTACATAGTGGCTGATGTTTAAACTGGAACTTGGTGTTTAAACTGGAGTGTAATGCACCACATGTGAGAATATAATTCAGTTTACATGGTGTAAACACCATACACATACTAACCATCTGTGTACGAGTGTGTATTTACATTAATATGATTATAATTACTAACATTTTCTCCCTCTTTTACTTTTCAGCGTCCTAGGTTGTCTTGATTGCTTTTGTGTTTTTATTGCTGTATTAAGATAAAAGTAAGTTATAAAACATTGCTTACTATGACAGAGTAATTGATTCTTGTGATCAATGTTTTCATCCAATTATTTGGTGGCAAACTTTAATTTTCGGTCATTGGGAGTTGACGTTAGGTTCAAACAATTAACCGAACAGTGACCGATGAAGGCGTCGATTTATGTGTTTATTCTCCGTTGTCTACATTAAACGTTCATCAGATTGCTATTTCTTCCTTTACGGATTAAACCATTAACATTTGTGCCAGCCAGCAAACAGGTTAGTGTGTGATGTTTAGTTTCATTAACCGTCCTCTCTCCATCCCTTGGCTTTATTCTAACCGGTCTTGAAGGAGCCCCAGCAGACCCTACCTTTTCCCCTCCGACGTTGACGGTGACGGCGAGCGGCTCCTCGGCGGCGGACAGCGGGTGAATGATCTCCGTGATGGGCTTCTGCCCCGAGCTGCACAGGCCTCTCGGAGCGCCGACACTCATCCTGCGGGAAGCGGGAAGACGTGGCCGGGTATCTGAGTTAACGGCTCTCCTGTTCTCCGAGAATAAAACCGTTAGTACAGACAGAAGGAAGATTTTTTCCTCCGTTTAGGCTCCTCTCAGTTGAGATGTTACACCCGCTGGTTGGTCACAACTGTCAGCTGACTCCTACTGCGCAGCTCCGGAGGTTAAACTACACGAACCCGGATGTAAACACATCTGTCACGTGACCACAAACAGCGAATGGCGTGCTAAAGATCGTCTATTGCGAAGATAACTGAAGTCTTACTGAAACAGTTATGCGTGATATTTTTTCCAAATGTATTAGTTTGTATCATATACGACTGTATAACGAGTTTTTAGTAGTTTTGTCCTAGTTGTTATTAGGTAGCATTCCATCATGCTTCTTTGAGTTAAATGTCAAAAGACTGGAACCTATTTTTCACATGAAGGCCAAAGATCTGAAATCAACCATACATTTTGGTTACCGAAACTAGCCGAAGAGTGAGACCTCTTTATTTTTACTCCAACCTAAGCCAAGGAAATGAAAACACCGGTACACGGCTTCATTTGGCAAAATGCGACTGAACAGCCGTACATAACAAGAGAGTTTTATCGTTATTTTTAACTTTCAGTTACCGTTACATAGGTGTAAAACAGAAGCATACATTCTGTATAATATATCCAGGTCAAGTTCAAGTTACATTTATCATTCGGGGTGAACTTTTATCACTATCTGTTACCCACCAGTGCAACAATAGTAGCTAGGCGGCGGCAGAAAACAGACAAATAAAACTTAAGCTAAACCATTTATAGTACTTTCTTTTTTATATTCTGACTTGCGTCTTGCTTCCTGTACCGACATGGCTACTAATCCTCCAGGACAAGGTAATAAATATCGTCTAGCTTATATGATATTGTTATTGTTCTTTGTCTTTGTCAGTGCGTTAGCGTTCCTGACTGCTTGACCCCCTGAGAGCGTTTTACTCCTCGGTTCCTCCTGGGAAAATATTTATGTATAATTGTTGTAACATATAATTAATTGTCTTGCAAATTTTCGTAGTTTCTTTCAAAGAGAACAGTTGCTATAAAACAGGGGGTAAAAGTATCATCCTTGTATTCATACATATTGTGCTTGCAAGGCATTGAATTACTTAAATTATATTCAATTCTATCCTATATTTACCCCTTTTGTGTAACATTTATATCTCACATTCAACAAGACAAAAATAACAGATTATTATTTTCATTTAATCCAAACGTTTCCTGTCATTAGATGAAGTGATGTTAGCTGGTACATATTGTAAAGTCTCCCTTTTTTTTACTCCATCCAGCCTTCCCTAACAAGGCCCGGGTGGCAATCATTGCTGAGCTGGAAAAAGAGAGGAGACGGCTGATGCAGAGTCAGTCCATGAACACTCCAGGAGCCAGGTATGGATAGTGTACAGTCAGAGGGGGTATCAGGAGTTTCCCCTTAATCAAAACCTTTGAGAAACAATTATCACCACTGATCTAGTGTATCTAGAATATTTATAAACATAAACTATCTCTCTTTTCCTTGCTTGCTCCTCCTGTAGCATCTCTCTGTCCAGACCGAGTGTAAAGGAGTTCAGAGACAATGCAGAACAGCAGCACATCGCTGCCCAGCAGAAAGCTGCTCTGCAGGTAAGGCAGAAACAAAGCACCACAGATCCTTTTCCTCAACTTTTCCAGTCAATAACAAGTAGAAAAACAAATTGATATTAATTTAGTCACACAACATTTCTATTCTAATAAAAGACATGGTATGTTTATTAATATTTTACTTATTTAAGTTAATGTAGTACAAAATGTTGTACTTCTGATGCAAGAACAGTTTTTGTGTAAACCATAAGTCATACTTAAATGCCAACTCAATACCAGTCACAAGCTTGAATAGATGTATGAAAATCATTATTGAAGAGAGAAAGACAGAGAGAGAGAGAGAGAATTGTTTATGTTGCCTTGAACCCTCTCCCTCTGAGAGATAATGGTTTTGTTTGTATAAAGAGGCTAAAAACAAAACTCTGTCGAACACAAGAACGTCATCTAGTTAAACAACATCTTCTTCATCCCCTACATAATCTAGAAGCTCCTCATTTTCATGTCTTCCCTTTCAGCATGCACATACACACTCATCGGGCTTCTTCATCACTCAGGACTCCTCGTTCGGGAACCTCATCCTCCCCGTCATTCCACGCCTGGAACCCGAGTCTTGACCTTTTTACCTTTTGTGCCCCTCTCACTGCCTGGTGTGAGACCAAAAGCTTTGAAACAACCTATGTGCACATCGGACTCATGTCTCTCCCAATTTTCCTCTATTAAGTCTGCGATTAATGGACGGTCATTATATTGTAAACAATCTCATGGGAGTGTGAATCCACATTACATTTTCCAGACCAGCACGCAGACTGCTGATTTTAGCTTTCAAAACATTTGGTAAAATTTTCCAGATAACTGTGAAACATCCTGTGAAGTCATCAAGAGGCTAAAACAAACTGTAGAGTTATACTGGAAATCCTGCTGTGTGGCTTATCGATCATAACTCTTACTATTCACATCTTTCCACAAGATGCACATTTTGTCAGGTTTTTTACATTTGTAAAGAATTTGTATCGATATTTGGAAAATAAAACTAATTAAATAAATTCAATGTTTTCTGTTTGTATATGGAGATTTCTGGGGGGGGTTTTGTTGGTTTCTTTGCCTCGATAAAAAATAGTTAAATGAAAATACTGGCAATTTTAACATTCTAGGGTTTTTCCCAGGATAACAGCAATGCTTCTGGTGTCCACCTAGTCTTCGAAGTAGGAAAGTGAAGGATAAAAAAACTGTCCTTAATTCATGGGTAGGGTGTTACCTGAGGAAGGCAAGTGTTCTAAATCATTCTGGCAACTGTCCATATTTATTAAGGTCTTTTATTATTAAAGCTGAGTCCCTGACATTGAATTTTTATATGACACAAGGATTTGTTTTCTTCCTTAAAATGAAAATAAAGGCTTTGCTTAACCTATTAATGATCACTGTTTTTTTTGTTGTTTATTATTAAAAAAGTGGTACAGTACACAGAACAAAACGTGCAACAGAATGAATACTGTATATTACCCTGCATGAAAAAAAACTGTCCCATATGATTCACCTTTGAAATGGGGCATATAGGTCATATTCTTTCAGAGGCACCAATGCACAGATGTAATACCAACCTTGTCATATCATTTTCACAGTAAGTTGCAGTAAGTTAAGAGTTGCAAAAAATCATGTGGCACAGTGGAACAAGAGAACCTAAGGTGGGCTTTTTCTCTGACTGTTTTATGTCTGTAATGATTTTCTTATATGTACATGAAGTGTTCATTATAGGCTTCTGAAACAGTCAACAAACTGTAACGGTCACTTTGACATGGACAGGTCTCCTTTTGCCTTCATCATTCTGATCTTGGCTTTAATGTTGTCGTCCATCACCTGCCACCAGCGGTGGGCGTTATGTGCCAGCCTCTGTTCCCACAGTGCCAGTGCATGAAACACCTCTGGTGCAGATAGTAATGCGGTCCACACCAACCTGGTCAAAGGTCATCTGAATGGTTACACTGTGAAATTTTTGCTGCCATGTAGAGACAGGGAGAGAGCGAGAGAGCTATAATTATACAAAAAGTAGATCAATGCAATGTTTAGAAATAACCAAAAGTTCTACTCTTTGGGGCTTGCATCCACAGTATGGCTTTGATATCAGCGTTGTTAATCCTTCTTAAGTTAGAAAAAGAAAAATTAACTGAATTATGAGATTCCAATAAAAAGCAATCTTTTTGGCAACAGCAAATCTAAAAAAAATTCAAAGTTGTCAGTGAGGATTGTGATTGCTGGAGGTCATCAATCTTATACTGAACAAATACGACCATGCAATATTTTATTTTTGATGAAACATTTTGTTAATAAAAAATGGGAAAATACATCTTTTCCTCTTTTTTTGGAGCAGTATTGGATATTCATGGGAAATTAATGCTTCACTTTTATCTATATTTATTATTTATTATCTATTTTATAGGTTTACTCACACACATAGAAACAGTTAGCAATAAGAAGCCAGTCAGCTGAGAACAAACACACACATATGGGGTAAATAAGAATAAGAAAATAAGAAAACTCTTGTGAATTGTGAATTTCTACAGAAGCCCTTAGTGGACATTCATCCATACATTATATTTACTCAATTTTCCTGTGATATCGAGTTATTTCTGGTCGTTTTCTTGAGATCTAGACTTATTTTTCTTGTTATCTTGGGAAAACAAAGCTGGTTTTCTCCTGATAACAGGATCATTTTACCGAATAAGGTAAGTTAAGCAGTTATGGTGGTGCCGCGTCGTTATCTCTTGATAAATAAGTTGAGATCTCAAGAAAACGACCAGAAATAACTCGGAGTAAATAAAATGTATGGATGCATGTCTGCTAAGGGCTTCCATAAATTTCAACTGACTGTGGTGTCAGAATTCTAGGTTTGCTTGATTAATTCTACAGAATTAACAGGAGCAAACTTTGAATTAATAGGTCATTTAGTTTGATCAAATGCAGCATTATAAATGTAGCTTTTCCTCCTGTAAACATTCTCATGAATTGATATTTTTTCTGTGGAAATCAAGTTTACACAAAACTAAGGACTGCATGTATTTCCCGCCTCATAAAAAAAGCTGAACCTGCAGTCTTCTCTGTGGCGGAGCTGCCTCCCTCAGCCTGTTACTTGGTCCCCTTCATGCAGCTGCCTCCACCCAGCGGCTCCATCTCTGGGTCCTCTAATTACACCCGATATTCTGTTTATGCTGGGGCTGGGGGCAGGGTGGGAGGGGCCACAGTGTGTGTGTTTGATTTCAGTGATTGTTGCCTTACCAACCTGGAAAAACATTAACAGCCTCATTGACACAAGTACTATGCTAGCTATATTAGCTGCATTGTATTTAATCCTTTGCTGAGGGCCCTTTTGATTCTGCTTACACAACACCCTCAATGACACAGAGGATAAAAGAGTGTATAGTATAGTATATGAAACTGATTGAATCTCCATGTGTTATATGTGCATTAAACACTAAACACTCACAGACTTAAACTCATCCAGCAGCTCAGTAATAATAGCTGACTGTGGAACTTAAAGGGACAGTCTACATATCTTGATATAAACAAACAATAAAAACATTCAATATCATGCTATGGTCTCTGATGGGCCAGTGGTAGGTGTGTCCAACAGCACAACACCACACGGCAATAGGGACACTGCTGCCATGGGGACCAGGGCCTGGTGTCAGCACAATACCATGGGAACCGCAGGTGAGGTGCTGAAGGCTGGGGGCGAGGTTGCAGATGGTGCCATGGCCCAGCGGACAAGTTTACACAGTCAGAGGCGGTGAGTCAGACATGATAAAAACCTAAAGAAGAGAGAGAAGAGAATGTGTCTACAGTACAACTGTTAATTCCCAAAAAATACATCTAGTATATTTCTATGAATAATTACTAAAATGTATAAGCTATTATATCAGCTGGAGGTACAAATAAACTTATGTAGGCATCAAACAGTAAACCTTGATGAAGTGATTGAACTCAATTTGGTTTCCATAAAACATTAAAAGGCTCAATACTGCAAATGGTTGTTAATTAACCTCTTGATCGACTAATTGAACCATCAAAGTTGTTGCAGCTCTGTAATGCTATAACAGTCTATAATTGTCCCATAGTTTGTTGGTCCTCCTGCAGGTTCCTCCAGATGAGGACTTGTTGTATGAATCCTCTGAAGTTCCCTTTTAATTTCTGTAATAATAATAATAATAATAACTTTATTTATATAGCACAGAATTTTTACAAAGTGCTTTGACAGACAAAGCAAAGGCAGGAACTCAGGAAGATTACGGAATACAAAACAGATTTAAAGAACTTTCAACAATGAGGCCAAACCGAGAGTATTCAAAAGAATACAATTGACAAAACAGGAACAGAGGCATTTCGAGCAATAAGCAATGCAAATTAAGAGAAAAATAAATAAAAATAAAAATAAAAGCAATGAAAGACCATAAAAGGTTAGAAAAAAATTAAATAAAAAGACGACATCACATTAGAGGAAGAGAGATTAAAAAAAAAAAAACTATCTAACTAACTATCGACTATGTATTATAGTATTACATATTACTATTTGCAATAAATTGAATAAAACCAGTGTCTACGACAGCAAAATGTTCAAAACTGAGGAGTGATTAGCATCAAAATATGATAGTCAATGTGATTTCGCAATATCGTAGTTTATGTTCACATACATAATGGACAGTCCATTTCATATTGAAATTATACACATTTTTGGTTTTTAAATGAAAAATAAGCAATTGTAATCTCTCTCTCTCTCTCTTTCTCTGTCTCTCTCTCTCATACACACACACACACACACACACACACACACACAGCTGGATAGGTGATTTGTGTATTGTGCATATATTTGTCTTACGTGTCTTCAGAAAAAAACAAACAGGCATAATAACAAAAGTTGTAGAGCCCATGAACATGACTCAGATTTACCGTCTTTCCAACTGTCAGTCCAGGCAGGTTTCATATCATAAAAGCGTCCTCATTAACGCCACATCGGCTCGCTTTGCTGTCAGCTGCTGGACAGAAGGAGGAACTGCTGCTATTCTGTTTGTGTGCTATAACACTGACCTCTAGTGGTCAAATTCCCTTAACGCACGATTAAGTATAGCCTACATGTTAGGCTTTATATTATATTATATTATATTATATTATATTATATTATACTGTTTTATATGTCTATGTTTTGCGTATTGTTGTTGTCTTCACTGTGCAGAATTATATGTGAAGAGTTTGACACTTGAAGACTTCTCTGTCTAGAAAAATTTGGGATTTTGAAAACATTTTCAACTGTCAAACTTAGCTCAGATCGTAAGAGAGGCGTAACAAAAAACCTTAACCAAATGTGTTGTTGAATGGCACGGGACACATTTTATCAAAACTTCTACAAAGTGACAAAAACAAAGATGAAGTCAACAAAATCTAATATTAGCCTACAATAGCCTATGGTCTATTTTGGCTTTTTAAAGTATGCAATTTCAGAAAAGGAAATTTTATAAACTTTTACCATAAAAGATAGGCCATTTAAACTTATCTCACTATTGGCAAACATGTTTCAATTATTACTAATATTTAAATGGGATATGAATTACTACAATTTAGCAACTGTGTTTAGGTCTTGAGAGTGGATAACGTGTGATTGCCTATTTTAATGAGGCCGGCAAACTCAGTCAAAAACGGTGCTTTAAAATGAGATCATGTGGGGTTTTTTTCCATGTATGAATTCGGTGACTTGACTGAACTTGCTCCTGGCTCCACCCTCCGTTAGTCAGCCAGTCTACTACGTGTAAAGACGGGTGCCTTTAATCAAGAAACATCTCGGGGAGAGGAGGAAAAGACTTTCCCTCAGCTCTTATCTATTGCAGTATAGCAGCAACGAAGACTTCGCAAGTTCGACAGCTTTATACTTAAACCGGTGTTTTCTCTTGGAAAGAAAACATCTTCTACTGACTGGCTTTCTATACATTTTCCGACTTGGATTAACTTCTGCATGGAAACAAATGATATTTGAACCCGCAGAGGAGCGGAGAGAGGAGGTGGGTGTCGGATACAAGCCTGTGTGATTCTGCTCTTGTTCTTTTATGCACTGAAATATATATAATATATTATATCGGATATAAAACTGTACAGGTTTGTTAAAAGTGGAAAAACAGCCCAGTTGTTGCCGCTGTGTGATCTAAATCTCATTAAAGTTTCAGAGAGATCTTAAAGGTTTAATCCGGGGAAGAAAAGCAACTTCTTGGGGAAACTTTGCAGTGAAAGACAAGACCCAGAAACAGGGAAGGATACAAGCATTACTAGTACTGAAATCATGGCGTTAAAGGCCAGAGTTTTGTATGACTTCCACTCTGAAAACCCAGGGGAGATCTCCATAACAGAGAATGAGCTGGTGACTCTGTTCAATGAGGAGGAGCTGGAGGGCTGGCTGGAGGGGGAGAACAGCAGGGGGGAGGTTGGCCTCTTCCCTGCCTCCTATGTGGAGATCATCAGGGACCACATCACCTCCAACACCAACAACAACGGCTTCTCCTCTCCCAAAACCAAAGCCCTGTCGCCTACCCACACCTCCTACACTTCCCCTGACACCCAGTCTCAGAGAGGCCCGGGGGCTGGGAGCGGTGGCAGTGGCGGAGGAAGCTTCCACACCAGTCATGGCAGTGACGATGACTGGGACGACGACTGGGATGACAGCTCTCCTGCGACAGATGCTCCTCAGGGTCTCGGCACCACTCCCCCCTTGTACCCAGTGACCTCCTCCTTGCCAGGGCGGCGTGAGAGCACGCAGCAGCATCACGCCAAGAGCTCAGCTACAGTGGGGAGGAACCTCAACAGGTTCTCCACCTTCGTCAAATCTGGCGGGGAGGCCTTCCTGCTCGGGGAGGCCTCTGCTTTTGTGAAGGACGGGGACAAGATCTGTGTGGTGATGGGGAAGCATGGGCCAGAGTGGCAGGAGGACCCATATCCATTCACGTGCACCATTGACGACCCGACCAAGCAGACCAAGTTCAAAGGCATGAAGAGCTACATGTCTTACGGCCTGACCCCAACCCACACCAATATACAAGTCAACCGCAGGTACAGACTCTCCTCCTCCTTCTCTCCCCTGCTCTTCTTTCCTGTTAGGGGTTTCCAGATTGGGCTTATTTCTTCACTTTATCCCCCATACATTAATAATACATGTTTCTGTGGCTGTTGCTTTGGCCACAATTACTCCCCCAAAATGTCAAAAACAGAGCTGACTTTGGCATTTTGCCCTGTGGAGGTCTCAGGAATCTCCCCTTTCCTCTCCTAGACTCCCTTTGCACCTTTTACATTGTTTCCCTGTCAGTGTGTCTGACATTTCAAACCAACTCTTACTCACTAGCATTACAGTTTCCACTTGCTCTACTCGTTAAAAGTTTAATTTACCGACTCTCCCTGCATCCTTCCATTTAAATAACATTTTCCTGCCATTCTCATGTACTCAAAATGTCTGCAAGTCCTTCCAACCGTCTCCGCTACCATCATCCCTGCAGGTATAAACACTTTGACTGGCTGTATGCTCGGCTTGTGGAGCGTTTCCCAGTCATCTCGGTGCCCCACCTGCCAGAGAAGCAGGCCACCGGGCGCTTCGAGGAGGACTTCATATCAAAGCGGAGAAAGGGCCTGATCTGGTGGATGAACCACATGATCAGCCACCCGGTGCTGGCACACTGTGACGTTTTCCAGCATTTCCTAACGTGTGGGGTGGATGAGAAGGCCTGGAAACAGGGCAAGAGGAAGGCAGAGAGGGACGAGCTTGTCGGGGCCAATTTCTTTCTCACAATCAGGTAGGAGGCTCTGATATTTATTTAATGGATGAATAGAGTTGGTTTTTTTGTCTACATGTCATGCACAATAACAATTGGAGAAGCCTCAATGTTACTTTGAAATGTAGATTATTGATTTATGAAAAAGCTTGCAGGAGTTGCGAAGTACCAAAGAGCCATTCAAAAGAATCGGATCGTTTGCGAACGTCACAACACTAATAGCAGTCAGGGATTGAACCACCAACATTCCGATTGAGAGATTACCAACTTTACCACTAAGCCACAGCTGCCCCTAGAGACCAACATTTATACCAATAAGAGTAGAAAATGCCATGACCAGAATGCAATGCTGCTATGACACAGGTCCTCACCTTCCCAACTTAAAGCATGATTATTCTCTTTACTCTTTTGTCATCACTTTTACACGCTTGCTCTGCGTCTGAAATTTGCCTCTGAACATATCTGGTTCCCACGCATTCTCTGGAGATGGGAAAAGGTATTCTGGGTAATTATAGGAAATCACCAGTTGAAGTTGAAGAACAAGATATGGCATGTTGAGGGAAAGAAAGTGAATCAAAACCACAAATAGCAACACTTCACACACTGTAACAAACATATTTATGATGGGATTGTAATTCCCTCCTTATCAAAATTACTCTGTGGCTCGAATATATTTCTGTATAAAGTACCAGTGGAATTTATTTGCCCTTAAGCAAGAGGCTGTTGTCAGTTTCCTTGTTCCAATGTGCTGTAACAGAAAGCTTTTATCACAGGGAGTGTCAGATAGTGAGGATGAGATAAATACAACAAAGGAATAAGTTGCTCTAACATGTTTGAGTAATAAAGATGAGGTAATGCTGGAATAAAAACAACAGAAAGCCTCAAGGTCTTGATGAAAGTCTTTTATTTCTTTTCTTTAGCACGCCCTCTGTCCAACTTGACCTACAGGAAGTGGAGAGCAAGATCGAAGGCTTCAAGACCTTCACCAAGACGATGGATGAGAACAGTGTCATAGTGAACGCAACCATCAATGAGTTTGCTCGCAAACAGGCAGCTGGGTTCAAGAAGGAGTACCAGAAGGTTGGGCAGTCCTTTAGACTTCTGGCGCAGGCGTTCGAGCTGGACCAGCAGGCCTACTCAGCAGGCCTGAACAAAGCCATTGCAGACACCGGCGAGGCCTACGAGGTGATAGGAGAGTATTTTGCTGAGCAGCCACGCCAGGACCTGGATCCTATTTCTGACCTGCTGGACCTCTACAGAGGACACCTGGCTAATTTTCCTGACATCATCCATGTGCAAAAAGGTGGGAGTGTGTATGCATGTGTGTGTGTGTGTGTGTGTGTGTGTGTGTGTGTGTTTATGTTTAAAAGGTTGACTGAAGTCATTGTGCACCAAGGTTTTCACTCACTCTTTCAAAGAGGGATGTAAATGCTGAACAGAGTCAGATTTATGGATTGGAGAGGTATGTTGAGCTTTAAGCCAGAATTTATTACGTCACAAAAGTCTGAGAGCTCTACAATGTGCACTTCAGTATTCCATGACAAATAAACAGGAGGTACTAAGAGTACATCATCAATATAGGAATTCAGAACTATCAGTGATTTTCTTGCCTTTTGCAGCAGCAGTGCTGCTTTTCGCCCTAATAACTATTTCATATTCTTCATGCTGTACAGTATAAATACTTGTCAACGACAAGTCAAACGACCCTACAGACACTTCCTTTTATGTAAACCCGAAAAGAGACTGAAGAAGAGCGCCAATGTTAACAGAAGTATATAACCACCTTTTTGATACCTGTTGTCTCTTACTGGGGTGCAGCACTGTGATGTAACAGCAGAAGTGTTTGAAAGGAGATACTTACAGTGGCCCTGAAGTGCAAATCACAATGGCAAATCAGAAAACACAACGGCAAATCAGAAAACACAACGGCAAATCAGAAAACACAACAGCAAAACAGAAAACACAACAGCAAATCCATTTGCCGTTGTGATTTGCACTTCAGGGCCACCGTAGATACTGACAAAAATGCGCTAAATCTCCAACATACTTGTAAGAAACAAAACAGATGCAAGGCACAGCATAACTCTCTTCATGGGTATTTTAAAGGTCAAGGGTTAGCCTCGGGTAGAGCTGGTCCAGACTCTTGTACCCCTTTCCCACCTAAATTTAGTGTGCTGACTCAGGGACTTTCAGACCCGGGAAGACCCACTGATAAATGCTGATTGTCTCTGTTCCTATTGCCAGTGGAGTATACTCCTTTCGGTCTCTTTTCTGCTGCGTCACCACCTGACGTCACAAATGCACCCAGAAACAGGATTAGTAAACAGTGAAGATGTCACGGTGGTTAGGTCTTTATTGTATCTATTACTCATTAAGTCTGTGCATCAAACTCGGTGCCGACAAATTGGGAACAATGTTCGAGCACTGCTTGGACAGAGACGGGTGGAATTTGTAGCTGAGATGACAAGGAGTCGCAGAAGTTACCGACGGAGCATAGCATCGCTCCGGAAAGGGGGCGGAGATTAGCATGTTGACACAGGTTTTGTGTTTCCATCAATGCCGATCAGAGCCAAGGCGATAAATACCCGGATCTACTGCAGAGTCATTTGACCCGGGTCTGAATGCCTATTGTAACCTTGACTGGGACCTGTAAAGCAAAAAAGCCGGGTGTTAGCATGTGTTAGCGTGTTTTTGAGTGGGAAAGCGGCTTTGCATAATGCTTCTGCATGGTTTAATCAAAGGTAGGAGTCATAACAAAACAAGACGTCTTACTGTCAGTTTCCATGCTGCAGATTGTATAACAAAAGGTTTTATTTGATTTTACTTGGATTAAAAAATAAAATCAATGATCTCTCTCAAAGCAATTCAGCCTATAGCTTCCCTGTCTATCAGCCATGTCACTACAAAGGCAGACAATACGCAGAGATCCAGATTCTGACTGTTTCAACATCTGTTTTAATTTACCGAGGTTGCAGTGTCAATCTGGGTTGAAAACTGAAACCCCTGGCCAGTCCATTGTCACACTCAGGGTACTGCGAGAGCCTATGCTCGCTTACTGGAAAACACAAACACAGAAGAACACACACTCACACAGACATGTACAAAGGACTTGCAGAGGAGTTAGCTTGTTAGTTCCCCGCAGGTTGGGAGGAGGGAGTTGCTCCTGGCATGCAAAGTCCTGACGTTCGCCAAACTAAGAGGCACTGTTTCTATAGTCCACTGAGCTCTGTTCTCTCGATACAATCACAGCTCCGACTATGGGAGCACCACTTGAATCCCAATAGTCCGGATGACTGACAGGATTTCACCTTCCCTCTGATTGACAAATAACACAGTTTTCTGTCCCCCAAAGAGAATCTAACTTCTAACAACTTTGTGCATTTCCCTCACTTTCCACTTGTTGCACTGGAAGATACTGTTCCTACTATTTAAATTCTGAGTTATAATCTTAAGCTATTGTTTTCTAAACTGACATCATACGTGAATAGATAAGAGCATGATCTTATGGGAAATGCGTGCCTGTTTGTATGACATAGGACAAAAAGGAATGGATCATAATGACTCAACCAAGGAGGGACACACGATGAAAACATCAACCAAACCTTGACTTAACTTACTTTTCACAAGTAAGCAATTTCATACCCTCCAATTGGACCCAAAACTTAACCAAAAAGATGATTCATAGTATTGTCATAGGATGTGACCTCATCATTTCTACGATTCAATAGATAGGAGGGAAATGTCAGTCTTTGTCTCTGTCTCTGTTTTTCTTCTTTCAAAAATACATACAGTGAAGAAAATAAAAACTATTAGATCCACATCAAATTCTAATCAGTGGCCTGACTTTCTAAATTTAATTTCCTGCTCCCTGATTTTTTTTGTTGCAAACTAACTGGCAACAAGTTTCAGTTGCGGTATACAAAGGCAGCCTCTGACTCAAAATCTCTAATGTAATCAGCATGTTAGATCATGTAATCAGTCTCAGCTGACAGATAATAGCACAGACTGAGTAATTCATCACTGCTGTCATAGGAAGTGTTGTTCCGTCTGCTGAGTAACATCCATGAACGCATTGCCACAATGCAAGCTCTGCACTACTGTCAGAGTTGTGAAATAACTACCTTTAACAGAAGATTGCCACTTAGTCAGAGTTTCCATAAACAGTCGATTTAGTGAAGGAACCCTCATTGAGAGCGCTTGTGAGAAATGTTTGAATTAGTGTTTGTTTAACTAAATAAACTGTGGCATACATACTGTTGACTCAGCACATGTACATTTCAGTTACATTTTCAGAGACATCTATTTTCATTCCTTTTTCTCCAGGTCTACACAAACATCCACAAACATCTATTAACGTCTTTTTTTATTTCTCAAATAACTACCAAATTACTAAACATGGCAACGTTGGAGTACAAATTAGCAAGATAAACAGCTGCTGGGATCTTAAGGTGGACAGATTTGTTGACCTAAATGTCCTCGGACAGTATTTTCTGACTTTGTGGGTTCTGTCTGTGAAGTCCAAAGGCTACATCTGATTTGAATGAGTGGAGATTCCTGGGCCTCTTGTCCTGTGTTGCCCTGGGACTGTAGGAATGCAAAATGGAGCGCTCTCAGGATTAGTTTCCCCTCCTCCTCTTTTCTTCTCCCTCTTTTCCTTCTGGTGATACAGCGAGTTGAAGAGAAGGAGGAGGAAGAAGAATTGGGGAGGTGTGTGTATGTGTGTGTGTATGTGAGAGGGAGCGCTGATAGTTAAGGTGCTGAATAACTTTCCCACCAGCCAACAGTACAAGAGTTTAGATTACAGCTCCGTAATCGCCTTGGCAGTAAGGGGAGCAAAGTCCAAGTTAATTTCAGTTCGTTATCCAACTTTTGCAGGAACAGTGTGCATTAGAGAGCTATGAATATAATGTTGTGAGGATGAACAAGTAGCCTACTTTTAACAGCTAGCTTCTAATTTCCTTAAAATACTTCCATATTAGAGCCTTACTTCGAGTTCCTCTTAATCAATGTCTGTCCAAACGTTTCCCCCCCAAAATTGTAGTCGCAATAAATTACACAGTCTGAGTCACCACTGGGCATTCAGTTACTGCGTAAAACCTGGAAAAAGTATGCAATACCCAGCTTGTCTCTGGAAGAAAGAAGAAATGCCATGGTCAGCTTGGAGAATGTGCTTGCCTTTCTCACTTGCAGTCATTTCACTGTTAATTGCATGCTCAATGTTACTTCACAGCAAGTTACTAGCTTCTTTTAGTGTAATGGAGGATTAAAATGGGAAAAATGTTCCTGCATTTTACCATATGATAAAAAAGTTTTGCCTACAGTGCTTGTTGTTTGAATGTGAACCCTTAATGGCTTCAATAAAGTAAAACAGATATTTTTTGTGAGCATTAAACAAAAATCCAAGTTCTTCTGCCAGCTCTGCAGCACTAGTTAAGTCATTGTTAGCATTGTCCAACCCACTCTCTTCAAACTTCTTGGCTGTATAATCTCTGCTGTTTCAATAACATCCCTTCAGTCTTCCCCTCCGTCTTGTAGCTCACCACTTCCTCTTGGCTTGTGCTACATGGGGTCATTAAAGGATTTTTTTTAAGTTAAACATTTTATTTTCTTGAGAGAGATGAGAGATTTCAAACCATATCTATCTGGCTAGCATAGGGTTAGGGTTAGCTAGCTTTAAGCTAGAGGTAGCTAGCTTAAGCTTAGCTTAAAGCTAATGTTAAGTTTGGCTGAGTTAGCTTTTAGCTAAGCTTAAAGCTTGCTTAGCTTAAAGACTGGTAAAATGGCTCTGTTCAAATGTTACAAAAAGGAAAAGAAAATCTGCCACGAGGCACCTCTAAAGCTCACTGTTATATTAATTGATGAATTCGCCCTAAAGCTTAGCTTAAAGCTAGCTAGCTCACGTTAAAGAATACTAGACTGCTTCCCTCCAAAGGTTACAAAAAGTTCTAATAATTTTGATTCATCTTTCCAAAAACTTTTATGTAAAAACAGTGAGTTGATGTTTGCTTGTGCTAAATTAAGCACACTAGCTTTTCAATGGCAATTAGAGTTGTTTTGAGAAACTCTCTTCTATATCTATTCAAGAAAGTGATTACTATGAAGAAAACAAAACAGGCTGCCAAAAACAGAAAAAATACATTTCACATAGGCTATAACCATCGTTGTCCAGACAAATGGAGAGAACTGTATGACACTGTGGATCACAATAATGTTTGTAGGTAGCATTTTAATTCATTTTCCTCTGATTTTGTATGCTAACAAATGTGTATTACATTTGTATTCTTTCCCTCCCCATCTTTTTCCAGGAGCACTGACCAAGGTGAAGGACTGTCCAAAGCAGGAGGGTGAGCTTCATGACCGCTGTAACATCATTTCCTGCGCCACGTTGGCAGAGATCCAGCACTTCCACCGCACACGTGTTCGGGACTTTCGCTCGCAGATGCAGCACCACCTCCGTCAACAGATCGGCTTCTTTCAGAAGATCACTGCCAAGCTTGAGGACACCCTTCAGAGGTATGATGATGACCAGCAGGACGACTACAAAGGACTGGAAAGGCCTTGAGTAAATGGAGGGTATGATTGAAGAGGGGACAAAGGATGATTGATGGGTTCGTCCTCCAGTAAAGGTTTTATCCTTTTAAGAGAAAAAAAAATTTCATTTGAAGGATCCTGGGCCTGGTACAAGTGAACAAAAGAATACCACTCTTAAAAAAATATAGGCCACTGGACTGTGGAATGACAACTTCTTGGATTATCTGGACAGCTCTGATGAATGTACCAGTAACTGGGATTTTGCTGACACTCCAGGCACATCTTGAAACTCAGCAGGACTGCCATGATATTAAAAACAGCTGCTCTCAGTTAGGGCTGAATCTGGATTCCAAGTTACAACGTCTCCTGATCTCTCCATGCCTCTACTGCCTGAACACTTCATGTAAACCCTACGTCGGGGTTCTCGGTACCTCGATAGAAAATGAGATGAAACCCCCAAAATCACTTAAACTGGATGTTTTAATGATTGTCAGACAGGACTTTTCTTATCTTTATGTCGTGTTTTTACTTGAATGACCTGTTCAGTATTGTTTTGATAGGAAATAACAGCATGCAAGTATTGTTTATATGGAATAGGCAAAGTGGATATAATCTACTCTACTCTCAGTGTAGTAGTTTGGTTTTCATTACAGGTTGATATTTGACCTACTTCTGATGTCTAACATCTGTCACCAGCCTGGTACTGTAACATCCTTACTATTTTATAACTTGAAGTCCTGTGTTTTGTGTTTTACTTTTTGCATTGCCTCACCTCGAACTGATTTTATGTTTTTGACAGACCTCACTTTTTTATAGAAGCTGCGCTGCAGTTTTTTTCCTTTTGGATAACTGTAGGCGTTCTGAAATTGAAATCTGAGGTCCACATCAGTCTTTCTGTTTTCTTTCAGTCTTGGGAGGTCAGAGGTCGGGCTCAGGGCACAGACACTTCAAAATGATGGATGCATCCTTGCATTAAAGCTTTGATACCGTATCTCCAGGTATAAATCCACTATGTGTAGCCTTTTCACGTGATAATAGCATATTATAATTTCCTTTTATTGTTAAAAATGTCAGACAATCTTCAAGAAAAGGAGTATATGTTTTTCTTTTACTTAATTGTTGTCAGTGTCTCAGAGGTGGTACGGCGGACCTGTGTTTTTTTTATACTTTCACTTAAATGTTCTACTCAGTGGCTTTTAAGCTGGTAGCTCTTCTTGATTTGCAAACCTGATACTCTTAACAAGTAGGTTCACTGACTTGTTCTGGTTCCAAAAAAGTAACCAGAATAAGCCCACAGAACAGTGTGTGTAGGTTCCAAGTATTTTGACGCTGGTCTAGGATTCTTTTTTAAATTAAAAGTTGGCATCCTGGATTGACTTTCAAACGCACAACATCCTGTAATGATTTAAAGAAGCTGACTCAAAGAGCAACTCCTAAGTTTAGTCAGCAGTTGAATCAATGAAGAGCATTTACAAACACCCCAAGGGCTCTTTAACTATAACAAATGTGACAAAATAGGATAACTAAGATGTTCATCTGAATGCATAACAATGGGTTACCTTACCTCGTGATGTCAGTTTTACACTTACATAGAGTATTTCTGGTAAGGTTTTTTTGGGGGGGGGATTTTCTTGTACAAGGTTTGTATTAAGATAATTCACAGAAACATGTCATTGGCTCAGATGAAACTGCTTAACACTTTGTGTGTGAAACAACGAAATAGCATTTGGGAAAATAAATGAAAGCGTAAATCTGTAATGACTTGTGGGCTGTTGGTTTTGCAATAATGAAGAACACATCTGCTTCTCTTTAAAACAGACAACTTTATTAGCAGCCACAATGCGAGACATTCTCTTACACTGTTGAAGGGAGGAGACTGGAGATGAAAACCTCACTTATGGTGCGCACGAAAATAAGTAACATGAATGTGATTTGTAAATGATTGTCTTAACACAAAGGCATCAACAAACACACTGTAACATAACTTAAATACAAGCAAGGCATATTAGCTCAATATCTGAACATTTGAAGTCCGCCCCAGTGCATGCAGAAATTTAAAGTATAATGCCCCTTGACCGTCTGTGTCTGTCAGTTCATGTTTCGATGAAAATGTAGGTTATATTCCAGGGATTTAGTTTTTAGTGTCAGAGGAAAAATTAATCATGAAAAACACTACTACTTCTGTTTTGGATACACACCACCACAAACTTCTTACATATAAAACCACCCTTGATTTTATTAGAAATGACTGAACTGACCCAGATTTTTATAATATCATATAAATACAGTGCACCTTTCAACAAATGTTTCTCCCCTAGACCTTAAAAATGAACACAAAGGTGGTCAAATCCCTGTATCATATCCGTCTGCAGTGGGAAACATCTGTAAATTCTTGTATCTATAAGTTCATCAAATTGTGTATTCTGCGTCTTTCCAGTTCCAACATTTTCCTGAAGAGAAGCATGTTATGGCATGTTTTTCCTGTGGAGGCAGCAGCAGTCAGTCCCTGATATCTGACACCACAGTTCACAGACTGCAGGTTAGGTTACCACAGTCGCAGGCTCTTCATTATTTAGACCAGCCTCTTTCTCCTCTTATCCCTGTTTTTCTTTTTTTCATTATTGCTTTTTGACAAGAATTTGAAATGATGATCTAAGGCCAATCTAAATCAGCCAATACTCCATAAAACTCCACAAATCCATCAAGATATTCTCCAGACAACTTTTATGATATTTGTATCACTGCAAAGGTTCTTGTTGTTTACGCTGGTGATGGGGTAGTTTGAAAAATGTACATATATGCAAACATTATGGAAAACAAAATTTAAAGATTACAAGGTTTACAAACCACTTAAATAATTTATTTCAGATCATTTACATACGAAGCACTTGATGTTGGGCACCAAACATGTTTCTATCCGTAGCCTTAAACCTGTGAAAGCATTGTTCTTTTTGTCCTTGATCATCGAATGACTCTTCAGGCTGAGGAAAAATCTTTTATTAAAAATAACTCTTACAAAGTGCACAGCAAACACAGGCTGACATAAATTTGTCCAGTGGAACTAAGGAAGCTAACTGTCATCTCAATAGGAGATGTCAATACTGCATGGACCATCAGAAACAGTAACAGCAGCTCACTGCTATGAAAAAAGTTTCTATGCACGGACATAAAAGCTTACAGTGCAGTACATGTCTAGTATGTACACTTACAGGGGAGTATTAAAACTTTTTAGCTAGCTTAAATTCAGCAACATTAAATGTGCGTATACTTTTTTTTTTTTTAACAGTAAATGCAATAAACTCCAGCTCTGTGTTCTGAAAATGTAACACTATATACTATTCATCACAACTGTAGAAGTTAAAGCTGCTGTTTAAAAGCAACAAAATTACACATTTAATACACATTTAAACATGTACACATTGGGTTTTTGACTAATGAACCAATGTTCATTTCAACAACTGAAAAATACCTTGGAAAGTCAACAACAAACTTCTGCATAAGCAGTAATAATGTATTATGTTAACTTTGCATAGTACATCACTGCTCCTATGTAGCTGAGTTATTGATGAAAAACTGTTTTTTGTTATCAAAGGTGTTCTAGTTGAAGTAGGTTCATTCACATTTTATGGAATTTAAACATTTCCTACTAAAAGGGAACAATTTCTTCAACAAATTTTTCTCCTCTGTAAAAAGGTCATAGTTGGTCAGAGGGGTCTTAGATGACTATAGGATAGTAAAAACATGACATTAATACCCCTCACACCAAAAATACACCTCTAAGGCACAGTTTTTTCTTGAATTAGTTCCATCAAACCCAGTACTGGTAGTGTTTAAGAGTTGGAGTAGGGGACATGGATCCCAGAGGGGTCTTGTATCCTGCGGGGGCAGCAGGTACTGCTTTACCATAAGATATATGATCTCTTTCGTTACGGTTACCACCTCCATTATTCCCATCAGTACCTTCTCCATCAGTGTCAAATGGCCCCCAGAAGGTCATCCCAGGGGCCAGGCTCCTCCTCCTGGGGCTTATGGGTACCCTGGGTGAGGTAGGGCAGCTCGCAGGGCCCAGCGGAGTGACCACAACAGAGGGCATCGCCACGCTCCGCTCCGCCCGGCCCAGGTAAGGGCTGCCCTCAGTGGGTAACGTCACAGCAGCGAGCTGCTGGAGGAGACGCAGCCGAGCCTGTTTCTCCTTACGACGGCGAAACACCAGAATCAAAACTATGAGGATTACTATAAGGAGCAAACAGGAGAGCAGCGGCAGGATAATGAGGAGCGGGTCAGACGAGGGGCGAGGGAGGACCTCGACATGTACCGGTTGGGTGTCAGGGGGGTTCACTGGATGGTGTTTGTCTGGGACAGAAGGAGTGTGGGATTGTGGGACGTGACTGTGACCTCCTCCTGCTATGTCTACACCAATCACTGATCTACCTCCATGACTCCCACTGCGTGTGTGGTTCCCCCAGCGGCTGTGATTTCTCACCTTATGCTGAGTCCTGCTTTGGTTCTTTGGTGCCAAAATGTGAGGAGACACATCAACCACGACCCCACTTTCAGCCGTGGATCCCCCTCGTCCAACTCCTCTTCCTCCTCTGGTTGTGGTCTTATTATTTGTTGGGAGACGGGTTGTGGTGTGTTCTCGATTTGCACTTTCTGCTTTGTTTGAAGCGCTCAGACCATGATGCATTTGGTGATGGGGAAAGATGGTGAAGTGAAGCTCACCCTTGGCTGGTTGGACGTTTCCAGCCTTCAGCAGGAAGATGAAAGAGTCATTGAGAGGTGTGGCAGGGGCGTGGCCTCGAGCTGTTGTGACTGCAGATTTGTTCTCATGGAGCTGGTCATCACTGTCACTGAGAGTCTCCTCGATGGCGATCCGGCCTTGCACCACATCTCTGAAGGTGAATGACTTCAGGACCTCTGATGCACGGTTGGGGTCATAGGTAATCTGCATTCAGACACAGACACATTTTTGTATTGTATTATTGATTGCATACAATGCTCAAGGGGGTGAACTCAATAACTTTAAATTTCATACAAAATATTTTAGAAGCAACTTAAAACCAGTTGAAAATCTTGTTTTCTCTGACCTCCAGTGGTCCAACTTTTCACTTTGCAGAAACGATTTACAAGTGCACTTGAGGGTCAGTACAGTATGATATCAGATTGAGAGTTGGTTATGGTTACAGAGCAAAACTCTGGCTATTGCAAACCTATCATTTATAATGCAAAGAGTCAGCAGGCTCGAATACTCAACCAGAGAGATGGATTTACAGACTGGCATTAGGTTATTCTCGAAAGACAGAAGAAGTCAATTTACAAGCTGACTCATTTTGCTAAAATGTGAAACAGCTGCACATAAAACATTACTCAAGTGTAAAAAAAAGTGTAATCCCTTAACAGTATTAACAAGTGACTGTAATGTTTGTATGTTTGGCAAAAAATATATGCTGCTTAATGTTAACTGTGATCAGGCATGTGCACAGATAGGACCCAAGTGGGGCTTGAGCCCCTGCCCTTGTGCCCCCAGAGTCAAAAAGTACCCTTGATTAAAAAAAAAAAGTAAAGAAATGTAAAGTAGTCTCCATGAAATATTCCTTTTAGGAAGTACTCCGCATTCCCCACCCCACCCCACCCCCTCCCAAATTACTTTGCCTCAATCAATCAGTTAACTTTTCAACGTGTCTTGACCTATAGGCCCTGTTTTAATTATGAAAACAATCCAAACCTCTAGCCTCTGTAGTCTGTAGGCTACTCGCTAGCAATCAAGCTAGTCTAATGTTCATTAAACTCCGTTTTCTCCGTCATGCAGGGCAACTTACACATATGTAATTCATTTCTGAAGCAGGTAGTTAAGTTTTGTATGGTTTTGATAGTTTTAGTCACCCTCTCTCTTTAAAGCCAGTTTTTTAAAAAACGGATATTTAATAGTGTTTAATTGTTTGCGCATGCCACAGTTGCACGGCAGTGTGTTTTTCCTGTTAAAATAAAAGTTTCAATCAGTCAATAAATACATTTTGGTTGGGAAATAAGAAGCAGCATAAACACTGCTAGAAGAGGCAAATATACCATTATCCAATGAAAGGCAAAATACATCTTTCTCACCTTCCCTGACCCTGGATTAGTAAACTACATGCACACATGTTAATGTTATCAGCATAATGTGTGATTATGGATGGCAGCAGTGTGACAACATCAGGGTGGGAATTAGTGCATGTTGGTGCAGCAACTGCCCTTTTTTTTGCTTGAGCCCTTGCCCCCAAAAATGTCTGTGCACGGCCCTGACTGTGATGATACCAAATTATACAACATTATCAATGTTTGCTAGAAGGAAAACTGAAAAGGAATAAGCTTGTGGCGTGCTACTTTAAACTTTATGGAAACGTTGATGCACAGTTTTACCTTGACTAGTTTTCCATGTTTTGGTGGAGACAGAACCTCAAAGACCGGGTCAGCTCGGCTGATCCTCGCCAGTTCAGAGGCATCCATCATGGCTTTCCCCAGTTTCACAGCGACACCACTGGGCACTCTAACCTGCTCCCTCAGGTGGATCAGAGGCTGCACAGTGACATTCACCGTCTGTGCTGTTACATTGCCATAGTCAACACCATAGGATGAGGCTGACACTGTGACTTGGAAGCTGTCCTCTGATTCGCTGAGTTCAGTCATGTGATAGACAACACGGCCAAATTGCAGGTCCTCGTGCCAGAAGGTGTTGACCTCTTGGTCGTTTATAGCGATGCGTCCATGGCGTGGGTGTGTTGTGACTGTATAGGTGATGTTGGCCCGGCTGCGGCCGTTGGTTTGAGCTGCAAGCTGGTTGGTTGACAGGATCACAGCAGTCCTACCTTGAACCAATGACAGGCCAGTGTTGTTCACTATGGAGACAGAGGGCTTTATCACCTCTAGACTAAACAGTTTGTAGAGTGGACGATGATGACCATCAGTAACATTGAAGTAGAAAACACCAGTTGAGGGCTCACCCTGTAAAAGGGAACACAGAAAGAATAAAAGAAACAATATGGAAATTAAAAATAATTGTTAACAGCACAGTACAGACATCAATACATTTTTTTAAGAACAGCTCCCTCTCTCAGCTGGATCATCACACAGCTGGTTCCAAATCACCGCAAATGTATTTTGTCCAGAGTGGAAATGGAAATGAAAACAACATAAAACCAATGGATACCTACGACAACACTATTGGCTTTGTCAACCCCTAGTGGCAGTAAAAACACACTGTGGTAGACAGCAAGTTTCACTACTAGCAAAACCTTTTGCCTTTAAATGCTGTTTTATAATTAAATAAAGATTCCAAACATTGGGGTTCAAGATGGACATCTTAATGCAGACACAAGAATTAGAGCAGTAAAGTCTCCGTCAGTGGACTGACTCCTCACCTGCTGTATCAAGTGCAGCCGGCCGTGGTTGACATCATACTGGGTGAAGGAGGTCACTGGCTCCGGTCTTTCCCCCAGCGTCAGGTAGCCGTTGTTGGGCTTACTAATCACAAGGTAGTGCAGCTCCTCTGGAGGGGTGTCGTGGTCCTCAACCTGGGATTGTAGATTGATAACAATGTGTATTATAATTTTTTTTAAATGTCAAAATGTTTCTGTTGGTTTAATAGATCTCAAAGGGCAGTGAATGACATTGGGCATACAAATAATCATCTTTTAACCAGAAAATTATATATCTTTAAATGAAAGCTTGTCCAGAAACATACTACATAACATGTCCTGTTATTACTGTGACGTAGCTGAATATTATAATCTCTTTACACAATTATTTAAAACCAAAGGCAACATACTGATTATGCATAATGCTAAATAAAAAGATCTGAATCTGGGAAGTTCATTGGATCGTTGGACAATAATAATAATTTGGCTTCTATAATAGAAGCTAAACACTGACCCACCTGCAGATTGTCTGGTCCCAGCACGACTCTCTCTCCGACTACAACCTTCATACTGGGGTATCTGCTCCTGATGAGGGGCGGCTGGTCGTTGACCGGTGTCACTGTGATGTTAAACGTTTCCATCACCGCCAAGCTATCCTTGACACGCCGTTGAGAAACCACGTCAAATGAGGAAAGTGAGGATGATGATGCTGGATAGAGAGGGGGAAAGGAGGAGGAATCAGAGGAAAACAAAGACTTGGTGGATGACGAGAAAGAGGAGGAGAGATCCAAAGGAGCGACCCAGGCCCGGAAAGTGAAGCTGTCGCTCGTCGTTTCTGAGTCATCGTGGATGTAGGTGATGCCGAACTTATTCAGGGTGACCTGGGAGAAATCAGGTTTGTTCCTGAGAAAGACAATGATAAAAAAATGATAGATTTTTTGCCTTGGATTTGGTACGAATCATTTTGATTTTATTGCTCTGTACAGAGAAAAGAGCAATGTACCTGGTGAGGTTGTGTCCTCGGATAGACAGAGCCCCATGGTGCGGCAGCGAAATCACACGGTACATGATGTAGTGATCTTTCCGATGGGGCTCTGGAACTTTCCAAAGTAGATTGGAGGCGTCAAGTTTAGACCTGTCAATCATCACCCTGCCTCCCTCGTCCACAACAGCACCTGAAGGACACACACAAATGATCCTCTTGATCTTGTAATCTTCTTTGTATAACTGTTTTCACATCTGAAAATAAATAACTGGCTTTGCAGAGCCGAATCCAAAGTTACACATTAGCCACACATTACCTGCATTGTTCAGTAGTCTGGTCTTGTGGTGGGGGTTGTCGTGATGTTCATTGGCTTGGTAGGAGATCAAGATGGTGAAGGTGTGTGGAGGAAGGACAGCAGGAGGAGAGGACACGGTGAAAGCGAAAGAGTCTGCAGCCGACCATCCCACTGACTGTGGCTTGTTCTGATCATACAAGATAACCCCATCTTTCACCTGAGAGGCAAAAAAACGAAGTGAGGAGGGAGAGGGGAAATTGTTTCTTCAGAGTTTAGTTGCAAAGACATAAAACAACTTGCACACAGACACACACATCCTCACCATGCTTTGTGTGAAAGAGGAAATGTTTTGCGTAGAGTTGTCAGGCATACGCTGGACTAGGCGACCGAGTCTAGGAGGAGCGGTCACTGCAAACATCACAGAGTGGTTTCTTCTGATGTCGATGACATCATTTGTTACGGCAAGAAGCTCCTGATCAGAAATTGGTGTCACAGAGCCTTGAAAGGTAACAAAGACACGGTGAGAGAGGAGAAGCTGACATAATGCTCTAAATTCAAACAACTTAAATTGTTCAGACTGGCTCAGAGTAAGTGGAATGAATTAAGGAAAGATGTGAGTGACTATTTTCAGCATTTAGCATTTGGCTTGTTGTTTCTGCTCGTGACATTAGAGCTTTTTTTAAAATAATTCCCTCTTGTGTTTTAAGAGTTCCCCCTTGTTTTTTTGTAAAATAATAACTTGGCAGTAAACTGATGTTTCCAAATCACATAACAGATCAAATGTATTGATAATGAGGTTAATCTCAAATTAAAAAGTAAGGGCAGGTTTACACTAAATGTCTTTGTCTGAGATGTACTATATTTTTTATAACCATCAAGATATTCTAGTAGAGGTTGGCTGAGTGTGACTTAAAGCCTCTCACAGAAGCTGTGTTGCTCCATAATGACACAGTAAATAAAAAAACTTTCTGTCAATTACAGAAAATAAATAAGACCTTTCATGTACACTTACTGTGGTAGTAGATTTTGAATCGTCTGAGTACATATAACTGTAAATATGACTATGGTAAAGAATATTATGAATTATTTAAATAGTTAAAGAGGACCCATTTTAGCCATGCAATCAATTTTCCATTACTAATCAATTTTAAACACAAATGTGTTTTTTAATTAACATTGGTAACATTTGTTTCATTTAAAAAAAAATGTATTTTAATATTTTAATTATTTTTCAAGTTGAGTCTTGAGTCATCAAGACAAGTCAAGTCCCGAGTCAAGTCACTCGATAGAGTACTGTTACATGTACAAGATAGAGTACTGTTACATGTACTATCCAGTCTTTATAAAGTGAAAAGACAAGGTATTAGAAGCCCGTCTATTAACAATATTATTGGCCAATTTATATAACCTGTTCAAAAAGAATGACAATTAATTGTATCTGTATTATCTTGGCACAGACGCAGCAATGATGATGGTCTGGTCTGAGTATTGAGTAGTAATAAGTACAACTAATGAGGCTTCTCTTTGGGGAAAAAACATAAGGTAGCTGGGGGTCTTTGATGTTGTGTGTTGCCATAGCGAGGAGTTTGACTGACAGCCAATCATCCAATCATGACAGTCACATACCAGGGAGCTTTTTGAGTCGTCCAATCATGATTCCCAGTTGGCGCTGCATACATACTTGATAGTTAGACAGAAACTTGACAACACTGAATTTCTATCATTTTATATTTAACAGCTAAAATTTAAACTTATGAACACACTCAAGTCATCATGCCTCAAGTCCAGGTTGAGTCTCAAGTCATTAACTTGCAAGTCCAAGTCGAGTCTCAAGTCATTTATTTTTTGTCAAGTCAAGTCGCAAGTCAAACAGTGACTCGAGTCGACTCGAGTCCAAGTCACCAAGTCTTAAGTCCACATCTCTGTAGAGAAATACTGCTGATGAATGTGTATGTTGGTGTGTTAGAACTATTTAACCCATTAAATAAAAAGCACAGAGGCACTATCAGCTAAGCACTGACTGACCACGTAGGCCAAAACATAATGCTTAAAATAAAAGCCATCCAGTGCCATTGTTCGATAACTACACTACATTTAGATAGCTTTCATTCTCAGTTTCATTTTATGAATTATTGCAGAAGGAATGAGACATAAAAATTCATGGAAGGCTGCTGTTTGCAGGGTCACTTGTACTTGCTGTACTTGATCCAAGAAATCCTACTTACAAATATCTCCTATCATCAATGACTTGACTTTAGGTGACTGTTGTACCATGTTTTTACTGTAACAGCCCACCTGGGTAGACCTCCATCTGATGATTTCTCTGCAGGGTGAGGACCAGAGAGTGGGCGGTTGTGCTGAAGATCTGGCGAGGGGCAAAGTTCACGCCGTCGTTCACCTGGAATTGAAAGCCTCCAGACAAAGCACCTACACAAGAACAGAGTGCTCATGAAGAAAACAGATGGGCTGTTTCTCTATTCATTCCTGACTCATCTGATGTGTCTGTTTGTTTAAAAGTCTAGAAACAGAAGCCAAATTCCAATGTCCCCCCTAGGCCTAAGCCCTGAACCCTGAGAGACTCCATCAACGTCACCCAGTGAGTGAGTACAAGAGGCTGCAAGAGCTCAAAATTGTCTAAAAAAGAATGGAAGAACACTTTGTAACTGATCATGTTGCCTGTAAGATATAAAAAATGCTACCAAATGTGGGTTTATGACTTTTTTTTTATTTTTTTTTTTTAAATTTTTTCATTTCTTAACAGCATTTCAGGGCTCAATGAGTCTATAGAATCTGGACTTATGGAACGTGTACAGGTTCAAAAGGCCTTTGAGAGAGCTCTTCTGAACTTCATTATTTGACAGTGGGACAGCCCTAAGCCCTTAAAGGTATACACAGTCCTTGAATTTGTGAGTGTGGACACAGAAAATAAGCAAGATAATATAAATACATGCTCACCGCTGTGCACAAACACCAGATGTCCGGTTTGTATGTGATTCTGGGTGAAGTTTAGGATCTGTCTGGAGGGGGCGCTCTTCAAAGCTAAGTGGCCGTTGCTGGGTGGTGTGATGATGAACTCCAGGGCCTCGGGCGGAGTGTCTGAGTCCTCTGCGCTAAGTTCATCAGGGGTGATTTCTGTCACTGAACCCACCCACACCTGCGGACATGAGAGAAAAGACAGAAAGAAAGGGGTCAGTCCTATGTTCTCAGCATTCTATGTTCCCTATATGGTCATATATGGTACATAATTAATAATAATTTTCGCTTTTTATCCTTGTATTATTCAAGATAGGAACATGTGCTTTTTACAATGGCGACTGAAATCTTTTTCAAATTCATTGTATACAATATTTTGGTGCTTGCTTGCTTTTGAAAATCTGATCAAACATGCAAAAATGTACATGTTTAGAACCAATCAGAATCTAATGTTGTCTGCCTTGTCACGTTTGACCAAAGGTGTAACATTTAGAGACCTACAAAATGAAATACAAAGTTAACCACTGGTTTTATTCAGCCTGGATAGGATTATATAATCAATCCCTCCTTAGGGCTAATAGAGATAATCATATAAGTGTATATTGGCATTCCCCACCTTCAAACCCTTGTTGGTTGTAACAACAGGAGTCTCATCATTGACAGGTGTGACACTGATGTGAACGGTGCAAGGCAGACTGTGCTTTCTGATTTCCGTCTGATTGGCCAAAATGGTAAAGTTGTCTCTCCGTGACTCGCTGCCATCGTGGATGTATGAGATGTACTCACGTTCCACCTGTGAACAGAAGTGAGGAGGGGAATATTGATGCAGAGATAGATTCTAGCACCATAAGTGTTGATGTTGAAAATACTGCAACACTTCAACATAAGGAGGCAAGAGTATCTGTTGACAGAGCTGTATATCATTTACTAAAAGCACATTAACACTGAAATGATTTTACCTCACCCTAACTTTTTGTGTGTGTGTGTGTGTGTGCTCAGTCAAACCTCCGTGTCTGTGAAGGCAGTGATGGGCATCCCAGGAATCCGGCTGTGCTCCAAGTGTCCGTGTCGCGGTGGAACGATGACCTGGTACAGGAAGTTCATCCCTGAGAAGTGATGATTTGTGACTTTGATGACGTCAGATGTCAGCGGCAGGGACGACCCCTCATCAAGGGACAAGTCAGACACCTGTAGACAGATGGTAGTACTGATTTGACTAGTTTGTTGGATTGTCACGAGTCACATTGGTTGGTAAGTTGGTCAACTGTTCAATTGATTCCTCCTGTGTGTAACCTTTGCTTTGGAAATCTTTCTCTTCCTTTAGTGCAACTCTTTCCTTTTTCAAGGTCATCACTAACCTTGACATACATTCTTTACCTGTAGAGGAAGCAGGTTAGGGATGATATCGATCTTCAGCCTGATGGATCCAACCTTTGTGACTCCGTTGGTCGCCTCCAACAGAACAGAGTCATTGGCACTTCCTGCTGCCTGCTGATGGTAGATGATCAATCCCTGGTTGAGATCCTCTTGTGTGAAGGAGTTTGTTGGCTTTTCTCTGATGTCCTGCATGGAGAGACAGAGCAGAGAAGCCCATCAAAGGATGTTTCTTCTTGCATTCTTTTGTCACCACTAAAATAGCAATGTACACTTTTTGTGGGTTATTTGCTCTTTGCTGATATTTTGATCGATCAAATTGGGGAATTTAAATAAATATGCATGAGTTAGCATGCACTAAACTACTAACAGACATATTTTGCGGTTAGCAGGTAAACAAATTGGGGCATTTCACTACTCCATTTACTCACCTTTAAACTCAAAAGACATGGGTTAATAGTTGGCTGTAAAGTTGGCTTTACTTACTTGATAGAAATGCTGCTCTTCTCCATTGTAGTTCTGTTGATTGACATTGGGGAGAGACCGCTGAAGAAAACCCTGGGTTGGAGGACTTTGGACAGTGAAAACTATCTCTGAGGCCTGGCTGTCCTCATGAACCACCTGTTCAGACAAAACGGCACATAACCTGAAGCACAAATGTAATCTGTCAATCTTCAGGATCAAATACAGGATGTACAGTGACTTCCTGGTTAAGTAATCAAAGAATACTATATTATGGTAACTGGCTTACCTCTAAGTGCTCCCTGGTTATGGAAACATTCTTTCCCTCTTCCACCAGCACTGGATGGTTACTTATGACCGTTGGCGGCCTTTGGTGACTCTCCAGGTAGATTTTTACCAGCACTCCAATGTCCAGATGCACCTCCCTCCTCCCTCTGCTCAGTCGCCTGGCTGCACTCTTCTCCCTTGCTCTTGCTGTCACATTGAACCCATCTGACAACTCCTGGCTGCCGCCATGTTGATACGCTAGACGCCCAGCCACCAAATCTTGCTGAGTGAATATTGTAATTGCAGCTCTTTCTGCTTGAGTCTCACTATCTCCATCTTTGAAAAAGAGTACACCATGTTTAGGTGGAAGGAAGACCTCAAATGTCACTTCCTGCAGGTCTCTGATGTCAAGGTTGCTGAGGATGCTGAGGTTAGCAGAGGTCAAGGTTGTGAGTCCACCTCGCTGGACCGTGAGGCCTGTGTTGTTCTCAGCCTGAAGGTAAGGATCCTGGGCCATCACCTGCACGAGCCAGTGGATTACAGAACACAGACAGAAAGAAATTACTCACAGCAGGAACATTTTACATCTCTAGGGTTACTATTTACACACAAAAACCACTTATTTTATGTTATTACCAGTAAATAATTTGAAGGAGAAGGAACTATGAGCATCACAAATGAAAACTATTTATAAATAACAATGAATATGATGAAATAACTTTGTAGTTTGCCACTTCGTTTACAATGTTTACAGTGAAGTTGATCAAAAGGCATTTTCCTTGTAAAATATATATAAGTAAATCTATAAAATACATTTAAAGCTGTATAAACCAAGTATGATAACATTAATATTACCTCAAGCAGTGTCGAAACATAATGTTTCCCATCTGATACGAAAATAACAAAACGCCCGAAACTCACTCCTCTGTGGACAAACAGCACTTTTTTCTGAGAGGAGAGAAAGGAGGAGATTTTGACAGAATACAGAAGGAAACCAGCAAACTTTGTGATTGAACATACACAAACAGCAGAAACAACAGTATTAAACTTTGAGTACAACAGAGTACCAAGAAATGAGAGGCACCCAAATTTACTGCTTTATGTGTAGGTTCTTCAAACAGTGTCTAAAATCCCCATTCTTTACAGTGATGTCTGCGTTGCTGACATCACAAATAAAGAATTAACTAGATACTTAAACAGTGAATCCAAATACCTTTGAATTCTAAATATTTTACCACCTGGATGGCCAAGACTCTTCCCTGATAAATTGTGCTAACCTGCTCGAGGTCCCGCTGTGTGAACTCGTACAGCTTGTGACTGGGATCACTGGCCAGCACCAGCTCTCCCATGGGAATCCCCCTCCGTGTATACACCAACCAACTCTCATCGAAGTCTGTGTCGTCATCCCTGTACCGGAGGTCATTCAGCGTCACCAGTCTCTGTCCATCGCGGGCCACATGGAAAACTTTATCGACAACCCTTACAGGTCTCTGGTCGTTTACAAGCTGCACAGAGATGTTAAAGGTGTGTTCGCCTGTGTTTCTATCCTCTTTCTTGCTGGTGTGTCTGTGCGCTTTGTAAACCTTAATTTGAAATGTGAAGGAATCGTGCTTGGTCTCGCTGTCATCATGAACGTACATGATCCTCTCCTCAATTATATCCTGACTTGTGAATGTCACAATGTTGTTGTTAATGGAGGTTGAGTTGGAGAGGTTGATCCTCCTGATCTGGCCGTGTTTAGGGCCGTCTGTGATGCTGTAGTGGACCTCCCGGTTATTTTCTGTGTAAGTAAACAGAATGTCTTTATTGATGACTTTACTTCCTCCTTCCAGGACTGAAAGGCCTTTGTTCAGAACTATGTTGGCTGTCGACTCTGTTTTAATGTTGATTCTGAAATCATAAATTGTTGAGAATGCATGTGTAGTAAACACCTGAAAGCTGAAAGTGTCTCTTGCGTCATAGTGCAGCCTGCTGTGCAGCTCATATTTCACCAAGCCATCAGTGACATTCTTTTGGCTGAAGGTTGACTTCCTTCTAAGTACTTTGTTGTTAAGGTAAAGCTGCCCTTTCTTTGGTACTGTTAGAAGCCTGAAGAAGAGGTCGCTCTCATTGAGTTTAACACCCTTAGAGATCACATGGAGGTCTTCTGGTGTGACAGCTGTACTCAGAACACCGTTGACCTCCAATTTGCTTCGTGTGATCTTGAAGTGAATCCAGTTGATCAAAATAGGAAACATCACCTCCTCAGTCGCCTTTGTACCAACGCTGATTTTACATCTGAAGTGATCAGTGATGTTGTTCTGAGTCTGAAGGCCATGATAAGTGCTGATGTATCTGATCCGTTCTTTCTTGAGAAGATTCTGAGAGAAGGAAGTTGTTGGTTTCCAGTCCCCATTTGAGTGCAAGCGCTGAAGTTCACCAAAGTGGGGCAACTCTGTAATGTCATAGTGGATTTCCAATGCCTGATCAGCCACATTAACTTCTACAGCAAGGTTAACTGTTGAGATGACGGAAGCTTCTCCTTGGTTCACCTCCAGTCCAGTGTTATTCACCAGTTTGTGTTCCAGTGGCAACGCCATAATTCTCAAAACAACTGTGTTGCTCAACTGTTGAAAGGAGGGAGAAGAACATAACACAAATGTGAGGATAGTAGAAGGATAGAGGAAACAAGGGAAGAAAGGAGGCAACAGGAGATGAGGAGGGGAGCATAAACAGAAATTAAAGGTTAGTCAATTGTATACTGATTTGAATGATGTGATGGGAATGTAATTCGTTTGCATGCAAATAATGGAGAAAAAATGTTAATATGTAACGTTCTTGATGTTAGAGCTTATGGATTTATTGTGTCTCAGGTAAGCTAAAACGTACTTACCCTCTGCCCATCACTAACCCGGAGGGCCAGCCTGGAGGTGGGGAGGCGGGTGTGGACAAAGTGGATCTTGCCCTCCTCCAGATCATTAAGTGAGAACAAGTTAATGGGCCTGGAAAATAGAGGTAATCATGTTAGCTTGCATGGGTATACCTCTGAAACTACAGGTACGGTTGGTTCTAAGAAGATTTGCCAGGCATTTGCAAGCCTCTCAAGCCCTAGAACAAACCTGCCAGGGTAATCCTTGTGCTCTAGGTGTCCGGCTACAGTGTTGAGGTTTCCCAGGGAGCTGAACATCAGCTCTGCAGGACTGCTGTCAGGGTCTGACACTCTCAGCACATCTGTTGTCAGCTGGAGACATTGTGGTAATAACAACTTTCAGTTTTTTTACTCATCACATACATATCATTTAGACATTCTGCCATAGCTACCTTGCGTTTGGACTTCTCCAGTACAGTGAAAAGATTTCCCTCCGGCAGGCTAAGCACAGGTGCATCATTAACAGGACTGATGTTGATATCAAAGCGGTGCAGGCGGTTGCCCTTCAGAAACATAGGAAGCTTCTTCTTATTGTTGGAGAATACTGAAAACATAAAGAAGTCATGCTGGTCCTCTGACCCACTGTGAACATACATCACCCGGCCCTGCCACAGGTCCAGCATACTAAAAGTCTGGTCAACCTCTTCTTCTCCTATTGTGATAGTCCTCTCCTGTCCCTCGCCCAAAATCCCATCCAGGTCCGGACTGAGGTCCAGTCGGAGCTGACCATGGGTAGGTTGCTCCTCAATGCGGAACATCAACTGGGCTGGATGAATGCCAAATTTCCGGAAATCCAGATTTACCTGGAAGGGATGGCAAAATAGACACCTGTCAAATAATTAAAAGGAAAAATTAAAGCCTTGAAGAGCATATTACAAGGAGACAACTTGTCCTACCCTAATGTGTTTGGGCTCCAGTGGTGCACGGCCTCCCTCCACTACCTCTAGCTTTCTCAGCAACAAAAAGTTAGGATTCTTCTTATTGTTGGTCATTGGTTCTGTAGTTGCAACATCAAACTTGTGATGATCTGTTGGACTAGTGGTGGTCACTTCATCTGGAGCTTGCCCTGTCATACAGGCCACAGTGATGTCCTTGGTGATGGTAGCATGAGGTAGGCCTGTTCTATTAGTGTTCACCCTAATGTCTCGAAGGCAGCCTTTAAAAGAGCTTCCTCCAACCAGTTTCTCCCTAGGTGCAGAAGACAACAGCCCAGCTTTCCGTGCTTCTCCACGGGCTTCTTTGTTCAGTCCTCCCAAGAAGAGAGGGCCTTTGAGTTGGATGACCTTTGGCTCAAGACTCAGGTTGGCCTTGACCAACTCCTCGCCCACCTTCAGCTGGATGCTGTGGGGCAGCAGGTGCAGCTGGATCGGATACCAGGTGTGGTTGCTGTGAACATCTGTAAGAGAATGCAGCTCAGTCTTACTCCCCTTTCCATTTCCTAGTGTTGCCACCAGGTGACCATCTCTGATCTCTAGTGCAACAAACACTCCCTTGGTGCCTGAGCTAAACAGCACTATGCCATCTTCTTCTCTTGCCGAGGGGTGAAACTCACATTCAAACACACCTTCCTGTAACACCTCCCATGGTGGTAGAGATATAAAGGCTTTAGAGCTGAAAAAACTGACAGAATCTTCTACTGTTGCAGAAAACTGTGCATTACAGCCAAGAGAAACCTCATGGACACTCTTGTACCCAGAATAAGGCCTCAGGCTGGAAAGCAAGTTATGTTCATTGAACACAGCTTCGTCTATGCAACCTCTAAATCCAACAGAGATGTTTAGAAGGTGTGGGTGGTTCAGTCCGGCTGCCCAACCAACATAAAGCCCATCCTCCACATTAAGCTTCAGATCTGGTCCTGGCATACGGAGGCTGGTATGAGAGTTTCTGTCCACGGTCATGTTGACAATATGGCGGTTGTGGATGAGCTCCACGGAATGCCATGCTAGGTCGCTAAGATGGATACCCTTTTCTGAGCGTAATGAACGCTCACCTGATCCAAGGTCCAGACGTACCTGAGGAATGAAGGGGGAAAGTAAAAGTGTGAGGAAAGGCTAGAATGAAAGGTGATAGCCAAGACAAAGAAAGCGCAAGTCTTTCTTTATCTCCATTTATGCGCTAACACAAAATAATTAATTAGTAAGACAAAGAGTTGCAATAAAAGCAACACGCAAGAAAGCAGGCATAACATGTTGATGAGTTCAGTGTGCATAATTTAAGACTGTAGATGAAAGGATTAGTTCACAAACACAAATGCAACTATACTCATGAGCAGCTCCTTGCCCTGTACTTGAAATTTTCATTAAACTATAGAGGCTTTCTCTCTTGGGTCATGACGGAACTTGCTCTGAAATGAAGCCTGTGCCAGGGGGTTATTTTTTTCACTTTGCAAGTAATCCGACACCCAGCTGTGTGCGTTCAGACTTCTCTCTGGCTCTCCTCAGGATAGTAAAGGCCAATATATGAGCTAAAAGGGCCCGAGGGGAAAATATTTTCTCTTATTTTGAAGGTGTGAGGCATCTTTCCGTGAGCGCCTCTGGGCAGGTTTTACTTTGAATCATTTCATATTATTAATATCCAGACTGCGTTTCCCTGTCCAAAAGCAAACGGTTACAAAATGTAATTCTTTAAAATTAACAATCACATATTTTGCCATCCTAAAAGAGATTCCTGTCAGTAGCTTATTCCACCTTTCCACGATCTCAATATGTGTTTCAGCCTACCTGCAGGCGCCCAGAGAACAGCTCCAGAAGCAAGAAGTCTGTGCGACCAGCTGCCAAAAACAGCAGCCCTGTCTGACTGGAGGTTCTAAAACGTACATGGAGCAACGTCTGAATGGAAGCCTCCTCTGTCCGTAGGTGGATGTAGCCGTCACCGTAGAACGATACTAACAGAAGTGAAAATGGAAACGGGTGAGAAGTTTGGAAAAAAAGGTGTATGAAAACTTTTTACTGACTTACAATGAAACAGTGGAAGGTTGATAGCAGCATAGATCAATAGCATTGGCAGAACTTTTGGATTTTATAGTCAGAAAAGAACGCAGTAGTTCAAACAATTTCACTAATATGCTGACATAAAGTGGGTGGTTGCTATATCAATGCATCAAATGATACCAAATACTTGTGTATTTTGTTTCACTGCTAAGAATTTACTGCAAAGTTGCTTATTAATTTCTGAAGTGATATTTCAGACTGTAGTTTGTGTTGTTGATGTTCACATTATGCTTGACATGAAGCCATTTTTTTAATCTACTAAAAGTCTTAGTAATTTCTGTTACATTGAAATCTATCAACATCCAAAAAATCTAATGAACATTTAGTGAGCAAAGGCCTTTTTCTCCGTAAAGGCTATTCCATTAATCTGTATACTATTGACTGGTTTGCCAAAGTGGCATTTACTCTGCACTTTACACCAGTTATCTGAATTCTTTTAATGACTACTAATGGATTCTGGTGCGGATCATCCTGAAATGTTCTGATGCTAATTAGTCTTAACTATTGACCCAAATGACCCTGTTTGGACATTTAGTTGTCAAATAGTCTAAGAGCACAAATGTAGCTAACTGGAATTGAAAACCAGTGTGCTTTAAGCAAATATAGTTCTGTAAATGACAAGTATCATTCATGACTATCAGGCCAGATATAAACTAGCTAGTCTGAACATGGTATATTGACCATGATTAGCCTACATTCATGCTAGCTTCTTTGTGAGGCTGTACTCAGTCGAAGGGGTCATTGGAGTTCAATGCAAAGGCTAACGTGCTAACAGGCTCACAAGGACAATGCTGAAGATTGACAGGCATGATGTCTATTGTGGTCATTATATTTGTTTAGCATCTATCATGCTTACATTTCCTAATTAGCGCTTAAACACACAAGTATAGCTGAGGCTCAGGAGAATTATGTTAGCAATAGTTTAGCAGGTAATCGGTGATGGACTACTTAACATTTTGACATGAAGACGGTGCTACATAGGCAATCTGCGTCAGCATCATGGCTCTCATGGAGGAAAAGGCATGAGGTCTCCAAAATCGTAAAGCATTATCTGGGAGCCACAAAGATCTGTAGGCTAGTGGATAGTGGTTAGATAATTTTGTCTGGACTAAAGTGGTGCACCAGCTGACCAACTGTCTGTCCATAGTCATGCCCTGAGTCTAGCACTTAACCTAAAATCAAAGATTAATTTCCCTTACATTTACATTTATTTGATGTACACTTTAAAAATGAAGTGTTGCATCATCAAAGTTTCTGAAAGGGTTATATAACTGTGAGGCCAGCTTTTATTACCACTCACATCGGAGGAAAAAAAACAGTAGTCTACATTTTAATCGATTTGACCCACAAAGCCGCCATGTTCGAGCACTCTGTCAAAATGACTGTCAATTTGTGGACACCATAACACTGCAAATGGAGGTCAGAAAGATGACGTGTGTGTTTGGTTGGGGACGGCTGACACTCAGTGAGACTGAGTAATGGTTCACATGAAAACCAGCTCAAAGAAAACAGAAATTGTTTTGTACATCAGACTAGTTTTTTTCTTTTCTCAATAAAAAGAGTTAACTATCATGTAGGGGAGAAAACCAAGCCAAGACATTTAATGAAAACATGACTCAGAAAAGCAGCTGTGTACATCTCACAAAGTCAACAGTGTAATTACATGAAAACCAATAATTAATGTTCCCACATCAAATCGAAAGGACGCATAAAACAACAGAAACAACCATGCAGGTGGTTAACATTGCCCCTTCATCTGTATCAATATTTAGGAAAGTATGAACAATTTTAGATTACTGGGGTAAAACTATTTCGGGACAGCTTTTTGTCTAATGTAAGGATAAGTCTTCTTGGTTAAATGTTTTTCCTATAGTTCAACATGATTGTTATTTGAGTTCAACATTCAATATGCATTCATTAAAACAGCCTTTTCTTTTTGTATAACTTGTCTTTAAAAACAAGTAGAAATCAATGAAAAAACTATTATTATTTTTTTAATGCATATTTTATCCTTATTTTGTTTGCCTGCCATGCATTCTTTGGTGTCTCTTGTCATTATGTGTTTTTATCATATTGCCTAAAGTCCCTCCACATCTGTGGTTGTGAAATGTGCTGCATTACTATTGCTATGTGTCATAAGACAGGGCCCAGTGAGAAGTACTCAGTCAGCAAGCTGGCCCAACATGACACTCAGCATAAAGCCTATAAACCCACTGTCAGAATAGCCTCTGTGTGTCCATCTATCCCTAATCTGCCTCTATGATACCATTGCACATTGGATTATTAGTAATCTTCCTACAGTCGCAGACACAGCACGAATGTGAACGCAGGTCTTGGATGCTCAGTCATAAGCAGGGGTAAAGGTGGAGACATATACAACCGTTTGAGGTTATGCTGATGGCTCTGGAATGTTAGTCACGCACATGCAGAAATCTTTGTTAGGAAAAGCTGATATTTTGGTGGTTATTATTAATATTGGATCAGACAAGAGTAATCCACTTCAAGAGCTGACATATCTCTTAGAAAGTCAACTCTCCTGTGTGGATTTAGAAACACTCCAAGTAAAATTAATACAGATTTTTCTGTACACAAGAAACCAAGGGAAAAAAATAGTTTTGATTTAAACAAGTCACATTTATAGAAAATATTACATTACTATCTTATAATCCAAACTTTTAACATTGTGACATCGGATCAAGTACTGCATTATCCCTGTGCAAAAGTAAGTATCCAACCAAAAATATAAACCAGCAGCAACTTGCCACATATCTACAGACAATAATAGACTGGTTTTAACATTAAGCTGCCAATTGTAACAGACACATTTAACTAAATCAGAGGTTGTAGGCTACAACATCAAGACTGCATTTACGGCATTACCATTCACATTGGCATTAATTCATTTAAAGTGGATGAGTGATTCATATTGGGACAACTCATCTTGTAGGTGAATGTTAAATTAGAGTTAGCACAACCATTAGACACAACACTTTTACATTCTTCTATAAGAGAAGCCTTTCTAGGGCTTATTATAACGTGCAGAAAAACAGTCAGCTTTAATGTAGCATCATTGTTCTCAGTTCTCTCCTCTGCAGAGCCTTACCTCCATGAACTTGTCCTGTGGAAATCAGCAGGAGCAGAAACAGACCCACAAAACTCCCCATTGTTAGTTTGGCCCTTTAAATCTAACTTGCATTCAGTAAAGAGCAACATCTGGCTGCTTGAATGTGCCGTCCATTGTCTTTACTGCTCATTAATTGCGACTGAGTTGAAACAACTTACAGTCTCTGCTTGCTTTGGCTTGCAGCTTTTAAAATCTGTACCTGTGCATGTGAACACAGCACAGAGAGGTGGAGTTCCACCCTCTGACCCTCCCCTTGGCCGGGGGGCATAGTACCAACCATGAACACAAGAGGGAACTGTCATAACATTTAAAGAGACACGGGGGGGAGATGCTCTCAATAGAAAGCAGCTTGTTTGTGATTTTTCCTCATTAGAAACTGGACCTTATGTGCAGATACGAATTGAAAACTAGAGCACGATAGAATACTGTGAGTTGAACCTGTCCTTAGTTTAACTGTTAAGTATGTATACATTTTTCGGCTAGAAATTTATCATGATGAAAGTTTACCTACTTTTTAATGTTGTTTTTGACTACAGTGACTACACTCTTACTTGTAGTTTAACTGGTCAAAGATCAAATGTGGCTTCCTTACCCCAAAACTACAACTACTGCCTGAAAGCTAACTGCTCCAAAATGTACTGATGCTCCAAAATTATATACGTGTTATTTTATGATTACAAAAGTTTATCACAGATGATCCTTTATGAGGAAAAATAAAATGGAATGGTAATTGGATTGTACTTTTCTAGTCTTGCTTGCAACCACTCAAAGTCCTTTTACACTACATGCAACATTCACCCATTCACACACACACATTCACACACTGATGGAGGAAGCTGCTACGCAAAGTGCTGTCAATCAGTCATCACATTCATACACCGATGGCTATGCCACCGGCAGCAATTTGGGGATTAGTGTCTTGCCCGAGGACACTTTGACATGTAAACTGAAGGAGCTGGGGATCAAACCACCAACCTTCCAATTAAAAGACGACCGACTCTTCCACTGAGCCACAGCCAACCCCACTAAATAAGTGTAAAAGAAACAGAAAATCCTAAACATATTTTTTTTCTTTTTTTAAATGAGTTGAGTACAGAAATCAAAGAGGAACTTAACACCAAATTCCCATGTTTGATTTAATTCATTTGAACTTTAATAAAGTGAATCTCTTGTGCCATGACAGTTTCTTGGCCTTTTACCAGACAAGAGTAAAACCACCCTCTGGACCAATACATAAATAAAAGATAAATAATACATAATTTCTGATTTATCCTTGTGATATAATGACAGTCTGTCCAGGGTGCACCCCACTTATCACCCAATGCACATTTGGATATGCCCCATGGCTCCATGACCCTAAAAAAACGATACATGGGTATAAATATGAATATAAATATAAATGTATGAAAGTCTGTGGCATTGTATTCAACTCCTCAACCCTGGAGGCAACATCACCACCCTACAAAGACATAAAATGCAGAAATCCTCTGCTGTGTGCAAACTTAAGGGTTAGATGTAATTTGCAAAGATATCTAAAATATGTGACCAAAAGAAGTAGTAGTAGAAGTAGCAGAAATGATATTTTACAAAGTTATATTAAGTGTTGGTAAGTGAACATCCTCCTTACCACTCACCATTCACCATAGTCTATTTTCAATCTCAGTACTTCAGAGCACAATGTCTGATTCAAAATTGTTCTCAAGTAAAGTACAAGTACTTCCTGCAAAGCTACTTTCTATTGAAAATGCCAGTAAAGCAACTTCTGAATTCAATCGATTTGCTGTGATAGATAGAATAGATAAAAAATACAAGAAGATCAGATCAATGTGAAGAATAGGAAGGAACAGAGTGTGCAATAGAGCTTAAACAGAAGAGCGAGAGAGGGGAAGTAAAAGGGTTAGAGAGGTTGAGGGAAGGAAATGTCCAGTGGCTGATTGAGGTGAAGTCGAAGCCTGGGTGTGATTGTTCAAACTGCAGGACACACTCCCTGGTCTGTATCCTGAACCCCGCCCACCCACACACGCACATGCACACACACATACACAAATCACGCACACACACACAGACGCACACACAGACACATTGAAATGTTGCTGCAGCTCTAAAGAGAGTTTGCTCCATTAAACTGTTGAAAGAACACATGAGGGCTTTTATTCAGCTGCTGATTCAAACTCTGCTCGGCTCTCACATGAGAGGGGTGCTGGCTTTACGTTTAGTTCCCAGGATGTTGAATAATAAACTCTGCAGCCTGGTTTCTTAAATAAAAAGGTCACACCCAAAATGGGTCACAGTTCAGCTGGTGAGGGGTCCTCTCACGACGAGAGTGGCGGTGTGTTTTTAATGAGCCTGGATCCCACGCTGAGAGGATTACCGTCTTGTCTTTTGGGCTTGAAAAGTCTTTTAAGTGTTTCTTTAACTCTCACACTACACTAGCAGACAGCTGAATGTTTATATTGAGCTCACATGCAATGAATGAATCTTCTTTGGAATGATGCATTTACATTCTGATGCGCCACTCATAAAAACAAATGAATCACATATAGAAGGTTGTAAAGTGGCATTGTTAACAATCCAAATAACTATAGCATTTTTATTAGCAATTGGTGCTATTTTAGGAAACACTGCAAGTGATTACGTTATAGGTTCTTGCTTAAAGAAATGAACCTTAAAGTAACATTGTCTTTGAATGTGAGATAATAATTATTTTATTGTGTATGATAATATTTTACTCAGCTGGATAAAGTGTTCCATTATAATTTAAAGTAGAAGATTGTATATATTATATTTGACTTATAATGCAACCCAAATGGGATCAGACAGTTGTTAAGATTTTACCTGTTTTATCAGACCTGCTTGGAAATAAAAAGCAATGGTGAACATTTATAGGCCATCCCGTCTCTGTATAATCAAAGTGCGTGTTGGCCTCTACCAGGGTTTGCCCTTGTCACCGATTCTGTTTGTGATTTTCATGGACAGCCGGGGGGGGACCTCAGAATGTCATCGCTGCTTTTTGCAGATGATGTCCTGTTGGCTTCATCAAAGTGGGACCTCCAGCAGGCATTGGGGCGGTTGGGATGAGTGTCAGCACCTCCAAGTCTGAGGCCATGGTTCTTTGCCCAGAAAATGCTGGATTGCCTCCTCCGGGTGGGGAGTCAGTCTCAAGTGAAGGAGTTTAAGTATCTCGGGGTCTTGTTCACGAGTTAGGGTAAAATGGATTGTGAGATTGACAGGTGGATCGATGCAGCATCAGCAGTAATGCTGGCATTGTACCGGCCCGTCGTGGTGCACAGGGAGCTGAGCCTGAACGCAAAGCTTTACAAGTGGCCAAAATAAGTTTCCTCCGAAGGATATCTGGGCTCAGCCTTAGAAATATGATGATCCCGAATTTACCCCCTGGGGATCAATAAAGGATTATCTTATGTAAGGCACTCGGACATCCAGAGGGAGCTTGCTACTCCTTCGCATTGAAAGGAGCCAACTGAGGTGGTTTGGGCATCTGATTTGGATGCCTCCTGGGTGCCTCCTTTGAAGGTTTTCCGGGCACGTCCAACTGGGAGGAGAACCCGGGGCAGACCCAGAGCTCACTGGAGGGATTAAATATCCCATCTAGCCTGGGATTGCCTTAGAATCCCCCAGGAGGAACTGGAAAATGTTGCTGGGGAGAGGGACGCCTGGGTCACCTTGCTTAGCCTGCTGCCACTGCGACTCGGCCCAAGATAAGTGGAAGATAATGGATGGATGGATGGACCATTTAATTCAAATAATTTTAGATGTTGCAGAGCTACTTCCTGGTTCAGACTCTTGGTTCTGACATGCTGTTTCACAATCCAATGGAGTAATATTAAGCATATTTTGGATCACAAGTTCAGATGACAGAGACATATTAAAAACCACCTGTTTGTTCGTCCCTCAGGTTCCTTGCCCTCTTGGAAGCAATTGTATGCTTTGGCCAAGAGTGTTGCTGCAACCGCAAATTCAGCAAGTTTGATAGGTGGAATGTCACGGTCAGACCCACTCAGAGAAAAGGCTGGGCCCCTGAAAAGGTCCAGTGAAGGGCCCTCAAATAACTAGATTTATTCAAATCAATGAATGGGTTATTATCTCAACACTCTCTCTCATACATACAAAAGCTGATGATGATCCACTTTATCTTCTTGCGAGAGGAAGAGGTGCTAGTGCCTTCTCTGGCACTAGTACTAGTTTTTCCACCTGCAGAAGACCATTGTGGGTCGAAACGTGATTATTAAAGTTTTTGTGGCATTGAGCAGGCTTTTCTTCTTTTCCTTGCTGCTCTTTTTTGATTGCCCTGCAACTACATATATTACAACCCATCTAAAATGACACTCAAAAGATGTTGGATGGTATGCAATGATCCAACAAACTGCAGAAAGGTGTGCAAGCCCAGAAAATTGTTGCATCTTCTTTGAGAGCCAAAGCTTTGAAAGTGGTATAAAAGAAGGTCGAGAACAGGAACCACCTGGCTGCGGGTAAGGAAGACAGCGTACAGCAGGAAGAGATGCAGGATTGGGACCGATTTAACCCAGCAGCAGCTAAAACAACAAAAACATTGCACACAGCTGGATGGACAAGTGGAAAAGGTCCCTGCTCCTTTCCATGTCAGTTTGCTGTGTTCAACCTACCAGGCAAAGAAAAGAGAACAGAGACAAAACCTGCTTCCCTTTTGGAAAATGAGTGTACAATGTTTCCCCATCCTTCCTTCCTCACATTTGTATCCGACATGTGCCGGCACATCTATCAATGCTTCCAGTGTGACTTCCAGTTTTCATGTGGAGATTGATGCTGAGGTTATTGATTTTTAATTTGCAAAACATACAATACAAAATGGATAAATAGCCCAGGAAATGATCCACCTGTGCAGTCGCAGTGTTTTGGTACTTGCACAAAAATAAAGTTAATGGGAGAAGGCTTAAAACTCTGTGTGGGCTCTGCTATAAACCTTTGCCCGAGCCTTTAGTCCATTTCAAGTATAAATACAGTAATTGAGTGACACATCTATTTTCTATTTCTGAACTGGTTGCGTAAGTGCAGAGAGAGAAAGAAAAGGGCTGTGGAGGAAGGCCAGAGTCGCAGACAGAGAGAAAGAGATGCAGAATAAGTTTAGAAAGAGGCTGTCAGGGATCCAAAGATAGACTTTAAACTACTGAGGACACATTTAATTACAAAGACGCTGCTTTACTTCGCTCTGTGCATTTTTAGCATTCAGCTGAAATATCGTGACATTTTTAACAAAACTCAGCAAAGAGCAGCTCAGGACATTTGATCTTTTGTAGTGGGAAGATTGCACATTTGTGTGTGTGTGTGTGTGTGTGTGTGTGTGTGTGTGTGTGTAGGTGTGTGTGTCTGTGTGTGTGTGTCTGTGTGCGTGTGTGTATCTCATCTCCATTGGCACCTCTAACAATGTTATGGGGAACTTTCCAGTTATTTGATATTTCTCTCCTAAAACGTGCAATGTGATGCTGGGACCAGCTGCTACCTTAGCTTGGGGACACCTCAGAGTCTTTGTCTGTGTGCGTGTGTGTGTGTGCATGCGTGCATGCGTATGTGAGTGCCCACGTGCACAAGATAGTGATTGAGGATTGAGTCACTTTGAGTCATAGCTGCTTTATTTAGAATGTTGAGAGAAGAGATTATAATAATCACAAAGAAAGGGCAAGAAAATATTTTGTGAAATAAGAAGTTGTAACAATGAAATCAGTCATCAGATAGATAGATAGATAGATAGATAGATAGATCATGTTATTGAATGTACAAAGTTAACCATGTGCAAAGATGTATTATTACCACTAATTCCGGTTGTGCTATTGCTAATAATCATTTGCTAACTGTTCATCAGAAACAGACTCACTCCCTTTCAACCTCACATTCAGTCTTGCTTTGGATCTAATCGGGTCAGTTTGTAGGTGTTGGCAGCTCTCACACACTTTGGAAAACAAGACTGACATTCTGCTGAAGCTTAGTGCTAACAACAGCATGCTAATATGCTAGCAATGGCAATGCTAACATGTCAATGGCTGGCAGGTATATGTTTTGACACTGAAATCTGGAGGGCTCTTAAGTGAGAAAACCTGCAGATTAAACGTTTAGTGCAGTCTTACATTTCCTCTCGTCCTTAAGATCATATGAAACAGATTGCTCTGAGACAACAAAAACGGGCAACATCTGCAAGATCAGCACTTAAAATGAGTGAGGAGTGACGGGAAGGGAAAGTGCAGAAAAGGAAGGATGGGAAGGGATGAGAGGAAACGGCCTGTGGTCGTCTCATCGTGTTTTGTTTTCAAAATGGAAGGAAAGTTAGAGAAATGGAAGAAGCTTGGTCATCAATGTTTCCTTTTTTTAATCTTTATAAACACAATGAGAGTGGTGATAGTCTATAAAAATCTTTCCAAAACAAGTGCACAAGGTAGTCACATGTTAGCTGTCAAAGGAACAAGAAACTCTTTACGCTTTAACCAGTTTACAAGCACATAAACACACTTTCTAATGCAGATACGTGCATGCGTGCAGGTATTCACATAAATCCAAAGTTCCACATTTCTCTCACTTCCTTGACACAATATCTCGCTTTCAGCTGAGGATTGTTTTGCTCTGATTGCTGCTCTTCCTCCTCATCACTGTGACAAAGGTCAGTCCACAGGCACAATGGCTGCCAGCAGCTGGAGGCCTGACTCACTGCCAAGCCATTTGACCGTGCAGCTTATCAGATGATTTAACATCATGAAGAGTTCTGAAAGCCAAACATCATCTGAGTCACTGCATCTGTCTCAGTCATAACAACAAACTAAAAAAAGCATTGATTGACACGGTTCATCATGTCACTCACTAAACTTGATTTTAAGATGCTTGTCAAACACGTTCACAATACAACACACCCTTTATACTTGTGGTGACACACACAGGGCATACTAGTTTAAATGTGTGATGTGCTGCCAAAACTTTGCAGCTGGTTGGTTTTCAATCCTTCGACTTGTTGTGTTTTTTCTCACAAGAATGTATTAAAAAACTGATGAGACTTGTTTGTGGGTTTTAAAACAGGAATTGGTTACTTACAATGTGCTCTACCCAAAGCTTGAATATGGTCTCTCCCTGTTATCTTTTCCCAGGCAGCATTTGACTGGATTTTTCACCAGCAATTCACACAGCAACAGCTATTTTTGTTGGAGGGATGGCCCAAAAAACACACTGTAAAAAAACATGGCAAATAATATTTTATGTGCTGGGAGATAATTTGAAAGGACACGGTCCTAAATGACTATAATGTGTAATTAAAATGGGCATTGGATGCTTATCACTAGTCAATTCATTTCACAGCCCATTTATCCCAACAGCTAATAATCAAAATGTCCTCGTCATTAGTTCAACTAAGTGCTGACAGCTGAATAAATATCAGTGACCACTTTGCTTTCTGTAGCACTGTAAGAGGTTTAACATTTTTCATGTTTGATAAGTTATTTTTGAAGAACTTGTACACCTTTAACATAACTAGATGCACAATACATAAAAAAAAGCTCCATCACCAAACAGCGTTTAAATCTGGATTTCACAGATTCCTTCCTCTCCAGCTCAACTAGCACAACCAGTACAACAACTACTACTGTCTAGTCTTTTTAAAAAATAACTGTCAGCCTGGGAAGCCTGACAGTCTGAGCAATATATGAAAGAGCCAATTGTATTGTGTAACTAATTGGGAGGGCACGATCGAGACTTGCAGACAAAGACTAAGGTCAGAAGGTCAAACTGCGACCTGGTCATTAAGTGAGTTCGATATGAATAGCTATTGTTGCCTCCAAAACTGTCTAATTTTCGGGATCTTATAATTAGATTTTACACAAAAAGTAGTCACTACATGAGCTTATTCACAAGAAGCATGCGGGCACTCAACATGAGTCAGAGGTATCGTGTGAATCGCCCTCTTTCTTAGTGCTTCTCTTCCACAGTTTACTGAGAGTTGCTACACGTCACGCAGTGATGTGATTATAGATACTATTGTGAAGCCTGCAGCCTGAAAGCAGACAAGAATTGTGTGTGCATCACAAAAGGCTTATAGTACAAAAACAGTGAATGCACAATATTTTCACTTGTAACATAGAAGCTAATTGTTTGCTGTATATATTTCACTGTTAAGGGGCAGTCCAAAGCTGTTAGCTCTGGTTTGGTTACCAAAACTATTTGGTGTTTGCTGTTAATGTTTCTGTTTCATTGATGCTAGACTCTTGACTTTATGAATGCATTCATTCCTTGTGTCTGTGCATGCAGCTTCTTTAGCTGCCTACAGTTTTATATGGAGGAATAAGTAAAGCTATTGGGAGTCACCCATACAGAATGGCTAACATTGTCTTATACCCCTTTCCCGCCGAAATTAGGTTTTTCAGACCCGGAAAGACGCACTTTTAGATGCCGATCTCTTTTCCCATTGCCAGCGGGGTATACTTCTTTGATGCTCCGTCACCGCCTGACGTCACAAACAGGGTTAGTAAACAGTGATGATGTTACAGTCGTCATTCAGTCTGTGCATCAAACTCGGCGCAGACAAATTTGCAACGATAATCGAGCGCTGCTTGGAATTTGTAGCTGAGATGACAAGGACTCGCCAAAGTTACAGACAGAGCTTAGCATCACGTCGGAAAGGGGGCAGAGATTAACGTGTCGACACGGGTTTTGTGTTCCCATCATTGCCGATCGGAGCCGAGGCGATAATTACACGGGGATATTGCAGAGTCATTTGACCCGGGTCTGAATACCGATGGTAACCTTTCCCACTAAGCAAAAAAAGCCAGCAGTTAGTCTTTTTAGTTTGGTCAGTTTTTTTTAGTCTGTTTTTTTGACCAGTGGGAAAGCAGCTTCAGATATAGCTGGCTGGGAAATGTAGCACCACCAACACATCATATTCACATTAAATGAAGTCATTTGATTCAGTTTAACAATATCACTGTGCGGTCTCAATGTCAAACTTACAATTTCTGGTCCTAACTCCGCCATTTTTGCCAGGGCTTAAATTTCTTGAAATTTCATGCACAGCACTCATTTCTACCCAGGCCTCCAAACTGAAGGACATTCTCCTGATTTCTGCATTCTGCAAAATCCAATATTGCAAAAAATGACAATAACAGTAACAGTTTAGCCAGTAATAATAATTCCCCGAATGTAATGTGAGTTCATCTCTAAAACTTCTCTCTTGCTCTGTCTTTCTCTCTCTTATGTTACAGGAATGAATCACTCCCATAAGAGGAGCTGGGGTGGCACTTCACTCCAAAAACAAGCAAACTCTTTCCTCCCTTTTGTTGCTGATGTTTACACAGGACCTGTTAGTGGCCCAGATTTAGGTCTCAAATCAATGCTCTTATATGACAGCCATATTCCCCTTTGTAGAGATATTAATGGAAAAATCATTAAATCCAACTCAAATTCCATGATCATCATGGAACACTGTGAGATCTACTTGTATAAATCAAGAAAATTTGCAGCCTGACTGGAGTTATGACAGCCTTTCCCGAGCTGCTGTCTCCACGAGCCATGGATTATATGTAACTTTTAGAAAATAACCACTTTTACAATTTGTAACAATAAAACTGCACTACTGTCTAACCCACAAACTGCCTCAAAATTCCTGTAGTATCAGTTACTTCCAAGGATTACATAAATCATCTTGCAGGCCCAACTGAGCAATTTTAAGGGATCCAATGATAGCTGGATCGTGCCAGAGTCAGTCCAGAGAGTCTGCAAAGGGTTTGGAGAACAAGAAAATTGAGTTAAACACACAGACGACCCCTCCCATGACAAACTGTCGGCAGCGAAGCACAGTTCTCAAACGGCAGGGGTAAATGGACAACATGCAAACACAGACACACAGGAATGTTTGCTGTGACTCGTTAGTGACGCACTATTTGTTGTCGTGCCACGCTGCAGTGCACTTATTGTTGAGGAGGGGACACTTCGCACTTGTTGGGGGAGGAGGAGGAGGGGGAGAGTGGGGACGGGAGGGAAGGAGGGGCTTTTGTTTGGTAGAATGTAAAGTCGAGGGTGTTCTCCTTTCGTTTCCTTCTTTCCCTGAAAGCCACGAACCCCCCCTCTCCTCCCTCTCCCCCCACACTCATGTTGTTCCTCATGTCTTTCCTGTACAGGGATAGGACCTGTTCCCACACTGTGTAGGACTTCCAAGACAAAGACACACACAAACACACACACAAGGAAAACACCCTGCTCCCTGAATGCAGACCTAAATATTACAGCAGATAATGATTAAAAATAGACCACTGTATGTTTAGTTTGTTCCAAGCAAAGAAATGAAATAGTATTTTTGGCATTTTTAAAAAGTGAGTTTTATGTGACAACTTGTTATTTGCTTGGGAGGGTTTCCAGAGGACAGTTTTTCACACGTCCCAAAAAAATGTATTTTGTTTCCATACTGTTACCGACAGTTTACATTGGCTGGAAATTTTTAAAGCGCTACTGGCTACATGGCACTTGTTTTCCAATTACTTTAATTTTTATCAGCCCGAACACATGAAAAAGGACTTGTTTTGGTCCATCACCAACTGTAGAAAAAAAGCGGATAGCTGTCCCATCTTTCACCAGAAACAAACATGAACATGCTCAACATGGACTTGTCTTGTAATCACTTTTGAATCAGGAGGCACTTCCTGAACTTCCACTGGCATTTTTCCCAGACCATTTTTCCCATTAAATACTGACTCCCATCTTTACTCACAGAGAGGTCTGCATGATTAAACGATGTGATGGATGAGTCTTTAAAGGGTTTCCAGTGATAGAGGTGAATTTATTGGGTTAATGCATTTCAACAGTGTGGGTTATGTAAACTTCTTGCAAAGCGTATTGTGTTAGATAAGCAAACAGAATAGTTAGCACAAGGGCAACGTTTGGAATAAACCTTTTGTTCGGAGCTCTGAGCGGGAGGGAACACAAAGCTCGTTTCCTGTTTGTGTCACATTCAAACCCCTCCCCTCCATTTCCTTCCCTTAGGTTTGATTGTGCACCTGCACCTAAGGGCCAGCATAAGCACTTTCAGCTGCTCGGCCCTCGACTGAACGCTGAATTTATCAGCCACACAACAACACATGTGCAGAAACAATACAGCTCGTGGGTGAAAACAAGTTTGTTTTTCACTGATCCTTGACAGTATGAATAGAAAGTCCAGGATGCCCTCAGATTCCTCTGCATTCTTCTCGTTTTGTGTTGACTGTTTACATTTGGTCACTGGGATGAATATAGATGTTACATCCATGTTATTATGAAGAGGAATGAAAGGAATGCGGGCAGCTAGTCTACTCTTTGTTTAAACACAAGGATTCTGGGTGACAGTGATGGATGTGATTAAAGAGAGTGCAAATCTTTCTGATACTCTTTGTTTTCTTTGAAAAATAAATGGCAGTTGCATCAAACTGATCAGTGTCATAATATGTATCCAGTACATGACAATATGGATCATAGATAAGGTGTTGCAATATGGGAAATTAGTTTGAAACTATATTGTTCATTGTCCTTAACCAACAACACATTTTTTGACAAACCAAAAGAATGACTTCCTGACTTTCGTGAAATGATCTACTGGTCATGAGGTTATAGGGAATACATGAGGGAACAGTACAAAGCCTGGTAAAGGTGAATAATTCCATGGCCGTGTTAAAATTATTATACATTACATCACTGTACGTCGGTTGGCAAAGCAATGGCACCTTACCGATGGACCCGAGCTGTTTTCACATACTAGTAACATACCTTTTTTCTGGCAAATAGATTATAATTTTTTTTCTTATTGTATGTCAAGACCTCTGGCCTGTCTGGTCCTATTGCTTTAAACATGCATGACAGGTTCTTTTATTACAGAACAACATAGCGTACTTGTTAATGGCAACCAGGCAAACGTTAGTCCAATATTTACTATGTTTAAAGCTCTGTTTTTGTTCTCCACCATCTTCCTACAGAAACACTCTATCCTAAATGCTACACTTTGTCACTACCCAGCAGTTCTCATACAATGTGTTTTTAGAATTTAGTTAAAAAAAACAAAACTTGCCCGCTCTAGCCTGAAACAACACTGATCAGAGTGGACCAAAACAAGTAGCAGGACTATGCTAAAACTCTCCCTAACACTCAGGAGCCTTTCAATTACTGTTAGGCTTCATCACTACGAGCAACAGCTTTTAGTCATGTGATCACTTGTTAATATGAAAATATGGATTATAGCTGCTTAAAAGTTAGGTACGAGCCTCAGATGCCCCTGCTGATTACCAAAAGACAAAAAGCATTCTGTTTCCTTCTGGCCTTGTTGCACTCTGAGGTTTCTATCAGCCAACTGGATTGTTCAGTCATTCTACATCTGTGGGATATTTTCAGATTATATTGTTTACATCAATAAATCACTAATGAGCGCTGAATTTTAGTCATTGTGGAGAAGTGAAAATCTCAGTATTGCTACATTTTGATGTCCCCCATTAGAATCAGTTAAATCAACCTTCGGTTTCCTTTAAAACACCAACAGATTCCTAAGAAAAAGTGTAGCTGAACACACACAGGCACACACACACACACACACACACACACACACACACACAGAGTACACAGACTAAATCCAGTGCCACATCTGCAGACAGTGTAGGAGTGGTTTACAGTAAAACCACCGGAGCTACAGTGAAATTACAGAAGTAAATCAAAACACTCACAGACTGCGCTCGCTCCCAGATGTATCTTTACTTTTGTTTTTAGTAAGAGCGTGGGCAGCTCACATCCCACCTCAGACATCCACTGGGTTTAACGCTTTATTGGGAGGATTGGGAAGCAGCAGAGTGGGCACTTCATACAAATATAGAGCTGAGAGAGAAGCAGGAGTGCCTACGCTGTGTCTTTAAAAAAACACAGTTACATGAATACGTGTTTCACTGACTCCTTTCAAATATTTACTTTTCATGGTTCAGCAGCTTTAATTAGACAGCCAAGAGGGTCAGAAGAGGAGGGATAATATAGACCGAGAGGGGCAAGGACATGAGTGAGAGAGCTGTGAACTGGTTGTGAACCAGAGTCAAACCTTTACATTCTAATTGAACACTAAACCACAGCTACATATATGGATACGGATATGTCGAAGAGCCTAAAAGTGCTTTTTTTCCTAAGTTTCTGGGCTTGGACTCCACAATTGGGCTGTTTTGCATTTTTCACCCACACTTTGATTGTGCAAGATTCTAAAGATGGGAAAGTCATGGCTTTGTCAGACAAATTTTAATTGCGCATTTGGAAAATAAAATGAAGACTGTGTTTTCAGCCACCCAGAATCGTAAATAAGTAGTCGTCATGAATGTGACCTTAAACTTTGTGTCCTATATTTTCTTTCACAATAAAAACAACTTTAAAAGAAGGAGCTACGCAATAAAATATAATAAGTTATGGCACAAAAATTGAGCTTTCTTTTTTCTAAAACCACAGAACACACTCCAAGAGGAAGTTGCTTAACATTTGGCCAGCAGTGCTCTACCATATAACTGAAGTTAAGTCTCTCTTGGAAGTCTCTGCGCTGGGATTCACATGTTTTTCATGGATTTGTTGGAAGCAGGTTTGTAGTTTTTGGCAGAACATTTAGTCTGAGGAGGGTTGGGTGAAAGAGTTCACCTGCTTTACGTCTTTTCACAGGTACTTGCTCAAATTCGATGTGCTCACAGAACTGTTACGTAACTTCAAGTATTATAAATGTATGCACAGAAGTGACAGCCACTTAAAAAGTCTTTGACATAAAAAAAGGAAAAGTGAGTTTTAATGACTTGACGTCCGACCTAAAATATTCTGAAAAAAGTTCAGCCTTTGTTACTTAACTTTAACGTAAAGCAGATGTAGGTCAGCATGAGGAATGTACGCGTTTCTATCCAATGAGAGAGAGTGTGTGTGTGTGTGTGTGTGTGTGTGTGTGTGTGTGTGTGTGTGTGGGTCATGTATGTAAATGTGTGTGTGCACCTCCCATCTACAGAGGATATCTGTGTGTGTGACATGGAAGTTAAGGGCACATCCAGGAAACAGGCACTCTGTCCGACTATCATCCATCACCAGCGATCATCACAGGACCTGACATGAAGAGACAGAGGGGTCAAAACTAGAGGAAGAGGAAGAAAAAAAGGATGAAGAGTAGGAACAACAAATTTTCTCCTGAAAAATTTCAGGGTTTTAAACAGTTACTTTTAAGTTCAAGTAAGTTAATGTAAGTGGAAAGTATTCTCACTTACCATCAAGCAGCAGTCAAGGTGTTGAAAAATGAAGCCAAGTGAAAGAACTGCAGTTCCTTGAGTGGCCACTTGAGACTGGCTCCAAAGTCCAAAAAACCCATTATGCTTCATGTTAAAGTAACAATTTGGAACTTTTTCATTTAGATAAATGTCTTTAAAGTCACTATCACCGAATGAGTTAACACAATGGTGATTTAGCGTATGGCCAACTGAAAGCCTTTGCATTTGTAGTATATAGTATTATCATGGACTGGGTGTCTGTGCCGATATTCACAAGCGGCGCCCAGTTAGTGACGCATTTTCCATGTAGGGGGAGCTAAGTGGCTGCACTTCCGGATTCTGTAAGCATTGCGAGTAATTGCAAGCACCAGTAATCTACTATTGCTGAACAAACAAAGAAAATATCGATGACTACAACTTCAAGAATAAGTGAAAATCAAAAGAAAAAGATACAAATACGACGTTCAGATGAAGGCAAACAGTCTACAAACAAAAGTGAGGAAAATCAAGAGTTAGAACCATGACAAAGGGATCTAGCCATAGACATCTAGTTAAATTAGGAAGTGAGCTCAGTAACTACCTGAACCTAATCAGTGGGTGGTGTTCAAGAGTACATAAATTGAAATTTTCAAGATCCCATCTGTTAAATGCACATTTTTACAGCAGAAATAAACATGTTTACAGCCTGGTTAAAAAACGTTTTTGTTATAAATGGCTAATTTCTCAACTGCATGGGGGTGAATTTGTATGTAGCTCACCCGTTTTAATTATACCAAGAATTAAATATAGGAGGATGGTCAATTGAGTGAAAGGTGGACACTGCTGCCAGACATCAACATAGTTGTTATGGAACAATCTGGCCATCCAAGAAGTGAGTAAAACTGTAGTATTATTGTATGGATATATTGGCACTAAGCTGCAGGTATACTGCACTCATTGTAGGCTTGTTAGCTTATTATTACACTCTTGAAGACTGAGAGAGTGAAGAATAAATTTTTTGTCTCAAGAGTTTTTTCCTGGTTAAATGAAATAAATAAATAAATAAATGGTGATTTGGGTGAACAAGTGAAGGGTCTGCTACTTCTTTACTGTGATAAATAAAGAACTGTGGTCAGTCACAACCACAAAAAGAATCTCACTTTTTGAGACACACAAGGGTAAACTTTCTCACTGACAGGCTAAAGCCACGGGCACAGGCTGTTTAGCTCTGATAACATGTCGTTTACTAACTCCTAGCTTCTCTCTAGCTCCACCGTCTCACCCAAATAATAATGGTCACTTCTGGCTCCAGAAAGGCAACATGGCAGTGGCCATATCCCCAACCCGAGGCCTCATTTACTAAGTCAAGAAACCAATGGGTGACATCACTGTGGCTACGTCTATATTAAAAAGTCTATGCTTACCGTGCGATTGCACCGATTCATATTTGGTTTTACTCTTGTTATTTAGGGAAAATATGAGGTGACAATAAAGGTCCTTTTCCTGATGCAGTAATTATGGATATAAGATGACAGCTCCTCTTGCTTGGTCTAATGCCTCCTCACGTGTTTGTATCTGATATTAACAGAAGGAGAGAGCACACACAGATGACAACTGATGTCCAAACCTTAGTCATCAATTACGTAATCAAACACATGCATTCATCCTTTTGTTTCTCTAAATAAAAGCCAAAAACAAAGCATAAACAGCACAAAAAGGAACATTTTAAACGCAAAAAAAGTTGGAGTACTTTCACAGTTCAGCTGTCTGCCAACCTGACTCATAATGGAGACTATCATCAGCAGGTTCTGTCACTACTGGCTGTTGTTTCTGTGGGAGAAAGTGATGCCCTATTCACTCGCATCTTACTGTCGGCATAGGAGCCCAAATCACAGGTCAGAAGGGTTAACAGAGAGATGGATCACTTCAGAGACACAGCAGAGCAGTATGAGTTAATGAATGAAACAATGAGCACACAAATGAATGGAAATAGTTTTGTTCTTTTCATATTGAAGGGGATGATGAAGTGTAATTCATTGCACGTATGCTCAATGAAAATGGATGTGACACATGCATTCGTGTTCTTGAGGAAAAGCAGCTTTAAACCTGATCTGAGGCCTGTTGAGTAGGCCGTTGGAGGATCTTTTTTGTAGTTCTTTCGGAAATTAATGTCTATAAAACACATAAATAGATTCCAATTACTGTGCATTATTCATGACACTTTATGACCTACACACATTTTCAACAAAGCAAAAGTAGTAATACTTGTTAGTAATACGAATATATATATATGTTGGTGGCATGCATGTACCCATGATGCCTTTTTTTCCTCTCTGTCTGTACTGTATGGCCTTTAGGGTCACTATTTTCTCCAGCAAAGTGAAAAACACAGACAATCAGCCACATATTGTCTCCAGAAGGGGTCAGGGGGCTTCCAGTAGCTGACTCAGACCTCTTACTGGAAGCCTGTGAGTCACCCGTCGTCATGCCTCCGCCTGATAGATCCCACATATCACCAATCCTTTCAACCTGTCCTCATGCTTGCTTCTCGCCTCAGGTCCTTCATGCATGTGAACATTAATGCAAAACGACAGCTTGAGCATGTTGGGATCTGAGGCAGGTTGGTGTTATTATGCAGCTTTATTTCCTCTTTTTCAACCACTTCAACACAGAAGTGAATGCATTCCTCAGAGAAAAGAATGTCACCATGAAAGCCTCCCACCCCTCTACCCCGACACCCATTATACCCCATCCCCTCCCCCGATTCCTCCCCTTCTTATCCCCCCTTTCCCGCACCGTGATGATCTCACCCAGCTGTCACTGTGTAATCCCACCCACACGAGTCGCTACATCACATACGTCTGCTGCTGCTGCTGGCGGTGGCTGACATCATTTGTTTTGTTCATGTCACCGTTTCCCTGAAATCCAAAACACTCTGCCAGTCAGAACAATGATTTTATGGAGTTTGGATTGAACTAGAAGTAATGAACACATTGAAAATACTGTGAAATGAAAGTGGATAACAGTAATAGCTTTGGAAAGTTTCATTTTTACTGTGCAGTTAAACATGCACAATCCTGTTGATCAAACAGACACACTGAACTGAATACATGGGATAGATTTAGGCAAAACATAAGAAACATCAGTCATTATAATTGCAACAACACTTAATGCTATGACCCACTCTCTTTGAATTGAGTTGAATCCTCTCTTAATCATCTAAACAAAAACCTGCAGTAATTGATTTTGGCAGCTTGAGAGCAACAGAAAATCTACACAGAAATTTTCCCACCTTTAAAGTTTATTTGTCAAACAGCAAAAAGCAGCATTAGCATTCATTTGACTGCGTGTCTCTGACCAACTTATAAATGTAGGTCCAATATTCCTTCTCCATTAAAGTAATCTTGAAGATTTTCAAGTAAATAAATGTCTGTTAAGTCACTATCTATCGCTGAATGAGGTAACACAATGGTGATTGAGCCTATGGCCTACTGATGAAAGCCTTTGCATTTGCAGTATTACAGTCTGTGGTGACATTGGCAGAAAAAATCACAAGCGTTTTCCATCACCAAGCAAAGATCGATGACTACCCATACAACTTCAAAAATAAGTGAAAATCCAAAGAAAAAGAAACAAATTCGATGCTCAGATAAAGGCAAACAGCCTAAAATGGAAAGCGACCATCAGCGAGGAAAATGAAGAGTTACAACTGTTACAAAGGGAGCCAACTGTAGACATCTGGATATGTGGGAAATGTGCTCCCACAATTATCGTTTATCACCATATGGTGCTGCCAAAGAGAACGAAATTGAAATCTTTGAGAGTCCTTTAGTGTTTTTTTGCTCTCCAACCAAATCCCGAGGAAAATGTCTGTCTCTCTTTAGCTGTTAAATAGGCTAAAAGCTGTAGTTGCTAACTTTGTGTGTCATAGCACTTTTTTGGCATTTTTATAGCGGCCTGCTGTGGCCAAAAATAAAACTTTTTTAGAGCTGAGCCACAAAAACAAAACAATCAGTTAAAGTTTGCTCACAGTTGATCATTCTCACCATCTTTTGACACACAGTTAGTCCTGTGATCCATATTAAAACATGAATAATAGCCCCTTTAATATGATGAAGAAATATTTATCTTCATCTTTTATCTTACTTACATCCATAACTGACTGATTTTTACACCATTTTCGATATGCTTTTTTTCTGAAGTGAGTCACAGTTCTCAGACATAACTTTTCTAGTAATATGTAATTTCTCTGAAACACAATCCCTGTGCCCTTGAAAAGTCAACAATATAAACCTCTCGGGGAGCTGGTTTAGTTCAGGCGCTAGAGCAGGTGCCCCATACAGACGCAGAGCCAAAGTCCTTAACGCAATCCTTAAAGTAAAATTTCAATTCAGTTGATTTGACCAAGAAACCTTTGTCTGACAACATACTGTATGTCTGCCTGCCGACTAAGATTCAAGGACTTCTTTCACTGTTTCTCCTGATGATGCTTTCGGTTTGTGCTTGAGGGGTCTGGATGAATAATGTTAGGAACATCTCCTGCATTATCTTTATGTGTGTGTGTGTGAGTGTGTGTGTGGGAGGGAGAGACAGAGATGCGTAGGCAAGATGATGAGTGATTTTCTGTTGGTTTCTGTAAATACACAACAGCTTAAACACAGTGACCTTTATATTAAATGGCTCTGCGTTTAACAAAGGGATGCAAATTACTATTTCGTGACCTTCTTCTCTTCAGCAGCGGTCCAACTGTTTTCTGACTCAATGTGGGAAGACAGGAAGCAGGAACAACCTAAACTCAATTACGCCACCTTTTCATTAAACCTATTAAGCCTCTGGAACCAGGAGGCTTAGGTTTGAATCCTGCTAGACATTCCCCTCCTGTTTCTCCATTATTACTCTCTCTGTTGTAATACGACAATAAAGACACTGCAGACATACTAAAAAGACAGTGAAACTCATCTTGGTAATGTTTGGTAATGTAATGATTAATGCTTTCTAAAGCTCTTAAGGTTACATAAGAATTGTTTTAAAAAAACAAACAACTTTTTATGAGTTTTTGACTCATTTCGTAGTTTTCTTCATAAAGACAAAGTTCAATTTTGATCAGGGGCAACATGTGACAAACATCCTGTTGGGATTAAATCAACGCCATCACATGAAACGGGGTAAACGGCTGCTAACTGTACAGACAAAGGAATTTAAAGAGCTAACACATCCACAAGACAAATATTTGGGTTGGTGTTAACGTCATGGTGACCTCTAAAGGTTAATCTCATTTACATTGACATACTTGATTTGTCGCTCTGAGAGTAAGTCATCCTCAACAGCACTCCGGCCACTGTGGCCGTCAAAGCAGCCAATCGAAAAGCCAAATCTCACGAGGGCGGTGAAGTACCACTGGAAGGTTAAATGTTCATGTGTGTGTGAACATGTGTGAACATGGGCATACTTTTGTTCCATTTCATTTGTGATCCACACATGGGTAAGCGCAGCCGGAAGCTGTACACTTGGGTGCCTGGTGTGGGAGTCGGGTTACTGAAATGAGAAAACCCTGCAGCCTGAAAGACTCAGAGATCAGCTATTCTCGCCTGAACAGTGATGTGTCAGAATGTAAGAGGCGTCAGTGATCAGAAAATGAGCGCCGCCCACATCCTCAGGGCCCGGACGTAGAGTAAATCTAACGCTGTGTTTATGTAATTTGATGTTTATGCAATGAAAAGGACTGGAAGGGCTGAGGTGGATGGCAGTGGTGCAGTGGCAGTTAAGGGGGTGGGTATGATGTGCACCCACCTTGCTTTAATTACACTGCTTCAGAGGAAATTAGACTGTTAGAAAGAGCATAGTATATATATTTAGAGTACATTCAAAACATTTAGAAAAAGAGATGAGGTGTGCTTTTACACTCAGACAAAGTGCAATGTCCTACTTCTGCTCCTGGTAGTTTTAAACCTGCTGGTGCCTTAAAAGACCCACATAGGACCAGAGGTCGGCATGCCAGAGTAGAAGATTCACAGAGCATTTCCTGTTGTGACATGAAAACATCGCTGTTTTGTTTTCACTTCACTTTAAGGATAACTTTCTGTTATGGGTTGAGTAATTTCTCCAGTGTCACAGGTTCTCGAAATCCTTTCAACAACCCAGGATATCAAGGATATCGTCGTCATCAAGATAGTTTTTCTAAATTCCTGAGAAAACTTTAACGCAACAACCTGTGATTAATGCAGTTTATGTAAACAGAGAAAAGTCCTCTTAATTAGCTCTTTGTCTTTACTGTTGGGTTGAGAAGTGTACACACTACAGCTAACGGTAAATAACTATGTTTATAGATTTACCAAAAGTCAGATGCAATTTTATAGTTTACCAACATATAGCCTAGTTACATAAGTCTTGGAAGGGCAGATATGACCTGGTGTACTTACCTGTGAACAGCAGGAATCACCAAGGCAGTTTGACAGTACAGCACCTTTACACATGGGATATTGTTTATGTAAGATAGATTATGTCGTACAAAGAAAAGGGATATAAAGTAACTCAGTGTAGGAGTTTACTCAAAAAACCCACCACCAACAATTAAGCCTCTTTCCCACTGGTCAAAAAACCTGCTAACACCCGGTCTTTTTGCTTATTGGGAAAGGTTAAAATCAGCATTCAGACCTGGGTCAAATGACACTGCAGTGGACCTGGGTAATTATTGCCTCGCCTCCGATCGGGATTGATGGGAACACAAAACACGCTAATCTCCGCCCCCTATGCTATGCTCCGTCAGTAACTTCAGGGACTCCTTATCATCTCAGCTACAAATTCTGCCCGTCTCCGTCCAAGCAGCGCTTGAACATCGTTCCAAATGTGTCGCCGCTCCGTTTGATAAATAGACTGAATGAGTAATAGAAATGACAAAGACCTAACCACTGTAACATCTTCACTGTTCCGAAATTTCCCCCCGGGGACTAATAAAGTATTTATGATTCTGATTCTGTTTACTAACCCTGTTTTCGGTGCGACATCAGACAGTGGTGCAGCAGAAAAGAGACTGAAAGGAGTGTACTCCACTGGCAATGGGTTAAGAGACAATCGGCATATAGCGGGTCTTCCCTGGTCTGACAACCCTGCATCAACGCGCTAATTTTGGTGGGAAAGGGGTATTACAGGAACACAGAAATACTTTAAGACAATTTTTTAATAACTTTTTAATTCATGCCTATCATCTTTTTTTTTTTTTTTTTTACAATAGAGAGCCAATAGCTTTTGAATATAACCCAGTGCCTCATCTGAGTGTTGCAATCCTGACTCTTCCATCAAATCTCCCGAACTGACATCTTATACAGCGTAAAAGTTTACACAACACACAATTTAACAGCCTAAAAGCATACATCTTTACAAAGTCTTGACTTTAAAGCCACCGAGATCAACTTACCCCCCACAATCACACACACACACACACACACACACACACACACACACCTACACACACACACACACACACACACACACACACACACACACACAAACATTCCGGGTGGAAACCCTATACCTTCAATATTTCAGACCTCCGACAAAAACACACTCACTGCTCCTGGCTGCGGTTGAAAAGAAAGGACTCGACGGACGGCAGGCCAGCCAATCAGAATCACCGGTGAATTCGATTTTATGGCTTCTTTTCTCCAATTGGACCGCAACGCCCCAAGAGACACCCGCCCCCGTGCAGCGATTGGTCGGCTTTCCCGGCTCTGTGGAAGTCATTTGAACACGCCTCGCTTTGAGGCTCGTAGTTATTACAGCGCTGCTGGTTCGAATTGACTCAACTATCAGAAGCAGAGACACAATGGAGGAGAGCACGGCTCAGACACACTGCTGAAAGACTACTGTCTGTGTCTCACCGTGCAGCCTTATCCGGGTCGGAGACTACTATTAGTTTGGATAGCATTGTGTCTTTTCTTTTTCAACTCTTTGTGCAAGTGAGAGAGATTGCATTGGGACATTGACCTGCATCACATAAGAGGTAAGTTGTTCAGGGTGTGGAAGATGGGGTTCTTTTCTGACACAATGAACTTTATTCTTATTGGAATTACCTGCATGATTAGAAAATTACTTTCAAATGTTTAAAATCTGGTATGGAGCTCCAGTAAACGTTTATTAAGTTAATCATAGAACGTTTTACTATATTTTATGAAGGTTTCTCAAAACTAGGTTACCCATGTTCTTTACTATTAAGGTTTATCTCCTGGTTATAACAAGTTAAATTTCCTATAATTAAACTTTAAAGTCATAGAATCTTGCCAACTCAAAGGCTTTTGTTCAGTAAGTGTTAAAAAAACAGTGCTAACATTACACTCCATAATATCTGTTTTTTCCTCCTAGCAACATTTGTTGTTGTTATTGTTTACCGCCCATGTGAGTTTATAATTAGCTTGGCTGTCAGACACAAACACAAGTTACTCACATGCACCTGTGATGGGACTGTGGTTTCACAGCATGGCTTCTTCACAGTCAGCTTTTACTTTTACTGTGTTATGACTCAGTCAGAAACCCATAATGTAGACCAGGCATGGTGGCCTGGAGTGTGTGCATGTGTTTGTGTGTGCGTGTGAGGGAGGATTGAACAGATTGTGTATGTGTCTGTGGGGAAAAGAAAAAAGGAGTGAGAGAATGTGTGTGTTCTGCTGGCCAAACACTCTCTCAAAAGCTTTATTCCCTCCTCCTCACACTGCTATATAAACCAATGTTCCCTTAGCTGGCTGAAGTGAGGACCACATTTTTACCTTACTTTGTAAGCTCATGTGACAAGCTGCGTAAATACCTTAAATTAAAGGTTTTAACTTATTTAATTATTAACACAATGGAGTCTGAGGAGCAAGAGCAACATTTTTGCTTTTAGCTGGTTTAAAAACAATCTATCAAGTTGCTTGTTTTTTTAACTTTATTGGTATCTAATCTTATGTTAAATGTTTTTTGTGCTGTCAGGCAGTGGTTTGTGGGATCTGTAGATCTATAAACAATGACATTTGTGTATGTATGTATGTGTGTGTGTGAGCGAGAGAGAGAGAGAAACCCCCTTACACAAGCTGAGGTTTATAATATCCCAGCAGTACAGGAGATAATGTGTCTTTATCCTTTGTGGCTCTAGGTTAATACTGTACTAGCCTACCAGATCATACAAGGGACAGGTGTGAGTGCTTGTTTGGCACAGTCCGCTTCAACCCTGTGGGTGTGTGCGTGTGTGTGGAGCCTACACACAATGAAATACATGCTTAAATGCAGTGTATCTTGGAATAGGAGAAAACACAGGACCACATATCTCTGCAGTCAATCACAGTTGATGTCTGTTTCTGGCTCTGTTTGCACATCTATTAGATTTAGTTGCAGGTGCAAGTCTTTTTTTGGTCAGCGGGTCTCTGAGTCTGGTGTTTTGACAGTAACTACAGGCCTTATCTGACCCGAGCGCTTACTCAAGCGTGAGCAGAACACTTTGTGCTCTGATGTGTTTCCTACTATAGTTCAGCAACAATGGCTTATGGGTAAAATTATACAGATGCTTGTTCTTATGCTTGAAAAGCAAACTAAACTTGTTGACTGATGCTTGTATTCAGCTTTTTATTCCTTTTTTAAGACACAGAGTTGGACAAATCATGTAAGTGGACTGAAGTCTTATCTGCAGAGTATTTTTGGATTAATTAAAAATAGTGAAGAATAGCCAATATGATTTCCTTTTGTTTTGTTTCTGCCCAGTCCAACCCCAGAAATATTCAGTGTCTAATCACATTAGATGACTCCATTCACTGATGTGTCAAATATTCATCTTATTTGGCTTGAGTGGCTTTGGTCAAGTGCAGTCACGTCTCCTTAAACAGGAAGTAACAAATCAAGGTTTTAGAGTGGAGTCCTCTGAACAGCAGTGAGTGGATGCCTCCTTCCACAGAAAAATAGACTGATTGACTGTAAGATCTTTTCCCTTACATTCTTTGTTTTTCTGTTGTAAAAGTGCTCTGTGCAGGATACTGACCTATTATTACATGATTTTTTGTGTATGGTTGTGCTGATTAAAGGGTTAACTCTTTCACATTAAAAACTGTTTAGTCTGCATCTTTGACAAAACCACGAGTACGTGATACGACCACAGCCTGGACTTTGACCTCATTTATTCTTACGAAGAAAGCTGACTGGGAAGGGTTGTTAACTTGCACATGCTGCAACTTATTAGTGTCAAAGTACATAAGGTACAATGTGGAACAGAGATAGCATTGCATTACTTTGGCCTTTAGTTACTTGGATAAATTGTTTTACAGGTCCTCTAATCAGATGCTTTTCTGGACCATGTGTTCACTTTGTGGTAATGTGCATGCTGAACGTTACGCAAGCTAGCTAGTACATTTGAATTGATTAAATAAGTCAGCAATTTAGTTGTAACTTAATAGTGCACCCCAGTTCCACAGTTATCTAACAAAACTTTTGGCAGACATGATTGTTAAATTGCTACTCTGCCTGCATTGAGGCCTTTTATTTTGATGGGACATCCCAAGAAACAAATCCTGTCTTGTTCCTTTGACCCCCTGTTGTGTTAAAGCATCAGGTTATTTCAGCACACACTAAAATTAGGTCAGCGTATTTAAATGCTCAGTGGAGTCACTTAGCTTTGAATAAACATAATTTAGACAGACCAAGTTAGCTGCAGAAGGCCTATTTCATTTCCTATGCTATGTACTGCACATCGTACAATGACTCCACTTTACACTCAATAGGTGCTTTTCGGCCAAAAGCCAGGAACCTTTAGTTGCAGGAACTTCTCTTCAAGGAACTAAATGGTTCCTATGGCCCATTGCTGTCTGCGTTTCCACAGCGGCCAAAAGTTCCGGCAAGATTTGGCAAATCAGGCCTATAACGTATGGGGAAGCAATTAAAGTAACTGCACTGCATCGCCAGTCCAGTTGGTGACGTTAAGAAGATGATGAAGGCCATACAACAAAGATGACGCCATAAAACGCGATGAATGGGCCAGTATCATCATTTGTGCAACATTACAGTTATCCTGATGATAACGGTGAGCTTGCAGCTGCAGTCTTTTTAAACATGGCTGGTGAAAAAAAAACACTGCGAGTACTCGACCAATCAGAAACGATCAGCACTGCAGGCACTGCCCTGAAAGTTCCTGGACCTTTGGAAAGTACTACCCCACCGGCAGGGACTTTTCAGGGCGTAAATCAAGTACCCTGGAACTAAATTTAGACCCTGGTTCCTGCTATCGAAATGCAGTTCCCCAAAATATTCCTCGTTTCTGGGAAAAGTTCCCGCTGTTAGAAAGCACCTCTTGAAACCTGCTGTCATCCTTGAGGTGCTGGAGCCACGTGCAGTCATATCTGAAATGTAAACATGCCAGTTTCGATATGCTCCTTTAACACAGATTACTGTCCCTTTATTGCAATTGGCAAACAAAAGTGAGGCTTTATGGCACATGACCTCAGTATATGATGCCTATCAAGGTAATAGGAGTTAACACCTTTCAGAAGAATGAGATAGTCTGCTTTACTGGTGTGACTGATGTGAAAATGATCCCAGCCTTGATTCGTGCCGAGGCAGAGCACCATACGGCCCGACGATGGCAAGCAGAGTGTGTGAAAGCTGCTGTGTGTGTCTGATCTGCTGTGATCTGCTCTGATCTCTTCCTGGGGGTCTTTGTATGGCTGTTAATGCCATGACAGGATAGATAATACCTCTATTGTTAAGGATCTCCCCCTCGTACTCCCCCTCCCGTTAAAACTGGCCTCAGCATTGCTGGGTGTACCTTTTTTAAAACCACATTATGTGCTTTAGAAAAAAAATAGTCTGCTGCCTCAGGTTGAAAGACTTCGGTTGTTTTCAGCTCTGGAAGCAGCTGGGGCGAAGTTAGTCTAAAGTCATTGTTGCTTCTATTAACCTTCCAAACACCAGCACTTCCCCCAAATCAATGTGTTTGTGTCATTATTAAAAAAATCTCTTTAGAGCAAAGTTATTGAAACTAGCTAATTGTGTTGTCTATTTTAAACAGTTTGGACAAATTTTAGATCTTTTACGAGATATTTGCCTGCAGCTCCATAAAATGTTCTATTGGTTTCAACCATGCACTGCAGTCTGTGCCATTACCAGCTAGTTAATGGTAAAATATGCACCAGAACAGTACTGGAGAAAAACCTGCACACATGAAACTGTATTGTTGTGTTTTGACGGTACAGTTTTCTAACAAGAAAAAACAATGTCTGCCCCTACTTATTACCACATCCAACCACTTTGTAAGGCTGCTAATTTTCAGAGTTTACAAACAGGAGAAGTTAAACAATGCTTTCAATATGAAATTATGCTTCCAACATCGTCATTAAGTCGTCCATAGAGAGCGAACCTATGATTTAGAGAGGGTAAAATTTCAGAGCTCCAGCATGAAAGCCGCAACCATCCGAAGGGTCACATTTTCAGGGATCCAGTCTGGAAATTCTAAGACTTTGTGTAAGGTCACCACTCAGTGGAAGCAGAAAACTGCATCCAAACAGAAGTAAATATGACTCAGTGGAGGTCTTATCTCAACTTGACCTCCAGAGCTGCACATTTTCAGATTACATATTGTAACTTTAGGAAGGTAAAGCCCCTGTAATCTTTTAACCGAGTTAGAAGGAAAACAGCAGGCAGAGATCACAGAGTTCAGAGGACGGGCTGGCACTGGACTGGCTTACACTGGCATCACTCCAGGCACTGTGGCATACAAGAGAGTGTGTGCCGCTCAAGCCATCATTTGTTTATGTGTGACATGTGTGTGTGTTTGGATTATACCAGCATGGGGCTAGGCGCCATGGTGGACAAGGGTGTGTGTGTGTGTGTGTGTGTGTGTGTGTAAGATGTTGGCTCATGCAGACACTCCTCTGTCAGTGCTGTAATGGACAAACAAAAGTCTGCTGGATTCCTGGAGGGTTTTGTTTTCTGGCACAGTGTACATGTAGCGTATACGTCGCTGTGTGGGGTATGTGTGTGCGCTTTGTGGCTTGATTTACGCTGGCATGTGGTTTAACCCAGACAACAGTAGCAAGATGAAGATGGCTCCAGAGTTAAAGCACGCCTTGTTGGTGATCTGGGATCAGCTTACCTACCTCATATCCAATTATCTACACCATTAAGACAAAAAATCTTTGCCGCCTTGAGATCATCCATCTGTTAGCCTATTTATTTTCCTAATGCCACCTGGTGCCAGAAGTTAGCTTCAAGAATGTGGTTAAAGACACAGAGCAGGAGAAGAAAGAGAAAAGAATCTGTTTCAAAAGCCTTTTTGTACAAAATGTAAACAACAAATGACTTTTAGGGAAAGTGAAATTCACAGGGAGGTCTCTTTTTAACAGTTCAAAGCTCAAAAGGTAAACAGGGGAGGGGTAAAATTATGTGATTAAGTGTAATTATTACTTTCACAGACACATCTAAGACTCTGCATTGCGCGATGGAGTTGCTCAAACAGATATTTTCACATGTGAACACAGCAAAAAAACATAAACCACACTACCAGTGAATTAAGGATGGGGGGGGGGGGGGGGATGTCATAGTCTAGTAGTATAAAGAAAAAATACAAAACTAAAGAAGACATTTGAAAGCTGTGACTTGTAGTGTTGATCGAAAGATGGTCATTCCACACAATTTTTAAACCCAGCCCTAAGAGAAAGTATTATTTTTAAACACGATGGATTTGATGGATTTGCCATAAACAGACTTTCCTGTCTGGCTATTAAATTAAACAATTTCTTAGCTGATTGATTTATAAATATTATGATATACAGTATAATTATTCTATAAAATTATATATAGGATGAAAATGTTATCAATGTAGTCCACTCCTAATATTCTTTCTTCTTTTCTGCAGGTCATCATGCCACCCACCACCCCGTATGCTGGAAAGTTCAGCTCCTACAGCAACAACAACAACCACCCTCAGCCTCACAGCCCGTACCGCAACGGCACCGCCCCGAAGCCCGCGAAGGAAATCTATAATGGCACCTACTCTTCCACAGAAAACCCCTACGACGTACCACAGCCTCACAGCTCATACCGGAGCTCCTCCGTCTCCTCTGTGACGCCGAGGGAGCATCATTACAACAGTAGCTGTTCGGTTTCGGAGAACCCGTACTCCCCGCCGCAGCCTCACAGCCCGCGACAGCACAGCACATCCTGTCCTGGACGTGCGTACCGTCACACCAGCAGCAGCAGCGGCAGCGAGAAGTCTTGTCGTAATAACTCCATTACAGCGAAAGGGCGAATTTACTCACACGGCATCACTGCTAGCTATGGGGAAATGTGTTACCATGACAACAGTTTGGTTTCAGCATCCCTTGAGGCGCTGATCCAGCATCTGGTTCCCACAGTCGACTACTACCCTGATGTAAGCACATGTACACCAAATCTTTCATTCTTTTGAGTGGTTGTAAACAGACTTCAGTGTCATCCATTCTTTGTCTCTGAGAGCTGCTTTTATTTCCTCATCTTCAGAGGTCGTATGTGTTCACCTTCCTGCTGAGTTCACGCCTCTTTCTCCATCCGTACGAGCTCATGACGAGGGTTTGTCACCTGTGTGTGGAGCAGCAGCGGTCCGGAGACACCCTGCTGGATAAGGTGGGTGGATTACACACACATATACACAAAAAAGACACACACACACACATGTATGTACACATGTGAAAAATATTTCACTCACTCTCTATCCCACACAAAGTTACACCCACCTTAACACTATTATACTTTCTCACCCACAGACACAAACAAACCTCTGTAGTTCTTTTTTGTGGGAGAAAATATTTATCGACTCTTTCATAAGCAAACATTTCCAGAGAGATAGAGAAGGTGGAAAATGTCACAAGGGAAATAAAAATACAGGGAACATTTAATGGTACAATAAAATGAACAAATAATAGAAGCATTTTGTCTGAGAAAGAGGAACACACAAGAGTGGCTACTTTAAAACATAAAGGTCATGAGGTTTAGATTTAGTCCTAAGACAGATAACACACATGAATGCTATTAAATTACATAACTTCAATGACACTCAACAAGGCATGTGATGTCTTTTAGATCCGTTTCCGTGAAGTGGCTCCTAAGCTGGTGCAGCTGCTGACCGAGTGGACGGAGACGTTTCCGTACGACTTCAGGGACGAGAGGATGATGCGCTGCCTCAAGGATATGACGCACCATGTGGCCCGAGGGGATGAGGTTAGTGTCGCAAATAATGTAGTTACATTTTCAAACGATTAAAAACAAAGAGCACACGGGGCAAATGTGTAGAAAGAAATGCTAGGCAAGAAAGATTGACAGGTGAGGGCAAGGCAGTGGTTATTCCAGCCTGCCTGAGTTCAGCCAGACCTTCTTAACATTTGGTTCTTAAATGCTAGATGACATTTTCAACTCCACCGGCTACCAGGGTAACCATCATGCTAATTTTACAATTTTTTAGAAATGCTATCTGCACAATGTTAGTTTGTCGAATGCTTTGATCCAGACCGACATATCCAAACAACCATTGAAAGGATTGACATTTCAGTTCATTATGATATAGTGCAATTCATTTGGTGATCTCCCTTTCCTTCACCACTGTCATCTTTGGTTCACTAACAAATACCTGTAAAACTAAAATTTCAATCAAGCAAAGGTTAGAACATTGCACTCTAAACTTCAGCATGTTAGCATTATCACTGTGAGCATTTTAGCATGATGTTAGCATTTAGCGTAAAATCCAGAATATAAGACGCAGTCTGTTTTAGGGGGGGTATCCCAGAGGGAAAAAGGTTTTCTATATATATTTATTAATAAAACGTTGATTGTTGTTAGGGTGGCAGCTGCAATGGCAATCATGACGGTGCATGTTTGTGACGAAGCGCTAGCAACAATCAAGTTAGTTTTCCTTGCATAAAACAGCAAAGAAAACAGCACTGCAGCATATTGTGAATAGGAGACGTTGTAGCGGCTTGGACCCCGAAACAGTTTAATGTGGAGATGTGACGCTTAACAACCAGACAACGCCATCGTCTGGGTAAAATACCTTAACACAATAACAAACCTGCATTTTATACTGGTATATTGGTCGCACCAGTATATAGGAAGCAGCCCACTTTTTTAGATTTAAAAAAATGTATTCAAATTGCATCTCATACACCAAAATTTGTGGTAGCTCAAAGCTAACTGGCAAAAGTTTCATGTTCCTGCTTTGAATTACACGTGTTAAGATTTGTGCTCTGTCTGTGTCATGCTTCCAGTACTCCTGGCGAGCCATGCAGCAGATGACCCAGCGGCTGATCAAACGCCTCTCTGCCCTCGGCCAGTACGAGGAGGCTGTTGCAGCACTAAACGCTGTAGCGATGGAGCGACCTGCTTCTCTGAAGAGCAAACAGGCCTCGGGCCAGCGAAGTGACGTCATGAGCGTGTGTGATGACCCCTTTATCTTGGCCCAGCAGCTCACGCACATTGAACTGGTAAGGACTTAGATGGGCTCAGATTTGGTACAGTTTTTACAGTCTTTTTTATGTCTTGACATTTGGTTACTTTTTTACAAGCTGTTTTTACTCATCTAAATTTAGCAAACGTTTATTTTAGTCGGTGTAAAAGCAGTATTTAACCACACCAATTAAAAGACTTGTTGTTGAATGTTAAGCTTCTGTTTTCTCTGTGTACTGCTTGTGTGTTGACTTACTTCTGTTATATCATTGACCCATAAAGAAAGTTTGTGTGGTCTGTTTAACTGCAGCCCTGCATACGGTTAATTAACTCTGTCTATTTATACAAAGTCCTGATCTTTAAGACATTTTTAAAGTACATTTTAACTGCACATTTTGTTTTGTTGTAATGACACTTCATTTAAGTTAAAGCTTTCCTTACACAAAAATGACTTTTTTTTTCATCACTATCTCTAGTTCAGTTGCCAGGTCTATTTTTGTTCAAGCTTTACACTTTTTTGATCTTTGACTTCTACAGCATTATCTTTGTTTATTCATCCCCCTTCATTCTTGATCATCTTCCTTATATATATTACAGATGATATTGTCCTGACTGTTTTCTTTCCCTGCTCTCTGCCTTCAGGACAGACTGAGTTTTATCGGTCCTGAGGAGTTCATCCAGACATTTGCTATGAAGGATCCTCTGGAGAACCATAAGGTACAATTGAGTTTGAAAGATGCCAAATGCCATGTTTAAGCTCTCTTTCCAGTTTGTAATGTTGTTTTTGTTCACTGTTGCTTACAATAGTTCAGTTTTGCAGCCTTATCACAACCTTGTGAGTTAGACAGTAAAGCTGATCATCAAAGAGAAAAATTACATCTTGGATTTTTTTTTTCTTTTACCTTTTATTACCTTATGTTGCATTTAAAACTATTTTTTAATGATTGGATCAGTCTTTTTAATATAGGACTCATTCTAGTGAGAATGTATTGGATCCAACAGCTACAGCTTGCTTCATACAGCTTGTAAAACGTAAATGTAAAGACGGCTTAGAAATACAGCATGACCTGTTTATAATTATCAACATCAGAGGAACGGTATAGAAACCCCACATTATAGTCATTTTCGACTCATTCTTTATCTTGATTTCAAACGTCTACAATTTGGGTCGGCTTTGAGTGAAATTTGTGGTCCGCTTCAATTCAAGTTTATTTGCTTTAGAAGCCACATGAAAGACCCCACTTGCAGATTAGCCAAATCTGTGCAGCCTCTTTTTTAAATGTACCTTTTGAAAACGCATCAAACGCAGTATGAAAGAACCATTCTGCATATGTCTAAGTGTATCTGAAGGGCTCTTTTCCCTCCTAAGTGGTCCTGTGAGTCACATGAAGGGTCGCTTTCAATCAGCGCCGCCGAGAACAAGCTTTCAGCCGCTGTTTGTGGCCCCGCTGCATCTCGGCCCTCACCGGTGCTGCGTCAGTTATATAAGACCCACTTTGTATAAAAGAGCGGTTGAGTCAGCGTAAGGGGTCCTGAAGTGTAGTGGGGAAGTTAGGAGTGGAGTGGGCTGCCGGTGTTGTGTAAGCATTTAATAGAGCTATGAATCTCTGGGATTACATCATCACGGCCAAGTCAAGGTTATTTATACAGCGCTTTTATAATGTTTATTTTTATAAAAGTTCCTCTGGCAGGTTCAATACTGGTTCAATACTGAGTGTCTCACAAAAAACCAAAAGCAGATGGAAATGAGATGGAAATAACAACAGACACGTCACAGACTGTGCAGGTCCACAGGCTGTGTGGGTGTGAGGGCCGTCAAGATCCATTTCCAAAGGAAATTACAGAGTACAGCCGCCTGTTTTCATGTGTTTCTGTTTCATAAAGTGATTTATTGGATACTCTTGAGAAAATTACTGTATAATGCAGAATTTAATAGAGCTGAGCAAAATTTGTGGTTTCAGATTTTCTCATAGAAGATGAAAAAATCTGCGGAAAAGAGATAATACTCACAAAAAATCTATACTCAGAGTCCACTTACCAGGTTTCTCTGCATCGTACCCCGCACTTCATGCTTCCTCAGTCTATGGAGTAAGCTCAGTATTATTAGTTGTTGATTCATATTTCCTCAGTACTCTGCCAAGGACAAAAAATACCAAGGGAATATTTTTAATTAATGAGATGAAAAAAGACTTGGCATTGCATCATATCTTTATACCTATAATTTTGTGTTCCCAGGTGGTTCACTTTGCACTTCTCTATTTATAGATTTTTTTTTTCACCAAAACAGAACACACAACAATAAAATACTGGCAAAAGCAGGACTTTAAAAATATAATGAAAATGTTTTCTGTCCATTCTGCAGACTCACATTTGTTTTAATCATGTCATCTCCTTCTGTTTTCCAGGGATTCTTCCGGAAGCGTAAAACCAGTAACCTGGAGGCCTACGTCAACTGGTTCAACAGACTGAGTTACCTCGTGGCTACTGAGATCTGTATGGTACGTTCTACTTAAAGGGACCGTTCAAAATAATCCAAGTCTGTCCCTGTTTCACAAACAGTGAGCTCTTGTCGTTCGTGTGCAGGTTTCAATTTCACTTTTCATCCATGCTTTAGTCTGCAGACAGCCACTAAAGAAAAACTGAGCCTGCAGCTTAAACAATTTCTGATTTCTTGTGTTATCTCTGTGCTCCGAAAAGATACATATTTATAAAAATCATTAAAGTCAACATGTACAAATATGTCATGACCAGTGACTCAGGAGTCTTTGATTCACTTCCTGTTGTGTTTAATCATTACAGCCAGTGAAGAAGAAACACAGAGCGCGGATCATAGAGTTCTTCATCGACGTGGCTCAGGAGTGTTTTAACATTGGCAACTTCAACTCCCTCATGGCTATCATCAGTGAGTATTTCATATAAAAAATACAGGAACTCACATTCTATCAACAGATAATTAAAAGCAGCAGCTCCTGGGTCAGGACATTTTATAAAAAGCCTCAGCATATCAACACAGATCACATACGAAAGGGGTGATGTTAAGTCGTATTCAACATCCCTCTTGATAAAGCAGTTGTGGTTGAAGTAGAGCACTGCACTGTCCAGTTAAACTGTAGCTACCCCCATTTCTTTTTGGAATACCCAAAAATCTAATTCAATCAAGTCAACAAATATAATGCTGGCTGGAGTTTAGCTGACACTAAACAGGTTGAGAAAGTACAAATTGAGTTAGTGGAGGCTTGAAGCAGTCCAAGCTGCTTATGTCTGCCTCTGTCAATACTCTGTATACTGTCTCTGTCTTTCAGCTGGGATGAACATGAGTCCTGTTTCGAGACTGAAGAAAACCTGGAGTAAAGTCAACACTGACAAGTTTGAAATCCTGGAGGTGAGTAAACATGGATACATCAGGGATTCAGTTGCACAATCCATTACATTTTTTATGTTGTGAGTAGATTTTGTTGTATTTTAGGTTTTGTATGTGATTATTAAAATCTTCTCTGTCTGATGTCTCTCTCAGCACCAGATGGACCCATCAAGTAACTTTAGCAACTATCGCACTGCGCTCCGTGGCGCCACCCAGAGGTCTGAGACTGCACACAGCAGCCAGGAGAAGGTAAGAGTGTACACAGAGAGGGAAAAAAAGAAAAAAAACAACTTATTGTCTCAAATATATGAAGTCAATATCAACTTCTCTTTCCTCCAGATTGTTATCCCTTTCTTCAGTCTGCTCATTAAAGACATCTACTTCCTGAATGAAGGCTGTGCAAGCAGGCTGCCCAACGGACACATCAACTTTGAGGTCAGTCCAGTTTCACGTCCCGGTTCAGTATCAGTTTGAGATCTGTTTCTTTTGCTTGACTGTTGTATTGAGTATTGACAAACTAAAAAGGGTTATAGTGTAATTTAAACACAGTGAGATGTCATCACTCACTGATATTATTCCACTACTCCATAATAATAGTTTAGGCTTTGAGAAGAGGCTTTCATTTATGATGTAATGACTCCCCCTTGTGGCTAAAATGAGCATTACCTTTCCTCTCTCTTGTTATGCTTTTCGGTTCACATTTAAAAACTATAACCATTGTTTTATTGAGATGTTCTTCTTGTGGTGCATTATGCTCCACAATTATGCTAAGCCAACAAGATGCATTTAGTTAAATCGCTCTGTTGTCATTGTGTCCCAACAGAAACTGTGGGAGCTTGCAAAGCAGGTGAGCGAGTTCCTGGTTTGGCGGCAGGTGATTTGTCCGTTTGACAGAGACCGGCGGATACTGCAATGCCTCGTCACTACGCCTGTCTTCAGTGAAGACGGTCAGTATGATTTCTCCCTTTTTACCCAGTTAAATAAAAATCACACGACTGTCCTACCTTGTTGTCAGATCAAATTAAACTCACGCTCTGTCTGTTTTATTGCTGCAGAGCTGCATCTGGCCTCATATGAGAGCGAAGGACCTGAGAACAACATGGAGAAAGACAGTCGAAGGTCTCTTAGGTGGGTGAACACGCCAGGCGTTCACATTCAAAACAACCACGCCAATAAACCATAACATGTCATCCATCAATTTACATAACAACACTGATTATCTATCTGTTTTACAGATCCTCCCTTCTGCATCGAGAGAATCGGTCCTAAGAGAAAGAAATCTCTTCTGCTCTACAGACTGTAAATAAACGAGGTGTTTCAAAGCTACAAAAAGCAATTTTATCGTATGGACACATTTTTACATTCCCAAGGCCAAAGTTTGAGGTGTTGGAAACGTATCTACCCGATGACAAACGCAGCTGGGCCCATATTCTCAGCTGATCAACAGGAGACCATATTACAATATGTAAGCATTGAACTCAGCAGGAGCACAAATGATTCATAAATCAGATACTGATGGGATTCATCCAGTGCCAAATGACCGCTATGTTGGAGCTATGACTATAATCCTGCTTTGCAAGCGTGAACTGAAAACTATTTTTCAAACCCAATGAACCCCAAGAGGAGCTCGGATTACTGATTCAGATCATCGACTGAGCTTTTCCCTCAACATCAGCTCTGTCTAAGGCACTTGCAGGATTTCAGATAACTGCAGAAGTAGACAAAACATACTTTGGAAGCAAGAAGAGCCGGTTTTGTCTCAGAATGAGTCAGATATGGACTCTGTTGGTAACATTAGCACTGCATCTCTGTGGCTATCCTGGCTGAATTCAGTCAGAAACCTCAGAGAGAGGAGAGATCCACCCTGAAAAGAGGAGTTGATGATCATCGACTTGTTTTATAAGTAACATGCAAACAACTGCTTTTAGGAGTGTTGTCTGCATTGTTGTCTTGTTGAGTGCATGATTTGAATGCAAACACCTTGAGCATCCTTGTTCTAAGTCGCACACAGCACTAGTTTCCTGTTACTTCACAGTCATTAATGCCTTTTACCTAATTTAAACCCATAATGCAAGTCAGTACATCCATTTAAGGACACTATTTTCATCAATCACATGCTATTTGGTTACAAACACTTTGTGACGTGTGCACTTTGACTGCCTATTGGTGATGCAAAATTGTGCGAGTATCAGCGCTACATGCTAATCATGCAATTTAAATCAAATGCACTTCAGTTGGTTATTATGTATTGTACTATAGGATTTGGTGTCTCCTATTGTAAGGCGTCTTTCTACACAGTATTATGTTTGTATTTTGTTTCAGAAGGTAAAAATGTGTTTTTTCTTAATGTACTATCTCTGAAGTTTCCTGTGAGCTTGTTGCTGGTTGGCTGGCTCTGTTAGTAAGCTATTTTCTTAATGCAACACCACAGATTTGACCAACAAGTGTTGTCGGTCTGAGTGAAGCATTACTGTGTGTATGTGCAGATAAAACAGGGTCCTCATCCTTCTCTTTAACACTATGTTGATGGGAGTGTAATGTGATCCTCTAAGATATTTTTATGTTTTGTTTTATAAATGTTTTTTCATGTATGCTTTTTTCAATCTTTTCTTGTGTATCGTTTGTGTAACCGGTCAGGGTACTTGTACTGATGGTCTTTGTGTAAAGAGAATTCTATTTTCTTTGAATAAACAAAATAACTGAATAATGTCTTTTTTGGTTTGAATTGAAGGACTAAGACAATTAAAGGTTTGTAAATGTCAGAACACCAGAATATAAGAAACATGTTTATTTACAATAGTCAAAGAATTAAAACATTCATCTTTCACTGCAGAAGTCAATCCTCTCTGACCAAAAAAAACTGAGTACATTTGGAAAGTGTCGATCATCATGTGTGGACTTCAGTGACTCTGAACTCTGGTGAAGTTTATGCAGCGGCCCTGGAGACGACAACACACACTACGGTCACATGTAGACACTTGCTCCGATACAATAAGTACAATATGTTTCTTAAAACAGAATATGATGTCAAACCGAAACGCAAGCAAAGCAGATGTAATGTATTCATGTATCCTTCATAATTTACAACATAAGTTATGAATGAAGAGATAACAAAATGCATCTTTCCTTTGACTTTTTGGGCCGTGAGGCCATTTTCATTGATTAATCAAACATTTGATTGCAGTGTGAAAAAGCAGCATCCTTCCCTGTTGTATCAAAACCTGTTTAAATTTACATTGCGGACTTTGAATCAGCAAACTTCCATGTAACACCTCATAAGGAAAGGAAAGAAACAAAATATTGAAAATAATAAAAAATTGACATCAACAAATATTGTAAGAAAATCATGAAACATTTGAGCCAGTCTGAGCCTGTTTCAGCTGTTAACTGCACAAGTGTTGATATCTAGACTGTAATTTGTATTAAAACTAAGTTGATGCAGTGAGCTGATATTTGTCAGTTGGGTGGATAATTAGAGGCCAGGAATTGGGCTTTATTATTTTCTGTAATTATCCAATCAAATCACTGTTGAGTCAAGAGGGTGGTTCCACTTCCTCATCAAATTAACTCGTCCCACTTAATGCAAAAATTTATGAAAGATTATTCCTTTTCTTTCCTCTGAGTTTGGAGTTCATTTATTTGAGAGCAGATGTTACTCACCTTGTCCTGAGGAGTCGGCCTCATGATTGCCACTCTGTCGTACTGTCTCCTCAGTAATGCCCGCAACGCATCAAAGCGCCCCTGAGGGACAAGTTAGATTAGTTTCATTCACTTGAAAACCCAAGATACAAACTGATACAGAATGGTTTACAACATGCAGATTATAACATTTTATTGTACATATGTGATTTTTTGTGTATGTGTGAAGGAACAGCAGTAATAGATTTAGAATCAGAAGCATCAAAGCAGTATATATCTACTAATATGCACAGTTGAGAAACATAATTTAAATGCAAGTGAACAGCATTGGACTGGTGATTAACGAGGCTCACCTTGATGGGAGTGTACCATTTGGACTGTGGCGGGGGGTTGTAGACTGGAGGAGGTCGAGGAGGAGGTCGGGGTATGATCGGCTCTTCCACTTCCTCTGGTAAAGTGATAACAGCATTTTTGGCTTTCTCGAGCCGTGACCCTTCCTCTGTGGACCCTTTCTGTCCCCACCGCACCTACAAAGCATAGGTACGGGTGACAGACATCACTGACCTGTCTGTTAATGGTTACATAGTAGACAGGGAAACAACACACACATGATCTTAATAACCAATGTTGGTGTCATTTAAAATGTAATTATTGTTGACCTCCATGCGTCTGATTCCTCCTGGACCTCTGCCTCCATAGTATGAAGCATCAACTGTAGGCCACTTGTGTTTGGGCGAAAGTTCTTCTTCTGGCTCCTGAAAACAACACAAAGAACTATAATTATTTAACCCTATCAGTGGGAAAAAAATTTACACTGTTACTGTATGAATTTGAAATGATGATCTATATTTTAGGCTGGTTCATTCAGTCATACCCATACCTAATGCTGTGACAAACTTTTAAAGGGGTCAACACCAAACCATGAAGCCAATGCTCAAGTGATGTAGTAATACTAACAGCAAACAGGTGCTGCCTCCAGATGATCTCAAGAACCAGAGAGATCTATTCAAAACAGCTCCTCGTTTTAACTAAGTACTTATTTTCTACATTATGTTATACACAGCAAATTTCACAAATTCTATTATTCCCTAAAAAGACAAGGCTAAAAGAGAAGTAAGTTCTACTGGTGAAACATGCAGAAATGATGCTGAAAAATGTAGCCATTCAAAAAAAAAAAAAGAGCAATTAAACATAAAACTTTTTTAAAATCCCACTTGAACCACTCATAGACTATTACATTTGCCTAAGCTTAACTTTGCACGAAAAGATCTCCAACAATTTGTATTCTTCTGCTTTGAGTAAGCAGAATAATAAAGTGAGGTTACTTTATAATGTGGTAATTTATTTATAATTCACATTTGCAGCAAACTTTTTTTTATACGACAAGTATTGCTGGAGTTTTAAACTTTTTTTCTTCTCTATGGATCTTGGATGTAGGTGAAGCTGAGTCGGATGTCCCTATACTCTCCTTCTTGAAAAAAATGTCAATTCAGTCACTGCCAAAACAGCACCATATGGTAAAACCCAAACCTCAGGCTCAAAATGCCCAAGAAACCTACTGCTAAGGGAAGAGAAATATGTTTTTTTAAACAGCTTGTGGTCTACTCACAATGACAGGAGGTGGAGGAGGTGGACGGGAGGGCGGTGGGTCTCTGATGACCTGTAAGAAACGATATGAAAAAGTAATAAACAAAAGTCACTTAACATTGTTTGAGGACAAAATAAATAGCAGTGTAATTACTGGAAACCTTACTCAAGCACTGAAACATGTGGGCTTGCTCCATAAAGAACAATAGAAATGATTTATGCTTCATGCTTTCAGATATACACGCAAATCCATTACTGCAAACTCACCACAGTGCAGCAGAGAGGCCAGAACCACCAGAGTAAAGCCAGAACCAGTAACAGCAACGGAACCAGCAGCAACCAGAGCACCCAGGTCCCATCTGACTGCAATGAACACACACTGATCACATCATTATGCCCAATAACCACCTAGAAATGTGTTTATACCCTGTGTTATCATTACACTGGCAACAATACCACTGACCTATATAAACTGTGTTTTTATTCATAAATACTAAAGAAGTTAGTTATAATAGGCGGCATTTTATGTTAGCATGATATAATGAGTTAATATTGGATTCTTCAGAATTCTAAGATTGATACTCACACATGTTGTGGCATGGATGGTGATGGGACTGGAGATGTAGGATTGTCCATTGTTCAGACTAACCAGCACTTCAATTGATCTGCGATTATAAGAAAAAATCACTGAAAATAAAATCTGAACAGCTACATGTAATGTTGACTAAACCATCAGTGTGTTGTCAGAAAATGTCATTCTATATCCCTCCACTGGCTCCTAGTTGCCGCTTCCATCAAATTCAAAACCCTGCTGCTTGCTCGCAACAGCTACCAAAATGGCTCCTGCCTACCTGAACGCCCTCATCTAGGCCTAGCCTCCCTCCAGCCCACTTTGATCTGCCAATGAAAGGCACCTGGTACTCCCATCACAACAGTTAACTAGACTAGCTAACTAGACTCTTCTTCATTGTCTTCCCCCAGTGGTGGAAGGAGTTACCAAACTCCATTCGGTCCAAAGAGCTTCTTTCCACCTTTAAGACAGCTAAACAGCTAAAGACCCAGCTCTTCCATGAACACCTCCGCACTTAATGATATTGATGCTACTGAAGATGATGACATGTTGTTGGTGTTGATTAGGATATTCACGATGATGATGACTATATTGACCTTGTTGATGTTGTCGATGATGATTAACAAACAAAAAAAAGCCCTGTGCACTGCGTGTTGGCACCTGTGTCCTGTCGCACTTGAAGCTGTTTGTTGCCACTTACTGACTTTGTTCCCTCCTGTCTTGATCCTTGCTTGTGTTGTATTAAATCTCAGATGTACGTCACTCTGGACAAAAGCGTTTGCTAAATGAAATTGCAACATTGTAAAATGTGTTTTTATGAAGCGACATAAGGTTTTATTCAAATCCAATCAGTGCAACTTTTTTCTAATGAGCATATCTTATTATGTCAATCTCACATACATTCTACATTCATACAAAATTCATTCTAAATCTTGTCCTCAAATATTGACTTCAAATAAATCTTCATTTTCAAATAGTCCTGGTTATTCCATAAAAATAAAATGTGCAATTCATCCATAAGTTAAATAAGTAAATATGAGATTTTAAAAGGGGTGTTAATGGAAGTAGGGAAAAAACTGTTAGAGTTAAACATAGTTAATGAAGTCATATGACCCAAAAAGCAGCCACTGTTGTTGACTTATTCTGTTTGACAAACACTGCTTGATTTTTCTTGATAACCTTGTCTCCCATGTTGACCTTCCAGCGTAATTTGTTGCAAAAACATTGACTCACTAAAAAAGGAAGTAATTGGCATTCATACCGTTATCATTGATTGCCCAGATTTCCTTGTTTGCAATAAAAGTTTGCAGTTAACAATTGTTAAGTTCTAACTTCAGGTTGGAACCAAGTGTGATTGTTTCAGCTTCACCAATCACCAAACTATGCATTTCAGTAAAGAAGGAGTGTTGCAGAATCAGGGAGGCATGATGGAAAGTGAGAGGGGACAGACAAAGAGAGAGAGAGAGAGAGAGAGAGAGAGAGAGAGAGCGCTGTTTGAAGTGGGTGAAGTTAAATAAGCTTTGGCTCGCTCTCTAAATGCCACAGAGATATTCTGGTCAGACAGCTTCAGTTGATCCAACACTTGGAGCTGTTCACAGATGGTTCCACTGTAAACAGTGTTCTGGTGTCTTTCTGTTACACACGCAGCAGATTTCTGGCTCCTAATTTCAACCTGCTGTACTTGCACAGGCCTTGTGTGATGATTAGACAAAGGAAAGAAATCTTGACAAATTCAAACTGATATATTCTGGCCTGGTGAAAAACAAATATCCTGTGTCAGCTTTTTAAAAATGCTGCCCCACCCTATTCTGATGTGACACCATAGCTCACCACTGGGCCAGTGATGGACTTTCTTTATAAGCCTGGGTTGAGCCGATGTTGTCACAGAAATGCCAAAGTAGTGATGTAGTAACAATATGTCACGCCAAATTATTTTCAAGAATTTACTTTTTGTTTTCTCAAAAAATCATGTCCTTTTCTTTTTATGGGAAACTCAAGCTCAGATTTGACTTCACAGTGAGAGAAGAGGGTGATGGGGCACAGTCCTTTCAACAAACTCACAACCTTTGGTTATAACTAACTCTTACTTTGAGGGTTTTAGTGCACAGAAACTAGAGAGAGAAAACTAGGACAGAAAGGACAAAGAAAGATTATGTTACAAAGCATAATGAAAGCTCTGGCCATTATTTTCAGTGTTCAAACACGTGTGGTTTCTTAACTGTAGATTTAGAAATTGTTACACTTTTTATTTTGTGGGTAAGTTATGGCAGCTAGACACGATAACATTAAAATAGAGCCTTAGCAGGAGAACTTCTCCTGACAGTAAGCTCATTTTTTTCCCCTTGCTGCTTGTTTACAGTTTAACTCAGGGTAACCAACATTGTGTGTGTGTGTGTGTGTGTGTGTGTGTGTGTTTTGACTTACTGTCCGACCTCATGCAAAACAGGAGCTGGACACATGAGATAGCCGTCTCTAACGACTGTTGGCTTGTGGTCTGAGAAGAAGAGCAAGAGAGCAACAGAGAAAGATTTTTTTCTTACAAAAACATTGCAAAAATTTTAAATACACAAAAGTAAAAATTTATTCAGTTTTAAATGGAGGATTCCTGTATGTGCATAATTAGTTGATAGATTTAACAAACAACTGGATAAAACAATTTTTATTGATAAGATTCATTTTCAGATTACTGTATGGTATCAGTAAAATGAAAACTCATAGCAACAAACCAACAATAAAATAAAGAATTAAATAGAATTCAGCAGATCAGATAAAAACAAGCTGGCTAGAAGAAGAAAAGGAAGATAAAACATCCCTTTAGTCCTCTCATCAACTCTGATCCCCCCAGCCCCTCCCCACCCCATCGATCTGTTAATAGACTAATGACACAGAGAACATCTCCTCCCTCCTTCCCTCTGCTCAGTCTCATAATGTCTCCTCTGTTCTCAGGCTGAAGTCAATAAAAAGCCGCCACTGTTTCTGTCTGGACGTCATGACTCTTATTTTCCACTGCTGCAAAGTGATCTGCACGTTGTATCACGGTTCACTTCATGGATGTTGTAATCCCAATACAGTGTTATCATCACTTGTAACATTCCACATAATTGCATGTTTAGCATTAGCATCCAAAAGCTAGTTGTTTATCAGCTGTCCCCTGAAGCCCAACAGTGTTAGTCATGAGTTATTCACTGACTGTATGTCTTCTGATTGACAGTGATAGAGCAGAGGACGTTGTCTGTCCTCCTGGATCCGCTGAAGCCGCTGCCCCTCAGCACCACATTGAAAGACTCTGCAAAACATCAGACGAACAATGAAAAATCTCAGAAAGTTAATAAAAGCAGTCATTAAACACTGTGTCAAGCCAATGATGTACAGTGGTACTTAAGATAAAGGCTATTGCTAATGCTGTTTGTTTACATGCTCTCTATGAAATGCTATTTGTAAGCATGAGCAATGATTAACACATTCACTGTTTTATTTAGTCTGCGTGTTAGCCTGATAAAATTTACAATTATGATTAAACTCAATGTACAGCCGAGCCTGTTGGGAAAATCAACAGATCTTCAGGTGTTTTGTCATACACCCCAATTATTGAACAAAACATTCTCATCTTATGAAGAGACAGGTTCACCACAGGGTTGTTATAATAAACGAAAACTAAGACTAAGACTAAAACTAAAAAAAATATTTTGTTAACTGAAATAAAAATAAAATTGACAATGAACAGTGAAATACAAAGTAAAACTAAATAGAATTGTATGTAAATCAGCTTTGTTTTCATTTCTGATTTAGCTCCAGATGCTTATATACCGAGCTCTGTTAATGGTTCATGGTTAACAAGAATAAAATGGCTTTGCACAATATGGGACATTTAATAAACAAGGGTTTGGTAAATCATATCTGATGTCAGGCATTCTTTCATCCTACTTTTTTCAGCTTCTTTAAATCAAGTCTTTCCTCATAAAACCTGAAAAACTCAACTAACACTAGTTAATTTCTAAAAATAAAATAAAAAATAAAACTACTTATGAACTTGTAAAACTAACTAAAACTAAACTGTGTAGACAAAAGTCAGTCTAAGAGTGGCAACGAAAGCAGGTCAGGGGATCACCAAAGTCACTGGGCTTCGTCCTCTGGGTACCATGAATACAAAATGTCATGGCTATTCAACTGGGTTTTAGATATTTCAAAACAGAACACCTATTTCTAGATATATGCCGCCAGTGTTAAAATGCATTTTAACAAAATCTATTGACATATTTTTTTGCACCGACATTATATCAAAACATAAATTATGCTGCAAACTCTTCCTCAAACTTACCATTCACACAAACACCCGAGGGCTCTATCGTGAATACGTCTGCACATGTCTGCTTTAGGATCTGTGTGGAGATACAGCAACATTTCATATCACAAGTCTCTCTTTAACAGCATGATGTTACTCTCATAATGTGTATAAATGTTTTTGTGCATTATTATATAGGATGTGACCTCACAGAGCTGACGATGTCTTTGAGGGCGTGAAACCCAGACAGCACAGGGAAGACTTGTTCTGTGCCGTCTGCAATCTCAGCAAGCTGTGACAGAAAAGAAAAAAAGTTCAGTTCACCTGCCTTTAAATTAATTCTATTTTATTTATCAAGATCTCATATATGATGGACTTCATATTTCAGTGTTCATTTATTGCGTCCTTGCTGGGAGGTCTTCCGCTTGTTTTACTCCAGTGCTTTAGCAGCGTTTAGGGAGGAAAAGTCAGTTTGTAGGAGATGAAAGCTCCTGCCGGCAGGCTTAAGCTTTCATCTCCTGCTTTAATGATAGCAGAACAGGAAGCTTGCCTGGTATTATCTAATTAGAGACTGATGTAATTATTTCCTCCTCAAACCGCAAAGTACACTGGGTCAGTAACCAGGCACAAAACATTTGTGTACACTTGCACCCGTTGACTACTGAAGGCTGTTCCGGTCAGGATTTATGAAGCCTTTGGATATGTTTATTAATACTTATTATGCAGATCAATACTGTCACAATAATATGATTAAAGCTGCCAAAGCAAACAAAACAACATTAGTGAAAAGATTGATTCTGGGTGAAGGTTTAGAAACCATAAATGCTACTTTAAATGAAATATTGTAGAATTGTATTTCTCTAAGTGCAGTTCGAACTTTATTAAGGATAACTCATGACCTAGTGTTAAACGTACACAGGATCAAATAACAGAGCATCTCTACAAACACTGGTGTTTTACTACAGTCGACACAGACACACACAGCAAAATATGCTTGGGTTCAACTTTGAGGACACGATAGGCCTCATGCTTACTGGGCTCTTTGTTTTTAAAACTAACACAATGCTCCCTTTCAATAACCTGATACCTCCACAGGAAAAAATCAGACTCCTTCCTGGGAAATGATCTCTCAAAACAACGTTTATAATGTTTTTACATAAACCAAAATCAGCATAAACCACAAGCTGTAAATCCCTGCCAGCTGCTTGCTGATCTGTCCATAGGAGGTCCCATTTGAGCTCAAACAGACAAAGTTATGGGGTCAAGGTGTGTCAATAAATCTCTGCCAAAAACAAGCTGATTTAAGCTCTGACCACGACCGAACACACACTGACACACACAGAAAGACAAATAAAACCCCAGCGTAGAAACAACGGACAGTATCAGTTACACAGAGAAGTGTTCTCTCTCACAGGGCTGTATGAAAAGTCAAGAGATAAGAGGGAAAATACATGAAAAAAAAGGCTTCCTACCTGTTTGTGGTCAAAGTCCATGACTCCAACACAGTACACTCTGGCCCCAAAGCCTCGGGCTCTGTCAGCCTGGGAAGAACAGCACAAACTTCTGGGTCAAGTTCTTCTTTATCCCACAAAAAGTAAAATCTTGTTTATGGTATTGGAAACTGGGAAATGTTCACATGTGGGGTTTATCCTGTAGCAAAAATCCTTAAGCTTGACATTTTGCACACCATACTATGAGTTATAAAAAAACTCATAGAGTGATAAATGTTTGTCTTCTTCCAATCAGCAGCTAGTTCAATAACATAATAACATTCACATAAAGACTTCTGAAACTGTTATTATACCAAACATATAAGTACATGGAATGTGAGAACTGAGTGTGTCAACAACAAACCCACACATTAAAACTCTGAACTATTACATTTACCTTGACTTAAAAGCTGAGCATAGGATTTTTCAGTTTCTTTTCTGTACTACATTTGAAAGGAAACCATGAATTGTTTGGTGGTTAATGGACATTTGTTAATTGGAGATGTGCTGCTCATTAGGATTTTGTAACATTACATTGTTTCAGTTAGAATATAACTATCTCTACGATTTAAAGTATTCTCTTTAATGTGAGGGAGTGTGTGCATGTGTGTGGTTGTTCGATACCTCCTGCACGCTCAATTCGAAGGGAAAGATCTCCAGCTTGCCATCAGTCAGAACAATGATGATGCTGGATGACGGTGACGTTTGTGCTTTCATCTGCTCGGAGACCTGATGAGTGAAAGTTTGAACAAAATTTGTTTCAACATCAAATCCCAGCACAGCTCTTACACATACTGTGCACATGTGCTGCCCCAAAACCCTATTGGAGCTGCGTGAAATATCTTTTATCTTTTATATCTTTTATATTATATTAAATATATTTTATATTTTTTTATTGTGTGTCAAAGTGTCAGTTAATTGTTTATTAAGTGAAAGTGTTGATTAATTAAGTGTACCTACCGCCTTCATTCCTTCGTGCATGTACGTTTCACCTGCAGGTTTGATTTGGCTCAGCTTCTTCAAGCCCTCGTCTATTAGGGACCTGAGCAGTCGGATCACAAAACACGGGGAGAACACAGCGCAGACAAAGACTGATAAAAGCTTAGTTACTGGTTATCAGTGTTGTGTTTTTGTGCTTTTAGTTAGAAGAAGCAAGAGGAAATAAAAGACACATTAAGGAGCGAAAGAAAAGAGAAGACATTGTGGACCGTACCTGTCTCCTGTTAGAGGCAGTATCACAACAGCTCTGGCTGAAAAGACGATGTATGAAACCCTCATCCTGGGACTGAAACACACAGAAAATAAGCTCATGTTACTGCTGATACACACAAGGATCAGAAACTGTCTTTTGTACATTTAAAGGCTAAAGATTCTAAATAAGTTAAGTAACAAAAAGAATTCCCATAACGTATTAGGTATTTGGTTGCTTTTGACTGTACAGAAAAAAAATCAAATCATGAATTCTAATAGGACTACATATAGTACGATAACTGTAACTGTGTGTTAACTTGTCATAACATTGTTTTACATGATAACATTACTTTAACGGCAGGTGTAGTAAGATTGTGAAGTGTTTATAACGCAAGGCCAGTTTCTGTGACTTTTTGTAGTCTTTACATGCACTTTTGCTGCTGTTTGCACTGCCCAGTTATATGCTAAACTGTATATTATTGCACTGGTACTCACTGTCTGCAACTACAGTAGAGATGAGCCACAAAAGTAAGTAACACATCATAATATATACAAACACAACACTGTACCAGATGATATGTCATATATGACACTGATATAACATAAAAAAGCATTTAATTAAGTTAAGTTAATCTGTTATGTAATGCCAAAACACACCAATGCATATCATGACTTTACATTACATAACATGAAAAAGCATGACTTTACATTACATAACATGAAAAAGCAGGTGATGACATACACCAACAAATCGTGTCATCAAGTAGCATTTAATCTAATTGCATTCAATGTTTTGTTTTATTTAAACTTAATCATCAGACACAGTGGGTACATTTGTGTGTCCTTCTCACCCTCTAATCTCCACATAGAAGGGAATTAAACCCCTAACCCCATCAGTGTTCCCTCTTTGCTGTATCCTTCAAAAAGGGGTGTGAAAGGGGGCAGGACTGTCTGTTTTGGGCCGCACCACCTTCAACATCTGGCTGGACATTTTTCTCTCATATTTAGTAACCCTCTATTAAACCTAAAGATATCACACACATCCTCTGCACTGTTTACCAGAGAGGGTTTGGAACAGTTGGTGGCCTTGTATGATCTGCTTCCCAAAATAGACATGGCCTACTTTTCTCCTCACTACTACTGTTTGAACTATAATTTTAGGGTCTATAACTACCCCTCATTCTTTAAATAGTCTATTTTCATTAGTTTAATTTGTGCAGTATGACTATGGTTTAGGCTTTATGTGCTTTGTGGTCAGAAAAACACTTTTTCACTTGATTTTGGAGCGTGCTATAAAAAGTTTTTTATTATTCCATATATTTTCTGAGGTTATTTACTAAACTCTAAAGAGGAGGTGATAACTGAAGAGAGGCAGGGGTAAGAACCAAAAAGAACACAACAGCAACTTTGCTTACCTGACAAACCTGTTGGTGAGCTGCTCCACAAATCCATAGATCTCATCCCAGTGTCCCGACACACTGCCTGACCTGCAGACAGAGGCAAAAGGGGGAGAATTAACACTCAGCCAAACATGAGATATAAAATGCAGCGCAACACAAGATTTAACTGCAAGCATTCACAACCCTGAGGACAAAACAGGTGTATACAGGGGAATGCCCATGATCCATAAACAATTAAAACACAGGTTACAATAATAGCAAAGCCAATACACTGCACAACTTAGGTTTTGATGCTGAACTATTTCCTTCAATTAGTAAAAAAAGCTGTAATTAAAAACAAATTAAATGCAAACAAGAATTTCATTAGCAGTCTCTTATTTAAACAGCTTTTTCCAAAATACATGAATGTATGGATTGAAAGTTTTACATAGAATATACAGAAAACTGAGCATTTAGAAAGTCTGTGGAGAACTTTTTTACTCATCCTCAAACATAACATAATGCGCTGAAAGGAACTCACTAACGGAGCGTGAGCGTGCACTTTCTGCAAGTATACACCCAAAACACAAATGTTCATAGCAGAAAAGATTAAAATAAACATTCTTAACCTGCAGTGAGGGAGCAGAGGAACATGGACAACTAACACTGCCATACATGGAGACGACTGCTTCAAGACTCCCTCTGCACGTAAGTTATAAAATATTTGATTCATATTTCAGTCTCACTTAATTCAGTGCTTTTGAATGCATGCTTGCACTATCTGTATCCACTTACCTGTCCAAAACAAAATAAATATCAAACGCTCCATCACAGGAAGCGTCGTCGTCCTCACGCAACGTTGAATTCACACAAACACTTACAAAGAGTAGAATTTGGCAACATATCCATATCCGATCCATAATCCATACGTTTCATATCAGCTGTGAGTTTGTTGAAAGGTTTAATCGATGCAGCTACAGAATGAGTCCTTTATCATCCTCAGTGCATCAGTATGGAGGTTCACATGTTGACTCTGTGCTAAGAGAGGAACAGTTCATGTGGGTTCTTACGGCACGCTGGTCATGAAATAAACGGGGTAGGGCACACAGCTGCTGCACACCACTGTTACGATAACAGCAGCAATAAGACCGGAGCACAACTTCCCTCGGGGTTCTTCAAAGTAAACTATAGACATAAACGTAGCAAAATGTCACTTTTACCATACTTAAAAAAAGTATTAAAAGTATTAAAAATATAATTGAAAGAAAAAAAATCTCCTTGTTTTAAACAGCCTGCTTATTCTCAGATACATTTTGCAATTTTAAAACCTTGGTTTATTTTAGAACATTGCCACCATTTTTAGGCACATTATATATTAATATAAAGTAAACATGCAGGCCTGCTTATAAAGTGCAAAAAAGCAGTTAAAAATTATCAAAATAAAATCTTATGAATTCCAAATATGCGAGGAGATAATTAATTTCATGTAATGTATTGTTATTTTATAAAATACAACAATATAAAACAGATTTTAACGAGCCTAATTGAATTCCTTGATGCTAACTTATTTCATTATGCTTTTATTTTGAAGGCAGAATAATTTAATTTCCTGCGTTGCAGATGCCATTGGGGCTCTGAGTGGATGGAATAAATAGTGAATGAGTGAGATGACAAAAACACAAAGAATGACAGACTAATGATTCGAATGGATTAATATAACTAAGCACGAGACCCCTTAAAATAACTGTATGTATGTACAATGTATTGTTATTATTATTATTATTATTATTATTATATGTATTATTAAACAGAACTAAGGGGACATTTAGCTCCAATAAAACAATTAATTCCTTCTAATTGGTATTTGATTTTATTTTTTCGTGTGCAAAGTTGCAAACCTTTGTTTAAGTTAATGAATAATTCAGCAGTTGCTTATCATGATACATCCCTCACTGACTCATAAATAACTTATTTTCAGGACAACAAGTGCATCATGTTCCGGTAAATCTGTTGCAGATGTAAAGCAGAAATGAACAAACTAACACAACGCCCTTCATTTGTCAGAGTGATCGGCTGCCTTACATGAGTGTGCTCCAAATTTGACCTCCAAAAAGCTGAAATTAAAGCTACTCCTTTGTCTCAAGAGGGTTTGTTTTTCATCAAGCACACTTTTTTAGTTCATCAATGGCATGCTATGTCGAGAACCTTCACATTGCATCATCTTGTTCTTTTGTGCCATTGTGCTGTAATTCTACATGTTATTGTGTTTGTGGGGCTGTGGCCTCCCAGTAAGTTTAATTTCAATTTTTAAGAGGATGAAGTCATATAAACAACTAAAATAATAACATACCAAAGTCACTGTGTAAGTAGAAGTTAATGAAAGACCCCTTCTATTTGAATAACAATTAATAAACTATGTTTAAATTGACTCAGGGGTGGAAAAAAAGGAGAGACCACAGAAGCATTATACTAACTATAATAAAGATATTGGCTGTAAGATGTGTGCAGAATTGTAAAAATGTAAATTTAAGATGTAGTCTTATAGAATTTTCAATCCAGCTGTCTCGCCAAGGAATTTTCAAATAGTTGAACCTACGCCTACATGGTGATGTAGGAACTAGATGTTGAGGCCAAAATCTCAGCTGCATGTAGAGTGATGCCTGTATGCAATAAAGAGGTCTTGTTTCTTCCAGGCTTTCTTTCTGACTGATTGCAGAAAGAAAGAACCAACAGATGTCTGCTTTGACCTTTGCTAAAACAACAACAGAGCCTGTGTTTCTTCATAGCCTATAATGCTGATGAAATCAGAATTGTTTGTGGCAAGATGATCCCTCCTACAATTCAGATAAAAAAATTTCGGGTGTGCCCATAGGTCTGGCTTATTAAATTAAAAGCACTTATACTGTCAGTAAACAATCTGCATTGTAATTAAACTGTGGTCAAAAGGAAGGGTGTGATTATAATTTCAGCCTTAGTGGATACATGTACTGAGAACTGCTCAAATCCACCACAGTAAAAGTACCATTGAACATATAGATCTTGTATAAAGAGTAAACCACACAGTATCCACAGGCTCTACCTTGGGGCCCCAGGTCCTTAATAGACCAGTGCGAGGGCCTGAATGCCAGAAACTATTACATTTCCTTTCTTGTGCGTTTGTGTGTCTGTATGGTTTTGTCTTTCAATTTCAATTTTAATTTTATATATTTTTCAATTTATCTCAATGTATTTATTTATATATTTGTTATTTGTATTGTTTCTGTTATTATTATTATTATTATTTTTTTTTTTTAAAGTACATTTATTTATTTATTTTCAGTAGCGCAGACGAGGAACAGTATTGGGGGGAATAGTCTGGTGGGCTCATTGGAGCCCTGGTTTTTGGTGAAAATATAAAAAAATGTCTGTTCTTTTATATTTGTTTGAATGTACTATATCTTTCTGACAATATTTGGAATACAGAGAGTAAACAATTAATTCTGAGCCTTTAAAAATTGAATAAGAATTTAAGGCACATTTAGAAGGAAAGTTCAGGAGATGTTGTTTCTCCGTTGAATAAATGGCTGCAGGTACAGTCCTCCATCCTTACCACTTGGTCGCAGTAGTGTCCCGTTTCGTCGTTTAACGCTTCAATCAATGCCCGAAAGAAGAAGATCAGCGTTTTTTTCTAGGATATTGGTGTGTTTTTGTTTTCATTTGAAGCGAAAATGTAATTTTTTTCTAACAACATGCTTCTGTAATAGCCACCTGGTTATGGCTGAATTGCCTGAACAACGGCCACGACAGTCGGAGTGCGACTAATGGTGAGCTTTTTAACCCTATTTTCCTGACTATAGCTGGCGAAAATCATGCCTGTCAAGGTTAGCATTAAGGTTAGCTAGCCAGAATATAGCCTGCTAGCATGGCTGACAATAACAAAACGGTCTGATATTCAGTTTGAGAATGTTAGTATGTCCATTTAGCTATTTATAATACTTAAACTACTTTATATATATACTATACTATACTTATATTAATGTGACAGAGATAATATCCTATGTGTTTAATAATCAGCATGTTAGGGATGTGGTATGGAGTAGTAGGCTAATACATGCTTTTGACAGGATGAAGGAGTCGATAAATGTAGACGTTAGCTTTTGCTTGCTTACGTTGGGTTAATCAATACTGGCAGCTGTGTCACAAACAAGTGAGGTAAATGTGCTTCTGAAACCTGTATTTCTTCTCCTATCTCAAAACTCAGCCTTAACCCTTCCCAGCTTGCCTTGTACCAAACGAGCAGAGGACAGGATGCTGCTGAAGATGCCCCAGAAGCTGCTGAAGACTGCCCATTACATAGAGCTGGGCAGCTACCAGCACTGGCCAGTGTTAATACCCCAGAGGATAAGACTGTACACCTACGAACAAATCCCCCTCTTTCTCAAAGAAAACCCCTACATCACAGATGGCTACAGGGCTCACCTGCCCTCCAAACTCTGCTTGAGGAGGTGGGAGTCATGCTGAATATATATACTTCTGATATCAGAAGACTTATTTACTGCATCCCAGTCGTGTTCAACTAAATGTTACTTTTTATGATTATTTTAAGGTTAAATTAATCCCTGTTTTGTGGAGTTAGTAATGTAGAGCCTTAGCACCAGCATGTTATACTACACTATATAAACTGCATACTGATGCGTTTTATGTTCTTTTGTTCTAATTTGCTGTTGCAGTATTTTCATTCTGTCTAATGAGACTGTGAATATCTGGAGCCACCTCCTGGGTTTCCTGCTCTTTTTCTCTCTGGGGGTCAACGACCTCTCCTCAGTGCTGCCAGCCTCTGGAGCTAACAGAGAAGACTACGTCATCTATGCTATAGGACTGTTCTGCTTCCAGGTAAAGCTTGTTTTACAGGGTGGAAACTGTGAGAGTGAAAAAAAGCTTGGATTTATGTCTCTTGAAGAACTTAATGATATCAGAAAAAGTGTTTCTGTAATTTCACAACTAAAACTAAGTAATAACTATCTATTTTTTGCAGCTGTCCTTTAGTATTAGCTAATTACATATTCATTAGCTGAGTATTTGTACTGTACACATGCTTAATGTATACAGTATTGTCTATCATAATACATTTTAGTGACTTTACAGTCATGTTCATGTGGGTTCATGTTTCCTGCCACAGGTGCAGTCAGGTCACCACTCCCTGAGGTGTGTAAGCTGTATGTAGATGCATTTGTTGTCAAGGGGAAGGTCATAGTGTATTGTTTTATTTTAAGGCTTCAATAGAAATGGGAGTGAAGTGCAAAGTCCCTATTGAAAACAGTTCATTGTTGAGACTGTGGTTATTGTTTGTGTTCTAGCTGTGTACCTTTTGTGTTGTAGGGTGTAGCAACTGATAATGGGATTGGAAGCCTGTTATCATAAATCACAAGTCATCGTTATAGTTATAGTGCAGTTTATATTACCCTCCCACCCTTACCCTAAACCCACTTTTATGTCCATAGAAGTGCAACTTGTGAGTACCTAGATAGTCCTGAAACATATTTTTTTCTAGAGCTTGGTTTTGGTTTTACAGTCGCAGAAGGACTTTGTTAGATTATAGTCAAAAAAGGTAAATGACACAAAATATAGTAGAAAAAACAATAATAACATCCATAAAAAAAGCTCTTTAAATATATAACTTTATGTTGTGAATAAAACACAATCCGTGTCTTTATGCCAGGTATGCATGTTGTGTTCTGTGGGGTATCACCTGTTCTCGTGCCACCGATCAGAGAAGACTTGCCGTCGCTGGCTGGCATTGGACTATGCAGGCATCTCCGTTGGCATCCTGGGATGTTATGTGCCTGGGATCTTCTACGCTTTCTACTGCAACGCTGTAAGTGCAAACACTTTTGGCACACGTAAATGATCTAATCCCAAATTTCTACTATCTGATACATTTCTCAAGATTTCATGCTTCAGCTCTGATCAGATGGTTTCTACTCTCCTGTCTTACAGTTTTGGCGGCAGGTCTACCTGCTGACGGTGCTGTCCCTGATCCTGGCCGTCTTCTGTGCACAGGTCCACCCCCGTTATCTCAGCAACGACTGGCGACGAATACGTATGACAATCTTCTGCTGTGTGGCTGGCATCAGTATTATTCCTGCGTGTCATTGGGTCTGGCTCAATGGAGGATTCGCCACTGATGTTGTACAGGTCAGAATTTCCACTAATGATAGAAAACAAGGCAAGTGGAGAGCTTGCTTACTCATTCTCACAACTTTTACACCTGTGTATACACTATTTTAAGGTAAAAAGAAGGGAGAGAAGAGTTCATATTAATGCTTTTATCTGATCTTTGATCTACTGGTTTCAATGTGAACTACAAGCAACCAGTTCGCCCTTGAATCTCTGCACTTTCCTCTCCTGACTGAATGATGTTTAACCACACAAACTTTGTTATTTGTTTGATTTGCAGCTGTTCCTGCCTCGTGTGATGGTGATGTATCTCATAGCTGGATCTGCCTTCCTGTTTTATGTCACCAAGATCCCTGAACGCTATTTTCCTGGTGAGTTCTTCTCTCCTGTCACTGCGTGTTCTTTAGTCTGATATGGGAGCTGTAGGGTTAAACCAGCTGCAACATCGGTGAATTTAACAAGAAAAAATCCTTTACTGAGGTTACTGTTAAAGTATTAATGAGCAAAGTAAAAATGTTGTCACTTAAAAAAATCAGCTTTTGTGCTGTTGTTTGCTTAGCTTAGCAAGGTATAAGACCTTTTGTTTTCTGAAATAAAATCATACCTCCATCTGTTGTGTAGTCTAAGCCACTATGTAGAAATTACTGTAATGCCATGTGTCCAAATAGTTTAACTGCGTTATTACAACAAAACTATGTCACATACAGCCCAATTCATTTTAGACCCAAAAAAATCTGACAGACTTAAGAGCTCCATGTTAATAACCAAAAAAACCTTACTCCCACTGCAGTTTTAATGCACTTTATTTAACAGTTTATAGATAAGGAGGCAGTTATGATTGCAGAGGAAGACTAGAAATAATAAAACACACAGGATTTCTGCTAATCTTTCCTTGACCTGGGGTTTTTGTTGTAGTACACCGTGAGAGTGAGCAGGTTAAAATAAAGCCCTTTTTACACTGGAGTTCCGCCTCAGCAGCCTTTGCCATTTTTGGACCAAGCAACGCCGGCGTAAAGCCCCCCCAGTGTTTGTTTTTACATAGCGTTTCGGCATTGTGTAAGCAAAAAGTGTAAGAGATGTAAACAAACAGCGCATGCTTCAAATACACATACACATATGCGGCGCTGTTCCATCTGCTGTTCCGCCGTTTACACAGACGCCGTTTCGCCGGTGTTACTTCCTCCGATCCCGCCTTAAACTGGCAGTGTAAAAAGAGTGTTATGAGAGAGAAGGCTGGCGGATGATATTTTAAAATCTAAAATGGGCGTTTACATTTTCGATTACCATGTATAATTTATAATAAAAGTTTTATTTTGTATGATGAAAAATGTCTCTGTAAGAGTTGAAAAACCCATCTCAGCGTCCATTTAACTCTAGAACTTTTTGTTGCTGGAGCTTTGGTAATACAGCATGTTCTTCATCAACTGGTGGACTCTGCCAGTTGTTAAGGAATTGTAGATGTTCACATTTAGAATAGATGTATCTTTGGGGTTGGAAAAGAAAATGCTCCTTTTTCAATTATTCCTTCTTTCCTAGGCCAGCTGAACTACCTGGGCGCCAGCCACCAGGTGTGGCACATTCTGGTGGTGTTAATGTTTTACTGGTGGCATCAGACAGCTGTACACATCATGCACTTCAGGCACAGCCAGGCCTGCCCGCCCCGGACCAGCAGCAGCAGCTAAGTTGATACTAATATTGATCAAAAAAAGTCATGGGAAGGAATCGGTTGCAGGCTAATACATGTTATGGAACATGAGTTATGTTAATATTTAAAGATTTTTTTTCCAGTTGGGTGCTGGTTAGAAATATCTACTTGAAGGATATCAATCACTAACTACAATAAGATGTAAAACTGAGAACCTGATGGAAGTTACTATCTTTCTTTGAGTCGTTGGTCACTTTTTTGCTGCTTCTACAGCACTTGCCCTGGCAAACTGTTAAAGGCCAGTATCTTTTCTAAATCAGCTAAGAATAACTAAGAGTTTCTGTAAATGTCAAATTCTCTAAACAAAAGCTGAACTCATGGCAAAGGGATGGAGCAAGAGCAAATTAAACCCCCCAGATGGACAGAAAATCTACTGTGAAACTCTCTATGTTGCACCGTTACTATTAAGATCAATGCATGAAGCAGGAATTTATTCATAGAAACCGACTAAGGTTTGTTGTTTTTAAATGGTGATCATCTCATGGTTGGTTTAGATTGTGATTTTTGTATAGAAGTATAGAGAAAAATATCTACTTTGATTCTTTTGAATCTAACTATTAGCCTGTGTGAACAATTCCTTTTTCTAATTTAGTTTTATCTATGAATTCCTATAAAATTAGATTGTGTGAAATGAAGATGGTAAAAAACACAGAGCAAAAACATGACAACTGGAAATTCCACATTCAGACACTGTGAATTACCTGACTTCGGAAAAACAATATCTCAAGCCTCGTTTATTTGAAGCTTTATAACAAACAGTTAAAGGTCAATCAATGATCAATCTGCCTTAAATATGATGCAAAGGTTACAAAATATGGGCATCCTTTTTTCTCTTGCAAGAGTGGATTGTTTTATTATCACTGCTTGATTTGTGTTTTTTTTCTTCTTCTGGGAGAAAAACTGTATTGTGTTGGGAAAAAAAATCCTTTAATGACTCTTTACAGAGGCCACATCCAGTATGTTTGTGCTGCCCTAGACAACATCTCATCAGCCTGGCTAAGTCCCAGAGCAACACAGATAGTTAAATGTTATACAGTCAGCCCCTTGGCTATAATTGTCATTATTAGACTATTGAGTTTGGATTAGGTAAACAGAATGTGTCATCACAAGGCAGGTGATTTAAAAAGCCTGACTCGCCCACTATGGCAAAATCTATTCATTATCTCTACCCACCATCAGTCTCCTGACATCACGTTAGCTGATTGTGGGGTCTCACTAGGAGCAACAGCTGAGCTGAGTTTACTTAACTCAGCTTTCACAGGTGTAGAAAAGAAGTGCAAACACACAATAACCTTCTGAGTATGTTTACTCCAATTTAAATAAACAGAAAAAAATTCTGGTCAGTATTAGATATACATTTAAATAATTAATTGTTGAGATTTCCAGCGAAACCACGCTGTATTTATATTAAGGTGGTCAATGGACTTTAACTTTTCGAGCTAACAGCATTTAAAAATGGCATTTGAAAATATTCTGACAAACAGTTGAGGGACAACTCTGTGTCTTTGAAAGAAAGAGGTTTGAAAGTTTAGGCTTTCATCACCAAAACTCTCTACATGGCCGGAAATCACTGGGTGAAAGAGAAACACTGAATTATATTTTTTGGTAATTTGGACAGGAGGTAGTTCTTACACTCTATCAGCTACCAACTGACGTCATGTGATGTCACCTCTGCAGCCCTTTCATTATGAAGTCATTCATAAAAGCTGGGTGTGGGAAAAATCATTGTTATTGTCTATGTGATGCTGATGTTTAGGCCAGTGTGAAGTTTATGAGGCATCTTCAACAGCATACTTTGGGACTCTTTCTGTTTGTACTTCATTTGCCTTATTTACCTTTGAGTATTTGTACTGTTTACACTCTTGCTGTTCTCATCTGTTTTTGGTTATGAAAGTATACACCAGAAACAATGATCAAATTCAGAAGGATATCTTTGCTGTTACACCACAAGGCCAGTATGGTTTTTATGTATATTGTTTAAAACAAAGTATGAATTTTAATTCACTTCCAGCTACATCTTGCACTTCTGGGAAATGCTCCGTACAGGTGTGGAAATAAGTGACTTTCTTCTGCCTTTTTGAGTGTGTTTTTATTATATTGAACATGAAGTTGACTCTTTGACTATCATAAACTGCTTAACCTTTCATGGAATGATCTCTTGATTGTTTACCCTGTGTTTCATCATTTTTATCATAAAGCACTGGCACTGACCTACAAGATGTATAATATTTATTTCAGTGCCTATGTGGAAATATATTTTTTAAATATTTGAATGAATAAAGAATGCTGTAAAGTAATTTGTTGCCTTTGTTTTTGATAGCACAGACTTACTCCAAATTTTGTTTGTAGTAATTATTTTATCACAGGAAACAATCAAATTTGATGAATGAATGAGAGAACAAGAAACAAGAAAGGGAGCACAAAAATGAATGACAATTAGTTTACCTGATCCATAATAATCCAATTTTCAATGCGGACGAACCATCATTTGCGTGTTGTTCATATTACTGAACAATAGAGGGCAGCATTGGTAATTTAAAGCATTAAAAAGTTGCCCAATTATAATAAAAAGTTCATATAAAATGTAAAAGAACAATGAACCCTCTATTCACCCGTTCCTCGGGAATCAGGTCTGACGCTACATTTTACAAATTCAGCCATCCGTTGTCTTCTATAGTGGTTAATGTTAGAAAGTCTCACAGTGGACAGTCAGAAAATTTAAATTTACATGCTAGCTGAACAGGAACGATGTGCTTACTCAGCAGGTAACAGGTCAAATTGCATGCTTTCATTACACTGTGAACACTGACATTTACTGTAAATGTCTACATTTGCTTTGTTTTGACTATTACAGTTAAATTAGATCCATTTAAAAATGCACAACAAAGTTTTTTTTTTGATCTTCTGATTTAATTTATGTCTGATGAAAATGCTGTCATGTAGAAAGACTGATATTGACTGAATAATGTTAGAAAATTATATACCATCACTCAATCACCTCATGCAGTCATGAATATTTGTGTAGAAGTTGTATGACACAGTAATAAAGGAAAAAAATGTGCTGATCTTACTTTTGGTTATGAACTGATTTTCATTGGGTTAACAAGGACAATTAATACCTATATTTTTCTAAGGGGAGAAGATTACAGCTGACATACGTGAGCCAAAGGGTGGCATGAGAATCAGCTCAGCTGGAACCTTTCAGATCCTTTGCATGTTATGACATGAAAGCAATGGCTTGTAGAATAACGTTGTTAATGCTCTAATTTGACATTTTGAGAAACAATCTTAAAATGTTTTGTTGTTGAAAGTTGGATGGGAAGATTAACACCACTCTCATGAGCCAGTAGCAGCTTAGCTTAGTATAAACTCGCTTGGCCCTGACCAAACTAGACTAAGAACACGTTGTTGGCTGTAGTCATTTTATATAATGGACAGACATTAAAATGTGGTGTCAATCTCACCTTTCCTTTAAGGAGGGCTTTTTTAAATCATATGGAGTATTGTTAATAAGTCCTGCCTATGGTAAAACAACCTTTACATTTACGGCTACAGGTTGGTCACAAGTAAGGTTTTGTGATTTTAAAACTTTATGACCGTGGTGATGTTTAAATTTAGTTTGGTGTACAGATAGGTGTGTACACATTTCAAGTAACATTGTCCAAAGAAATCTGTCAATGCTGTAAATAAATAAAATTTGCTTGTAATAGTGAAACCTTACTGTTCTGTTTTCACTGTTAAAACATCAGTTTTAGTCTGTTACTTTCACTTCTGTTGAAGTGGTGAAATCAACCATTGATTGTGTGTTGTGACACTTGCATGACTTAACATTTCCATACATGTTAACTTATTTAATCATTGACTATCATGATGGGAGCTAACTGCTTACTCTTAGCATGTTTACAGATAATGAGTAAAAGATGGGCTCTTAAAATATACCTGAATGTGTAACTTTGCTGTTTTGTTAATGTTTGATCAAAATTAAATCCATTTTTACTTGTGTGTGTTTATTTGTGTGTTTGTGTTTATGCGTGTTTGTGGACTTTGACCATAAGAGACATACCCCAGACTTTGAAAGTATAATAATTATGTTAGCAAATAATGGCTATGAGTATTTTACTTCATGGACTAATGGATAGTTGTGCGCAGCCTGACACAGCGGTACAGTGTTGCCAGTCTAAAAACTGTTCAAGTTGTCAACACTAATTATTATTTGAGGCAACAGTCACCTTTCATCAGGAAAACCATCAAATTTTTAATGATATAGTTGACCTGGCAAAAGTGTTTAAAAGTTTGTAATATAGCTTTGGCATCCCTGTGACAGAAAGTTTAGCTTGAAATTCAATTCACTTCAAATTTCTTTTCAAAATTTTCCAACTTTTTTTAAAAAAAATTTAAGGGTCACTCCCATGTTATTGTCTCTGCCATTATTGAAAACTATTTGCATTGAGGTTATGCAGAATAAAACAAAAACACTGAGCTTATATATATATTTATATACTGTATATATTTTCTTTTTCTATGCATGTTGCACAGCCCTCTAGTGGCCAATCTTTGCACTTGTCACCTCTGAATTCTACCTTTTGTTCATGTATTCACATTTTACTGTTATGTGCCGAGCATCAACCTCTGAGGCTGAGCCACTAAGCCAATGCAGAAATGCCAAAACTGCAGTTCCATGAGTGGCCGCTTGAGGCTGGCTTTAAAAGCAACTCAATCCCAATAAGGCCACATTATAAAAGATCCAACTGTACCTCTTAATTTGAGATGTTTGCAGCCTGGTACAAAAACAGTTTTGTTAATTTCTCTATTCATGGCAACTGTACGGGTGTAAATTTTTAGATAACAAATTTAAATTACATCAAGCCTTAAAGTTCTGCATATTTAGGGGCGTGGCCACTTTGATTGACAGGTGGATGTTGCTAGCTGTCTGCTACACATCAACTCAGCTAATTCAAATTATCATGCATTGTCAGTGCTTTTAGAACTTCCCCGTTACAAATATAATTGAATAATGTTTTTCCCCTGATTTGATAAACGTAACTAATGACAACAATATAATTGCAGATACAAGGTCTTTACTTAAAACATCTCAGTTTAATTCAAGTACTGAGCTTTAAGGCAGTGTTTGTACATGAGTGTTAAATGCACTCTTTAAAATGAAAATGTAAAACAGATCTTTATAAAACATTTGATGTTATCACTATAACTATTGAGTAAGATTAGTACATGCAGAAAATTACTGACAAAATGAGTTTATGAAAATACAAAATCCTTTTCTAAATTGACAAAGGACAATGTCTACATCTTATTACAATGCCTTTTTACATGACAATGTTCCAATGAAAGTAAAAAGCTAAAAAGCTAATTTCAGAAGTACTACTCCTCTTTGAAGTAATGCTACTTTCTAGAAATTATTCTAATCTTTCATACTTGGCACACACAGCATGAAAGACACAACAAAAAGAAAGACAAACAAAAAGAAGAAATTTGCTCTCAGTTTGCACCTAACAAAACTGTTTTAACAAATCAGTGGCAGTGATGGATTTAGATAAAATATGTGGCATCACCTGCTGCCATCATTTTACACCAAAAAATATACATTTCAAAAGCACCATATGATGACCTGCTTAAGTCCAACAACTCAGACATCTCAGATGTGTGTTACTCTTTTTTTTTCATTTCAAAGAGAAGATATAGCTGTCCTTGTTAGGCTATCAGGGAACAGGGCAAGAGTAGGCCAAGCATGTAGTAATGGTTTGAAGTCAAGTCTGTCTTCTTCAAGTTTCGTTAAATTAAGTTTAACTGACCTTTTAGAAATAATGTCGAGGTCCAAGTTAATAGTTTGCACCTCAGGACAAATACGCTGATGGTGGCAGAATCTTCATGTCTGAACTCTGGACTTCTGGATTAGAGCCATTAAAGACTGTGACCAAAGGCTAAACACAGTAAACACAGTGCCTGCTGTGTTAAAAATGTATTAACTGATATCACTGATGCGATCATGGATAGTCCCTAAAAGTCCTCAGACCAGCACCTGTGAGTCCTAGTGTGATAAACCACGTTTTCTGTAAAGGAGGAAGTAATGGGTGATTTTTATTTGTCTTTCCTACTGCTCATTCCTTTTCGTTCCTTCTCCCTTGCCTACTCCCTGTTTCCAGCCAGGAAGTTTTTTGGGGCAACATAAGGAAAGAGAGAACAGAAGTGACCAAAAATCAGCACAATCCGTTACAGATCATGTATAAGACCTGGCACTTAGTACCTGCTAGTGATCTTAGTGTTAGAGTGTAGCCTCTTTTGCTACCCTGCTGGTGTAGCTAGCAATGACCAAATTTCCCCTCTGGAGATCAATAAAATACTATCTTATCTTATCTTTACCCTATCCTACTAGCTGACACACTTCTGTTAGGTAGAACACCTATGCTAACATAAATGTCACAGCGAATGGTCTGCTGGTTGGCCTGTGTGCCTCTATCACTGACTGCAGGGTTAAACCGCATATGCAAATCATAGGGGATTTCATTACCCACAGTGTAAGATTAGCATTACCAGCTAATGTGTACTGACTTCCCTTGCAAAGCTCCCAACTTTCAAGTGGGAATGATCAGGGAACACATGGACACATCCCTGCTAGCTTTAGCAACAATGTAATCCATGTCAGGGTCAATGATGTGAGGATGAAGCAGTCAGAGAGCAAGTATCACAGCCTCGCCATGATGTTTGAACTGATATGAAAATACAACAGTTTGAGGGTACTTAAGAGGCATTATGTCGATATTGTCCTTTAGAAATACAGCTATATTTTCCTCAGTTTTCTCCAATCATAAGGCACCAGATAAAAAAAAAAAGTAGTTTTTTTAAAATAAAAATAAAACTGCTTCTCTGCTCATTGGGCAGATTATGTGTTCTGTGGTTTTGTAATTGAAGGATGCAAAGCATCAAAATTTGACCATTTGGTACCCCAGTGTTTTCTTGGTCAAAGCTTCCCACTAAGGCAGCCTCAAAACCACCTAATACAGTTTTGTTACAGATGGAAAGATAACATTAATTACATTCTTTGTACAGATTTAGGTTTACAAAGGAAAGGAGAAGGAAAAATGGAACACACCACTATTGTGGTTTCTCTATTCCCTTTTTTCCTCCAGCTGCTCTACACCACAGAGTCGACTGACCTGCTTTCTTCCGCTGCAAAGGTACTGTTTGCGTGAAGAACTGCAGAGTGAACGGTATGAAACAGCATGCCGCTCATGTCTTCGTCATGCTGCCCAAAGAATTGTCCCTTCTGCAGGGTATCAATGACTGATGTGTTACAGTTGGCAAAGGTTACGTTCACTCTGATCTCTTTATATTCCCTGACCAGCATTTTAAACGTGGCCATACCTGTAGAGTCTATGAAAGGAATGGCAGAGCACTCTAAAACTATTGTGTGAAAATCAAGCTCTCTTTGCACAAGTCCAACAATGACCTCTCCATTGTTTTTATCCCCATTTGTCTTGGCCTGCTTCAAGGACAACTCTTTAGCTTTCTTCTCTGCCTTTTTCCTCTTTGTCAACTCCAAGAAAGGTTCAACTCCGACAGCTTTGTAGAGGGATTTGAGGAATGAGTCCTTGTTGGCGTAGTACAGTGGAGCCTGGAAGCGGAAGACCTGAACTCGAGGTGGCGGCTGGAGGTTCTTGTACTCCTCCATGTCCTCATAAAGATCAGTGTCACTGGCCCGGCCCAGGAGAGAGACCTAGCATGAGACAACAGATTGGATTAAATAATGAGATTACTAAAGGATGATATTTGTCTTTCACTTAAGAATCAAATTTCAATACTTTTTACATTCTGATGTTTTTTCAAAAACCACTGTCAGGATGAGGTCAATAACTCACCTTAGGGTTCTGGGTCTTAAAGATGATGCACATCATTGAAAAAACTATTCCAGCTAGGAGGCCCATCTCCACACTGACGAGAGCCGTGGTTGACATGGTGACCAGCCAAACGATGGCGTCGTTCTTGCTGGCACGCCACTTACATGGCACGTCTTTGAACTTCCTAAGCGCCCCCCGAAGGCTGACAATTATGATACAGGCAAGAACACACTTCTGGAGAGAGTAGAAGAAAGGTGCAAAGAAGAGGAGGACAAGCAGGACGACCACGGCGCTGATCAGACTTGACACCTGATGGAGGAGGGAGGAAATGGAGAAAGAGAGGAGATTTTATAGCAACACCTTCCACAAATGTAACATTAACAGATAAAATAAAGTATGTTTTGCTGTCACATCAATGTTTCAAAGAAAGCATACCATCAGTCTGAATCCTCTAAACAAGAAATAATTGGACCAATCACTAAAAACATGAAGTATGAATTTTACCTGTGTCTGGCAGCCTGTTGAATCCTTCACCATAGTCTTTGCCAGTGCTGCACTGGTGGTGAAACAGTGGAAGAAGGAGGGGATGATGTTACAGAAACCGATGGCTAGCATCTCCTGGTTGGGACGAACCGAGTAACCATTTTTCTTAGCGAACATTTCGGAGAGCGACACTGTGAAGGCAAAACTACAAATAAAAGTTTTTGTTATTGAGGCGTTGAATTGATGTTTACACTACAGAAAAAACACATGACGACCTTTCAAGACCTAAAATTGAAAAAAAGATTGGTTATATTACCTGCAACTTTTTTTAATGTTAAAACAATAGAGAAACTGACAGTAGTTGTGATTGTTGAGTTGAGATGCGAATGTTTGTATTGAATTTAACGAACATTACCTAATGACAGCTAGAGGAATGGCATCCAGTGCTACCCGTGGCATCAGGCCAAAGCATGGCACCTGGGGAGGGATGAACCCTGTGGGTATGTGACCGGAAACACTGGAGCTGTATCGGCTGTTCAGCTCCCCAAAATGGCTGGCAAGTGTAGCTCCTGCCACTACTACCAGCTCAGTCGGCAGAGGGATCTTTAGACGATTCTTGCAGCGCTCCTGGATCTCTTTGCCAGCCACTATAATTAACAAGAACTTGAAGTGTTATTCTATAGTAAAGACAATTAAGAATTGGAATTAAGTCTACACTCAGAGGCTATTAATGAACAATTTACATCAAAGGGAAACTCTAGTTTGCAGATTCTGATTATTAATATAAAAACTCAAAAGCAGGGGAGGCAGTTTATAACGGGGATTGAGCATTGGAGGAGGGATACGTAAAATAGAAATCTTAACCTAATATACTGATACAGATGGCACTAGTGATAAGGTCACACAGGTTGGTCTTCTGAATGTTAGCGAAGATGTTAATCCAGGTGATAACAACTGTGTGGTATCCCTGGTGACGGGGAATCTTTAGACCCAACAGGTATTTAGCCTGCACGGTCAGGATGGTGAAAGAGGCTCCCGTTGCAAAACCATCAAGCATTGGAGCTGAAAGGTAAACGGAGACGAAGCCCAGTCGAAACACAGCCATCATGACCTAGTAAAGAGATTAAGAAGTAGAGCAGGAGAGGAAGAAAGAGAAGAAAGCGTGAGTGAATGAGTCACTTAACAAATCAGATATTTAAACATTCAGGACATTTGTCCTCACATTTACCAATCCCCTAACCTTTTGTGCCATTATTAGGTTCACATTTTATTTGAAATTTGTCAGTAATTATTGTATGGATTGCCATGTTTTCTGGAAAATACATTCATGTCCTTATGAAATGATAAATTGTATAACTGCAGACCCCTTATCTTTTTATATAGTATCTCCATCAGGTCAAAACTTGACTGTGTGATATTATTTGGTATGTGACCAAATTCCTGCAGTGAATAATGACACGACCATAAATCACAGCCTGCACTTTTAGACTGTTTTCTTCTGTTTTCTTAGACTTGCTTTCATCTGAGCGCCAAATTTGTTTCTTTTTCTTTGGATTTTCACTTATTTTTGAAGTTGTATCTGTCGTCATCAATCTTTTCTTTGTATGTTCAGCCATAGTAGATTACTGTTTACTCGCAACATTTAAAGAAACCGGACATGGAGCCCCTTAGCTCTGCCTGCCCTCTCTGGCAGACCAACCACTGCTGGGTGATGGAAAACATGTCACTAGCTGGGCGCCGCTTGTGATTTTTTCCACGTATGTCACCACAGACACCCAGTCTATAAAAAGTCTGTGGGCCATCACCATTGTGTTACCTCATTTGGCGATAGATGGTGACTTAACAGACATTTATTTAAATGAAAATCTTTGAGATTATTACTTTAACTAAAACTGGAAATATAGTCTTGATAGCAAGAAATGTTGACACCAGAATGATTTCCTTGATTATACTACTCTTTAGCACCACAAGAGGTCAAAAACTGCACTTTGATGTAGATTTACAGTGTTATATGTCTTAAAGTAGAGCTTTAGGAAAATAAGTTTATAATACAGCTGTTCACCTGGTAGATACCAGCCAGGAATGTAAGGGCAGCAGCGATGCTGATGGCGTAACACTCCTTCCCGCACTGCAGACCCATTAGCTCCACACTGTGAACTTTACCACTTGTAAGATTAGTGCCCAGTGTGGCATTTAATACATCCCGACCAGGCGCTGTGGAGTCTTCATTGAGATCGAAACCTGCCAGGAACAGCTCCTTATCCACCACCTGCAGGAAAGTAGATATCACCAGGAACAAATTAAATCAAATAAAACCTGAGACTTAAAAAACACACACAATGAGTTTAATCTATTAGGGTTATCATAAATGATACATTTTATCAATGTTCTTCCATTTGATAGAAGAAAATGTATTAACTGTAAAGTTAACATTTTCTGAAAAGATCCAATTTGTATGATCACTGCTTGGCACTTGTGATCCATTACCTGTCCCACCATGAGGCTCATGAGGCTGAAGATCCCCACAGAGACATGTCTGGACGTCCCCATGAGGAAGTAGATGATGTTGGCGTAAAATGAGGTGTATAAACCATAGATTGGCTCCACCCCTGCCAGCAAGCAGTAGGCAATGGCCTGCGGTACCAAGATGATACCAATGATCAGCCCGGACATCACATCACCCCAGACATACTCTCGGAGTTTGTACTTGGGCAGCCAGCGCACCACGGGGAAGAACCCGGTCAGGGTGGATCTGGCTCGGGGCACGGAGCAGGTCACACCCTGCTTCAACTTGGATTTCATGACTGAAACTGTCGGCTGTCGCTGGCGAACCCCACGTTCCAGGAGAGGTTGCGGGGCCAGTGTGGGTCCTGCATTCTTGGTGACATCCGCCATGGTCCTTGCAAGGAAGATGTGGCAGCAAGGTGACAGGAAGAGGGTGGGGAGTTGGGTAATGTAGTCAGCTGTGCTCCTGGGAAATCATAATCAAGAAAAGACAAAGGAGATGGTAGGGTCAATGGACCAGAAATGGAAAAAGTGATATCAGTGGAGATGACTTAAGTCAACAGACAAAACACTGTATCTTCAAAAATTACCAAAGCAAAGAAAATACATATGTCCTCAATCTTGTATAGATTCACAAACAGATCTTGTAATAACTGAATGCTGCTTTGTGTAAAGGTGCCGAATATTGACAGAATGTGTTTCCAATCAGCTCTTGCTGTGAGTGTGAAATCATTAAAAAAAAAAAAAAACTGTACAAACAAGTTTCAATTCACTGATATGCAACCATACAGACCATAACTTATCTTGGCAGTGATTTTATTGGACTAACAGATGGCCCGTCTTTAATTAGCTTCTTTTCCCAGAGCACCAGTTTATCAGTTACTAAGCAGCACCATTGTTGGTTATCTTTTCCCTCTTGCTGGTGTGGTCTGGTATTTGGGTTGAGGTTGTGTGTGGACAGAGTTATCATTAAGATGTTTAAAAGTGATGGTAGGGTGACCACTTTCTGGTGACATATTAAGTCACACTTGTGGCTTGGTTCTTGTTGTGGCAATATCAGTTATGTAGTCAGTCCAGCAACTTGTTCCTGACCAGGTCCAGACCTCCTAGACTAAAAAATGAAAGCCAACTTGGTGTCAAAAATAACAGTTCTTTGAACAACCAATTGATGCTGGCTCTAAAAGTAATTATCTCTAGAACCCTATTTCATGAAAGTCCACAGCAATTGAACTGCCTGCCATATTTGTATTGTTTGTCCCTTTTGGATAAATGTTCATACATATTGTTAATATTACTAATAGAGACAATTCTAGCTTAATTCAAATGATATCTTTGCAGCAAGTAGCAGGTATTATTGTTTGCCCTCACAATACCTGGCTTGTTATCTTAGCTTGATAACAAGCTAAATAACCAGTTAATGAATAAGCACTGGATAAAGATTATATAACTGTATAACTTAGATAACTCAGCATTTGCTAAGCTATTATTCCCCTGCTCTAACCTGTCATCCAAATATGGCCTCTTCTGGTGCAAAAAATAACGAAAAAAAAAAACCCGACAGAAAAAATGTCAAACTTGAGGCTTCAAAACATCAGTCACCAAACCATTGTGGGGCTAAGTCCACATATTTGCAATGTCTGCTTTTCAGACTTAATTTGTCCAAAACCTACCATGTCTAAAACTTGTGCAACTAATGACATTTGTCATTGTGAGGATGTTAGATTGTTGTCAATAGCATTGGCTTGCATTAGCAAGTAGAGCATCACAGATGGCTGTATTGTGAATATATGCTCTGTTAGTATGTTATTTTAACACTTACCACTTTCCATCATTTTTTTAAGTGTGGCATTTTCAGAACAACTATAATCACATTTGTGTTGCAGTCACCTGTCAACACCTCATGCTAGCCAAGCCCATAGTCCTGTTAGTCTGCAATTACAGTGGGTAATTTCTTTAACTGTTTATTAACAGTACTGCATACTGTAGATATCAGAATTAATTGACAAAAAATCTAAATATTTTTTTCTGTGATTTATATTTTAATGTGTTAATCTATTCTCTTAAAATAGAATGTTAGGATAACATGATTCTTTTTCAGTGGGTATCAGCAGAAAATTATACATTAAAACTCATTTATAACAGGGAGACTCAGCTATGGGTTTTGAGGCCAATGGATGAGATCAACACATTCATAACACTAATAATAAGGCTTGCGATCAGACGGTGAGTTGTTGTCGGTAGCAGCTGCATCTCAGCTGAGATAACCATGTCTCAGAAACCATAAAACACCCTAAATGATGTTTTAACAGCCTCTGCCATCACAGCAACAGTGGCATGTGCTTTGATTTATACTTCCTGTGACAGGGCTGGCAACGTCCATGGACTGAATGTACACGAATGTAGTTACATCAGAGATATTGTTTTTAAGTAATTAAGGTTTCTTTTTGATTTTCCTCCTCTGTTTTTCTACTCATTGTGTAGCAGTTTTACTTTGGGAGACAATAAATTGTTCACCTTGCATGAATCAATCAATGCTGAGCCAAGTGGGTCTTCAAACGACTGAAAACAAAACCTCAAAGACCAAGAACTGTGGTGTTTTTGTCTGAAACTCCCCTCCAACAGATTAAAAATGTAAAGTTAAAAAAATGTTGAAAATTACAGGAGTCACACTGGGGACCTTTTGGAACCAAAACATTAAATCCACTTCCATGTCAACCATGAACAGCACTGAAAACAACTGATTAAAGCTTTTCTGTGAAACATTTCTAATCAATGGTCTTTGCCTTTAATCATGTGATATAAAAGGACCACACCAGTGCTTAGAAATGAGCTGAAAGCTCCTCTGACAGTGCAGCTTGCCTTTTATGTAGAGTTAAAATCCTTTCAATCCAGTCATAAAGTTAAAGTCTGAAGGGGCAAATATATACGTAACGGCAAACTGACTTCAGACTTAAAACAGTCTCCTAAAAGTTATTTTTCTTGAGTTTGTGTGGATATAAACGAGAATTAAAGATTTAAATATATTGTATATTTTCTGAATGCATGTGCATTTAAAGGAAGTATGATTGAAAAGTACAGTTTGGTTTGCCAAAAATTGAAGATGTATGATATCTAGAATTAAACCTTTTTTATGACAAACCTGTTAAAACCCTCCATACTCCAGGTCCATTCGTCCAGACTTCCGATTGTAAAACCAAACAATAAAGATAACATGACAAAACCAAGACAGCTGGTTGCTCTTTGACCCAAATAAAAAAAACAACTACATTTGTGCAAGACTCTCTGCAAAACCTTTTCAACTCCACGTTTGCTTGATGGTGATAAAATGTGGTTTTGAAATGATGGTAATCATAGTCCAAACCTCCACGTTTAAATGAACTTGCAAAGTCAGGAGACACATTTTAATTGATTTGACATTAAAGAAAATTATTAAGCAGCATTAAGAGCTGGAAACAATGATTACTCATCAAAATGTCACACTCAAGTGCTTGACTTTGATGAAGTCGAGATAAGATGACTCATGTTGAATATGAGTCACGTAAAAACACAAAAACTTTCTCTTGCTTTAATGTGGTCAATTGTGAAAGGCCTCATGCAGGCCAACCAACACTTTTAGTAATGTTCTCCAGAACATTTTTCCTTTCTTTATCCCCAAAGTCTCTAAAAAGATCTAATCAAACTGAATGTTAATCTCCTGACTGGACCATAACAGCAGAACACAGAAGGTTAATGCAAAGTAAATACAACACCTGTGTGAAGGACAATTAATGATTACCAATATACATGAAATTGGCCATGAAAATATGTTAATGAGACTTATATCTAATCTTGTGATGCTTTCCAGGTGGATTGTTGTTTCTGGACCAAATGAAGAATCCCGTTGCAGTCAGTAATAAGTAATAACTCACCTGCAGAGTCACTGCCTCAGGAACCAACAAACCCAAAAGTCTCTGATATACTGGATATAAATCAGCTCTGTGGTAGCTGTTCTAACTTTGTCTCATTTTCTGCCCGTCTATCTGTCTCTCGTCCACTCTAAGTCTCTCTTTATGTCCCTTCCTCTCTCTCTCTGTCCCTGATGTCATCCGAGCAGTCAGACAGCAAATGTGAGTGTGATCTCCGCTGGATAAATAGTAAGATAAGAGCAGCCCTTTGCTCCCCCTCACACTGTTTCCTATTGGCTTGTTAACCTAGAGAGGGTGGGACTGGTGATGTGTGTTTGTTTGTGTGTGTGTGTGTGTGTGTGTGTGTGTGTGTGTGTGTGTGTATGCACAAGAGGCAACTCTGGGCAGGAGGTCAAAATCTTTTTTTTACCTGAATCACATTGTTTATCTGCCCAAAAAGCGTCCCGGCCTGCGATTGTGCTTGCAAAGTGAAAATGAGCACAGAGCAGACTCACATGTCAGCATGTCTGTTTTAACGCTCCATGTAGAAAGAGTGGATCACATAGCAAACAGAAGATAAGCTGTACCTGAGGTGCAGCGAGCAGAGAAGTGCCGCTGTTATCTGTGTGACCTGTGTGAGAAACAACCTATATCTGTGTCAAATACACTCATATCAGACATGAGTTATGTGTGTGTTTATTATAAATGGAAAAGGGTTGGACAGAAACGCACTTACACATGCACATGAAACACATGGGTAAAAGGTGTGTTAGTGATACTTATTGTTTTCTGTAATGCAAAGATCCTGATCTACATTTCATATGTTAGGTTGATTCTTAGCATACAAGGCGCACCTATCTGACCCACTCATTTACCTTTTTAAAGAAAAGTTAGTCATTAAAACAAGTTTTCAATACTTATACTATGTAATGTTGTTGTTAAACACTTTCAAACCAAAGAAGAGTGACCAGTGCGAACATACACACGCCGCATGTGTAGGTGTGCACTGTGGCTTCATGGTAGAGTGGGTTGTCTTTCTATCAGAAAGTTAGCAGTTCAATTCCCAGCTGCTGTGGTCTACATTGTCAAGTGTCCCTGGGCAAGACACTGAACCCCAAATTGCTCCTGCAGGCAATTTGCTCCTGGAAGCATAGCTATTACTATACGACTATGTGTCAATGTGGTTAGCAGCCATCAGTGTTTGAATTTGTGTGTGAATGTGACATGTAGTGTAAATCGCTTTCAGTGGTCTGAAGACTAGATAAGCGCTATATTAATGCAGTCCATTTAGCTTTTTTAAAAAGTGTTATATTGTGCTTCTGCATAATAAGACGCCAGCCTCCTTATTACAGGAAAACTGACTTTATAATGCTTAAAATGTTGTGTAACTAGTCTGAAAACTTGCTTGAGAAATGCAGATAAACAACTTATCTATATGTCCATATATCGGCTCATTGTGTTTAAAGTTTAGGTGCTTTTGGTCGACAATGTAGCTGTCAAATCATTTTAAATTATCAGTACCACAACACTGACAAAAATAATTATGATGTATTTATAATGTTTACTGTGGATTTCATTCTACAAGAAAGCTTGAGGAAAACAATTGCACTTTGATATGGGAAAGCAACTTTAAAAATCTAAAATGCACAAATTCTACATGATTTGGATTTTATAAGATACATGTTTATGAAGACTTGTACATTTGGTCAGACACTTTCAGAAATGTGAGCATTACAGGGCTGATGGGACATCAGCCTTTTATTTACTGCATGTACTGCATTTGCCCCCTCCCTTTGGAACTCTCTCCCCCATCACCTCAGAGACTCTCCCTCACTCCCTCCCCTCTTTTAAAACTGGACTCAAAACCCATATTTTCAAATCTGCTTTTAACCTGTGACCCCTCATTATCTTATTGTTGTGACTGCTTTCTTTTATATACATACATGGTGCAGCTGTGACTCAGTGGTAGAGTCGGTCATCTTTCAATCAGAAGGTCGGAGTTTCAATCCCCAGTTCCCAGTTCCCCCTCAGGCTACGTGTCGAAATGTCCTTGGGCAAGACACTGAACCCCAACTTGCTCCCAGTGGCATAGCCAAGGGGTGTGAATGTGACAACTGTTGACAGTTGTTACGTAGCAGCCTCTGCATGAATGAATGTATGTATGAATGTATGGGTGAATGTGACATGTAGTGTAAAAAGCAGCTTTGAGTGGTCGCAAAGACTAGAAAACCACTATAAAATTATGGTCCATTTACATTTTCATTGTATTTTCTGCACCTTATCGTTTTATACTGTTTCTTGCTTTTACTGTCTTTGATATTTGTTTTAATATGTAAAGTGTCTTTGAGTACTTTTTAAAGCGCTATATAAATTAAATGTATTATTATTCAATTCAAATAACTTTATTTATTTGTGAGGAACTTCATTTGTGTAAAATCGTCAGTGTGTATACAGTTCATGTACACAACAACGTACCACACACAAATATCACATACAACTTGTAGCAATCAACAGCGTTAAATGAAGCTTTAAAACAAAAAAAATAAGACTTATTGAATAATGCAATATTCAATGTAATAATATGCAATAAATAATGTTAAAAGATGTTAAAATGCATGGAGTTAAGAATAAATAATTCAGCTGTTCATGAATCTGATGGATGTGGGCACAAAGCGTGACATGGCTCTCTTAGTCCTGAAGTTTCCTGAAGCAAAACTGACTTCACAATTTTCCTTGCATTTATCAGAATCAGTGATTTCCTCCTTAGCTGCATAAACAATCACCATCATTTTGCACATTTGAAAACGTTTGACCTCTGAACTCTTATTATTACTTCATAAAATTCTTTGTATTCTTTGTCCCAAAGCTTAGAACAAACAAATTGATTTGGTGCTTCATCATTCCTTCCTCTGGTGGTAGTTAGTACAATCACTTGCAGGAGGAAAAAGAAAGTATCTCTGATTTATGGAGGCTGTTGTGATTTTCAGTCTATGTCTGTTGTGGAAGTCAGGACACAGAGCTAAAGACTATATCATCAACTAACTAATTTGTTATTTCTTAACTGATATCACGGCGTGTATATCAGTACGTATCTGACAGTACAATGTTTATTACTCATAAGAAGTTAGACTCTGAGTGGCTTTTTTAATATGCCTAAAATTCACTGTCTGAGACAAAAGTGGGTCTGTGTGTGTGTGTGTGTGTGTGTGTGTGTGTGTGTGTGTGTGTGTGTTTGTGTGTGTGTGTGTGTGTGTGTGTGCAAGTGTGTGGGTGTGTCCCTGTGTGCATTATATAGTGGAATGAATGGCATCATTGTCAGTACACAGACATGCCAGATTACTTATTTATGTTCTTCTAATAAAGTCAGTCACAGTTAAGACTGGAGTTTGGAACAAAGGACTGAAACATCAAGGCAGAGGGGATCACATGTGTGTATAAGTGTATTTTGTGTGTAATAATAAAAACGGAATGCTGACAAAAAGCATACTAAATGAAACAACAGTAAGATGTTACTGTTATTATTAAGTCTTTTCACATTTGTTGCCCCCTCACTGTAAATTAAAAAACACTCTTAAACTGAGAGGATTACTGCACTGCCCCTTTAGCAGCATCCATCTGTCTGCATGTCAGCGTCCTCACATCATGATTTTTGGACACAGTTTGTTTGTTTTTCTGGTAAAAGTCAAGTGAGGGAGACTCACCCAGAGAGAAGCAGCAGCTGGAGCGCAAACAGGAGGCAGCACTGGCCATACCTCCCTGTCCAGTGCCTCTGTCTCCACCATCAGTCTGTTTATCCTGCCGTGCACTCTGCTGCTCACTGACGGCTTCTTCCTGCTTCCTCCTGCAAAGCATGATGGGAGCAGCAACCCCCCTGTCTTTCCTATCTGCGGATTGGAGCCGAGCAGAGGGGGAGGGGAGAGGAGATGGAAGGAGGGAGGGAGGAGGGACTGTTGGCAGTGGATGTTGGTTACCATGGTGACTAAACTCCTGCTGATGTGTGATGTGTGTGCGTGTGTGCACAGATGAGATCCTCCAGTAACCACAGCTCTTCTTTTGTATTAATGATAGTAACGGTGGATGAAAGGGTGTTTCATGACTTAACAACGTTTCCATGTGTATAAAAACTTTTCCTTGAGAAGGCTATCCACTTCTGCGCAGGATTTGATGCATTTCCAGGTATTGATGATACCTCTTAAATACTATAAACAGAGTATATCTGTCAGTATGGTGGGATATTCTGAAACACGGAAGCAGTGTATCTACCATATTTGGATTTGCTTCCTTTGCTATTGAGAAAAGGTAACCATCTCTTTACACTGCAACTGCCTTAGTGATGATGCATTCAAAGTCTCAAAGCACACTGGAAACCACAATGCCTAATGCACTGTTTTATTAAGTATCACACTTCTCTGTATTTCTTTCAGGCTGATGATGATATATATTGCTGTCTTGATCAACAAATATCATCAAAAAGCAAAGTATAATTTATCTATTTATCCGAAGCATGACAGCACATTTTTGTGCCAGAGCTTCATTTTTACCCAAGATCTATTAAAACACATAAATGGGCCGCACGATCACTCTTGGCGACATGTTTCTTTATAATGAAGGCCACAGGTCCTGCAGTAGTTTATTTTGTCACTGCCACAAACACCACCCTGCTGACAGAAATATTCACGAGAACATTAATGTGTCTAAATCCTCTACTGAAAATAGTCCCTAACAAAAGCCCAATTTCATCCTGTTTGAGAAACGTTTGCTAAAAATTGCAGTGCCCAGCTGTTTCAGGAAATGATTTAGCCCCTTTAAAAAAAAAAGAAGATATTCCTGACTGTGTCCATGACAACCACAGTGTGCTCTGTAGCTACTCACTAGCTCCAATGCTGCACCTTTAGGTTCAGGTCTTAGAGGCACCTCAGCAGTGGTACTGAGGGAAGGACCACCACTGCACACTTCAGGCCTTGACTTTCCACAATACCACATTTCCACAATCTGTGCTCTCTGCTGCTGCTGCTGCTGGTAAATAAAATTAGTTTTCTCTTGCAACTGAAGAAGTTGAGTATCATCATATTCATCAATTACAACCAACATGATTGTTTCTACTGTAGTGGTACAATTATACATGTGAAGCTGTGCACCAATAAATGGATGATTGAGGCAGATCGTAGAACATGCAGGATTTTCAGGGACGGAGTTCAAATCTGAATGACACTGAACTGACATACAGTGTGGACTTTCACCAACTTTCTTCTCACCAATGTCTGTTTTTTGTCACTATAAACACAGAGGTCAATCTCATCCTGGTGATGTATTAACTGGTGAGTTTCCTTAATATAATGTGACATAGAATACTACAATACTACATGTACAAGTGCCCTCCAAAAAGTATGGGAATAGAAAGTTGTTTATTTTCGTCTTGCTTTACACTGACAGACTATCTAAATCATCATATTTGCTATTTCCAAGATTGTTAAATGCTTCTTATTGTATTATTTTCTTTTCACAGCAAAATTGCTCTTCTGCCATATCCAGTGCTCTGGTCTTTATAGTTGCACCTGTTTGTTAAACGTCTGTCATATCAGCCCTACACATGGGTCTGTATGTGACTGACTGAGTAACTGACTGACTAACTGACTGACTGACTGACTGACTGACTGAGTGACGGCACTTTCACTGCCGTAGAGAGAGAGTTATGACATTGCAATGGCGGATCATGGAGCATATTGGAACTCCGCTGAAACAACTCTCTGTCTATATGGCTCTGGATCCTTTGTTTGGGGAGTAGGCGGGGCTGCTCGTCCACTGCTCGTCACCTACGTCTGCAGCACGCAACTGCTTTCAAACACGTTGTCATCGGCCTCATAAGGACAGTCCTTGTAACACATTGCCCACAAAAGCGCACATTGACCTGATGCGGTCAGCCACATACTAGGTTTTGACCAAGTCTCGTTAAGGATGAGTCTAAAACTGTCCTTGTTTTTGTACCTGCTGCCATTCTATCATCTCCATATTGTGGTTTATGTAGATAAAAAAGATCATATAAAATTAGAAATCTAAAAATCATCAAACCAAGAGTCAGCCTCAACAAAGACTAAGGAACATTATGATCCAGCACATGTTCTCATCTAATAGTTGAGCTGATGTAGAGTAGAGCTCACAGGTTAAGAAGCCTTTTGGAAACTGACAGGTGGTGGTTTCTGCACAAAGAAATATTCTTTTATGGATTGCATTTCAACCAAGAAACAAGAAACGTCCATGTTTTCATGTGACTGTGGGGGTGCTACTCTTTTTACCACATTCAAATCATTAACCTTTCCAGTGAAAACTGGGAAGCTGAATTTGTCCGAACTTCTTACAACACAGGTAGAAGCTTAAAGATCCAAACGTGCGTCCTGATATCCGCATGACAAGACACCACTTAACCTTCAGTTCCCCTCCAACATATCTGAAGGGTTACAAGGGTCCTACAGCAGACACTGAGCACCAGAGATTATTCATTTTACTTATTAACTCCTTGTGTTTAAAGTAAACAACTCCCCTGTCAGAAACGTAAATGTTTAAGGAAGATTAGCTGACACATCAGGAGAATCACACGAAACGCCTGCTGTCAAGTTGTTGCTCACTTGAATCACCTCCCGAAAAGGTTAAAGACTTGGTCTGGATGTTTGAATAAGGTTAGTTATAAAAAAGGGCATCCTATTGACTCAGAACAAACCAGTGAAGTGAAGGATCAAATCTTTCTCACCATTATTACCTTTGCCTGACCCCTGTGGTGCCTTGAACCATGTTCAGATTTAGTGATGAGTTTGCAAAATTTTGCATTAATGTCCATAAAGCCCACTCATGTGTGGAGGTTCAGGACCATGATGCTGTTTATAACTTCTTCCTTACAGACATTGTGTTCTTATGGTTTTTAGTTAAAAAGTCACCAGGGTGGAAAAAACACTTTAGTTTGTTATTTACCAATCAGGAAGGAAAAAATCAACTGTTTTCTGTAACCTGAATCTTCCAGAGGGGATTTAACTTTGTTTTTTTTATGAGGCAACCTTCTTACTTTGTAATCCAAGATGACTTTGGCTAAATACTGTGCATAATGTACACTGGCATGCATTTATCCTATCTACAGCTTATTGTGAATGAAGTGACTACTACAACAAATTGTTTATTTGTTTCATGGTTTCTTTCCTCTTTTAACAAATGTGCTGATGCTGAAGTTAATCTTTCTATTGACTAAAGGAATCATTGATTGCACCTGTGCCAGGTAGAACTCAGAATCTGTAAGCTCACATGAATTTCTGAGATTGGAACATTTCACGTGTTATGTGTGCTTAGGTGTGCTAAAATTGCACTTAGCATTAAATGGACTGTACTTATATTGCGCTTTTCTAGCCTTTGCCACCACTCAAAGCTGCTTTTACACTTCATGTCACATACACCCATTCACACACTAATGGCAGAGGCTGCTACATAAAGTGCCCATTCATACCCGTTGGCTATGCCACCAGGAGCAATTTGGGGTTCAGTGTCTTGCCCAAGGACACTTCGACCTGTAGACTGAGGGAGCTGGGGATCTAACCTCCGATCTTCCGATTGAAAGATGACCAACTCTACCACTGAGCCACAGCCGCCTTAAGCTGCAAGGACGTATATATTATTAAGGGTTGTTCTTCTTTCCAATCATTTAGTTTTTTAAATTAAAATTGTCTCGGGGAAAAAAGTATAAAATACTACCACAATAAATGACTTTTTCCTAACAGAATACGTCAACATTTCTATCATGTTTAAGAGACTTTTTCTCATAGCAGAAAAAACAAAAGTTTTACAACGTCTCTGTTCTGTTCAGGCGTCCAAGTAAACCCTGACAGTGTGACATCATGCACAGTACAAAAATCCTGAAACTTTAACAGCAAAATGGAATTAAGCCTCATTAACTGTAGAGTTTATAGCTGTGCTTTTTCTACTTTTATACTCAAACTTTGCTCAGTGGAAAAGACACACTGCTGTAAGCATTCACAGTCCGAACTCACCTGAGAGGGAGTTTAGTAGGAAAAGCCATTTATAATTGGTGGTGTTGTGGCAACATCTAGTGGTAGAAGGGAGAAGAGCAGGTAGGATGTGCGAGCCTCTCTCTCCCTGTGAATGTGAAGTTCTCTGAACACACACATACACTCAAAGTCAGTGGTGTGTGTGCTACACACATTATTTCTTTACATGAACTGTTTTAATACTTTCGACTTCTGACTGTCAGGATTGTAACACAATATTCACAAGCAGGTTATGTGTAGCTTGTCAAAGTTTGGAACTGTATTTAACTTTCAAAATAAATTCTTACAATATTTTTCCATTTCTGTCAAGTCAAAACCCTATCAAGCGGTCCACCATGGGGCAATATCTTCAATCATCAATATCAAATGGGGGTCAATGGTCAATATGTCGGTTTAGGGGCTCTTGATCCTCCGGGCAGACAGCCTTTAAATAAGATATTTGTCCTTTGCAGTCCTTTATGGGCTTTGCTAACTTTTATGTTCTTCATTTTTTTTTGTCAGTGAAGTTGAACTGTGGATGAACTGTGTGCTGATGTTTATCATCAAGTCATGGAAAACACCCTCATTAAATTTCTATTTATCTAAATTGTATCAAGCAAGGCACTTCACCAGGCTCAGGGTAGCCCTGTTTCACAATGTGTGGGGGACAGACCGTGTTTTCTGCTGTCTGGCCTCAAAAGGCAGTACTAAGAAAGATATGATTAGTCTATTATGGCCTGGGGCACCACAACATGATATAGAAGACACCGCACTAGATTACTTTAAGTGACATAAAAGTCAGATTTATGCTTTAATGGGTTCAGATAGTCCTGTGTTTTTATTTCATGAGAAAAGACTTAAATGACAGACGGCTGACTGGTTGGTTTGGCAGAGGTACAGCTGGCTACCTTCCCCACCTCGACGCACTGCCGCCTCCCAAATCTCTTTGATAGCAACCACCCTGAGCTTGGCTCTGCTGAGGGTTACTGCTCTGATGTTGAGGCAATCTTCCACCTCCACACAGAAAGAGATAACTGTAAAACCCCTGGAAGACTTTATAAAAAAGTAAATCACACTTTAAATCCTACAGCTAATTGTTGCTGAAAGCAGATTAGGCTGGATTCGCACAGGAACAACAACTAACATGACTTATTTGTAGAGGCCCATAGATGGATGAAATGCTGATTCTGTGTCTCATAGGGAATACAAACTATTTTGTGTTCCTGTTTTAACTTTAAAAAACAGGTCCTCATGCACTCCTGTGCTTTGAGACCAAGCCATGAGATCTCCATGCTGTATACAGAATATAAGCCCTAGATTGGTTGGGCCTGATTGGTAGGTAACCAGCAGGTCGGCACCAATCAGCACAAAGTACCAGATCAAAGACTGTTCAGACTGGGAGCAAATGATTGGGCATAATCACATTTGCTGTTATAAAATAGTCTTCCTTGACGAGGGGCTTCGTGCGTAATTGCCGCCTCCCACCTCCAACAGTAACAAAGGCTTGTTATAATGTGTTTCAGGCCCACACAGAATAATATTAGGCTGGGCTTGATGCTGCGGTTGTTTTACTGAAGACAGGACTGGCTCACAGGGCTCAAGTGATGATGGTTAAATCATGGGCAAAGACTTAAAAAGTTTTTCACCTGCCTTAAATACGAAAAATGTAATTGATAAAAAAAGAGAAAAGTCTACAATATGAGAATATATATGTCATATTTGACAGTTGCTGAGCAGTGGCTCTCAAAATAGTGGTTGCATCCCTCCAGGAGATCATAAAGTTAAGTTGTGAGGGCCATGATAGATACATAGGAAAGGGCACTTATTTTTCTCTATGCAAATTGTGCCCAGACATTTTAAAGGTTTAGCATTTTTTAAGAAGTTTTAAGACTGTTAAATTTGTGTTGCTAGTACACCTTTAAACAACATCTTACCAGGATTAAATTCAACCAAAGCAGTTGTTGAGTCTGAAGGCCGAAGGTCAAGGTCAGTTGCAGCTGTTTTATAGAGGTGCTTTAAGTGGGACAAAAATCTAATATGAAGTAGATCTCCACTGTTTACAGAAAAATGTCAATTGATATCTGATCAGCATTTTATCATACTCTTTAGTTGGTTAGTAGGTTTAAACCATCTTCATCCGCTGATGAGGCCCGGAGGTGTGACTGAAAGTGTGTGAAGCAAAGAAAGTGGACCTGGAGTCCACTTTGGGGAAACCATTTTATTTAAGCTCATTAAGAACATTCAAGCTGATTTTCTCGTGTTTTTGGTTGTTTTTGAATTGTCCCTTTAATGTAGCAACAACATTTAAAGCTACTCTAATGGAAATTACCACTACCAATAGATCAACTGGCTTTGTGTAAGGTGTAAGACACTTGTAGTGTAAATCCTTAAAGAATCGCCTCTGTAGCTCATTGCATAATTTTGTGTTATTTTTCTGGTTCTCTGACAAAGTCCTCTTCTTTTTTGGTTCACTGTCACTGCTGTGTCACAGCAGGAAGCTGCTGCTTTGAGCAGCAACAAAAAAAAACTCCCATAAGCTTACCGTACACTACACTTTGTCTAACAACAGATGACAAAGAAAGCGAAAGACTAGATTATGAACAGAAATGAGCCTTTAGCAGCTAAAAAGCCACAGATTTCCCACAGAAATTGGTGGTGACCAAAACAGAGCTCAAAGGAGAGTAAATATTGGACCCTCATTCATCAGATACTCAGGGGCACAACTCCAAATGTGCTGCTGACTGTTTGCCACTAAGAGGCAAAAAGTGGCCTAGAAATAAACCCATTTACACCCAATCATAGTCAAATCCTCTGTTTATTTTTCATCTCCCTCACACGAAATAAAGATTAAACACAGAACACAGTGGACTTTTAAAAGCTGTCACACTGACAACATGTTCATGACGTTTGAAGTTTGAACGTCACCTTTGAAGCTAGCCTCTGAGGTTTTGTATTATAAATGTAATGAGTTAACTGTTGTTTTCTGAGGGAGATAGGAAGAAAATGATTGAAGTGAAAATGCAAATTTGAGTGATGACAGAAAGAAGGCAGCTGAGTTGGTTTCACACCTCTGTGTGTCGATCTCTTAAATGTGTTGTGATGGAGAGAGAGTGAGACGGAGGCATTCAGATATGCAAACTAGGATCAAAAATTGTTAAACCTGTATAATAGAAGCATTACTGATTCTACCTTTGACATAAATGACATTGAGTAACGTGAGCCGGTCACTAGTGCTGCCAAACGAACAGCAAAAGGCTGTCTTAGCCGCTTTCCCAGTCCTGGCTGTTTTTTATTCTTCATTTAAGTGACCGTTACATTCAGCTTGGTCAAAAAAAACACCTCTTTTGTCAACAAATTGTAGTTGTGCAGAAGAACAAGTCAGTGTAAGAAGAGCTATTTTATATAACATTTTATTTATGTAACACTGTAAAAAAACAAAAAAACCCAAACAAACAGTGGAATGAGCGTCAAAAAAAAGTGAAGTTTATAATTTAATCCTCAACAAATAAGGGTTTATAACATCAGCGTCCCGTAGCAGGAGAAATAACATTAAAGTGAGTGGTTGAAGTAAAGATAAATAGATGCAAAAGTTTTAATAAGACTAAACTTTAAATTACAATAAAATTACACATTATCTGTATTTAAGATAATTGTGCTCATTTCAAAAGCTTTCAAACAGACCAGACAGTTTTTTTCCCCCAGATTTCTGAGATACATGTAAGGCTGAGTGTCTGTTCATATGCTGCTGATGAATGTACTTTCAGTGCTTTGAAACATGTCTTAATAATTTACAAAGGAAGTAAAGTTAATTGAAACATATGTCACTCTGGCTTCTTGCAGGATGCCTGTGATGTCCATAAATTGCATTAATAATGTACACCTTGCTGCAGCGGTGCAGAAATGAAAAACTATAAGGACAGATGTAACAGATGTGAAACTTTCAACCCACAGAGGTAAGTGCAATGACATCTCATGTGCCATGAAAGGTTAAAATTTCATCACAAACTGAGTGACCTCTTACTTCCTATCCTCAGGGTTTGGTGCTGCAAAACTGCAAATGAAATAGAAAGGGAAAAAAATGTCCAATTCTGATATTATACCCAGCAGTAGCAGAACGCCATAGTTGCTGGTAAAAGACAAAAATACAAACTGCTGCACAATAAACTGAAGTTTAATCTAATAAGACCTGCAGTCAGCAGTGTGGGCAGCTAGCAATTAATGCTAATACAGCTTGTTTCATCTTCACAACATGGTGCCAAAGGAAGCAAGTTTTAAGCTTGAATGGAATGTTGTAAGAGATGAGGCCTCTTGATTCCCAAAACATGTCAGCCAAAGTTTGGCTTTTCTAAGATCTGTGCCGCTGGACTACTGCCTTCAGCCTTACATTGTGTAATCCAGATGTTCGATCTTGACTGAGAGGAGACCTGACATACTGACAGTGTGCTTCAATCCATGGACACAATTACCCCTCAACTGGGGCTGTAATTCTGCCACGAATGTGCTTCATTAAGAGTCACCAAAGTCTGATTAGACTTTCTGCACGTGTCTGATGCCCAACAATAGTGCCTCTGACCTTTAGAGAGCCCTGGACGGCATCGAAATAAATGTAAATAGGTTTTTTAATGTTGATGCTGGATCGTAGTGTGAATATCCAGGTGATACAACCTCTTTGTGAACAGTTCAGATCACAGAGGCCAACCAAAAGGCCCGCCATGTCAGCTGATGATGTCCAAGCCCTGTGCAGTCAGCCTCATAGTGGACCCAGAGAGTCCTGGGACTCGTGCTCGTTGGCCAGTATCGTTCTTCCATTGTCACTGTAGCTGCGGTTTGGCAGGAAGGACAATCTGAAAAAGAGACAAAAACATTTGTAGTAAACTTTTTTTTTTTAAGATGAATTTTTTGGTCTTTTGTCTTTATTTAATAGGACAGTGAAGATGGACAGGAAATACTGATAGGAGAGAGTGGGGTTTGACGTACAAGCAACCCATTTGTAGTAAACTTTAACAAAAGCTAATCCTTGTAATATTCCAATCTGTAAAGAAATGAAACCTCATTTTTTAACTTGAAGATTTTTTTTCAGTATTTCCATTTCTTTACCTATTTTTTTATATTTAATTTGCATTGTATTTAGGTAGAGTCTGACAGTCCTACGCTGGATTCAAATTAGTAAAATGAAGCAGCATGATCCAGTGTTAATGTTTTTGATATTAGGCGATAATTAACTTTGACATGTTTGTACTTCATCTCAGTGATTTAATCCTCAATGTTGTATCAGAGCTGAGAGCAGAGTAATGAAGAGTGTGTGACTTTCCACAGTTGTGTATTTGGTTAAACTGTAAATTAAGCCAAATTTACACTCAACCCCAGCACAAATAAAACCCCTTAACCAGCCTGAAATTAGGAAAAAAAAGTACTTTACTGTTAAGGAATATAGTAATCTGTCCTTCTGTGTGAAGACTGCATGACCTCATGAACAAGAGACTACCACAATGAACACGCACACAAACACACACTTAAAAAAATAACTCAAAACATGCAAACACACACATGCAGCCATGTGGAGGCATGTCCAGGGTCAGCAGGTGACGGGGAAATATAAACAAAAATGTTCTCAAAACTGCTGCTCCTCTGTTTGTGTGTTTTCTGTCCAGCTAGTCTGTTTACTGTCCAAACACAACACTGTCTGTCTGTCTCTCTCCCTATTTGTCTGTCACACAGTCAGGGAAGAGATTCCCAACAGCCACCAGGGAAGGGATCAGGATCAGACAATACCTTCCTGTAAAACAGAAAAGAAACTACTGCCTGGAGGAAGAAGTTTATTAAGTTTATCTTAATTTAATTGTCATGGCGAAATCCTAAAATAGACCCTCTTTTTTTTTTTCATCCATTGCTCTTTACGAAGCAAAACTAAACTCTACTTATCACAGAGATCTTGACCCTGGATAGAATCATGTGAAGTCTTCATGCAATTCTTTGTAGGGATGCTTACATTTAGCATCACTAAATTTCCTTAACATATGGGGCCTTTTTGGATTCAGCTTCACCCTACATGTCAGGACTGATTCACGTTTAAATTAACATACACAAATGACTGAAATACCAATACCCCGCTGATGGAGTTAAGATGTTGTTTATAATTCTTATCACTGCAAATTAATTCACGTTAGGTTGAGGCTCAGGTCACTGTGCTGGACCTACATATATGGTAGGGTTCATAAGCAAAACAGGAACATGTTATCTTTAAATCTTACCCGTAAGGCCGACGCTGATGTTTTGACTACACATATCAGATGATATATGACACTTAAACACATACACATTAAATATATAAGTCTGATACACGGCACATATCTTCCCCCAGACGTTCAGTGTGGCAGCTTTAAACCACAAGCAGTGTTTTGAAAGAACAAAAAAAAAAAGCCTTTCCCTTCCTAGCGGAACCGTTAAAAAAAGGATAGGGAGTGTTGGAACTTTCCAAGTTAAATCAAATCTTATAACATCAATTTCATTAGGAAACTGCCAGGCTAACACTAACATAGGATTAGGGTTTTTCACTGTCTGAACGAAAAAAGGAAAGGTGAGAGGGATTTCTCTGTCAATACATCTGCTTTTTGTTTAGTTTGAGGGCAGGGGAGGTTTTTCGAGGTTGTGTCACTTGTCAATTACATGCACGATAAAAATAAAAGCGTGTGGGGAACAGCAAAGCATCCTGCATGATCAGAAAGACCGAAACAAGAATTGACTTGTGGTATTTTACCAATTCCTCTCATGGGGATCTTCAAATATGTTCCTGTTTCTGTTCTGATTCTATGAGCAGCAACTGAACCTGAACTGAAGTGACCTGAGTGAAGACAGCAGAGGTGATGTACAGTGAAACTTTTTTTACACTTCACCATCCATCCATTATCTATACCGCGTATCCTGTTCAGGGTCGCGGGGGGGCTGGAGCCTATCCCAGCTGTGATTGGGCGGAAGGTGGGGTACACCCTGGACTGGTCGCCAGTCAATCACAGGGCTGACACATAGAGACAGAAAACCTTTTGCACTCCTACCCTATGCGCAATTTAGAGTCACCAATGAACCTAATGAGCATGTCTTTTGACTTTGGGAAGAAGCCGGAGACCCCGGAGAGAACCCACGCATGCACAGGGAGAACATGCAAACTCCCCACGGAAAGGCCAACTTTGTCCAAACCGGGGTTTGGACCAGTGACCTAGCTGTGCGGCAACAGCGCTAACCACTGCACCACCTTGCAGCCCTACACTTTTTATGATCTGCATTTTTCGAATTACCTCTTTATATAGTGATTTTCATTGTGGCTGAATAGTATAGTTCAAATTGTCTTCATCCCCATGAAATGATGTAGCATGTCATCCGACCTTCCTCTCATTTCTCTCTGGCTGCGGTCGAATAGTGCTTTTTGGTTATGAAGGTTCCTAACAGAGTCAAATGACCCGGAAGTGTTCAGTGTCAGCCATGTAAAGAGTGGTTTGAATTCTGTTAATGATAAGAAAAGGAGCTTCATTGCTTCCTTTATTATCTCCTTTAGCATTGGAAACACTGGACCAGTGAACCAGAAGAAAGAATGACAATTCCTTGCGGCAGTTACCCACCTTTTGTATTCTAATCACAGCTTTCCTTGACCTCATGACGTTAGTATACTTATAAATTAAAAACATTCACCTGGCAAAACACAGTTAACATTGACTGTAAAACCAACACATGGTGACTTCGGTCATTTGACACCTGCACACCTCCAACATTTCAATAAGGTAACAAACTTTCCTGTCTCCTGCCATGAACACTAAAACAGATCTCAGTTTCTCTTTATTATTGACTGACTTCTTTTTAAACCTTTGCTTTGCTGTGCTGTGAACAGAAACACTAGATTCTCTTCTGTTTTTTCTAAAATCTAAAAACACATAAGTACTGGAAGTCATTAAAATAAACAATGCAATACAATGCCTCTTATATACTTTTAAATTGATTCTGAATGATAGTTTCTTTAATACACAAACTCTTTGAGTGGTGTCTGAGCTCCTGAGAAGCAGCTCTCAGAAAGATGAGTTAAAAGAGCGAGTTAAAAACAGCTCAGTACAGGTCATGTATTCAATTCACTGTTCATAAGTGCATCTGGCACCTATATGCCGCCAGATTGTCTCTTATCCGCCAGTTAGTTTGAACTGTGACCGAATTCCAATTGGACAAATTGAAACAGTAGATCAAGACACACAAGCTGCACGCTTAGGGAAAGATCGTCAGAATAAATTTAAGCTGACCTCCTTGATATGATATTCGAGGCTCTTTTGGGGAAGATTTGAACTGACAGCAGGGTTTTCTGACAAGGTTCCGTTGTTTGTTTAGCCAGTTGCCTCGCAGCCAGAAGATTCCCAGTTCGAATCCCAGTTAGGAAGAAGCGGGCCTTTCTGTGTTGAGTTTACATGTTCTCCCTGTGCATGTGTGGGTTGCCTCCGGGTACTGCGGCTTCCTGCAACGGTCCAAAGACATGCTAGGTGACTCTGAATTGCCTGTAGGTGTGAATGTGAGTGTGAGTGGTTGTCTGTCTCTATGTGTCAGTGCTGTGATTGACTGGCGATCAGTCCAGGGCGTACCCCGCCTCTCGACCAATGAAAGCTAGGATAAGCAGTGTAGATAATGGATGGACGTTGTTGCTTACTTAACCTGTTTCCTCTACTCCTGGCTGTGTGGTGTGAACCGTTGCCGAGTGCTTTCTCATTGTGTATAAATGATCTCTGCTCTCTGTAAATAATAAAACACAGAGTATGGTCTAGAGCTGCTCTATATTTAAAGTGTCACAAGATAAGTTTGTTGAAATTTGGCACTGTAATAAAAATTTATTGATTAAATGATTGATAATATAGAGATACGTCCCCCCAACCTCTTGGAATCATGACCCTAAATTGTCTCTCTATGACTGTCAGAAGATTTAAGCTGCATCACTAATGACCCATATGTCTGTTATGTAAGTGCATCAAAGCAACATCCAGACCACATCCGTCCCTGTTAAAGAAACAATACATATGTATGTCCTGTAAGTAACTGTACGTTATCAGTCTATTGTGTGCTTGCCTGTCTCCTGTGAGGTAGGTACAATGCTATTGTTGCTGTCAAAACACATGAAAAGTCACCTTCCATGCACCCTGTTATCTCGCCTTTGTACAAAACCTCCCCGTCTCCCTCTCAGTCACAAAACAACATTACTGTCCCGTACGACAGACATCAAGTCACTCGTATGAAAACATCATCTGATCTGTAACGTGACCTTACGAGAGATCAACAGGAGATAGAGGAGAGGTTTGTGTTCGTTTCATTTTGTGCTAATATCTTTCAGGGACATTAAATAATCAAATTTCACTCTCATCTCCTCGCTGAAGTGGTGAGAGGGGAGCGCTGATGGGGAGATAAGGCGGGTTTTCCCACAGGAACACTGAAGAGCAGGGCAATGAGAGTTAAGTTAGCATTAGCGTTGGCCTGTGACCCACATTTTAAATACCTTGAATTTGATTTTTCACTTCTTTTGGCTCAAAAAGGTCTACAGTATTTTGAGGAGGTCTCTTTTCCCATTGCCAGTGAAGTATACTCCTGTCGGTCTCTTTTCTGCTGCGTCACCGTCTGACGTCACAAACGCGGCCGAAACAGGGTTAGTAAACAGTGAAGATGTCAGGTGGTTAGGTCTTTACTGTATCCTGGAACGATGTTCAAGTGCTGCTTGGACGGAGACGGGTGGAATTTGTAGCTGAGATGACAAGGAGTCGCAGAAGCATAGTGCTAGATGGGGGGGGAGGGATTAGCGCGTTGACACGTTTTGTGTTCCCTTCAATGTCGAACGGAGCCGAGGCGATAATTACCCGGGTCTACTGAGGAGTCATTTGTCCCGGGTCTGACTGCCGATTGTAACCTTTCCCATTAAGCAAAAAAGCCGGTGTTAGCAGGTTTTTTGACAAGTGGGAAAGCAGCTTTAGATCCACACACACACAAAAACAAAAAAGAAAGAACTGACTGAAGTGTTGCCTGGAAGGCTCCAGCACTCGAGGGGGATTCTGTTTTCTGTGTGAATTCATTCTGTAACTTCTATCTGGACTCAGTATTTCCAATACAGCAAATAAGTTGCAGAGATAAACTGGCAACTGATAAAATGCAACTCCGGACCTGAAACCCAAGTAAGCTTGGATCTAGTTTTTCATAATTTAGGAGTGCCTGAACTGTGCTGACAGTAAATCCTTAAACCCAACAAAGACCTACACATAGAAAAAGGAAGCAACCAGTGCTTCTCACTCTGCTGTGAGATATGAGCTCATCCTGTGGTGCACAAAAAATCATTTGACCCGGTATTACTCTGTCACAGAAGTTTGATTTTTTTTTGACATATTGAACACAGGGCACTTGGCAACATAAATAATACATTAAAAACTTTTATGGACCCAGAATTTCCTTCTACTACTTTCTACTCACTGCTGTAAACAATCTCACCCCCCTAAATTTTGTCTTGCTCCTGCTGATACATGCATAAGATATGTGCTGCTCTCATCCAGGCCAGCCTAATTTCTCAGGCAGACGTTTCTTTCCATAACCTCCAGTCATTCCAAAATGAACATCCTCATCTCTCTTCCTGAGACAAAACCAAATGAAAACACAGAAGGGGACAACAGAACATGAGCTCATAAATAGACAGCACATAAAAACAAATCAACTAGTGTTGGAACACACATGCCCCTTTCAAAATAAAACAGACACTGACCGACTTAAATCACACTAGAGCCCCTTCCTGAGCCTGATCTGGGTTTCTAGGACAGAAAATCCTCTATGTTACATGTTTGTGTTCCAGCTTTTTTGCAGAGCAGCCATTTTTAACGAAGAGGTCCTTTCTTTGAATGACCGAACACCATCTCCCAGCAGATCCAAACGAAATAATTCCACACTGTCTTCATTAATATATAAGAAGTGTCTTTTATTAGCATCTTTTTGTGTTTTATCTTGACTTTCATTTTCATCATAAATACAGTCGTGCTGCTTTTTCTTGTAAATCTGGACAAATACATTTTTTGTTCGAAATGTGGGTGTCTCAAAGAAAAAGTTGGAATGGATCCAGTAGATGACCTTCGCCATAGCCGCGATACGGCCACAATGGCTGCAACATAATCCCCTGGGGCAATTGTGCCCGATCAAAGTACGTCCACTAAAAGTGTTTGTTTTTTCCACTGACAGGCTCAGATTATTACTCCAGGTGTCCGACAACATTACGGAAATGATCCCAACAAGTAAGTGTTTTTTAAAGAGTAAGATCCTTTTTGTGTAACCAGAAACAGAAGACTCACTCATGGAAAAGTCTCGCTCTGAAATCCCGCAGCTGGTGAGATGTTACCTGAAAAGGACGGTGGAAACATGACCTACGGGCGGAGGCTATCTACTGGACACATTCAAAAAGTTTTTGTTCCTGCCTGTGAAGGGAGCCCTGTCTGTCTAACACTTACACTTACACACACACATGCACACATACACACACACATACACATGCATACACACATCCACACAGCCATACACATACATACACACACACGCACACACACGCGTACACCTACTGAGCAAAGTGGTTTGTAGGTGGGAGGTTTGGGAATTTTTTAGTTAATACTGTAATTTATTTTTGGATTGGCTAATCAACCTATTAATTATTTCACTCTTTTCCTGTTGATAACGTTTATTCATCATCACATTTCTATCAATAGCACACAAGTTAAAGTATGTAAAGGGGGATTGATTGTGTGTAAATAAGGTGAGAATGTGGATCTGCCGATCAGTGGGGAAGTGTTTACCGGTGTGTGGGGGCTCCTCTCCAGTGCCTAGGGCTGGAGAGGTCAGTCAGGGGGATGTCTCCGTGAGGAGCTCTTCATTAGATTGTTGATGCATGCTGTAAAAAGCCTGATCTCAGAATAAAATGATATAATCTGCTACAACGTGGTCCGTCTGGAAAGTGCAGTGTAACACTGTCAGTCATTTCAACACCCAAATTTGTAAAGATAGGGCCCAGGTTTAAAAATACCAAAGATCTCCTTTAAGCTATAATCTTTTAGTTATGTCATACTCAAGATATTCCTTAGCAATCTGAGAACATAAATAAAGAAATTGTTTAAATCCTACTTAATAGACTTTTGCAACTGGAATGAGAACAGTTTATGTGTTTAATGGGGTCCTGCATATTTTATACATCAATATTGAATTTCTAATAACAGATTTTATTATTCAATGTGTCCATATGTCTCTGTGTGTCTGGGCAGACTCCCATTATACAGCAAGCTGCCGCTTTAAAAAAACAAAGAAAACCTTTTCTTTCTCCAAACCCAGAATGAAAATGATTTAATCTGACTGAGTTTTGGACCTGATCTCCCCTCTTTCCATTCATGTTAAATTAGCTCACTTCCTGCTCAGACACGGACTACCTGATAAAGAGATACTGTTTCTATTTTAGGCTCTGTAAGTCTGTGTGTTTGCATATGTGTGTGTGTGTGCGTGTGTGTGTGTGTGGAGTGATAGGTGAGTTCATCTGTATCTTATTTGCATGTTATAATGTTATATTCTTTGTATTGGGTAGAATCTTGCCCAGTTATTACACCTAGCATAGCATTGGCTACACATAGCCAATTATTCATGAGAATGATACAGTGAATACAGTTGTTATTTCTGTCACTTCATTTGTTTGTCAGGACTACTGGTAGATTCAAAGATGGATATTATATTTTCTGTTGCTCCATTCGTTCACATTCCATTCACTATATTTATGTACAGTGTATTCAGAGATCAGGTTGTTTTTGTTTGATAAAACTTAATTAATTAATCTTGAAGATTTCAGTTGCGTTCTATTTGGTGGCACCTTTGGCGATAAACAGTTAATTGTGGAAGTAAACTTCACAATTTAACTAGACGTCCACGGCTTGCTTCGGTTGTAACTCTTGATTTTCTTTGCTGACGGTCGCTTTTCATAGTTTGTCTTCATCTGAGCATCAAATATGTTTCTTTTTGTTTGGATTTTTACTTATTTTTGATGTTATATCTGTAGTCATCGATCTTTTCTTTGTCTGTTCAGCCATAGTAGATTACTGTTTACTCACAACTCTTGCAGAGACTGGAAAAGCAGCCGCTTAGCTCCGCCTACCCTCTATGGCAGACCAACCACTGCTGGGTGATGGAAAACGCGTCACTAACTGGGCGCCGCTTGTGATTTTTCCGCGAATGTCGCCACAGACACCCAGTCCATAATAATACTATAAACTGCAAATGCAAAGCATCATTGTGTTACCTCATTCAGCGATAGAGACTTAACAGACATTTATTTAAATGAAATGAAATACAACCTTTGAGATTATATCTTTAAAATCAAATTAAAATTAGTGACGATTACTGATGACTAGCAAGTACGTTTTATTTGGCTGCACCATAATACAAACAATTTCCCTCCCTCACACACACACATACACACACACACAGCCACATACACACATAGCCTTGTCACTCACTCCAACTTAAGTATGAAAAACACAACTATTCAGATTCAATCTTTTGGCAAGAGCTGAAACAGTTGGAAGACGTCTGCAGCCAGAACGGGTCTGGACAGCAGCAGAAGAAGAACTTCAGTGCTGATGGATTGTGGCAGATCTGACAGCTGTTGAGAACTCTTCAAGCTGCCCATCATCTTCCATTGTCCTGTTTTAGATGGGTATACTGCCACAGATTTTATTAAGACAAATTCAAATGCTAAATATTTCCAAGTTTCTGCAGGTGGGTTTCCTTCCCCCTGTATGCATTTTCAATTTGCACATAAAAAAGTGATTGAACTAAAAAATTAAAAATGTTTTTTGCCCTTTGGTGTAAAGTTTGTGTGTATATACAGTATATATAAGAAAAAAAGAAAATTCAAGAACAATTGAAATTCAGCAGTGACGTTCACTGAAGCTCCCCTGAAATGTCATCAGACTAAACCACCAGGGGCCGTATTCATAAAGCTTCCTAGTACTAAGAGAGACGAAATTCTAAGAAAATTCTTAGGATCATGACGTTTTCTAAGAATTTCTCCTTTAAGTTAAGACTAGATCCTGGTACAGATTAAAGTTATTCATACAGCATCTTAGTCCTTAAGAGAGCTCCTAAGGTGAAAACTGTTAGGAGTAGTGAGGAAGAACTTTTAAGCAGCTTAAGAGTTTCACCAGCAGAGGAGAAAACGGCAGAAATACGGAGAGTTAGAAATGTTCACCAAACACTAAACGACAGTGAGCTATGCTACAGATTGGATGGTTTGTGGTAGATCTCATTAGAGATGAGCTCACATCTCCCACTCAACGCAACAACGCAGTATCGCCAGAAATTAAAGTGATCCCAACATTGAAATATTTGGCAACTGGAAAAATGCAACAGTGCAGCAGTGATGACTTGAGTCTGTCACAACTGTCAATCAGGAACAATTATCAACAATTACAGTGCTGTCACAGCCTCATGTTGCGATGCAATTTGTATAATTTCCACTGAATGTCCACACCCTGCAGGCTCACTAAAGTAATGGGTATAGTGGGCTTCCCCAGTGTAATATAATGGGACTCACAACCGCATTGTTGAATGTGCCAAATTTATTACTTAAAATGGTTTTATACTCATCATCTACCTGAGCTGAAAGTAAACACTGTCCCTCCGTCCAGTTGGGTTTTGTGGTTCTTCTTGTTAAATGCCAACCAACGCAGCTTCTTATAAGCTTTATAGGCTGGCCAGCATTCCCAGAAATTGAAGAAAGCTGAGAGATTTTCCCTCTTTAATGTCAAATAGATTAAGTACTAAAATTACCAGCATGGTAAATAAACATAATCAAATAAATATTAGTATCAGCATGTGAAGAGGCTACTGAACAAGTGAGCATGTGTTTTCAACATTTTGTAGCCTGTATACTTTGAAGTATGGCTTACAATTTATTCAGAGATGTTCATTACATAAAATAGTGTTCATAATTACACAAAGTCTGACTAGATTCTATGATCACTGTCCTTCTATGCCCTTGAGAGCGTTTCTTTTCCTCCCGCTTTTTTTAATTCCGGCTTCTGAAAGAATGTGTCACACCTAGCAACGGGGTCAACCACGCCGCCTCACTAAGATCAAAGTTTCTGTCCCTTCCTTGCTTAGTGTTGCTCTTAGTGTGTTCCTAAATCACTCCTAAGCTAGGAGTCCTTGCTGGAAGTTTTGAAGCTAAGTTAGGAGCTCTCTGAGAGTATTCTCAGAATGTTTGTGAATACGAGCCCAGATCTCACACACACGAGATGCTATACTGTCTTCATGTGTTTTACATTGTTTTCCACAATTTGAGGATTGGCATTCTAGCAATTATGTCATTATATTGTCCCAGCTTCCTGTAAAACAGCAAACTGGCTGATGACTGTAGGATAAGGTTCACCAGCTTCTTATGGCCATTAAAAACAACTTAATATTAAGGAAGGAAACACATGTAAACTCATATTTTCTTATCAGATTGTTTTCTAGTCTAATCTAATTAGCAGATTAATTCTTGAATAGTTCGCCATAATTCAAGAATTCATCAGTTTCTAAGACATCATGGCCACCTTGACCTTTGAACTCCAGCAGCAAAAGACAATTAATTCATAATTGAGTTTCTGCAACATTTAAATAAATTCTCTCCAGGTATTGTATACAGCTTGAGCAGGTGCAGAGGCCTAAAAAACAGATGCAATAAGCTAATTTCTAATTAAAGCGATGTTTTTATAGAAGCTTTTGCTTTTGCTTTAAATACAAAAAGAGATATCTTTTCACAGTGAAAGACTGCCACATGTAATTCTGTCTTATCTCTCAAGTACATTACAGGGAAATCAATCTGTGACCCATTTTGATGACTAACCCATAAAAACTGCTCATAATTTTGTCCTACCTGCTCGCTGTTGCTAAGGTAACAAAAGTAGAAAAACACTAAAGGCAAAACAATTTTACAAAAAAACTGTTAAATTGTCTTGTTCCTTGGAGGGCTTCAAGCACACAGAATATGGCAGAAAGGTGATAAGGAGAGATGAGAAGGAAAGTAAGCATGAAGTGTTTTTTTCTACATTGAGGATTCTCTTATTTTATCAAAGTGCGTGAATACAGAGCGGGGAAGCTCAGCGGCAAACACCAGAGGGCTGAGGCAGAGCTATGATGGGGGAATACAGAGTGGAAAGCTGTCTCTTGCTAAAATTCAAAATCAAATTCCCCGAATGAAAACAGTACACACGGAAAACTACACAGCATCAGCTGTGTGTTGACGCTGAGGCAGCATAATGAAAGAGGTATGACACGCTGACCCAGTTTGGCCTCAGTGGCAGTCTGGCTACATCAACTCCACTCATGCTCTTTCCTGCCAGGCTGATGTATAATAACATTTCAAAAAAGTTCACAGGTAATAAAGCGGGACATCTTATAAACATGAGGTATTTGAAGATGTGTCCTTTCATTTCCTGCACAATAAAGGTTTCAGAATAATTCGTAATCCTAATCCCATTTCTCAGCCCTTTCCAAATATTTGTATGCAACTTTGGAATAATGTGATCCCTTTCCCGAAAATGTTTATGTAAACTCTCTTTTTGAGTCTAAAGCCAAGTAGCAGCTCTGTGAGGCGGTGCTTCAGGATTTACTCCAGTCAGCTGCTAAGAAAACTGCAGTGGCATTTTATTTTATGACATTAAAGCACAGTTAAATGTGTTCAAGATTACGCAGCTTTTACATTTGATACAATAAGCTAAATACACAGAGGCAAACCTAAGACAAAAGATTATTTTTGCTTAACTTGCAAAAATAAAACATTGTTTAGTACATGACTTCAGCTGTAACATTTTAAGAAAAACAAGTTCAAGTTATGCGAAACAAAAAATTACTTAAATAAGGCCAGCTAACTCTATTAATCACAAACTTGACATTTAAAATATTTGTACACAAATACACAGACAGACAAAGAGACATCGATTTTCAGCTTGTGTGTGGGTAACTGCAGATTCACGTTCAAAGCCGTGTGGCTTTCGTGCATCACTCACATTTGTATACAAGACTCGAGCTGTCACGCATCCGTGACGTAGTGAGAAGCGAATGTTACGAATGACTGGGTGGCTCAAGAGGTCCACGCATTGCGGGTAAGAGCTATTCTGTGGGCGTTGGTGAAGGCTTTCTCGGTACATTAGCAGCGCTACTGCCTGCCAGGACCGACTGATTGATGTAGAACATTTACTTTGGACGAAAAAAATGTTTATAAAAATCGATTTTTGAAAGTTTCAAATCGATTCAGAATTCAGAAATTAAGAATTGTGATTCTGACATGAATACTTTTATATCAGCACCCCTAATAATTGCTCCCAGAAGCATAACCTGCAATGTATAAATGTGTATGAATGCTTAGCTGATTAGTGGCCTTGCACGGCACTACATTTGTGTTGAGTGTGTGAAAGAGTGAATGTGACGTGTAGTGTAAAGCACCACGAGTGGTCAGAAGACTAGAAATGTGCTTTGTAATTACAGTCTATTTACCATTTACCTTCAACTATGTATTTGTGTATGTACTAAAAAAGGACAGCCTTCTCAGAAATAGCATTATAGCCACACGCAACTGTTGTAGCTAGCTAAATACAGAATAATACCAAAAATAAATGAAACCTTATGGCAACTTGACCAGATAATGTCTGCCTCGCAGACATCTTCTCCTCCTGTCCTACATCTGTTTTTCTTTTTAACCATGTACTAAGTCTAGATATCTTCCCTGCTGTGCCACCTGAGATCTAGTGAGTGTCTTTTTGTGAACAATTTCTTACCCACCATTTATTTAACTGGAACACACATAGTTAGTTTATAGTTCATTCAGGAACAAGGGGCAGTAAAGTCATATTTAATGTCTGTCATGCAAGGAGGGTCTTAGAACACAACGTCCAAACAGAAAACAATTCAACAAACTCGACTGAATTGAACTGAATGATACCTCTGGTGGTCCTTTGGGGGAAATTTGCTCTGCAGACGGTTTAAAGTGAAAACACATGATCAGAAAAAAGAAAACAAATGACCAAACAATCCTAAGAATGCCTGAACCTCATCCTCAGTTTAATATCAGCTCTGCACATGCTGACTGCCGGTGTTTATGTCAGATTTAAACTGAGCCGTTATATCGTCTGTATCAGACAGGAGTCCATTCTTTGTCTCTCTCTTGAGCAGACAGAGAAATGTAAAGTATGTGATTCACCTGAAGGTAAAACAGGCTCAGAGACTTCTGACATTACAACTCCACTGAGACTCTGTTGTGTCATAAAGTTGTACATCTGCTGTTTTAGTGAGATATTCCCTTCTCTGTACACACTAATGTACATGCATGGGCGCCTGGTTATCTTTCAAAATGCGGACGCAAACTTGGCAGGGGATCTGGGGGCCTTTCCCAACCCCCAAAAAGAGAATTTCCTGCATTTCCACCCCACCTAACCTCTTGGATTAAGTCAAGTAACAGCCACCTGCACTATTTTAGACTAGTTAAGGCCAGTTCAGATCGATGATTTGAAACACATTTTTTTTTTAGAATGTTGCAGAGAAAATTGCATCGGTGAGTCCAGTCTCATTGCAAATTTGTGATTGATTACGTGATTGATATGAACTGGCCTTTAGAATGAGGGTGGTAGGAAAACCAAGAATGCATTAAGAACATTATATCATGTTATGGTTAGTTACATTCATAAAAGTGCACCTGCATACATAACATTCTTTCATATAGTTTTAAACCCCCAACATAGCTAACATCTTACACTTTATGAATCATGGTTGTAAAAGTAAAAAAAACCCACACATTTCCCTTCCCCATCTGTCAATTAAATCTTAAGGCAGGGTGGTCAGCAAATGATTAATAGTAGAATGGCATACTCATACTCATATTTGAAATTATATATGAAAACATCATGTTGCCTAAAATAGTAGTAGGTTACTAGGCCATCTTCAAGATCAAATAAGGACAAACAATTTATATAAATGAAAGCCTAACAACACATAATAGTATGATCTGCATAATTAAACCTGGTTAAACAATGTTAAACCTGAGCTTTTCTCAATACTCATAAAGCCACCTTCAATTACAACAATTACAACAAAGTACAAACTGTTTAGATGAATGAAATGGCCTCACAACAGCTCATCTAATTCTGATCCCACCTTCTTCGTCCCATCTCCACAACCGAGAGCAGTTCTAGATGAGAAGAAAACGGTGGGTCTGCGGGGGGCTCTCTATTATATTGTACCTAGCAAAGTTAGCTAACGTTGACGAGCAAATCAGTAAAATCCTACTTTTAGCTAATTTAAAGTTTGGCTCAGTGGGCCAAGCAGGTTCATTCAACATACGCTAGCCTATCTTTTCCTATGTTCGGTTATCCATGATCGCAGTGAAGTTAAATGTTTCTCACCTTTGTCAGTCAGACTCCTGTGTGGATCGACAGACTGTGATTGACAGCTAAAGCACTCTGACGCGCTGACACGCACAGTCGGCTACGGGTTTGACAGAGCCAATTTAAAGAGGGGGTCAAAAAATGTCAGATTTTTTTGTTACTTGTTTTTGTTAGTTGCTAAATAGTAAAATGATCATTGACATAGGGTGCTTAAATATAATCACCAGATTGCGGGGACTGTATGATTAGAAGTTTATTTTTAATAAGACAAAAAGTTGTGTAGCAAATCCGAAACTTTGCTCCCCCTAATTGAATAATGGGGATACATTTGCTCTATTTGCTCCATTGCTTAGGCGCCTATGCTCATGTGTACACACCAAACTGAAAGCCCGCAACACAAGGGATTATGGGTAGCAGAAGATCTATGCTAACATTTGATTTGCAGCAGGTGTTGATGCTTAAAAGCTAAACATAAATAAATTGAGTCATCAGATTTGTTTCAACTCATTCCTTGCTAAAATGTAACCTGGCAAGAGGACAGGCTAACAAAACTGTGCCCAGTAAATAAATAAACTGTAAATAGACTGCTTGTGAGTCATGTGATTTTGGTTACAAGTTTATATTCTGCTAAAAATGAGGTCACAGGCATCAAAAGACACCAAACAACAAAAACGACATTTCCAAATCTGTCTGGACAACTTGCAGGTGTGATCACACCCTTACTCATCACTACGTGCAGCGTTTTGGCCGCTCATCCTGCATGACTTTTTGGTGACATGACTGAAAAAGACGAATAGTAAGAAGGCATTTCTAAAGGTAACATTGAGGGACTGAGTCTGTTCACATAACAATGGGAAACATTGAGAAAACCCATTCAGAAGCCTGGCAAGAGATCTGATGCAAAGTTCAGTTCTGAGAAAGCACTGATAAGAAATTTCCTGGTGACAGCGTGGTGCACATTTCTCTCAGCTCAAATGTGCCTCTCAGTTTTGTTATTTCTTTTTTTCTGCTAATGAATGAATGTATAAAACCATTTTTTCCAACATCTAATTTTGCCAATTAGATGTTTGCGTCTGTTGTTCATAAATAAACGTTTAGGCATGAAGGATCGGCATGACAATCCAGCCACTCAAAAAGTCATGGCTGAATAACACATTAATGGAACAACAGGCTGCCAAATATTTATTGAAATATTCTCAATTTCCTGTGTAATTTTGCCATGTAAATGTGATCATCATCATCACATCTCTGTTTTCCATCACCCAGCAGTGATTGGTCTGCGTGAGAGGGTAGATGGAGCTAACGCAACACACGTGTGTAAAGGCTGCTTTTCAGGTCTCTTCAAGTGTTGCGAGTAAACAGTAATCTACTATGGCTGAACAAACAAAGAAAAGATGGATGACAACAGATACAACTTCAAAAATAAGTGAAAATCCAAAGAGAAATAAACAAATTTGACACTCAGATGAAGGCAAACAGTCTGAAAAGGAAAGCAACCATCAGCGAGGAAAATCAAGATTTACAACCGTGACAAAGGGAGCCAACCGTAGACGTCTGGTTAAATTGGGAAGTGTCATCCCACTATTATCGTATATCGCCATTAGATGCCACCCAAGAGAACAAAACTGAAATCCTCGAGATTGTCAGTTTAAAGTTAGCACCCAACTTGGCAATATTAGAGTTTGTGTTTGCAACAAAACAAATGCACAGATTTGCTTAATGTGTAAATTAGCTGCAGTTTGCTAACAAATTTGCCATGTCAACTAGACGATAATAATGATAGTATTTCACTTGGAATTATTGTATTTTTTAATAGTCACAACAAAGTATTTGAAATGGAACTTATTAAAGCAAAGGGTAGATAAAAGGTAATAACATTAACGATGGATACATCAGGAACACAAGGACCCTGAAACTGAGGCAGCTGAATGTAATTCAAATATCATATTTATTACACCTGTTTTTTTCCTGTTTAAAACTGTATTCTGTGAAAAATGTCCATGTTAATGTGATTAAGATCATCAGTAGCATCGCAGGTCAGGACATTCATGGCTGCCAAACATGTATTATAATACAATTTTAATACATTACAGTTAAAAGAATATCATTATTTTAACTAATTCAGCTTTTGTTGGAGCTGGAGCTGAGTCTGAGTTTCAAGTCATTGAAATAACACCCGGAAGGTCTCTGATGCCCAAAATCATTCTTAAATAACAAAAAACAAAGCCAGCCTTTTGTCCCTCTCACAAAGACGATGGCCTTAATTGAATTTCAAAGAGCTGTTATGACCAGGTGGGTCCATTCTATGGACCAATTTGTCACCAAGGAAACTATGTTTCTAATACAGAGCAGAGCCAGAGCGGGATGGAGAGAAAGAGGAGATGAGTTTGATTTAGAATCACAGATGAGCTCGAACGCCCAAACTGAGTCCAAACCTCAGGATTGAGATACAAGATAGCAGCTGTCATACTTTTCACCTTTTACTGTCCCACTTTCTTTTAGTTTCTTCATCCATTTTTTTTCAAGCAAAAAAATAAATAAAACAGATAATAATTTAATAATAATAATTTTTTAAAGCTAGACGCCCCAGTGAACCAGTGGCCAGTTTAGACTATAATCACGCATAATTTCTCTCTTTCTCCCCCCAGAGAGATGTCAGAAAAGTCATTGAAATTGGAAAAATCTTCTACATTTTCTTTTAAAGAAAAAGAAGAAAAAACATTTTACACCGATGTTTAAAAGAAATAAGAAGAAGGGAAAAAAAAAAAGAAGCTTTGATTCTCCTGGGTCAGAGAAAGACACAGAGAGAGAACAGAGAGGAGCAGCTGGAGGATTTTCAGTTTCAATCAAACAACAATAAATCATACAAGTCTGATAATAAATCACAGACTGGAGTGTTTACACTTCTCCAGCCAGCCTGTGTAAACTAAGTGACTGTGGTGGACGAAAACATGCTCCATTTAACTGGTGACCTGCTTCTCAGTCACTCAGTAACACACCTGCACAAATTGTTTCAGCCTGTACAAAAAGAATCTGAGAAGGCGGGAGTTATAAGAAGGCAAGAAATGTTTTATAGTGAACTCTTCCTCCACCAGTTAGTGTCCATAACACAGTATTTCTGTAAATTATATCTGTATGTACAACAACTCATTTACTTTCTTAAGCAACCGAGGTCTTTGGAGCACACAAGTTAAGACTGTTACCTCTTATCTCTTTGCTGATTTTGTCCTGTACATACTCAAGTGTTTTTTTTTTTTTATCTCATCCTGCTTTCTTTAACAGTCATATCTATCACTCACTTTAAATCTTTGCCCTGGAAAATGTAAACAAAGGCACGTGCTGTTAGTCGCCTGGTCTGACACCTACCCCCCACCAGCAGTTTCGGGCATTAAAAATAACTATATAGAAATAATCAATCTTGTCGCTGATGGTCTGGTTTGCTCCTGCTGATCACATAGAGTCGTCAGAATTAATTTTATTCTCTGTTTCATTACCAGATAAAAACTCCTCACAGGATCTTGAAAAGCACAGTTGTCTCTCTGTTCAGCTAAAGTTGGACTGGCTCAACAGCTTTAAATCTGCTCAGAGTTTTCAAACTGCATGAATAAAACAATGTTGTCTCTGGCTTTATCATTACAATATATCACATTATGATTCTGTAATCTTTTTAGAGTTTATGCCACCAAACGGCAGATAAAGATAAAGAGTTTGACAGGATCCAACGAATAGACTGAACTTTTTCTGGGTATGGGTTTGTCAAACTGATTCATCAGAGATTGGGTGATGGATGGATGGATGGATGGATGGATGGAAAGAGAGATGTATTTTATTGATCAAAACTAGGAAATTTGGTTGTTACAGTGGCAAGTTATCAAACAAAATATAAATACATAGCAGATATACCCTAGATTCTGGAAGATGTATGAAGAAATATGTATATCAAGAAATATACTAAACTATAATGAAATAGTAATCAAAATATAAAATATAAACATACTGTAGAGGGAGGTAGAGATGTAGATGTTCAAATACAATGGGCGTTATTGAACGTGCAAAAACCAACCATGTGCCACATTGCATTATTAGCAGGAAACAGTTTGAATGAGACAGAAACATTCAGGATGAGAATTCTCTGCTCCACAGAGGTGAGCTGTTGTAAAGAGTAATGGCTTTGGGCAGAAAATATTTCCTGTATTTGTCCTTGTGACAGCGAAGCTGAACCAGTGTACAGGCACTTAATATAAAGATTTTCAATCATGTTTTTCCGCTGCAGTCATGTCTTCATACTTGTTCTGTGTGCAGGACAGATTTCAGAAGAAGTAATAAAGTAAATCAAATCAAAGACACTTCACTGTGAGAGAATTGTAGTCATCCATGAACAAATCAAATTATTACAGTCCTTAAGAGTCCTCAAGAATCTTTTTTGGGGCACTATTTTAAAATATGAGATAAGAATGATCTCAGTGTTAGTTTCGGCTCTACTACCAGAGCTTCAGACTTAGTCAATTCAAGTAAAAACAGAAGATTCGAGGCATAATTGATCTCAGTGCTCTGTTGACATGATTAAAGTCCTGATTTGATTTGAGGTTTAAAAAAGTTCAAGCCACATGTTTTAAAAATACAAATAAAATAAATGAATAACAGGCAGGCCTTGCATGTCCATACATCATGACTTAAGGCCTTGGCTTCGAACTTGGATTGAAGTTGCCCCAAAAGACTTAAAACTTCTTTAGCCCCTTTTACACTGTGGTTCTGCCTCTGCGCCTTAATAAAGCTCCACCGTCATGTAGCTTTTGCCATTTTACATTGGACCAAGCAACACTGCCCCAGTGTGTGTTTTTACATAGTGTTCTGGCATTGCGGAAGCAAAACGTGTGTGAGGTGTAAACAACACACATACATCCGCCCTGCCGGCTCCGCTGTTTACACAGAACTCATTTCGCCTCTGTTACGCCTCTGTTACTACCTCCGATGCCGGCTCACCATTCCATCTCTGTGCGTTTTACATAGAAGACGAAACGTGACAGAGTCATAATAATCCCGCCTTGAACTAGCAGTGTATAAGGGGCTTTTGTCACCTATCATGCTGTAAGCCAGGGGTCTCAAACTCAATCAGAGAGGGGCCGAAATTAAATACTGGGTCTCAGATGAGGGCTGAACGGGGTCAACATTTTTAGAACTGACTTAAATAAACCACATCTTTATCAGAGGTATTGTGACAAATAAGTCATACAGAAATATAAACTTAACTGCTCCCAAGACATCTTATAGAATTCAGAACAAAACAAGGGTATCGAAAAGTGGAAATTAGATCACATTTAAAAAAAAAGACACATCAGCATTATTAATTTGTTCATGTCTCCCTCTCTATCAGCAGTTTTTCATCATTTCCAAAAAAGTTTTAACACGTTTTATAATTATATAAAGTTTGATATTTTTGGTTAGGAAAATCTATATATTTAATATTGTTTTTTATTCACAACACCATCAAGAAAATAAGAACATTTTAAACGTGATCAATCTGCATCTATTTCAACCACCGTGTGAACTCTGCCAGGTTAGGTCAGTTTATCAGCAAAATGCGCAGAACACAGTGGTGCAGACCTGGTTCGTCATTCTCTGGCAACATGAAAAGTGACCCAACTTTCTTTGCTGCACCTGGGTCTCCCACAGGGAGATGGAGGTCCGTCCCTGGAGCTCAGGGTTAAGCTTCGTTACGTCGTTGGTACTTGCAGGTCTTGATTGACGTGCACGCTGTTAAGTGCATTATGGGATTTGTAGTATTAGCTGTGTGCGTCCTGTATACCCGCGGGCCAGTTATGATAGACATATGATAATCCGGCCTGCAGGCCTTGAGTTTGAGACCCCTGCTGTAAGCTATAATTCTTACTCCGTATCAATGGGGTACTCCACCAACATATTTTTGTATTTCCACAAAGTTTTGTGACTTGCAAAAGACAGAGAAAAGACAAAGACTAAGGAAAAAAAGACATTTCCAAATCAAAGCTGAAATATCCTGACTTCTGTTCCTTGTATGTCAAGCTCCACCCCAGACCCTGGAGCCTACATTAGCCACTAGTTAGCCCATGCTTAGTTTATTCCAAATTCCACACCTCCATTTGATGACACAGACTTTTTAAGTTTTGTACTGTTAAAGGCCCTGACTGAGACCTGATGACATCATCTTTGGGGTTGTATTCTCAGCCCTAACAAGCTCCTCCAGAGCCACAGAATACAATATACAGTGGTTTAACAGTCTGTGTTGTACTTGCCCTGGCAGGTAATTGATAAATGGTGCTTTTCTATAGTCTTTGGACCACTTAGATAACTTTTTACACTACATGTCCCATTAACCCTTTCAACACACATTCATACAATCTGCCTATCAGTCCTAACTAATCACTACATTCACACACAGTCATACGCCTTATTGGCCAAGGACTCCTCCACATGTAGTCTGCAGGAGCTGGGGATCGAACCACCAACCTAGAGATTGAGAGACGACAAACCCTACCACTGATCCACGGCCGCCTGTGTATGTTTTGCCTTATACGTTCTTGTTATTTCATCATTTCAGTTTTTCAACAGCTATTTAAATTTCATTTTAGCACTTGTAGCTCCATCGTCGTCTTTCTCTATGAGTTCCTCTGCAGAAACCTTTATTTTGAATGTTGCATATTCAACACAGAAACATTTAGGACAGAAACGCAGCATTGATTGGCTGAGTCTGAGGCCAAAAGGTCATCTGTCCTGGTATTTCCACTTGATAACATTCTTTTGGGAATTTAAATTTAGCTGTTTTCAAGTTGCCAAACATTTCTGCCTTGCTTTTGGATGGACTGCCAGACAGTAATATCGCATGACAATCACTGATTGTACAGGCTGATAACATTGGCGACTGCTCGGCTGTATTTTGATATTCAACAGGACTTGGGATCTCAGTAGAGCTGAAGGTGAACTCAGGACGGATAACAGTGAACCTGATTAACTGCTACAGGAAGAGTCGGACATTCTGAGTTATGGTTTATTATTTATCCCATCAGTCACTTGGCACTTATTGGGGACAAGGACTCATAACAGCACTTTTGCTTCCTGAAAACGTTGAACTACACAAGACATTATCATATAGATGTTGTCTTGCACCAAAAATCAACTGTGGTTGGTCTGTAAGGTTAAGCATGTAATGTTTCATCTGTGTTCTAATTTGGACCCATTAAGCCTGCACAAACCTCATATCTTACAACTTTCACTCTTGTTTGACTCACTCACATACTTTTTTTTTTTAGTTCAAGCTCACACATTCAGCCCACTATGTTTTAAGCACTGATGTCAGCTGCTCTGAAGAAGGGAATATGGTCGAGCTGAGAGAATCAGAGAGAAACTACAGAGGACCAGAGAAGGGACATTAAAGTTCTACATTTTCTACTACAGTGGAATAAGCAACATGGAGCATTAACACCTTTTAACCACCTACAGAATAGATTGTGCTGCTCACAGCATTCATTTTGCTCCTGAGTTTTTGTCTAATAATACTGAGCTAATCTTAGGGCAGTGACCAGAATAAATGCATGAATGTTAGTTAAAGGGCAGCTGCATTAGGCTACTTATACACTTAATATAGCACCATTTTTATAAGGTTAAAAGGTGTTTCATGGGAGATAAAAATTTCAAAGGAACAACATTTACAATACAAGATTGAGCTAAAAGATGTCTAAGCTAGCTGACAGTGTGCTTAGCATAAAGGAAAACAGCCTGGCTCTGTCAGAAGGTAGGAAACTAAAGTAACCAGCACCTCTAAGTAGAGGTCTTCATGGGTCCACTGGAACCCGAGGACCCAGGACCCGAACGGGGTCCTAGCTGGTTCCGGGTCCACGTATTACATGGGCAAACGGGTCCGGGTCGGAACTCATTCTATAAACCCCGGTTCTGGGTCTGTTCAACATTATGTGTAATACCAAGAGTGGATCTGGAAAGACCCAGTCGGATGAGATCATGCAGGAAATAAAGTGGGAAAAACTGAAGAAAGAGTTCAGTGACGTGTCACGTGACTTCAGGTTCAGAGAAAAGTAAAAGGCCAAGCCGGTAAAGGTGGATACTTTCCTCGCTGATGTGAAAAAAAAGCTAAAAGAAAACAAAGATAAAAGGTAAACCTAGATGCACATCTTACATGCACAGCTAGGCACAGTGGAAAAGGCTATGTCACATTAGGTAGGACGAAAAGTTTTGTTTGGACAACTGACTAACTGTAACTTGTTAATAGCAATCGGCTGTGAAGTCGGTGCTGATCGGGTCTGTTTCGCCCGGCTGGGGTTAGGTTCAACATATCTCAGTTCCGAATGGGTGTGGGCCCCAGCTTTCAAACAATAGACATTCTCTGTCCTTTCTGTCTGGTGATCAGCTGATTGTGGGCATCTACTACTCTAAACCAACCAGATTTAGCCTGGACATCTGTCGACCAATCATCCTGCTGCTGTCAAACTTTAAAGCTGTTTTCTCTTACGCAGACTGTTGGTCGTTTCAGCTCGATTATCGCGACCCTCCTCCACCCTGTTCACCTCCAATTCATCTCATCAGTGTACAGTGTCCATCCAAGTCCAGCTCCTCAGCTCATCCTGCATCCTTTCTTCACTACCACCATTACTACCACCACCACCACCACCAGTGTCTAGACTCCATTGGGGGGTTTCCAATACCCCTTTCCCACCAAAATGGGCATGTTGAGGTATTTCAGACCCGGGAAGACCCGCTACTCAATGCAGATTGTCTCTGTTCCCATTGCCAGTGAAGTAAACTCCTTTCAGTCTCTCTTCTGCTGTGTCACCGCCTGACGTCACAAATGCACCGGAAATAGGGTCAGTAAGCAATAGTACGCTCAAAGAACTTATATTTTACTCTTTGGTAAGCAGCATGGAGGCCAGTGAAGATGTTACAGTGGTTAGGTCTTTATTGTACAGTATCTATTACTTATTCAGTCTATTCATCAAACTCGGTGCAGAAAAATTTGAAATGATGTTCGAGCGCTGCTCGGACAGAGCATGTGTGTAAATAAATTATTGTTCACTCTTAATGAAGTTTCTCCTGACTGAACTGCTTTTATGGCCCTAAACTGTGGAACTCACTGCCTCTGGATAACAGAGGGGCAAGCTCTCTCTTCTAAAAGGATCTCTATGATTGTATGAAATGTGCCAAATAAAATAAATAAAAAGTTAAGCTGAGTATTAACTCTCTTGATTCCTGCCAGTCCAGTCGATTAAGAAAATACAATTTAGGTTACATTTTTCTATGACACTACAATGATACTGAACTGCAGACAGTTGTTGCAATAGTAATAGTGATGCCAAAAGAATTGCTGTTAAACAACATTGTACAGTATCTTCTGATGAGAAGCGCCAGGTGACCGAATTTACTCAACAGCTTTAATTTGGTTCAGATGGTCTAAATGTCTATTCTACTTAGTAGTGGGCACAACACGGGGTCTTTGTTATGACTCTAATCACAAACAAGTGTCTACTATCCACTGTTGGAGCTGTGAGTGTCTACATTGTGTGTGTTTGTTGTTAGGACCACTCAGGAAAATGGCCTCAGGATTTTCATAGTGGAAAAGACCATGTTGATGCCGTTTCTCCTAAGAAGAGCAGGAATCTGTAGTGCATCCTAAGCCAATACTCAAAAACATTTTTAAAAAATGGTTATATGAATGTATTAATAATAATACATTATAATGATTCTTTACTAATCAAGTCAGCATTTTAACACCCACACAAAACACACACACCATCCACCCACAGACTGCTTCTAAACGCCTTAACACAATAACTCCACAGGATCCCTCAAGTTGTTTCAGTTTGCAGCATCCTGCCGGCTCTATCTGACTGTCTGAGTCTGTTTTTTGTCCGAGACAAATTTTAATAGAAGACACCAGATTGGTGTTAACACTGTTATTCTCTCTGTTTCCTACACACACAGAGGGAAAGAAAAAAAAATGCACTCAGACACCATGGACTTGCACTTGCTTTCACGAAGCAACAAGGAGAAGCTGTGTGCAATTCATTTAGTACTAATCTACAGTCAAATAAAAAGAAGGGCATCTAGGATAAGAAAGTTAGTTTGCATCACAGGGTTTCACTCACGGCTGTGTTTTTACATATCTTTATAAAGTAATTTGCAAGTCATTTTTGTGTGTTTGAGTGTTTCTATGTGGGTTTATGCGTGTGTGTTCATGTGTGTGTGTGTGCGTGTGTGTGTGTTTGTGTGTATCTGCCTTTGCAGCAGTGAGGCACTTGTGTTAAAGTTAAACAGTGCAGACACAAGCAGGTCACCTCCTCCATCATCCCCACTTGACCGAACTGAGAGCACAAACACAGATGTCAACTAAATCACAACCATTAGCGTCAACAGAAACCCTGCTGTAAAAAAAAAAAGACTGTTGGGGTTTTAATGTGACATTATACAATATATTATTATTCAATGAAAGATTGTGATCTGTAAGAAAGTGTTGGGTAATGTTACTTTTAAAAGATTACAGGCATTAGTAACTGAGAAAAGTAATGTGTTAGAGTACCTTTGCTTTACCAATAATTAAAAATTCCCCATTTGCGACTCTTTACACGTCGGTTATATTGTCGGGACGGCACATAGCCTACTGTAATGTACAAATGTACTGTACGTCTACCTTTGAATGAATTGACTCTACTGTCATTGCATAGCCTCCTTTACGGCCCATAATCTGTAACTCTGCAGCCTAATAACAGGAATGACAGACGCAATATAACCTTTACAGCTCTTTATTATGCTAACAATCAGTGGGCTGGGCAGAGGCATACAGTATTAGGCACAGCTGTTTCAAAGACAACAATACAACACGGGCTATTAGTCCGACCAGTGTTGCAGAGCTGCAGATGCGACTTCAGGAGAAGAGCTCTTCGCAGCTGACAAGCTCTTTTCTTCCAGATACAACCTACACTTCACCGTGATGTTGTTTTTGTCCCTTTCCCCCAAAATTTTAAATAATAGGAATATTTCCACAAAGTAAACGCTGTCCTCTCTGCCATCTCCCTCATTGAGTTAGCTAGCAACGCATGCGCACTGACACAACTGTGTTTACCATCCGATGGTACTAAGATACCTGCCAAGAAGTAGGAGAGAAACAGAAACAGTGCTTCAGGGATTTTATTAAGTGGTGACAAACGGAAAAGGGAAATGCAGTAACGGATGACTTGAATTGCAAAAGAAACGCGGTACGTTACTCGTTACAACGAAGTAGTAATCTGAGTAAACTAACGGATTACTTTGTAATGCGTTACCCCAACACTGGTCAGGGATAATACCTATAGAAAAGTACCAGATATTCTTTTGAGAAAGAGAAAATAAAAATGTAAAAACTAACATTTTTAAAAACTGGAAAGGTCTCTATTAGAAAACAACAACATGACTATTTTAGAATCACAAGTAAGAGACTACAGCCATGCTAGCTGCTTTGAGAGGCTATTTGGGGCCTTCGGTTTTTGGTTATATAGCTGTGTTACAAACAGAATCTCAAAATTACCACAAACAACAAATCAGTGTTATGGAAGCTGAGAAGGGTCAAAGAAAAGAAAGCAGTGCAGACTTCTTTTTTGTCTGCTGTAACATTCTACACTCTGGTGCTGACTGTTCGTAAAGTCGGCTAATGTTTACCAGTGTGTCAACATTTCTTAATTCACACTGAATTGATTTACAGCTGCCGTAAAGCTAATGTTACTAATTATGCAAACGAAACGCCAAATATTGAACTAACTAGAAGAAAAGTCAGGTGAGCAAAAAAAAACTGCATATAGAGAGAAATATCTGCACAAAAGTGAATAGCAATTTATTCAGTCGCTATTGAGATATCGAGCCTGGACCAAATGAAACAGAATGGCACCGACAGCAAAAGAGCCAAAATGCTTTGTGTGGCTAAGCTACCAGGATGGCATTTCAAATGTATTAACAAAACAAAAGCCATGATAAAATATGATTATAGAATAAAAGTCAGGAGCTTATCAAACTAAATATCTCAAACAAGACAATCTTTATAATCCGACCAGCTCTACATGTCAAATGCTGCTGTTACTGTCTCTCACCTTCCACTGTTACAGTTTCTTACAGTTTCAGATCAACGGTTTAATGCAGCAGCTTTTTCGGCCAAATGGTGAAACTCTAAAAACTGCTTTGACAAAACAAAAATGTTGTTAATTTCTGGTTTGCTGAGTCAGATAGACAGAAAAAGGAACAAATGGAAAACAGTCAGTCGTTCATCCTCAACCCAATGTTAAAGTGAAGCCCACCAAAGTGTGTGTGACTGTGTGTTTACCTCAATGCCATGGATGTCCCGTTGACTGACGCAGCTGACAATGCTCTGTGGGCGTGTCCATAAGAGCAGCTTGCCTGGCGTGCGTACCGCTCATCCCCACAGCAGAGAATCACAAGAAACGCCCTCCGAAATGCCCGGTTCAGAAAGGCGTACAGGAAAGGGTTCAACCCTGAGTTAATGTACCCGAGCCACAACCAGGCTGTCCACAGCTGCCAGGGCACTGAGTAATGGATGAAGGGGTCCACCACGTTTGTAATGAAAAACGGCGCCCAGCATAGACAGAAACAGCCCATTATAACCGCCAGTGTCTTTGCCGCCTTAGTCTCAACACGCATACGGCTGTTTGCTATGGGAGCGTGCTCTGAATGGGAGGAGCCCATTGGTGTCCTAAGACGGTAGTGCTCCAATGGATCTGAAGAAGTGGAGGACCTCACAGTGATTACAGGAACTGTACCAGAGACTGGAGCAGAGCCGGCCCGCTGAAGTGTCTCTATCTGCCGCACGTGGGTCATTGCGGTGACGTAGATGCGCTGGTAGGCCAGGACCATGAGAGCTAACGGGACGTAGAAGGCAACGGCGGAGCAGATCAGGGCGTACGGCCGGTTGACCAGAAACACACAGCTTGTGTCGTTGGAGCCTCCTGCCAAGGCTCGTCTCTCCTCAATCTGGGAAGGAGATCAGACACAAAAATAACATGAGGAACAATCAGTGCGTAATCTGTGACTGTAATCTAGGGTTGCCACAATAGCAAAGTTTTAAACTTTGATTCAATACTTGAATAAAAACATGATAAATAATACCTCTTTCAAAACTACAGGAAAGTCCTCAGCTCAACAAATAACAGTTTTTTATTATCAACCTGCACACAGTGCTGGTTCAGAAAAAGTAATTAAACACATACAAACACATTTTAATATTGTTAAAACTTGTAAAAGGCATAATGTGTAGGTTTTAACTTAAAAATGAATTATAGTCTTTCACAAAATATCCCTATAACTCATTATTTAAGACCCACTAGAAGTGTGTGGTGGTGTGCAGGATTGAACATGGGCAGAGAAGAGGAGCCAAACTAAATCCAGCACCTTCCTGCAGAGTTGTGCAGAGGTGTAGGCAATTTAATTTGGTCTTCAGAACAGGCCAGCTGTGAAACAATCATAAAATAACATTTAATTTCTCTGATTCACTGCTTTGTTCTGGAGAGTGTTGCTCACTCTCTTCGCTCTGTCTTGGGGTCGCTGAATTTAACAGTGATTGTGCTGTTTTAACCACTTGGAAGGGAAAAAGTATCAAAGTATTAAAACATTTGACAACCTTACTTTAATTTACATTCACTAGAGAGAACAGAAGGATAGTTTATATCAAACTAGAATTACCACTTTTCAGTAGTGTGCGAACCAGTCAATGGCAGTTAATTTGCACTGATGTGTTTCACTTCGAAAAATAACCCCAATGTAACTGTGGCCTTGACAGTGGAGGAGAAATAGAAATAAAATACCCTACCTGGCCCACTGCCCATATCTCTGTCCTCATTTAAAATATGGGCAGTTCAGAGTAAATTGAAATCCTGCAGGTAGAGAAGTGCCTCAAGCTGTAAAGTGAATTTCATCTCATCCTCTTGTGGAGTAGCTGGGACCTGGTAGCTGATGAACTACCCTCTCAGCACTGCATATTCACAACTTGGTCATTTTGTGTAATGGGGCAGTAAAATCCTGACCTATGAGCATTTGAAGATTTCTTTCACATAATACACGTATTGAGTACTTCTGGTTTTAAAGGGATAGTTCAGATTTTTGGACACCAAGTTCTATGAAATACCTGCTATTAGTGAAGTGGATGCAAAGCTATTAGGTTACTCACCGAGTCCCGTGGTCCGAGTTCTGGCCGGTTCCGAATGTAGAATAAGTAGTTCCAGCGAGATGCCAGGGTCATGAAACCCAAAAAATTTTACCCTACAAAAACAACACGCAGGCACACAAAACAAAATCACCATCCTAGGGTTTCATATACTGCGCCTTCTTTTGGCACTATATTCTTTCTTGAACAGTCCAGTATCACTACGACTGCAGCAGGCATCAGGTGAGGCGATCTATCACCTGTTTCTAAGAGAACACGCTGGGAATGGTAGCTTGGGAGATGACGTTTGTTGTCACAGAGGAAAAGATGTGATACAGGTAGAAGCAGATGCGCTGGCTTCCTCTGAGATAGAGAGATCTTGCAACTGCAGCATAACCAGCTCCCATTCCTGACAGCAGTAGCTCTCCAACTCTGTGGGCATTAGCTGACACTTCCACAAGTGCACGAAGTTCAGCATCAGTAGATTCAGGTCCATACAGATATGGATTGGATCCATCGAAAAGGTAAATCTTCATCATCACTTTCATAGTCCGACATGTTTAAGGAACCAGCCTGCCGCAGGCGTAGTGATACTGGATTGTTCAAGAGAGAAAATAGTGCCAAAAAACGGCACAGTATATGAAATGCTAGGATGATGATTTTGTGTTGGAAAAGAATCAACATTGCCTGCGTGTTGTTTTTGTAGGGTAAAATTTTTGGTTTCATGACCCTGGCACCTGGTTGAAACAACTTATTCTACGTTTGGAACCTGCCAGAACTCCAGACATGGGACTCATGAGTAAGTCAATAGCTTTGCATCCACTACACATACTAGCAAGTATGTCATACAACTCAGTGTCCAAAAATCCGAACTATCCCTTTAAAGCTAGGGGAGACAAGAGACTCTTCAGTTCAAATCACTGTGCCACTTTCGTTCCATTTTAAATTGGTTTAGACAAAATTCAGACCAAGCTCACATGCTGTCCCGTATCGTTGAACTAATTTTTCAATCAGTTCTTGTGGCTTTGTGACAGCTGGAATGAGAGGTTGTTTAGGTTTCAAATAATTCTCTTTTTTGGCAGAACAGGGGAGCATGGAAATTTTCTGAACAAGAAACATACATAAAACATATAACATTCTAAACTAACCTGGCCTAAATGTGCACACATAAGTAATTCCAAGGCTGTTACATTTTTTGTCTGTGACATATGACTTCAAGGAATCCAGCTTTTAAAAACAAAAGATTGATGTTTGGACGATGCCCGGCTGAAATAAAGAGAAAAGAGCTGTGTATTTCATTAGCTCTGGCTGAATAAACTCATCTATTCCCTCTGCCTCTGGGAGTTTTGCAGCTCAATTCAAGGCAGCGCTGAAATAACCTAACGCCAAAACATATCCAAAGCAGCAGAAAGCGCTTGTTGAAGTGCTGTCTTTGCTCGCAGCAAGAGAGCCTCCACAGGGAGTGGAATTGCTTTGTGATCACTGTATTACCTTGTCATTGTACAAAGGGATTGGAAACGTTATTAGAAACAGAGAGTATGAGGTCGGAAAGGTTTATGCTGCATTTGCCCTCATGGAAAGAACATCTCTCTCTTAAGGAGATTGAGGCTTCAGAGTGATACTGTAATAAAACATACTTAAAACTATTTTTATGATAATTATTTTTTAGCTCATTGCCGTGTCACCTCTCAACCCATCCTTGATTTCTGATCGTAGCTAATGAGGACTTACAATGTCTTCAATGCCGATGGCGTTCCAGCTTTGCATTATGGGTAGAAAGGAGATGAACGTGGGAATAAGCCAGCAGCCGCTGAGCATCGCTGCCACCCTGATCGGTGTCATCTTGTGTCTGTAGACCAGCGGTTGGCAGCAAATAGCGTAATACCTGCAATAATACACGCTTAGACAAATGCACACATACTGTATTCTAACTACAGTGTAAAGTTTAAAACACATCAGTGGTTCTCAATGTTTGTACTGGCTCATGTTATTATAATGCTAATTTGGAATTTCAAATTTGTTTAATAATTAGCTTTTCTAGTCTTCAGACAACTCAAAGCACTTTTACACTACATGTCACATACACCCTTTCTCACACACACACACTCATACACCAATGGCAGAAGCTGCTATGCAAAGTGCCAATCTCCAATCAGTTAAACCATACCCACAAATTCGTATGCGATGGCTATGCCTTCAGAAGCAATTTGGGATTCAGTGTCTTGCCCAAGGACACTTGGACATGTAGACTGCAGCAGCCAGGGTTCGAACTGTCAACCTTCTGATTGAAAGAAGACTTAAGGTCTTTTCAGACCGGGGTGATTGACGCACCTATTATTCATTTTCAGTGAGAGGCGAGCAGGCAGGTAGGGAGGCACGGGCAATCTGACAGGCGGAGCAACAAGCAGGCGCAATCCCGTGAAATTGTCGCGGTCGTGCCTGTCTCACATCACGCCTGCCCACTGCCAGAGTTGAGAGTTATTGAACTTTTTTGTTCGCGACGTGTAGTAGTAACCACAAAACTCACAATGGATGAGAGACTGATCATCGCTGTATATGAGTTCCTGGAGATATATAACCACTTTGTAAACAGTTACCGGGGATAAAACAGGAGGGCCTTTGCATGACAGAGCAATGGCATAAGACTGGATGCATCAGGTAATGTAACGTTTTAACTTAAGCCAGGCTATACATTACATCACTTGGTAACGTCTTAGTTACAACTATGCTAATTAGCTAGTTGTTATAGGCTAAAGAGAAAGTACAGTTGTAGCACAGTGAGACCCCGAGATCCAAGCGGGTATGCAGGCAGAGTGTTGCCCCCGTCTAAAAAGACCTTGACTCTACCAATAAGCCACAGCCCCCCGAGGGACGTAAGGGATATCATTTGTCAAAGCCAGTGAATAAGGTTCATATCCCTTCATCACCTCTCCCTCACACACATAAATACACAAACCTGTCCAGTGCGATGCAGCAGAGGTGCAAGATGGATGCTGTAGTCAACAGGACATCCAGAGACGTTCGGACCAGGCAGAAGATCTCTCCGTAATGCCACTGGCCTGTGGTCAGCTCGATCGCAGCAAAGGGCATCACAACCACTGCAACCAGCAAGTCAGCAAACGCCAGCGACACAATGAAGTAGTTAGTCTTCTTCTTTCTGATAGGAGAGGAGTAAAAAATCAAAAAAAAGTTAATGGTGTACTGTGTGCTGTGCTGTATCATCATGCCAAACACGACGATATGAAGCTAAAATCTCTAACCTTAAGAAGTTCCGCTGCTTGATCTCCCTGCTGCCAGTGTGACTTCACAGAAACTTTAAGCGACTGACATGTGTTTATGTAGGGTTTAATAAATACATACCTAACCAACTTTTCAAGGAAAAATACAATTTTCTAGAATTTCTTGTAGTTTTCCTTAAATCTTAAAATGTCTCAGGTACCGTTTACCACTCTACCTGTCAGGACAGAGAGGGTGTTTCGGGTGGGGCAGGCTTTTTGGAATGTGAGTGCTTTGACATTTGAACTTTGTTGTTGTTGCATGCAGCATTTTTGAACACAGTTTCCCTCAATATCATCTGTTTTGCCGTGCTGGTCTCATTTAAGTCACATCTGATGTTAAAGACCCCCTCCAGTGAATAAAAGTGTTTAGCCTTGTAAATGTGGTGTTTTTCATGTGCTACATGAATTATTAGGGACAACATAAGCAGTCATCGCCATGGCTGGACCTGTCTGCTTTTAAACTGCAGTGAACAACACGTTTTCAGATTGGCAGGTTTGAGACGTCAATCGTGTTAATGGATGGGCTGATGCTATGCATATCATTATGTGCAACCTATGGCAACCACTTCAGCGATGCGCGAGCCAGCTGGAACCATCATCGTAATTTTTGCAAACTCACAACTGACTACTAACGTTAACGTTACTACTACTACCTACTACATTTCAAGCTAGCGAAGTTTCAAGTTAAGCCACGAAATGATGGCAGAGACGTGAAGGAGGCGGCGGCTGAAAATTGGCAGTGGACGAGGACTATGAAGATTTGGGAATTTTTAATGAGGGAGAAGGAGGAGATGCCTTGGGAGGATTTTTAAAAGGTAATTAAATGTATTTTGCAGAAAAAACACATCAGACACAATTTGTTATTTCAAGCAGACCATTTTATATGTCTTAAAACATGACTGGAGCTGGTCTTTAATGACAACAGTTTTCCAGCAGCTATTGAAGGACTTTTTAAGTATTTAAACTAGGGCTGTCAAAGTTAACGCGTTAATAACGCTAATTAACGTTAATAACGCGTTAACACACATTCCCTTTAACGCCACTAATTATTTTAACGCGCGATAAATGCACTTGCGTTCTATTGTTATGACCCTCCACCCGCACTGTAGTTTGATAAATCAGGAAGCGATGCAGCCACAATGTTGTGGATAGCTTTCAGAAACAAACTTTTAAATGGCAAATTCAGCCTCAAAGCCCTGATAGATGCTTCTCTGGACAAGACAAAAGTTATTTGTATTTACTGTAGATGTGAAATGAGTTACCACTGGCAGTGTTTCCGCTACATACATTTTGCCGTGGCACCGCCGCTGCTTCAGATTTCTGAGCAATTAAACGACTACGCTCCAAATAAACGGTCGTTCGCTCGCTCCCCTTGTTAGGGAAGAGCATTGAAACAGTGACAGGAGTCACAGGACATCAGGACGCTCTCTGTCCGCACACAATCATATGCAGTTCTGGCACACAATGTAAACATTCCTACTGTGTAGGATTGTCGCTGTTTATAAAGCTTATAAATGGTGCAGATGTCTCTCGGTAACAATCAATTTACGTCATTAATAAGGTCCCTCGTGCATACGCGGCTCACGCGCTTTGAGAACTGAATTGCTAGAGAAAATATTTTTCTTTTGTGACTTAATTAAACAGACTGCTGATGAAGACAGTCAACTCAGGAGACAGAGAGACAGACAGAAAGAGGGGGCGGGGCCAGCAGCTATGCAGAGAGCAGAGGTGCAGGTGTGTTGGGGGGACTGAAGCAAAGCAAAGTGATCAGATTAAAGTAGTTTGTGAATTAAAACGTAAATTAAGGTGAAGAAGAGAGTACAATTAAACTGTAGAAGTAAGAATTCTAAGAAAGAGGGTTATCCAGACTGAGAAAGTCTACATGTGATGTGCTTCTTACAGAAATCATTTATATATTAAATGAAATGTTATGCTTTCAGCATATTTTTTAAGCATGCAGTACCTTTGAGGTTATTCTGTAGAATATTCTGGACAGTATATGTTTTTGTTTTGGAATGTTGCAATAATAATAAACATACATTTGCATAAAGGAAGCATATTTGTCCATTCCCATGTTGATAAGAGGATTAAAAACTTTAAACTTTAAACTTATCTCTTTAAAGTACATTTACAACAAGTACAAAATATGCGATTAATTTGCAATTAAATATTTGAATCAATTGACAGCCCTAATTTAAACGCAGAGAACATGTAGTCACAATTTTTGTTCAAGCAACAGAGAGAACCATGAGGTTGGCTGTTTTGGTTTCTGCAGATAGACCCTCCTCATTTCACTGATTATAAATCCCAAGTGAACCACCTGTACTGCTTCCAGCTTTGAGAAAGACAACAGGCTCACCGTAGATGTCTGTCCTTGCAGAGTGCCACCATGACCAGCAGGTTACCAAACACTGTCATGATGATTATGATGGAGAGAAAGATGGTGAGAACAACCGTCTCCAGTGAGCTAACGAATTCCTGTGGTTGCTGTTGTTCCTGTTGTTGTTGGCCAGTATTTATTATGTCATCCAACAAACTGCAAAATAAAAAAAGGCAGTTAGCATTTTGATATGACATTTTTGGGGGTAGATAACATTCATATTCAATAAATAGAGAGGGAACTGTTGATCACAATCTTAAAGGAGCCAATTCGCCCATTGAAAAAGCCACTGTAAGTCAAAGCTGGTGTTCTCTGTAATCGATAGAAGCAATGATATTTGAAATTGAAGAAAGTTGTACAAACAGCTTGTGGTTCCGCCCATTCTACATTCCTACAACACCCAGCGTGCACTGCGCCCCACCCTCTAAAAGGAGCGGTCCAGCAAGACACGCTGCAGTGAAATACTACAGTTTTTGTTGCAGGCGATGGCTCAGAGAATCCGATATACGATGAGAATATACTGGTGGATCGTCTAAAAAGACTTTAGGTCTGCAGTCTACATTTCAAACCTGACGATTTTGAATGAGACATGACTCAGTTATAAATGTGGAATGTCTGGGACGGAAAACAGGAGAGCAGGCAACGTTTCAAAGAAACTCATGGAACAAATGATTACGTTTTTTTTCAACTAAACACTGCAGACATCGGAGGTGGGCGTCCTGCACTGAGGAAGTGTAGTTTAGCAAGCTCCCTGGCCTCCGCCAGATGTTGCGCTTTACATAGTCGTAGAGGTTTTCCAGGGCCCACTGGAGAAGTGGATAGCGTCCTCATAAGGCACAGAGTGAAATTGCATTTTTTTTTTTTTTCATTTTCCATAATGCCATTAGATCCCCATAATAGCATGATAGGACTGAGGTTAAAAAATTATTAACTGGCCCTATAATAACACTCTTCAGCATGTTCTTGTTCGTTAATTATATAATGACATAATGAAGCTGGGCTGAGCTCCTGATACAGAGTCTGCTAAGCTTAGCTAAGCTAAGTTTCACAGCGATGTAACAACATGAACTCTGAATTGGGCTACTGAACATAAACAACAGACTTGCTAAAAAATGTATTTCATGTTTAGACTATGATTAAATTGAAAAGGAACTGCGATTTGCACTAATTCCTTTTCTTCTTTCTTATATATAATAGAGTTTCAATGAATAACTTACTGTTGAGGTGATGCTGTGGCCATCACTGGTCATCTGCATTGAGATCAGCAGAGGATAGTCCTCATCACCCCATTCTTTGGCCCTGCTGTCACACAAACACACACATACACACATGGAAGATATAATTGGGCTGGCTTTCATAGTACTTCTGCAGTTTTCCAAAAACAGTAGCCAGCTTGTGGTACAGCAGGGCAGCATTTTATCTTGTTTGTCCATGTTGTGGAAGCATCAAGGCACCAAAAATCTGGTATCTGTTGCTCAAATAAGTAACTGGATCATAGCTTGAAAGTGTGTGATATTTATAAGACAAACAGGCTGCAACAGGCAGCAGCTGCCTCTGCCAGATTCCATCAGCATGTTAGTTTGTCTTTGTGATACAAGAATAACACAATGCTAAAGTGACTACCACAAGGGAAATTCCCCTTTCTCATTCCTCTGTCAAGGATGGTCAAAGGTCAGATATTGGGTCCTGAACAGCATCTCTGTCGCTGGAGGAGATCCTGGTTCTCCCTGGTGAAGGACAGCTAATAAAATAGGACAGGTAGATTATGACTAACAGCTTAATTATGGGTCTGTTTGCATTAAGCTCCACAACAACTGTTTTTTTAAATTGAGTTTGTGTTCGTAAGATGAGCTGGTAACATAGTAGTGATTTGTGTTTAAAAATATTAAAAACTTAAAATATAAAAAGTTGAAGTCACAATGAAAGTATAATAAAAAACATGCTAATAATCAGTAGCAGCTGTAATACTGCTAACATTAAATAATTGGCAAAACTGACAGAAATATCATTAGAGTTCATGGCTATGCACATGACTGTTGGCATGTTTTAGTCTAAATCAAAGTGCTGAATGGACCGGTAAACCTAATAACCTCCAGACCCACATCCCCATCCCTAAAGCCATGTTGATAGATATCAAATAGATTTATTGTAAAAAAAAAAAAATGTATTGCACCTAGGCAGGTACATACTGTTTCTCTCGATGGATGTTTGACTAAATGGTAAAAATTGACTAAATGGCTAGGGTCATGAGTCATTTCACAGCAAGTGTACAGTATGTTTCCTAAAGAACAGCATATAGCTTTTCATTTGTCCAGCTTTAGAGCCTTATCAGCTTTAAGCACCCATTACATCTGCTGTATCTCTGCTGTTTTATGATGGTTGTCTTATTGCACTCAAGGGTCAATATTATCACTGACAGACTGTGACAGCAGGTGAACCTGTCAACAATATTTGCTTCCTTCAGGTAGATCACCATTTACGGTTTGTCACCTCTGCCCATCATGTAGTCCAGTAATTCTCAGTTCGCTGACCTCGTGTCCATTCAGTGTTGGTGGTAACACTTGAGTGTTTTTTTTTATCCTGTTCATGTTCTTATGCAAGCAGCATCCATCACTGCAATAGAGTGAATCTTGGAGGAGACTCAATTCATTTGTCTTAAATCTGATTAAAGATGTTAGCACAGGTCCGCTAGATTGGTCTGGATTTGGTCCCCAGAGACATAAAACAACGAGATCCACAGTTTTGGCTGCTCTTTTTGGCTGACCGCCAGGGTCAGTCCTGCACATGGTCTGTATGTGACTGACTGACTGACTGAGTAACTGACTGACTAACTGAGGGACGGTACTTTCAGAGCTAAAGAGAGAGAGAATTGCCTCTCATCGCAATGGCGGATCATGGAGCATATTGGACCTCCACTGAGGCGACTCTCTCTAGATGACTCTGGATACTTTGTTCGGGGAGTAGGTGGTGCTGCTCCTCCGCAGCGCGCATATCCTGGGTCTTTGTTTTAAAGGTTTCCGTGGGTTGGTCTTAATAGAAAACGATCTTATTTACATTAGAAACGGGACCTTAATTAACACACAGCAAAAACTGTCATGGTTTTAGTTATACACCTGCAATATTCATTCTGTTTGTCTGCAATATTTTGTTTACTAATTCTCCTGTCATTTCAGACCCGGTCACTCTCATCTCTCAGCTCCCCTCACCCTTAGTTCACTCACCCTGCCTCCTCTCCAGTTCCACCTCCTAACCACTCCTACCTCATCTAGACAATTCCCTTCACCTGTAGTCTCACCTCACCTGCTCCTCATTCTCTAATCACTCCCCACACTATTTAACATGTGCTTCCCCACTCACCCTCTGCCAGATTGTCATAGTGTCTCGTACCTATACCTTCCAGCGTTTTCGCAAGGGGATTGCTCAACTTACGACAGGAGGACAGGCGAGTGGCGGATTACTCCATTGAGTTTCGGACAATTTCCTCGGAAAGTAAGTGGAACTCTCCCTCTCTTTATGATGCCTTTTATCATGGACTGTCGGACAAAATAAAAGATGAACTAGCCGCTCGAGAATTACCCAGCGGGCTTGATGCTCTCATAGAACTGACTATACGTATTGACAATCGCATGAGAGAGAGAAAGAGGGAGGGACTCCAGTCCACAGTTTCCCGTGCACCCGCTCGCCCTTTTCCTGTCTTCACAGAGCCAGCAAAACCGACATTCACCTCGCCCTCGAGAGCCTTCAGCGACTCGGAACCCATGCAGCTGGGAAGGACTCGTCTCACTCCGGAGGAACGGCGTCAGCGACACCTGGAGAAACGGTGCATGTACTGTGGACAACTGGGACACTTTGTCGCCACCTGCCCTGTAAAAGAGAAGGCTCACCAGTAATCCGGAGGGCGCTGGTGGGCCGGGCTCGACTTCCTGAAATGCCCTCTCGACCATTAATCCATGCTCAGTTCCTGCTGGATGGACACACTCACACAGTGTCAGTTTTCATTGACTCTGGAGCAGACGCCAACTTCCTGGACTATCAGATGGCACGACAGTTTAACATCCCACAGAACCTCCTGGAGGTCCCCATTCAGGCCAGCGCTCTCGATGGTCACCTTCTTGCCTCTGTCACCCACCACTCTGCTCCAGTGCACCTCAGCATGTCAGGTAACCACCATGAGACCCTGTCTTTTCATTTAATTCATGCCCCTCAACTTCCTGTTATTCTTGGTTACCCCTGGTTATGTAAACATAATCCTAACATTGACTGGTCTACTGGAGTGATTTCTGGCTGGAGTGAAAAGTGTCACGCTATCTGCCTCAGAAATGCCTTGTCTCCTGTCCATGGCTCTCCCTCTCCTCCTGTGTCTTCTGATCTGTCTAAGGTGCCGCCTGAATATCTGGATTTAAAGGAAGTCTTTAACCGATCCCATGCCACTTCTCTGCCTCCCCACCTACCTTATGACTGTGCTATTGACCTTCTCCCTGGCACCTCTCCCCCCAGAGGTTGTTTGTTTTCCCTGTCTGCTCCTCTGCGTCCCTGCATTGACTATCGAGGGTTAAATGACATCACAGTGAAAAACAGGTACCCCCTCCCACTCATCTCCTCTGCATTTGAACTGCTCCAAGGTGCCACTGTCTTCACCAAATTAGACCTCAGAAATGCTTATCACTTGGTCCGCATTAGGGAGGGGGATGAATGGAAGACAGCATTCAACACCCCCAGTGGACATTATGAATATCTAGTCATGCCCTTCGGCCTGACTAAAGCACCTGCTGTTTTTCAAGCCCTGATGAACGATGTACTTAGGGACATGCTTAACAAATTTGTCTTTGTGTACCTGGACGATATTCTAGTGTTTTCCAGATCCCTTCAGGAGCATGAGGGTCATGTGAGGAAAGTGCTGCAAAGACTATTGGAGAACCACCTCTTCGTAAAGGCCGAAAAATGTGAGTTCCATGTTCCAGAGGTTTCTTTTTTGGGATTTATACTCAAAGGAGAGAGCATCGAGATGGACCCGGCTAAGGTCCAAGCGGTCACAGAATGGCCTCAACCCACATCTCGCAAACAACTACAGCGATTCCTCGGGTTCGCCAACTTCTACAGACGTTTCATACGGAACTACAGCTCGGTGGCGGCCCCTCTCACAGCCCTTACCTCCTGCAAGAGCTCTTTCTCTTGGACTCCCCCTGCTGAAGCCGCATTTCAGGAGCTTAAGCAACGCTTCACCTCTGCTCCTATTCTCACTCTCCCTGACCCCTCCAGGCAGTTTGTGGTGGAGGCGGATGCCTCGGACACTGGTGTGGGGGCTGTCCTCTCTCAACGGTCAGCTAAAGATCAGAAAGTGCACCCTTGTGCTTTCTTCTCCCAGAAACTGTCGGCCGCCGAGAAGAATTACGACATAGGCAACCGGGAACTGTTAGCTGTTAAGTTGGCATTGGAGGAGTGGAGACACTGGCTTGAGGGGGCAGAGCTCCCTTTTATGGTTTGGACAGATCATAAAAATTTAGAATATATACGCTCTGCTAAAAGGTTGAATTCCCGCCAGGCCCGGTGGGCTCTGTTCTTTAACCGTTTTCAGTTCTCTCTCTCCTATCGCCCAGGTTCCAAGAACACCAAACCTGACGCTCTTTCTCGACAATTCCAAGAGGAGGAGAACCCTGTGGAAACAGAAAAAATTCTACCCCCTTCCTGCGTGGTCGGAGCTCTGATCTGGGACATAGAGGGTAAGGTCAAAGATTCCAATTCTGACTTTCCTGCACCTAGTAACTGTCCAGATGGCCGCCTATTTGTCCCAGATCATCTCCGCTCCCAGGTCCTGCAGTGGGGGCACTCCTCTCGTCTGGCATGTCACCCTGGGGTGCAGCGCACCCTGGCCCTCATCCGTCAGCGGTTCTGGTGGTCCTCCATGGAAGAGGATTCACGTGAGTTTGTTTACTCAAGTCGAGACGCAGAGGGAGGGGGCTCCAGTATCTGGTGGATTGGGAGGGCTACGGTCCTGAGGAGCGATCCTGGGTCCCTGCCCGCAGCATCCTGGATCCGGAGCTAATCTCAGAGTTCCATCACGCACATCCTGACCAGCCTGGTGGAACGTCAGGGGCCGTTCCTTGAGGGGGGGGTTCTGTCATGGTTTTAGTTATACACCTGCAATATTCATTCTGTTTGTCTGCAATATTTTGTTTACTAATTCTCCTGTCATTTCAGACCCGGTCACTCTCATCTCTCAGCTCCCCTCACCCTTAGTTCACTCACCCCGCCTCCTCTCCAGTTCCACCTCCTAACCACTCCTACCTCATCTAGACAAGTCCCTTCACCTGTAGTCTCACCTCACCTGCTCCTCATTCCCTAATCACTCCCCACACTATTTAACATGTGCTTCCCCACTCACCCTCTGCCAGATTGTCATAGTGTCTCATACCTATACCTTCAAGCGTTTTCGTATCCTGCCTTATTATCCGTTTTTGATCCTGATATCGACCCTGCCTGTTTCCCGACTCTGCCTCAGCCTGATCCCTCTAACTTGGTTTGCCTGCCTGGATATTTTGTCCTTGTAACCTGTTTACTGTTTCAGTAAAGAAACAGTTTTTTTGTGAACTCTGGTCTCTGAGTCGTGCATTTGGGTTTGTCTTTGGTTTTAACGTGTGACAAAAAACAATTGTATGAGCCAAGGCGACGAGATGGAGAGCGAGCTAAGGGGAGTAAGGGACAGATCGCACCCAGGTTACATCTGTAACATAAAGTTATTTATTTATTTTTACGAACATATATACTTATGGCCTGAAGGAGACTTAGGACTACGTTTTTATTGAAAGGAAACTTAAGCAGGAACCGCAATAAGGAGCCTGTGAGTGACTTTATCAATCAAATAACTTCCTGGAAAAGTTACAAATAAAGTAAAAAAAACAAAAAGACAAATGCCCAAGAAATACTTCAAAATAAAAGCATTGTGCACAAACAGGGGAGTCAGACTTCCAGATGGGGCTTTTACTTTGAAAAATCATACCGGAAGTGTTGACCTACTTTATTCTCCATGCCTGTCACTTTTACTGCGAGAGATATTAAGAGATGTTAATATTGCTGTCAGAAATCACTAGGACTCATCACAATTCATTTTCACCGTGTATTAGACCTGCGCGCGGCTTACGTCAAGCTTCCTATTTTCTAGATTTTCAGTGCGAGTTGCGTGAGACACGCATGTGTCACGCCAGCATCTTTGTCTGTTTTCATGCTTTTAAAAAGAAAATAAACACATCCCGCAGTCGCCACACACACGCCACACTTCCAGTGTTGCCCACAAAAGCGCACATTAATCTGATGCCATAGGTTTTGACCTAGTCTTGTTATTGTAGAAATGGGGTCAGGGTTGTGAAAATATATGGTGTTGGTGAAAATTGAGCTGAAACTGAAATCAAAACAGTTAAAGGTGTTTTTTTTATCAACCGATCCACCTCCTCTTCCGGACAATAGAAAGGAGCACACATCTCATCTGCATTTACAAATGCCAGGAAGATAGGTGTTTTTATTCATAACACACAAGGATCATGGACAGATTATAAAATGCTAGCACACACCACCGCCCAAATGTTATCATTTCGTAATCCAGCAATTCCTGGCCAGTTTTATGTGAAATCAAGGAGCAACATCTGCATTTTCCGGGGGGATATCTCAAGTATATTCAGGGTGTTATCTGATAAAAAGAAAATTGATAATGCTTTTGTCAAGTGTAACAAATATCCATATAATTGTTTTTCACCTGACAATCATGTTCTTCTGTTGAATGTGAAAATTAATTATGTGAAAACTAGTGAGTAAGCAAGTAGAGGAGTTAAAACAAAAAACGAGAAATCACGAAAAATAGTTGAAATATTTAGTTTCAGCAGAGCGAATAGAAAAGAAGCAAATCTAACTTAAAAAGAGGAGACGAAGCCTGAACACTGACAATTCCAGGATCACTATGTCTGGAATGGAAACAATGAGTAACAGTATGCACTTTCACATCAAGTATAGTGCTAAATTACATCCATTAAAAATCAAGGTCAGGTGGTGTACATAAAGGGATACTTAAAAGGACTGTGCTGGTACACTGGAAACCATTCTCCCCATAATCCTTTTCTCTTTAAACGAACCTGGACGTAAAACATGTAATCTGGACGTTGTACAAGTGCTTTTTGTGATGAATGAAAAAAGAGAGCTTGACAAAGTAGATGAAATCCTGCATACAGTCACACAATAACTCCTCCTGAAAACGTCCCGTGTAAAGCAAAACAACAGAATAGATGGAGAGGAAAGGGTCTCATATTGGTCTGAAGCATAGACTGTATAAATAATGGACGTAGTCTCAGTGACGTCACCCATTGGTTTCTGAAGAAGCGTTTGGAAGCCCGAATTGCGCTGCCGCTGGGGGTCGCCATATTGGAAATGCCAGAGACGGCTAATCCAGAGGCAGGCAAAGAGGCGGAGCGCGACCGAGCTACAGCCTATGGCTGAGCTCTATGGGCGGGCCGCATGAATCAGCCAGCTACGGCTATGAAGCTAGGCTATATGCTCCTCAGCGTAGCTAACGGTTATTATCCATAGACTGTATAAATCATGAATGAGCTGGTTTGACTTTCCCAGGAGGAGATTCTGTCGGTGACTGACTGCAGGTGTTTAGTTATCAGACTAAAGAAGTAGCGGACTCGCTGCTCGCTCGCCCGGTGAGAGAGCGGCGAGCCAACACGTAACGGGAAACGTAAAAGAACCGGTCTCTTCATCACTACGGTCCGCTGTAATCTCTCCGGGGACACGCCAACAACTCCTGACTCCTATTTACTGACCGACGATTAAATAAATAAACACTGCACAGGCTAACAAGTAGCTAAAGGGAGCACAGTATACCTGCTACTTAGTGCTAAAAATATTTCAATACAATAACACTAGCATTTAACTCACCGAAAAGTTGGAGCTCAGACTTCTTGCACAGCCATAAAGTTCCATAAATCCCACAGAGACAGATTATTTGTCCAAACTTTGAATGAAAAAATCCCCAAAAGTCTCCAACAACACAAACAGGTGAAGTTAAGCTCAGTGTCTGTGTGTCTGTGTTGATGTCTAGCAGACAGCCAGCAGGATCCACCTGTCAATCAAGTGATCCGGCCCCTATGATTTAAGGCTTAATATAATTAAAACGAGTGTGTTATAAAAAAATTCACCCCCCCCCAGAGTTATCTTGAAATATAGAATGAGCTATTTATAACAAAACCGTTTTTTGTACCAGGCTGTAAACATGTTTATTTCTGCTGTGAAAATTGGCATTTTCCCACCTGCTATAATTTTATTTCTTGTTTTCTGGAGCCAGCCTCAAGTGGCCACTCGAGGAACTACAGTTTTTTGCACTTCCGCATTGGCTTCATTTTCCAACACCGGAGGTTGCCGCTTGGTCTGAACACACACTCACCAACACACGTATAGAGGCCCATGATGATTCACATTATATTATATTTGTAAAAGTCCATATTTTATTTTTCTAGGAAAATCTGACTTATTATACCTTTAAGCACCTACTTTCTAGCATACTGAGATATTTAGGGGTGACCTGATTCCTGTGCCCACGTCAATGATTAGGACACAAAACAACGATTATACACACTGTAAACATGAATACATTTCAAGTTACTAAATGAATAATACGGCCCAACAATGGGGAACAGATTAGGTAGTGTTCAGCATTGCATTCTCAAAACAACGGCCAATTTTCAATAGCACGCTGAAAGATGACTGATTGCAATTTGCATCTCAAATCGTCCGTGATAAGCATTATTCTGTTGCTCTCTCGCACACACACTGACACACAAAAATCTGTGGGCAACCAAACTAACACTACCCACTATTTTAGCCGACTCACTCCTCATTCAGTTACTCACAAAAAATATTGGCTCAATCTGAATTTCAATGATGGGTAAAAAAGAAGAGAGAGAGAATGAGAGCGTGGAATAGTCATTCCTGATAGATTGCTGCGGTTCTTGTGATGTGCGTCCAGGGAGGCGTTTTTTCACACCTCACCGTGTCCATTTCACATGTGACTGACACAGAACTGAGGTGAACAGAATGAACCCTGCAGAGGGAGCAAGATGAGGATAGCTGGCTTTTTGTCTGTCTTTGTCTACTGTTCCAAAAAGATCCTTTTGAATGTACTATTTTTGTGTTTATCATCATCCATTGTGTTGTTGCTATACTGAAGTATTATTGAACCAATCCTCCTGTACTCTTCCACCTGTAATGTCATCATAATCTACATCAAAAATAGGGATAAATTCTTGAAAATCACAAACTTTCCTTGTAAAATAAATGGTTCCACAACTCAAAACTAGCAGCCCTCTGATATTGCCACAATTTGATGAGCATTGACCACAGCACACAACCCCTTCCTCTTTTTCTCTGGCTGCAGAAACAGACAACTAATGAGCAAATGCCAAATGCTTTGGGAGGACCTACTGTATAGCTGCTCAAAATAGCATGGGCACACTGTAAATAACTTTTCTGTCTGTTAATATCGGGTTTTTGTGTACAGAGTCTGAAATTAACTTTCTCTATAGAGGACAATGCAGTTTAAGTCTGGATTCACTATGATCAAAGCTCTAAAAATACAAACTAATTTAAAGTGCAGCAGAGCAGGCTTGTTTTAAATCTCTTATATGATCATGAACCTTGCTTGGTTGAATTTGGGCTAAATTATCATCTCCCCTTTTATTACACCAATGCACACACAGAGTACAAATTGGCCATTATGAGAATATTGTGAAGTAGGGATGCAGTTTTATCCGCTGCCCTTTAGAAGAGGCACTGTGTGCATTTACCAATGACTGTATATCTAGATGGACGACACGTCTCCATCTGCTCTCATTGTACAAAAGTGATGCCAAAATAGCCCCCGTGATAGGCACTGGCATCTTGTGATGGTCTCGTCATATGGAGCCAGAGCTGCGTAGTAGAGATCGGCAGGTGGAGCCGCTGTAGCCACTTCCGCTAACCAAAACACACACTGAGCTAACCGAAAAAAACTGGCAAGGATCCAGCACGTCGGCATGTTTAACAGCAGAACAGCTTCTTTGTGTTGGTCTGAGGCAGACGTTCACAGACATGGAAACTTCCAGTGTACTACTCACACGTGTATCAGAAAATCTAAAGTGCAAGTTTTTCCCAGAAGTTTAGGCCATTTTTTTAGATTTATCTTGATATTTTGATTAAAAAGGTTATAGGGCTCTAAGGGCTAAAATTAATGTCAAACTGTGCACCTACATAGTGCTACTGAACTGAATTGACAATTAAATCATCAGAAATTTCCTGTGGTGCTCCCCAAAAATTCTCTGTTCCTGCTGAGCTGCAGTAAAGACTTCTTGTCCCTGGCTCTATCTCCTGAATCCCTCCTCCATCACCTTCCATCCACCCTACTTGGATATCCTGGCGAGCCAGCTGTTACATCTGAAATTCCTCCAATGGGGGGAGAGGGGGTAGTGTTAAAATCGACTACTTTTCTTCTGTTCCTCTTACTACAACTCTATCTCAGACATTCCCTCTTGTTCCCTATCCACACACCTGCTATCAGTCATAACCAGCCCCTCCAGTTACCTGACCTTCTCAGCCCACCTGCTCATCCTTTCTATAAAACTAATAGTCCTCATTTCATTGCTTGAGTCATTACATACACAAATGTTGAACTAGTTGTCAAAATCTGTCAAGCAAATTTTATACATTTTTTTTAATCTTTTTTTTCCTGAAAATGTCTCCTAAATTGAACAATTTCTCTCAGGTGAACCTCAGCTTTCACTGATGAGAAGGGGTGTGTGAAGCATTAGTTGCAACCAATGATAAGCCACTTCTCCACAGTCACTCAGAGCTGAATCCCATGAACCCCCACTTTACAAGCATATATGAACCAAGCAGGACATAGTGTGTACCATTTCTACAACACTGTGACACAGAAATGGAAGGTCAGCCTCGTGGAAGAGGGGTGAGGATCGAGGAGGAAGGGGAAGGGGACAAAATAGGGCAAGAGGAAGAAGAGGCCAAGTACATAGGCGGATTCCTGATGAAATCAGGGCTACAATTGTGGATCATGTTGTCAATCACAGCCTCACAATGGTTGAGGCTGGTCGAAGGGTGCAGCCAAATGTTGGGAGAACCACTGTAAATTCAATTATTCAAACATTTCGTCGGGAGAACAGGTGTGTATAATGGACAGTAATTCAGCACTAAACAATCTGCACTGCACTACTGTCATTGTGTCGTACATGAAGCTTGCAGTCGGACAAGAACTTGTCACATTTTACATTTTAGATTTAGACTTACAGCTTTACTGCAGCACAGATTTAGTGTAGTGTAGTGTACAGTAGTGTTACAGTAAAGATTCGCCATATTTTCTGTAATTTTACTCTGCACCACATAGGATTGCAAGACCACTTTTTACTCCGCTAGCCATTTGTGCAATGGTGATTGCAAACAATGCCATAAGGTTGAGAGAGATACGAAGTGCTGTTATAGAGGATGACAACATCTCTGGGAAAATTGAATCCGTTTCAATCGCTACAATTGACAGAGTTCTCAGGAGAAATGAAATGCGCATGAAACAATTGTACAATGTGCCATTTGAACGGAACTGCGACAGAGTGAAGGAGATCCGTCACCAGTATGTACAGGTAAAACATGTATGTGTTCTATGCATACTCTAATGTTCAGTGCTGTAAACTGTTTACTTTGTGTAGTGCCATCCACTACACTTACATGACAGTTCTGTGTATGTGTATTCACAGTGCATATTGTACAATATGTTGTCCAAAATGCATTATGTTACACAGGAAAAGTTGTTATAGTTTTTCTCGCTCCCTCTTCTGTGTTAAAGCGTGTACTGGAGCTGGAGGCCAGGGAACCGCTGCACACATTCATATACCTTGATGAGGCGGGTTTCAATCTGGCAAAAGGTAGATGGCGTGGAAGGAATTGCATTGGACAGAGAGCAACCACTATTTTTTTTATAATTGTTTTGAGAAATGCATTAACTGTTGTGCAAATGTAAATAGTGATGTGAGAAATGCACCAAAGCGACTGAGAAAAACTGTAAGTTGCCAATTAGTACTTATTTCTATTGGGTACTCATCAGTGATTTGGATTCATCTCCTGATCGCCATGCATGTCTGTACAGATTGCAGGGCCAAACAAAGATATTAAACCAGATAAATTAACATTTTGACCTGCTGTTGCTTCTAACGGAGAGTCATTAGGATGCATCTTTTGGCCAACAACAGTTTATGCACTTTAGATAGATAGATAGATAGATAGATAGATAGACGGACGAACAGACAGAAAGGACTGAGAATGATTGATGAACAACAACAAGCAGGCAGACAGACGATGTACAGTAGGAGGATTGACTGACTCATCTGATGCAAGCTGTAATTAGAATATGCTCACCCGCCATCTGGGATACTTCCTGCTTACCTGATGCATGTATGAAACCTGACTGTACATGATTCAAGAGTAAGTTTATGTTCTTGTCAAAGGAAACCTTAACAATGCTTTTCTCCTGAGGGGATCACATCATAATAACATTATGATTCAACAGCTAACACATCAATCAATTTCTGCGGACGATCAGTGACAACTGGTGCTCATAAAAGGTGTCAGAATGCATAATTGAAAATGCACATTTTGAAGTGATTCAAGCAATGGCATGTGGGAGCAACAAAGACATTGCAACATAAATTGTACCATGAAGAAGAGAGGATGGAAGTGAATATAGACATTATTTATAATATCTTTTGTATTATGTTTCTCAGAGGCTATTTTATCAACAGTATATCAGCCTACAGCCCTCAAAAAGTGCGCCACTGGGGCGGCTGTGGCTCAGTGGTAGAGTTGGTCGTCTCTCATTTGGAAGGTTGGGGGTTTGATCCCTGACTGCTACAGTATCATGACAAGACACTGAATCCGAAATTGCTCCCGATGGCATAGCCATCAGGTATGAATGTACATAGATCTGATTGGAGATTGGCACTTAGTGCCATCAGTGTGTGAATGTGTGTGTGAATGGGTGAATGTGACATGTAGTGTAAAAGCTGAAGACTAGAAAAGCTCTATATAAGTACAGTCCATTTACTGAGGCTATTTTTAGTTTTACATCAGGGCTGGAGTATTTCTTGTTCCTTTACTAAAACTCTGTTTTAAATTTTTTTAGCACTCCACAATGAAATGTTAAGTCATAACAAAAAAGTGTTTTTTGAACTTGATGCAACCCAAAAAAACGGCACGCACACAAACAAAATTCCACACTATATAAACAACTATTATCCAGCAAGTGCACATAAAAACTAAACAAGAATTATTTGAAATGTGCAGTCTCTTGACAATATGCCTACAAGTGTGGTACAAGATCATTTTTATTGTAACAAAAGTGTAAACGTTGGATATTGTCTGAACAGTAGTGTACTGTGCCAACAAATGCAGCAAATTAAATGCTCTTTTACTCTCCACTCGGGTTTTCTTGTCAGGTGAGAAGTAAATACTTCTCACATAATCTCACACCTCAGATTGTGAGAAGGCTGAACCGTGTGTGTGTGTGTGTGTGTGTGTGTGTTTGAGATCAAATGCACTTTTGTTTGTTTGTATGAGGGGGAGGAGTCTTCTTTGGCCCTGTTGCCAAGGAGATTGAGAGGTATCATGCTCTGCACACTATCTTCCTGTAATTTTTAAATGTTTGAGTAAGAAAGGCTGCCTATTAAATAAACTATTGCCCGGACAGATGCTCCCACCAGAGGCTGTACTTTTATGTGTGTCTCCAAAGTAGCTGCTGATTAGTGTTGATATCCATTCAGATTGGGCATTAAAACTTAAGTCAGGTGATATTTGAGATGATGAAATTACCAAACCATAAGCCAATTGATCCTTCTTGGTCTTCTAGTCACACTGTTAGACTGGATGTCAGGTTCATTTATTACACAAACATCCGTACAGTGGTTTATTTTGAGTCAATGCCAAATACACTGTCTTGGCACTGTAAATACTCTACAGAACAAAATGTATATTAATCCACCATTAAAAATAGTCCCAAACAAATGCACTATGTACTACTATTACTATACTTTTTTGTTTGAATGTCATTGCTCAGCTGGTGATTCCTATGTCTCCTTCTGTAATTGCATGTTAGTTTGTGCAGATGGAAAACAGTAAAGGAAATAAGCTGTTCTATAGAGCTCTCTTGCATTCTGGTTCTCTTTATTGCTATTGTGCGTGGGATATTTTCTTCAATCATTCTCATGTTAAATGATGACACTTAAAAAGCTTTAGCTCTTTTTCATTTAGGTATGTCAATTATTTCCTAAAAATTAGGACTGACTGTTGGGGGCATTGTTTACTCTTATGTGAAGTAGAGCCCGACAGATACAGGATTTTTGGGGCCAATGCCGATTCTGATATTAGCCAGTACAGATAACAGGATAAGCAGTATAGAAAACATATACATTCACATATGTTCATGTCACATTTGCATGACATACAAAATTCAAATATAATAGTGTTTCTGTAGCAACTTAAATAGCACCAACACAAAAACACACAAAAGTAGGAACAAAAATGGTTTTCTTCTTTTTAATTTCCCACCTTCACACAGTGCTGCTACAGATAAAAGTCACTTAACACAGACCAGCTTGTTTGACATACTGATACTGTTAATAATAATAGTAATAAAAGGCTTAATGAGCAGGATTTTCCATATTAAATATTCCCTCTTAATCAACATCATAATCCAGGAGAAGTTTGAGCTGGTGTCTGTATCTGCAGAGGATCTGCCCTTCGTCTGTGTTTCTATTCTTATTATTCTGCTCTGTCTGGGACATTTTGGACTATCTATGGACTGTCTAGCGCGGGGGGAGCTCAGCCAACAGTCCGCAGGTCAGGACTCAATCAAAACAAAGCATCACGGTGACATGGCTATCTCTCTGCTCTGCTCTCTGCACAGAAAATCACAAGCGGCGCCCAGTTAGTGACACATTTTCCATCACCCAGCAGTGGTTGGTCTGCCAGAGAGGGTATGTGGAGCTAAGCAGCTGTTATTCCGGTCTCTGCAAGTGTTGCGATTAAACAGTAATCTACTATGGCTGAACAAACAAAGAAAAGATGGTTGACTACAGATACAACTTCAAACATAAGTGAAAATCCAAAGAACAAATTTGATGCTCAGATGAAGGAAAACAATAAGAGCAATAAGAGGAGGGAGTGATGTGTAGTTGAATATCAGCATGGTTGTTGTTAGGTCAGAAGATAATCACAGCGTGTTGACATTCAGAAACATCACAACCCTGAGTGTGATATTGCTTTTATACAGTTCCACATCCAGCATATAGCAGCACACAGTAATAACAAGTAGTGTTCATTTTATTTAATCATCTATTTGGCTTCTCCAACTTAAGTAGTTCCAGACCTTGTTGACAAAGACCATCTGCTGTAATGTTAATTAATGATATTCAGATAACCTAAGCCATTCAAATTTCAATCAAATTTCTTGGTTGGAACTAACTGTTGTATAATCTTATTTATATACAGACTTGTTTTTATATAGTATTCTTGGGTCCAATCTAACACAAGACATTCAAATCGAAGTACAGATTTCTAGATGTGAACAAAACATATCTACAGCAATATTACACTGCCCACTACAGTTTAAATGTCTTTCTCGAGCACATCAACAAATATCATTATCGGCATAGGTGTTCATATATTTGACTACTACATTTCAAAATCAAAGCTATGCCAGTCTGCATTACACTGACAATAACAACAGCATTTTTAAAGACTGCTCCTCATTTAAATCATAAATGTTGATAAAACTAAAACTTAATACCCTCCATGCTTGGCGAGTTACCAGACCTCATAACATGGCTGTGTAGAATACTCGATTCTGATTGGTCAATTAAGGCATACCAAGGTCTGCTACAAAGACCAAACCATTGGTAGAGATGCAGTTCTAATCAGAGGAATAACTTTTATCATATAAATTTGCAGAATGAAGTCAAGCAAATTTGAAGTTGGTCTGTATAAAAGAAAAAAGAGAGGCTAAAACACATACAGCAGTATGTAAAGAGTATTAAATGTTGAAGAAAATGTCAACAGACCTTGAAAGTACCTCAATTAGGTGCTGCGATGATTCATGCTGTCCTGTTCACCTAATTTTACTTTACCATCAGTTAAATGTGAGTTACAGCAGTTGATCTGTTGGCTCATTGAAAGAAGGTTGTTGGATGCAGCTCCAAATGAAGAATCTAACGGACTATTTTTATAAGAAAGAAAATAATTTGCAAATCAATAAAATCCATTATCTATAATGCTTATCCTGTTTAGGATTGCAGGGGGCTGGAGCCTTGTCCAGCTGTCATTGGGGGGGGCGGGTTACACCCTGGACTGATGGCCATCAATCACAGGGATGGCACATAGATACAGGCAACCTTTCAAGCTCACAGTCAGAATCAGAAGCGGGGTTTATTGCCAAGTAGGTTCACACATACAAGGAATTTGTTTTGGCGCAGAACAATTAACATAGAACTAGAATAAATTGCACCTAAGGCCAACTTAGGGTCGCAAATGAATAGTGGTGTAACGGATCATAGTTTATCCGCGATCCATACAGATCACTCCCCACAGTTCAGAACGCATGTGATCCGCAGACCGATGCAAAGTTTAACATCGTGATGCAAATTAAAGACTTCTTTAAGGTGTTGTATTTCCTCGCAAAAAGTGCTGTTTGTCTCTCTCTCAGTCTTCAGGAGCCCTAACATTTCAATCTGTTTAATATCAATTTCTATTAATTGCTCATTGCAATGCTTGAGCATCTTCTGTGTCTCAGAGGCATCAAGAAGAAATCTGGAACAACATCTCCTCTCCTGCTTGAGCAATGATCTGAGCTCCAGATTCTCTGTTTCCAGTAGCTATGGCATTTTTTGCGTTAGGGTTTTTTTCTTCAGATGGATCTTCCATGTCTTGTGCTGGGACGTTCTTCTCACTGTGCTTTTATGTAGTAAAATGAGTGACTCCGATGCTTTGTGTGTTCTGACGTCCGAATGTGTTTTAAACCTGCTCAATCAATTTATAGTACAATGTTTTAAATGACATCATCACTGGTGACATCATCATTGGAATGTTTTTTTCCCCTTAAGGGGTTTTTCCCATATTTTGAACCTGGGCCCTAATTTTACATATTTTGGGACTTCTTCATCTTCTTGCATCTTGTCCAATCAGATTACTTTGTTGGAACTAATCGTTGTATACTAAACCTCATCCCACTATAATCCTATAGTGGGATGAGGTTTGGTTAGACAGATGTGTTCATTTCTTTGGGAAGTTTAGATTTAATTAATTATTTGAGGTTGTAAAAAGGGTTTAACACCATGATTGACAGCTCTGTTGACAAATAGGACAAACAGCCAATCTGTTCTGGACAAGCAGAGCAGAGGAGGAACGGCGAGATGGCTGAGGCCCACATAAAGTGTGGATGTGGCATGTGATGGTCAAACAGGTCAGATAATCTGGTGGCTTTTATAAACTACTGAGCACACAGCAAAAAAGAAAATTAAAAAGTAGCAAAACTATTCTGAAGAAATTCAGAAGTCATCATCAACACGATCTTCTCATCTTCATGCATTTTCTTGGACTTAGGGAAAGACTTGTTGCCAAGGGAACAACTAAAAAGACTACATGCAAATAAAGTGGATCCTAAAACAAAAGTACTACTCCTGAATATCTAAAGAGCCTACTTCTTTCCTAATTTCTTCCCTTGGTCTAAAGGCTCTGACTTTTCTCTGTGCTCACAGGGATGCAGGAAATCACACACTAGCCTTCTGCATGCATGACTGGAGCAAGATGCAACCCTGAGCGAATGGAGCGCGTCTTCTGAATAAAGCTGTGTGGGTGAGGGTAATGGGTTGTGAGCGGGTAATTTAGCGTGCAGGGCTCGTCACAATAAAAGTGCCAGCTCACTGGATGAAGGGGGTAAATGGAGAATGAAGTGAATAACACACAAACATGCATGGAAGCATACACACATGCAAAGTTAAATGGGCACAAATGCGAAAAACATGCAGGCTGTGGAAATAAAGCCTCTACCAAGGACCATCACCCAGTGTGTGCCTCCCCATGGATTTCGTTAGGACTAATCAGTTTTCCACTTTCTCATAGCACCACTGTCCGCATTAATATCTCTGCCTGCACACGCTGCTGGGAAATCACGCTTAAAAAAAACTTCAAGGAAACAATTATATGCAAACCACTTTTTTTTTTAAAAATGCTTCCCATTAGGGAATTTGAAAATTCAGTGTCATACTAGTAAAAAAAAACATACTCAATACCTGTTTTGATACCACGGCAACAAAAAAATAAGTTAGGTACCAAAAATTGGGTTATCTTCTTGTTTTTCATCTTTCTTGCACTCAGTGCTAGAACAGAAAAAGTTACTGAACACATACCAGCTCATTTGACATACTGTATACAGTAATAAAAAGCTTAATGAGCAGGGTTTTCCCCAATTTACCTCTCTTGGATATTAATTGATCGAAGTTTGATCAGTGAAACTCAAGCTTTTTAATTTATGTAGTTTCATTATGAACTTAGGCTGCACGGTGTTTGGGACTGATTTAAAGGATATGTAATGATATGTTTTGCGAGAGAAGTCACTGGCTTTATTCGTAGACTTGACTCATTTACACGAACCATATCGCAGTGAGAATATTCCGATGAAGGTGACAGGTGAAGGCAGAGTGTGAAACACCATGTGAGAGTGTGAGTCTCCGGTGCCTGACGGCACAGTCTTGATCATTAAAGTTACTTAAGTCCAAATATCTTTATCAAAACTAAAACTCATACTTGCTGATATTAGGGGTGTAAATCACCAGTTTCATGACGATACGATACTATATCGATTCTTTGGACAACGGTACGATATTTGCCGATATTACAAAGTCTGCCACGATTCGATTTCGGTTCGATTCAATTCAGGGGCTTTCGATCGATTTAAGACGATATTATGTACACATTTAACACAATCAGTTACATTTCATCTAAAGCAAGAAAAAAAATACAAAGCAATTTTTATGTCTTGACAATTTTATTGCTGAAACATTTCAGACATTTAAATGAAAATCATTCTTTTTAACAAAAAGAGAAAAGACCTGCACTGTGTTTTGTGTGCCACATTTTTCCTGTTATCAGTTAACATTAAGGGTCACTGATTACCTTTATGAGCATAACTAATAGACGCACATTTGTTTCACCACCTTGAATTTACAAGGTTCTGCATAGCTGCATTAAGTTTTCTGTAAACAGTCACTCATATTTAGTGTCTTATGAACAATATATTTTTTTGTATTAACAAATTTTTATCATATTAGAACTCAGGAATAAATAACCAAGGTCAATAGTTGACCTATATTGAAAACATAGTGCAAATAGGGTGCATCATAGTTATCCACTACACCTGGTAATGTGCATTTTTCCATATAAAAATAAGAAACTGCTGTTGTTAGACAAACCAAATGTCAACAAATTTACATGTTGTCCTCAGTGCATATTGAACAAATACAAAACTTAAACCATGTCCTGTATGTAATCATCAGTAGTTTGATGAGAACTTATTGCCTTCAAGCATAACTTAATATGTGATCTCTACAACAGTCAATTATGTCTGTCAGTGATGCTCTTTGGGAGGTTTTTCTTCAAAAAAACCAACTGATCGACATGTTTAGGAGATAAAACACTGCGTTCTGAACGGGCAATGTCCCCCGCAGTGCTAAAAACACGCTCAGAAGGTACACTTGTACCAGGAATGCAAAGGTATGTTTTGGCAAGGTTTGCCAGGAGAGGTAGCTCAGTCTGGTGACTTTTCCACCACTCTAACACATTACCTCCCAAGATCAAAGATGCAGAGTCTCTATACATTGCAACTTCAACACCTGCTAGCTCTCTGGAAGTCCTGACAGCCTGGCTTGGGTCCATATTGCAAAAGGTGTCACCAAAGAGATCTGCAAGTGCCTTTGACTTCTTGGAAGCAGGAACGTAATCTAAAAATGACACAGAAGACTTTATAATTTTAGAGGACAAAATCTCCCACGTGCACTTCAAACATTTGTTAACTGACTCAAATTAATGATTCACTTGTTTTTAATATTAAGTCAGTGACATTTTTCACATAAAGGAAAACAACTGTACACAAACCTTGATCAGTGGCTTGAGCCTGGGTTGCAATCACCAAGTCAGATGGAGCAGCAGCAGTTTGGTCACCTGATGAGTGAGGAGGTGTATTCTCAACCTGTGCCACTGTGTCATTGCCATTCTGCAGATGATTAAAAATAAACACACACGATAGCAAATGGTAAGCATTTCAACACTAAACAAAGCAATTAATTTATCATTGATGTTTACATTTCTAAAACTTGACTAAAAATAGAAAACATATTATCTTACTTTCTTGTCCCAAAGCTCTGCAGCCTCATGTATGAGACACTGAAACGTCGCATCTCTCTCCTCCTCACTCAGGAAAGGCAGCTTCTTGAACCTTGCATCTAAAGCAGACGCATTACGCAGGACTTGTTTCACGTCAAGATATCGATGTACAAGCTCCCTGGCCATGGTCTGCTTTATCTCTTTTAGTAAAGGGGAGTCTTCCTCTGAAATATTGTAATTCTCCAACAGCTTAGCCTTCAGTGGTGAAATGATGGACAAAGTGGGCTGCTCTTCTTCACACATAATGGTAGTGGCACTTTTCACTGGTCCAAGCAGTTTCACCAAGTCTTCAGCTGCAGTGATGTCACTTTCGTTCAGTGTATGCACGTCGTTTGCACCTTTTCTCAGTTTTTTTTGAAGCACACACTGCAGCTTGTTGTTCCAAAAACCTTTCTAACATATCAAACGAACTGTTCCAGCATGTGATCACGTCTTGTTTTAGTTTGTGTTCTGGAAGTCCAAGCAACTTTTGCTTCTCTTTCAAGACTGCAGTTGCCACCGTGCTGCGGTGAAAAAACGATACAACGCGCCTCACGCTTCCTAGAAGACGTGCTGCACCAGCACATTTCAGGCCCTTCTGTGTTGCTAAGTTGACAGTATGTCCGAAGCATTTGATGTGTGGAGAAAGATTTGCCTCAACTCCGGCTACGGACATGTTGCTGGCGTTATCTGTTACAAGGGCAGGCTTTTTGTCGCGTATATTCCACTCTTCACATGCGTCGGTCAAAACTTTACCAAGATTTGCTCCTGTATGCACATCGTTCAAAATACGTGTCTGAAGAACATGACTCCTCATTTGCCACGCGGTATCAATATGATGACATGTCACAGTTACATATGCTTCTGTTGTACACGATGTCCATCCATCTGTAGTGAACGCGACTCGTTCTGCGTTAATCAGCTCACTTTTAATCTCACCTTTCACTTGCTCGTACAGCCTCGGTATGCAGGTTTCACTGAAGTGCTGTCTCGATGGGATTGAATATTTGGGCTCCAAAGTATGGAGTAGCTCTCGAAAACCGTCATTTTCAACAACACTGTAAGGCCTCATGTCTTTACAGATGAAAAATGAAATGGCAGATGTTATATTCATTGCTCGTTTGGAGTTGTGGTTCAGCTTTTGTGGAAAGAAGTCGGTCAGAGGTGTTGAGCAGGCAGCGGGATCTACGGCAATGCTAACGCTAGCATGAGAGTCAATACCGTGTTTCTTTTTAAGGTGCCCGGCCAAGTTTGTCGTGTTTCCTGAGTATTTTATCTCGTAACGACATTTCTTGCATATCGCACGTGTTTTGTCTGTTGACCCGTCTTTCCTGCGAAATCCAAAATATTGCCACACAGCTGACTTATTCCCAAGAGGGGAGTGAATTTCGTCATCCTCTTTACCTTGGCTGCTTGCCATAGTCCGCTTGCATTATTTTGAAACTTCAGAAGGAGGCGCAGTTGGGCGGAAACTGTGAAACGGGTATGCGGTCGGAATTTCAAAATAAAGGCGTATCTTAACGATGACGATGTTGATCGATGGTTTGAGTTTCCATCGATTTGATTGGATCATTGCTTAACCAGTCGATGGATCGATCCAGATCGATGGATCGTTACACCCCTAGCTGATATATGTAATTACAGCAGCGATTTTGCTTGGTACGCGTCCTGCGTCTCTGATGCATTAAAATCTAAAAGGACACAGTAAAGTCACTATCCATGCATCCGAAGGAACGCACCTCATCTTTTCCGTACAGAATGGTACATTGTGAACTACAAACTTGTGTTAAAATCCCAGTAATCAGTAAAAGAAACCTTGCTGTCAGAGCACCGCTGATTCAACCGTCTGCGCATCTAATCAGTGCAGAGGACTGACATCCCGCATGCACAGTCTCGAGCAAAAGAGAGAGAGCAGCTGTGGCCGAGCAACATAGATAGGAAGTGAAGAGAGTGAGTGAAAATAAGCCTTTATTTTCTGATTGTTTCACAGCAGTTACGCTCGTAACAACAAACTAACACGCCTACATCTCCGCCCTCAGTCACACCTGGAGCTCCTTACAGCAACGACACAGCTGACTGTTCTCATTCACAGAACGGCATTTGAAGACGTTTTGTGAAGTCTCATAAAGATGCAAAAGTTACAATAGTGTCTGTTGCAGACAGACAGAGAGCAGAGCAGAGAGAGAGCCATGTCATCTTGGCGCTACGTTTTCATTTAGTCCCGACCTGCATACTGTTGGCTGAGCTCCAGACCACTGCCCAGCCACTGACATTCAGAAATGTCCCAAACACAGCAGAATAATAAGAGATAGAAATAAAGACATAGGGCAGATCCACTGCATATATATTAAAACAAGAAAATTACCTATTTTTTTTCTCTGCTGTGGTATCGAAACAGGTATCAAATATAATTTATTTTTTACAAGTATTGTATCAACGTTGAACCTTTTCAGATTTGGAGTTCTATTCTATTCTTTTAATTTCAGAAACATTTTGAACATACGTAAATATATTCATTAATCAAACTACCACGCAAACATCAAACATGAGTTTAACACTTTTGTGTTTGTAACTGTAAACAAGCACAAAAACTCTCTCCTGATTTGTGTCGTCACACACACCCTCACTCCATGGCTGCTTCCCAAGTCTCTTATTTGATAGCTCCTAGCTCCTCGCTCCTCGCCCGAACTGGAAGTAGGTCCGGAGCCGCCATATTGAGGACCGTCTCAAAGCTCTTATCGCTGCTCAGAGGAGCGAGGAGAGAGGAGGGAGTTCCGAGGAGCGATAAGCGTGGATACACGAGAGCAGCCTCCATGGAAATCTTTTACTGGCCGACATGCCCCCTTATTACAGATCAGTTAGTGATTGGACGCTGCAGCTGATCGGACTTATGTGAAACTTCACGACATCACCGGAGTTTCATATCGCAGAGAGGAAGAAGCGGACCTTAAAATAGACTTTACAGGGCGCCTTGAAACCGACTATAAACAACGTAATGAGTTGGTATCTGACAAGCTGAGATTGTTTAGAACGAAATATTGATCATAACTTGTCGTAAAATATATAAAATGCAGTGAATAACTGCAGATTTGATTTGTTTTCTGGGTCAACATCTGAGTAAAAATAAGTTGTCTAAAAATCAAAAGTGGCAAAAACAGATTCATTTCTATTAAATTTAATCTAAAGAAATACCTCTCGTCATGATCAGTTATTTCCCTGCTACCTAATAAATCATTTTCATAGTTCATGAACAGACAGTATTTGGGCTTATTAAATCATTAATTCAAATCAGATTATCAGTGATCAAAAATGTAAATAATGAACAAATAATATAAAGACACAGTGCTGTAGGAAATGTCCATATGGCTCTGCAGCAGGAACACAGACTGCAGCCTGTTCTTCATGTGCAGGTGTTTGTTACACAGGTAACAGGTTACAGAGAGGAAACACTGTTACTGTGTGTTTTATTAGAATTAATACAGTGCACATGTGTACAGACACAAACAGCTGTTAAAGCACACTGACAGCTGATCCAGCTGTGATCAGCTGACGCGATCATCACAAACGGACGTCGCAGCACGTGACGCTTCATCGGAAAGGACGTCTCATGTCTCTTATAAAACATTCCCTCGTTTCCTCTCTCCTCTCTTGGTTTCCTTGCGTCTCTCCATGCATCTCTGGTGGGAGGGACTAAGACGCAAGTGAACGACGCAAGTGAAGGAAACATAGATGCAATTTAAGAGACTTGGGAAGTAACCCATGTCTATGTTGCAGGTGTAGCCGCTAAAAGTAAACACTCCACGTCATGTCCACTACTTGAACTTTCCGTTAATGTAGCCACAGGTGCTGCTGTCACCAGGATTAGTCTCATTTATAAGCCTACCCACGTAACAGAGCCTACATCATCTCACCGACACAATCTGTGATGGCAGCAGCTTCATTACAAAGAAAAATAAACAGATTTTCTTGTGATTTACTGGCAAGTAAAGGAGTCTTACGACTGCCGAAATAAAAATAATAAAAATACGAGCTTTTTTAGGTCTGTCCTCAAGAGAAGAAAAATGCTTGTTTGTTGAATGGTGGTCGTTTCTATCATGTCCGATGCATTCCACGATCATACAAATTTGTCATTCATTTTGAAATTTTTAATTTGGCTGACCTTAAGCTGACCTTGCATGCAGATGTCTGGAAACCAGAACACTCCCCTCCCCCTTTCTACATCTCCACCTGCAGAGCACCAGAACACCAGTTCAGGAAAAGTCGATTTCTGTGTATCTGTGTGAGGTGGGTTAGTGTCAGTCACTAGTTACTATTTCCAAACAACATAAAAATTAAAAAAACTGCAAATGGCTTTCTAATAAGCCACTGATATCTTCAGCAACAATCAATTTTTCAGTGATTGTGGCAGAATTCTAAAGAATGGTATCCTGAAAAAAATGTCTTTCCATGGCCATAGTTCAACAACAAAAAGATCATGAAAGCAATGTGTTGCATTAACTAATCACTGCCGATAACTCATCTCTTTTGATAACCAAGTGGCCAAAAAATATTGACCAATATGTTACTTTGATAATGAATATGGCCCAACAAGTCCTGGGAATTGGGCCAATGAGTTGGCGTTGGTACAGATGGCCTAAAATTAGCCTGAAGGCAGTGGCCCTCTCCACTATGTCCACAGGGAGCGGCTAATAAGGACAGCTCAGTAGGCGATAGGGACAAGAAGTGAACTTTTTCTGGTAGAGATTCAGAGACCAGGGCTGATCATCAAAATCACTTGCTCTGTTACTAATATAGTGCTTTTTGTCAGAAAAAAGGTTAATTTATCACTTTCACCTGCCAGATTCACTTACAGCTGCTGATACCTGAAAACATAGCTAGCCAGTGTTTGATGTGTACTCAATGTTTGTACGATGTGTTTCAATGTTTGGATGAGGAAGGTGCACTTGTTCTCATCCAACATTCTTTCTTCTAAGATACCAGTATCTAGATTTTGGCGCAAAGAAAAATGGGAATAGCTGTGAATTCTTGTTTTTTCAAATTGACTCTTATTGATCTTGTCTTACTACCAGATGCTGCCAGAGGTTACACAGTAGGGAACATTTATTCCTGGGAAACAACTAAAGGGAAGATGAGTGATACGGATCTAGTAGTTCTTCTCCTCAATCCTGAATAGGACCATTGCTGTGTTGTTGAAGGATTACTTGGTTGGGACTCCATGTAATATGTTTTTTACATGGGGACAAGCCAAAAGAATTTAGCAACCTAATGCTGGTTTAGATAAGATTTACTGAAAATAAGAGTCACTTCAAGAAAAAGCAATGAAAGTGATTTAATACCAGAAAGGGAATTCAAGCAATGGCCTGGGGAGTTGCTCTTGGATGACTTCTACTGTATCAGCCTTGTTTGAAAATGCTGCATCTTGTGTGATAGCGTTGACATGTTCCAGTCTAACTTAATATACGTCATCCCTTCCTAATATCTGAAATAAGATATCACTGAGAACTATCGGGATAGCAGTGGGCTGTGGGTTATCCTGGTTGTTTTGTTGAACTGCCATTTCATGTTGAATATTTCACTGAAATGGGAAATATTTAAAGTGAGATGAGTGAATGAGACCCTAAACCAACTGTCCACCTCTCCCATCTAGATAGCCAAATACCTTTTCTATACTAATGTATACAACAGTATAAAACAATAGACCATACTGTTTTTTAGTTAAACTATAACTAAAGCTGAACTATGACACTGAGGGCCCAATCGAGACTCAGCACAAAGCGCATCAGCGCATAGCGCAAGTGTCATTGCTATTTTCCACCTGACGCAGTTGTCATTTTCATGCCCAGCGCCCACAATGTGTAAATAGCAAGTGATCTTGTGCCCACATTAGCGCCCATGGGTGTGTTGGTCTTAAAATGAGGTGTGGTCAGGCAAATGGGTAGTGCGTTGCTATCTTGAGGATGCAGAAAGCGACTGCACCATACAAAGGTCTATAGGTCTAAAGTCTAATGCTGCAATATGTTCCTGGTATTTAAAGGGTGCACTATGGGCATACATCTGCGAGTTCACAACACAAGTCTCTGCTTGTCACTCACATGGGGATGCACAGCAGCACAAAAAAGGAGTATGTTTGCAGATACAGTGAAATAACGTTGTTTAGAGGACAGACAGCAAGCTTTTGTTTCCCTTGTCTCCTTAAATCATGATACTGCTTTCCGTTTGTTACCGATCTGCTGAGAAGTGCAGGAAGACGTGGACAAGGTCACTGCTGCCTCCACATACACCTGTTTCACCACAGAGAGATTCCTGCCCGAGCCACGCACGGGCCAAAAACTGCAGAGAAACCAAGCTCTCCATCATGCGTGCTCGTTCTGATGCACGCTCTCTCTAATACATGCAGAATCTGACACACACTCACAAACGCAAAAAAGAGGTAAATTTATTACAATGCTCAGACATAACTACCTGTGACACCGACAATCGTGCCCACTGATATTAATACAATATCCAGTGTCCATTACGCACGCACTGGAGAATACGCACATAACTTTAATAAACATAAGATCCTGTCCATCTGGAGATTTAAAAAATTAAAGTGTGCCTCATGCGTAAAGGCACACAACACTGCATGTGCAAGGACACAGTGGAAAGAAAGAAATTAAATATGTCGGTCCAAGCCCAGTTTGTATAAGAAGAATGAATCTTAAAGGGAATGAGAGCTGAGACTCTGATTGTTTTGATTCATGTTATGTCCAAAACAGACCTATGCATAATCCAGGGACTGAAGCCAACATCTTTGCGCCTTGCGCCTCGGTTTGTGTCCAGATTGTGCACCATCTAACTAGCAAAAGTGCAAATAGCAAATTTTACAGTCAATCAAAAGTTAAACAACTGAAAAGCAGCCAAGTTTGAAGTACAAAAAACCTCCTACCCTTGCTGAAGTGTATGTGCATAAAAAGATGTCGGTGTGTGTGTGTGTGTGTGTGTGTGTGTGTGTGTGATTTATTTTCCTACTAGACAAACTGTCCTGTAAAAAAGTAACAAGGACAGATAAATTGCAGCATGTCTATGATGAAAGGTCAGCAATCAGTTTCCACTGTTCTCGATAATTGAACAACAGCAGACCTTTTCATGTGTCCTTACAGCCAGCGCACATTTTGGGGAAATATTAGCATAGATGTCTCAGGAGGCCTACAGACATGACAGGAATGACTAGGCAGATGCCCCTGAACCCTCCTCCTCACCCCCACATGCCTGCCATTACACCACCTATTGCATACATCTACTGTATGGGTGTTTACTCATCCATAATCTTACATGAACACACCTCTCATTAAACGAGTGATAAGACAGAAAGTTCATCTTAAGTTTAAAAAGTTCCTCTGGAAGCAAGTTTCTTTGAACATTTACTAAATTCCTAAAAAAAATATCTGCCTTAATACAAAGTTCTCTGAATGTAGCAAATAACTTCTGATGCTATGTGCCAATTGACCACTCTCTTTGTAAAATCTAACCTTAATCTACCTGTGCAATATTTCGAGAGTATACCCTCACACTATATGTCTATGTCTTAAATTGATGTTCAAAGATACTAACAAATAGCCTAGTAACATGGCTACTAGTTCTGGAATCTTTTTTACAAAGTAAAACAGTGTATAAAAGTGATGTCCAGTTAAAGGAAAACCTACAATAGGCCTAAATGTAAGGACTCTAAAATACAGGTAAAAAGTAATTAAAAAAAAAAAATTACAATTAGGTTGATATATAAAATAACTCTTGAAACTGTATGACAATAGAACTAATTGGTCAAATAATGAGGTAAATAAAAATTATTATTTTAAAATGATAAAAACAAGCTTAAGTGCATTGTTTTTTATGCCGGCATATTTAGCATGAAGAGATGGAGACAAGATTGGTCAAGAGTAAGCAGAGAAAATGGTCTTTTTCGAGTTTTCTTTTTTTTCCTTTTTTTCTTATTCAGCTTAAACTGTCAGTCTGTACAGAAGTTGTTTTAAGTTGAACTCGACAAAGCAAAACATATAACATTGAATTAACCTCACAAACATCCTACTTGTGTCTTTTTTTCCTTTTGTCTGTCAAACTTTCAAAACTAATTTTACAGAACGTGCTCACCTGTACCGGGCTCCTCGCCTCCGTTCTTCCGACCCAGGCGCCTCACTGCGTGTGAGCGGTCCCCATGTCCAGGCTCAAATGAAGAAAAGAGCAGAAAAAAGGACAGCGCGCCCAGAGAGTCCGTTCTGCACGAGCTGCTGATGAGTGACAGGAGCGACAATCCGCCTCGTGCCATTGAGATTCAGGAAGAGCGAGAGAAAGAGAGAGAGAGAGAGCGACGGAGAGAGAGAGAGGGGGGGGTGATGCTGCCATCTTGTGGCCTTATAATGTAATCAAACATGCAGTTTAACAGTTAAACGGATGAAACGCAGCAAAGCAGGGGCCCAGAAAAATAGGTTGGCCTATTGGTCGGCCCAACCGTTTCTGCCATGAGAACGTTTGAGTGAGAAATAGGGTGGAGTAGTTTAATGTGGGACCCTGACTAATATGGGACTGTGGCCCCTAAGCTCCAGTGCATTTATCTTTTCTTTAACTACTATAAAGTGGGGTGTCGTAATTGAAATTAACTCACTGAATAGAGAATCACAACTATTAAAAAGGCTTTTTAAAATACACTTGCTCTACATTATGTTTTTTCTTATTGCATGCAAAATGGTTACCATGATGTAATTTTATTTACAAATTTGGGAATAAATGCCCATTTACATTTTAAGTCACACATTATGTACAAAAATACCTTGCAATGTAGTAGTAGGGTTGTGCAAAGTTGCAGTGTAAAAGTCACATTCTGATGAACAAATATTGAAGTTTTGTGAGTGTAAAAGTTTTGTGGAAGTGAAAATGTTAGAGCCTATCCAAGCTGTCATTGGGCAGGAGGCAGGGTACACCATGGATTGATCACCAGTCAATTACAGGGCTGACGCACAGAGACAGACAACCATGCTAACATTCACACCTACAGTCAATTTAGAGTCACCAATGAAGCGAATGAGCATGTCTTTGGACTGGGGGAGGAAGCTGGAGTACCCAGCAGGAACCCACACTTGCACGGGGAGAACATGCAAACTCCACACATAAAGGCCCCCCAGGTTCGAACCAGGATTCAAAACTAGGAACCTTCAAGCTATGAGGCGACAGTGCTAACACTTTTAACATTTGGATATTTTGGTTTACTGTATTATACAATCTCTCCAGGATTTCACAGGCTTTTTCAGTGATTGTTAAGGCCTGACATACCTGATATCGTGGCAGATTTTTGAAAAAGTTGCAATGCAAGTTGCAATGTTTCAAGGCTTTATTTTGTGTGTAATGCGTAAGAAATCCACTCTGGTACAAACGCTCCACTAAAGCCATCTATTGGCTTTTCTGTATGGCTTTGACATGGTAATGTATAGTAGAATAAGCTATAGGAGGCTAAAACCACACACATACTTGTTGTTAAATTCATTGTTGACTTAGTACTTTTCATGGGATTTCTTGTAACAGAAATAATTATGCCATATAATGGTCATGATTAAAGTCTTACTCCTTAAAGCCAAGTTCAAAACTAGGCATGTGTTTCAAGGTATATCTCCATTAGTCTGGAATCGGAAACAAGGTGTCATGATTCTGGACTCTGTTTTTACTTGTACTTCCTGTTTTATTTTGTTAAGTTTAGTTTCATCCTCATTTTCTGATGTAATTTCCTGTAAGTTTCCCACCTTGCAATTAGCCACACCTGTTGTCTATTTCCAGTCAGTCATTCAGTATATATACCACCACCATGTCACTTGTACTCTGCCATATTGTCTTCGTTAGTGCCTTTGTGTGTTTTTTAACCTCTGCTTTGCCTTTTGGACTGATCATGCCTATGCCCCTCTGTAAGTCTGTTTACTGTTTTGACCCTGGATTGTTCTTGGATACTGAGTGAAAGCCTGAACCTGATCTGTACTGTTGCTGTTCTGACTGATCTACTGTGTATGACCTACTGCCTGGACTTAAGTAAACTGTTTGATTTTACGGGCCTTATTTAGATGGCGGAAGGTGCACAGTCTAAAGCGCATGGCGCTAAGTGATTTAAGGCTAGTTAGACAGCGCACAGACTGTTCGCACAAAGTCCCTGGATTATTCATAGGCATGTTTTCGGCATAACATGAATCGAACCAATCAGAGTGTCAGCTCTCATTCCCTTTAAGAGCCCGGTGCGCCTGCAGGCAGGCGTGTTACTATTTACACAGCGTTTTTCAGTCATTCTTTTTATATAAACCGGACCAGCATATATTTAACTTACTTCTTTCCACTGTGTCCTTGAACACGCAGAAAAAAACACAGGTCACTGTACAATACATGTCGAATCACGGATTGATGTTAAAGCCTCTGAAGCGATCCCATTGCCCAGCAGAAACGAAAATGAAAAGAGGCACGCTGTAAACATTTACGCATGAGGCACAGCATTAATTATTTAAGTCTCCAGACGGACAGTATCTTATGTGTATTAAAGTTCTGTGTGCTGACCATCAAAGAAAGGTCGGCTTTTAATGTTTATTTACTTATTGTTTCTGCTGGATCACGTGGCTGTATTCGGTCTGTGCGTAATGGAGACTGGACAGTGTATTAATATCTGTGGGCACAATTGTCGGTGCCACAGGTAGTTATGTTTAAGTATGGTAATTAATTTACCTTCTAGTTGCATGTGGTGCAACGAGTGTCTCGGTTTCTGCTGTACTGTAGAAAGCGTGCGTCTGAATGAGCGCACATTATGGAGAGCTTTGTGTCGGTCGCAGTAGTTTTTGGCCCGTGCGAGGCTGGAGCAGGAATCTTCCTGAGGTGAAGCAGGTGTGTGTGGAGGAGAGCTTGTCCATATCTTCCTGCACTTCTCAGCAGATCGGTAACAAACCGAAAGCAGTATCATGATTTAAGGAGATGAGGGAAACCAAAGCCTGCAGTCTGTCCCTTAAACAACATTTACAAAGTGGAAGCGCTGCTATGCGTCCCTGTGTGAGTGACAAGCAGACTTGTGTTGTAAACTCGCCTATGTATGTCCATAATGCGCCCTCTAAATAGCAAACACAGATTGCGCCATAGACTTAAGACCAGGTTTTTTTTGGTCTAAGCAATGATGTGGCGTGCCATCATTCATCGTCAGCTCAGTCAAGTAAAGCCGGGCTTCAGTCATGAAGTCTAATCTCTCTTTCCAGTTGAGGAGACCAATGGAGCCTTTAAGCCTTTGGCTCGTGATTTCTGCTGTTCATCACATCCAACAACTTGTCAACCATGTAAAACACAATTATTACTCATTGTTGGTAAAAATAAAATTTAAAAAAGTTTAAAAAGTGTAAATACATTATACCACAACTACCACAAAGTTTTAAAAATTCCATGTACATTAAAACATTAATTAATTAAGCAGATTCATTTTTCGTATTTCATCTAACAAATACCTCATCTAATAGTCTCAGCCAAACTTTCTTGTACATTTGATTTACACAATATGGAAAAGTAAAAGTACTGATGAACTTTTAGGGATTACTTCAATAAACTGAACTACTAACAGTCCTTCAACTGTGGTTACCCAGCCACCCAGCGTCCTCTTGCATGCGCAGAGTCTTTCCCACAGATGTCTTAATGTCAATGCTGCCAAGGAGACCTTCATTGAAGTTTGTGCTTTTTTTATGTCCTGTTGGCAGCATTCAGACCCTCTTCTTCCTGCACATTGTTTAACTCTGATATGTAGCTCCATCTCACTAGTCCAGCTGGACTGATGATGAAGCTGTACGCCTCTAACATGTTCCTAGCCATTGATGTGACATGCATCAAACATGACAATTACCTTTTCCAATGTGTTATGCCCCGTCTAGGGATGGCCGAGGCATAAGATGAAAGAGACCTATTTCCCTCAAGTCCCAAGCAGCCACATATACAAATGTTACTGTTTAAAAAGAAGACATAACAAACATTTCACACATCATAACAAAAAGTATAAGTTTAACAATGACAAAATGTATTAAACTGAACTTTAGGGTGAATCAAAACAAAAAACAATTCTAACTCAGAAGGTAAATGATCTAACCAAACAAATCAAATTACAGTAGCCTAAAATTTTTCTCAGAATGCATTGAAAATCCACAGTACATACTGTACACAGCTTATACAGTAAGGAACTATTGAGAATACAGTATCATTACTGTTAAAACACAAAATCCACAGTGGCATACTGTAAACAGACTATACAGTAAGGGACTGTTGAGAATACAGAAACTGTTAAAACAACAAAAATCATTAACAGTGTATGTTCTTCCTTTACAACCCTCATTCCACTTCTTCTGCCAAAGTTCTGATATTTTCTTTTTGATTATTGCTTTTCTTTCCCCTTTTACAAATGGAATGTTGGTTACATGCCTCATATTTAGTGACCTTTTAGCTACCCTATCTGCAAATAAATTTCCCTTTATTCTCAACAACAATTCCCAACCTCTGTATTCTAAATAAAGATTGAACTATTTCAAACATCAGGGGTCCGTTTCACAAAGCAGGTTCAACAAACTCTGAGTCTAACCCTGAACTCTGAGTTGATCTACTCTGAGATAGGAAACTCCGAGTTTTCGGTTCCAGAACAGCCGATCAGAGTTAGTTCAATCAACTCTGAGTAGGATCAGCCAGAGTTAAGTGCGTGCACGCTGACTATAAAAAGCCAGCATTAATGGAGCCCCGACATCAAGATTCACCATGGCAACGGTACACAAAAAGAGGTCCTCCTACATCATACCAGTGGAGCTCGAAATCCTCATGCGGACATTCAGCGAATACGAGCATGTTTTTAGAAAAATAAAGTAACATGGCTGCAGCTGCAAAAGAGAGAGGCGGCATGGGAAGAAACTGCTGCTCGAGTAAATTTGCAAGTTTGAACTGGTCTATTTATTTAATACTTAATCACGACCGGAAGCTAAAATTGATATTAATTTAGGAGCAATCCAGCGGGAGAAAAAAACTTACCTGGAAGCACTTAAAAATAAAATACCAGAACATCATTCAAAGGTAAGGCTCAGGCAGAACAGGCTCATGGCTGAACCTCACTTCAATCATACTTTAAATATTAAACTAATGAAATGTCATTCAGTGGCTGTTTTAATGTGCATTAGCTTTAGCAGCATGATGCTGACTTCACATACATTACAATTCATGTTGATTAAACTGAATTGTGTTAGTTTAAAAAAAAAAATCCAATAACTTACGCCGTCTTATTTGACTGCTCTCGGCAGTGGTGGTGGAAAATCTAAAAATGATGACTTTGACACAGATTTGTCTTTTGATTTTTTTTATCATAATTATAAAATACTTTTGCAAAGGGGTCAGAGCAGCACAGATACGCAACGTGTCTTCTTTTAATTCGGTAACCGCTCAAACACACGCGTGAGACAGGCTGAATGAATGAGGAAGTCGAATGAGGGTTTTATATTCTAGAGGGAGGAGACAGAGCAAAACTCTGAGTTTCCTGAAGAAAAACTGCTTGCGACCAGGTTAGGTTCACAGACACAGTTACCATAGTATACCTCATTTCAGGGTTAACAAACTCGGGGTTTTCACTAAACCCGCTTTCTGAAACGGACCCCAGGTCTTCCCTGACTTAGCAGACTGCTGCAGAGTCTATACACAATACTACTCTGTCTGGTCTCACAACTTCCACCCACTGAAGACCAATGATGACGGCCTTCATTTGGATTTTTACATTTTCTGTCATTCTGTTTCCTGTTGACTGAATTTGATATTGTGGGATTTATACTCCTGCTCCTTCATGATTATTTTGATATTTTGAGCCATCAGTAAATATCTGTAAATAATTCTAAAAGTTGTTCCTTATATAATGAGTTGCACATGGTCCTATTTCCCTTTCCACCCAGTCTTTCTTTAGCTCCATGACACTAAAGTAAATTTTTGTCGGAGGAAGCACCCATGGGGAACATTACTTATTGGAGTTGTGGAATTAAATCTTACATCTTTTACTTCATATTCTTCAGATTTATCTTTTATCTTCCATCCAAATCCATTTCCCTTAAATTTGTTATACTCCCAGCATTCATTAAGTACACTTTTAGTGGCATTGTCATCCCTACATCCTCTAAGATGGATCTAGTAAGCTACTGAAAGTTTGTCCCTTCTTAACACTAGGTTTATTGGTTGGTGCTACCTCTGTACTTGTTTTAGTGAAGCTTTTTTTTTGTTGTTAGACAAGACAGTTAGATCTTTTGTTTGTGATTTTGTTTACAGAGGTGGACTTTTTAGTCAGGCCTAGTTTTGTTATCTTAATTTCTGTTTGTTTGGCACAATGATTTTGTTCTTTCCTCCCCTACATTTGGTGAACGTTTGTTGTGTTCAAAACTATTTAACTGTAAATATATCACTTGAATTTTTTCATTTAAAACTTGAGTCCTTCAACTCTTTAGTTGTCTTGTTTTCCTGCTACTTTTAAGAGGGGACGTAACACAAATGGGGGCTCGTCCAGCATACTTTGTTCCATGAGCTAAAAGACAACCAATGTTGAAGAGTTTGTAGTAGTGACTTGTTGTGTAAGAATGAATTTTGACTTACAAACTTAGATGAACATCCTAGTTTTGATAAAATTGCTTCATGCTGCAAGGATGATTTACTGCACTACACTTTGACATTAAGGTACAAAAGGAGGTCGTGTCTTCTCTTTCATGAGAAGAAAGTTTGCAGTATGATCTCCTTAAAGAGTCAGTTTTGCATGCTTATGAGCTTGTGCCAGAGGCCTGAAGGCAAAAATACAGAACCCACAAAAAGTCTGGTGGTCAAACATTTGTTGAGTTTGTATGACAGAAAGGAGTTCTCTTTGAAAAATGATGTGCAGCTAATGGGGTCAAGACTTAAATTTTCTGTCTATGTAAAGTACTTTGCACTGCATGAAATGAAATGAACTGTATGAAAAGTGTTATACAAATAAAGTTTGATTGATTGACTAAGAGTTCTTTACCAGAGAAGATGGTATTATTCTTAAATGAGCATTTTAAAGTGGCTGTCTTGGCCGATGAATTTGTGTGTTTCCTGCTCCCCTCTGCCCCATTTTAGTAATGGGTGAGCCATTTGAAAGTGATTGTTCATTGTATGGGACCATTGCCAAAGACTAAAGCTGGGAATCAATATCTGGTGATTGTGTGGGACCATTGCCAAAGACTTAAGCTGGGAATCAGTTTCTGTTGATTGTTTTGGACCGTTACCAAAGACTAAAGCTGGGAATCAGTTTCTATCAATGGTTATGTGTGCTTCCACTAGATTACCAGAGGCCATCCCGCTACAGAACATCAAAGCTCCAGTCGTCCGGTGACAAAGTTTTTTAGTCCTTATGTTGTGTAGAAGAAGCTCAGTGAAACAAACTACATCATCAAAACCCCTGACTGCAGGTGGCGGACCAGGGTGTGCCATGTCAACATGCTGAAGCCGTACTGCACCCGAGAGGATCAAAATGGGTCATCCGCAGCCCATGATGTGAAAACTGTTGTCTCACCTATGGCTTCAATTTCAAAAGTGAGCTCTTCTGATGCTGATGAGGATGAGTTAGTGATGCTGGGTTGACCAGCATTGATGTTAAGAAGCTAATATGTGACTTTACATGTTTGTTTAATGATATTCCCTCCCAAACTACTGTCATAACTCATAACATTGTGCTGACTAACCCTTTGCCACTCAAGCAGCATGCTTATCGGGTTAATCCACTCAAGAGGGAAGTCGTGAAGATGGTGTCCTATATTGTGCAAAATTGGATTTGCAGAGCCAAGTTGTAGTCCATGGAGTTCCCCTTGTCTCCTGGATACAAAGTCTGATGGAAGTCCAAGATTCTGTACCGACTTCCACAACATACATGCCGTAACTGCACATCCATTACCCCTTGTTGATGACTGCATTGATGAAATTGGTCTTGCAAAATATGTCAGCAAACTGGATATGCTAAAGGGATAATGGCAAGTTCCTTTAACCCCACGTGCTTCTGACATTTCAGCTTTTGTGACCCCAGACAGTTTCCTGCATTACACCTTTATGCCCTTTGGGATGTGTAATGCTCCTGCTACTTTTCAGATGCTGGTAAATAAAGTCTTGGGAGATGTTCCAAAGTGTAGGGCCTATCTGGATGACATGGTTGTGTATTCTGATGACTGGGCTAGTCACCTGAGGGCCTTGAGGGAAGTTTTTAGGTGCCTGTCGTCTGCATCTCTAAGCCTTAATCTTACCAAATGTGAATTTGGCAAAGGTACTGTCCTCTATTTTGCTCAGCAGGTTGGTTGAGGACAGGTGTGTCTTGCAGATGCAAAGACCACAGCCATTGCTGTGTTTCCCGTTCCAACCACCAGGAGATTGCTTCGCTGTTACCCTGGAATGATTGGGTTCCATCGCTGGTTCTGCAAGATGTTTTCCACTGTCGCAGCCCCGCTGACTGCTTTAACCAGTCCAGACTTATATGGGTGGGGGTGTCACATGTCGGACAAGGGTAGGGCCAGTTTTTATTTTTTCTTCCTGCTCTCCTCTGTTTTCTTTCTCCCCTTTCCCCGCAGGTGATAACGACCTGATTGAGCTCCACCTTTGCTGGCTAGTCTTGTTGCTGATTGGCTCCCACACACAACCAGCTAGCCAATCAGCATTCTGAGCCCACAATATAAGGAGCAAATAAACAGAGTTCAGTTTGCTGCTGCCGTATTAAATAAAAACTGTTTCTGTTAAAGGTATGTGGTGGGAGGTTTGTGAACATAGGTAAGTTTGGGGTACCCTGTACATTTTGAACAGTTTATTTTTGTCTAGAAAAACTAGATTTATTGGTTGGTGCCACCTCTGTACTTGTCTTGGTGACGCTTTATATTAAGGTCCTTGTAATAAGAATCAGTTAAGACCCTTAAGTCCTTATAAGATTCTTATGAACATGAAATGCTTTTTAAAATTAAATAAAGACTTTTTAAGTGTTAAAAATAGTATTATGAACATGTTCATTGTTAGATTATAAGATTTATAAGCACTTATAAGAAACTTGTAAATAATTTATAGACAGCTTAAGAGTGTTAATAAAAGCCTTTCTTGTAATTGTTTTTTATAGCATTACAAACTCATTCATTGAGTCTTACTCACTTACCTATTATGCCTTTGTTAAGCCTTTACTAAACTTTACAGTTGCTTTATTAAGATTAAAACACACTTTACTATACAGTAATGAATAAATAACTATGCACTTATTAACAGTTAATTATGCTTTTTTTTGCAGCTATACTGGATCTTAAGCGAGAATAGTACCTTATTATGGTTAATAAATCTTTTATAATGCACTTAGTGACAATTCTGCTTTTTGTGGCTCCCATTTGTAATTCGCACTACATGGGGGATCAAGGATGATAAAATGTAAATAAAACATACATAAATTTGAATAATGCAAAGTTGAATATTTCAACTTTATATTATGCATTTACAGTGTAAACATAAACATACATGCCCCTTTGTACTTCATAGTGAGTTAAAAATCGTCTTTCACCAAGTAAATTAATAACATAATTATATATTTGTAAATCATTAGCTAATGATTTATTTGAACAGATTTTGAGTTCACTTTGGGACAATAGCCAGTAAGAAAATAAATAGTCATTACAGCTAGCAATATACAGTAAATCTAAGTGTAAGAAGCCTGTATGTCATGACCTGAGAAATAATTAAAAAATAACTTATCAGTGATGGCCATCATTAGTTTGGCAGAAGATAGGTAGACAGTTCTTCAAATGAGAGACAGTATCCTCCAGGTTCAGGTTGTTTATTTGTTGCCTCCCAAATAAAGGTACTGTAAAACTGAAATACACAAAAAAACAGTCTTGTCACATTATTAAAGTAGCACATGCACATTCAATCAACTGCAGAGTATAGCACATTGCTCAGACAACTCTCCATACATCTAGCAATACTGTATAAACCATATATAAAAACTTAAGACTTAATTCTTTAGCTTGATGCCAACAAATAATGGAAATTGCCAAAAATGGGCTAGCAGAATTAATATCACTATCGCGGTCATTTTAAGAACAAACAATATTTATCTTAACAGAACCATAAGCACTCATACATACCGGCATATATTTCATATACTTTGTGGAAACAGACTTAAAAATGTTGATTTGTCATGCTAGTCAGGTCTACTGCTCCGATGGTTTAACACGCCACACTGAGCCAATGGCAATGAACTTGAGGACATAATTTTCCAACTGAGGTCTACCTGTAGAGTAGCAGACCAGACAAGTCATGGTCTAGATTGTTGGAGTTACTTTGATGCATGACAAGTACTTTTGTGCTGTGGTTGGCTGTAGCTATGCTGGAACAGTTTACTCACACTTGACAATCTCTTTCCATGTCCTTATATTACATCCTAGGTATTACACTTTGTGATGTCATGGTCTAGAATGTTGGAGTACCTTTGATGCATGCTGTAGTGACGACTAAAGTTATCACTTTGTGATGTCATGCTCTACAATGTTGCGGTACAGTTGATGAATGCAAAAGGGACTATTAATTACAAGTACTTCTGTGTTGTGGTTGGCTATAGCTATGCTGCAACAGTTTATTCACAGTTGTCAATCTCTTTCAGTGTCCTTATATTACATCCTAGGTATCACACTTTGTGATGTCATGGTCTAGAATGTTGGAGTACATTTGATGCATGCTGTAGTGAAGACTAAAGATATCACGTTGTGATGTCATGCTCTAGAATGTTGGGGTACAGTTGATGCATGCAATAGGGAATACTCATGACAAGTACTTCTGTGTTGTGGTTCGCTACAGCTATGCTGCAAGAGTTTACTGACACTTGACATTTCTTTTAATGTCCCTATGTGACATTCTAGGCATTACACTTTGTGATGTCATGGACTAGAATGTTGGGATACATTTAATTTGTGTTTTAGTGAATACTAGTAAATTCATTTGGTGATGTCATGCTCTAGAATGTTGGATACGTTTGATGCATGCTGTAGCGACTACTAATAATAACACTTTGTGATGTCATGGTCTAGAATGTTAGGATACATTTGGTTCATGCTGCAGGGACTACTAATGACAAGTACTTCTGTGCTGTGGTTGGTTACAGCTATGCTGCAAGAGTTTATTCACAGGTGACAATCTCTTTCAGTGTCCTTATATTACATCCTAGGTATTACACTTTGTGAGGTCATGGTCTAGAATGTTGGAGTACCTTTGATGCATGCTGTAGGGACTATTAATTATATTACTTTGTGATGTCATGCTCTAGAATGTTGGGGTACATTTGATGCATTCTGTAGGGACTACTAATGACAAGTACGTTGTGATGTCATGCTCTGGAATGTTGGAATACTTTTGATGCATGCTGTAGTGATTACTAATGATATCATTTTATGATGTAATGCTCTGGAATGTTGGGATACATCTGATGCATACTGTAGAGACTTCTAATGAAAAATACTTTGTGATGTCATTGTCTAGAATGTTGGGAAACAATTAATGCATGTGGTAGTGCGAACTATTTATATCATTTCAAGATGTCATGGTCTAGAATGTTGGAGTAACATTGATGCATGCTGTAGGGGCTACTAATGAAAAGTACTTTGTAATGTCTTGGTCTAGAATGTTGGGATACAATTAATGCAGGTGGTAGTGACTACTAGTTTTATCATTTCAAAATGTCATGGTCTAGAATGCTGGCATACATTTGAGGCATGCTGTAGGGACTACTAATGATATCACTTTGTGATGTCGTGCTCTGGAATGTTGGGGTTCATTCTGTGCAAGCTGTAGGGACTACTAATGACAAGTACTTTGTGAGGTCATGGTCTAGAATGTTAAGATATTTTTGATGCATGCTGTAGGGACTACTACTGACAAGTACTTTGTGAGGTCATGGTCTAGAATGTTGGTGTACCTTTGATGCATGATGTAGGGACTACTAATGACAAGTACTTTGTGATGTAATGGTCTAGAATGTTGGAGTACCTGTGATGCATGCTGTAGGGACTACTAATGACAAGTACTTTGTGCGGTCATGGTCTAGAATGTTGGAGTACCTTTCATACATGCTGTAGGGACTATTAATGATATCAATTTATGATGTAATGCTCTAGAATGTTGGGATACATCTGATGCATACTGTAGAGACTTCTAATGAAAAGTACTTTGTGATGTCATGGTCTAGAATGTTGGGACACAATTAATGCATGTGGTAGTGACTACTAGTTATATCATTTCAAGATTTCATGGTCTAGAATTTTGGAGTACCTTTGATGCATGCTGTAGGGACTACTAATGAAAAGTACTTTGTGATGTCATGGTCTGGAATGTTGGGATACCTTTAATACATGTTGTAGTGTCTACTAGTTATATAATTTCAAGATGTCATGGTCTATAATGTTGGAGTACCTTTGATGCATGCTGTAGTGACTATTAATGACAAGTACTTCTGTGTTGTGGTCGGCTACAGCGATGCTGAAACATTTTTTTCACACTTGACAATCACTTTCAATGTCCTTATTTACATCCTAGGTAGTACACTTTGTGATGTCATGGTCTAGAATGTTGGAGTACCTTTGATGCACGCTGTAGGTACTACTAATGAAAAGAACTTTGTGATGTCATGGTCTGGAATGTTGGGATACCTTTAATGCATGTGGTAGTGACTACTAGTTATATTATTTCAAGATGTCATGGTCTAGAATGTTGGCAAACATTTGAGGCATGCTGTAGGGACTACTAATGATATCACTTTGTGATGTCATGCTTTGGAATGTTGGGGTACATTCTGTGCAAGCTGTACGGACAACTAATGACAAGTACTTTATGAGGTCATGGTCTAGAATGTTGGAGTACCTTTGAGGCATGCTGTAGGGACTACTAATGACAAGTACTTTGTGAGGTCATGGTCTAGAATGTTGGAGTACCTTTGATGCATGCTGTAGGGACTATTCATGATATTACTTTGTAATGTCACGCTCTAGAATGTTGAGGTACATTTGATGCATGCAGTAGTGAGTACTAATGACAAGTACTTTGTGATGTCATGGTCTAGAATGTTGGTATACATTTGATGCATGCTGTAGGGACTACTACTGACAAGTACTTTGTGATGTAATGCTCTAGAATGTTGGGGTACATTTTGTGCATGCTGAAGGGACTACTAATGACCAGTACTTTGTGATGTAATGCTCAAGAATGTCAGGGTACATTTTGTGCATGCTGTAGGGACTACTAATGACCAGTACTTTGTGAGGTCATGGTCTAGAATGTTGTAGTACCCTTGATGCATGCTGTAGGGACTACTAATGGCCAGTACTTTGTGAGGTCATGCTCTAGAATGTTGGAGTACCTTTGATGCATGCTGTAGTGACTATTAATGATTTTACGTTGTGATGTCATGCTCTAGAATGTTGGGATACATCTGATGCATACTGTAGAGACTACTAATGACAAGTACTTGGTAATGTCATGGTCTAGAATGTTGGGTTACATTTTGTGCATGCTGTAGAGTCTTCTAATGAAAAGTACTTTGTGATGTCATGGTCTTGAATGTTGGGATATCATTAATGCATGCTGTAGGGACTACGCATGATATCATCTTGTGATGTCATGCTCTAGAATGTTGGGGTACATTTGGTGCATGCTGTAGGGACTACTCATCACAAGTACTTTGTGATGTCATGCTCTAGAATGTTGGGGTATCTTTGATGCATGCTGTAGGGACTACTAATGATATTGCTTTGTGATGTTATGGTCAAGAATGTTGGGATACATCTGATGCATACTGTAGAGACTTCTAATCAAAATTACTTAGTAATGTCATGGTCTAGAATGTTGGGTTACATTTTGTGCATGCTGTAGGGAATATGCATGATATCACTTTGTGATGTCATGGTCTAGAATGTTGGGGTACATTTGGTGCATGCTGTAGGGACTACGCATGATATCACCTTGTGACGTCTACTAATGATAAGTAAGTTGTGATGTCATGCTCTGGAATGTTGAGATGGTTTAATACATGCTGTAGTGACTACTAATGATTTCATTATATGATGTAATGCTCTGGAATGTGGGGATACTTCTGATGCATACTGTAGAGACTTCTAATGACAAGTACTTTGTGATGTCGTGGTCTAGAATGTTGGAGTACATTTGATGCATGCTGTAGGGACTACTAATGATAAGTAAGTTGTGATGTCATGCTCTGGAATGTTGAGATAGTTTAATACATGCTGTATTGACTACTAATGATTTCATTATATGATGTAATGCTCTGGAATGTTGGGATACATCTGATGCATACTGTAGAGACTTCTAATGACAAGTACTTTGTGATGTCATGGTCTAGAATGTTGGGATACATTTGATGCATGCTGTAGGGATTATTAATGACCAGTACTTTGTGAGGTCATGGTCTAAAATGCTGGAGTCCTTTGATGCATGCTGTAGGGACTACTAATGACAAGTACTTTGTGATGTCATGGTCTAGAATATTGGAGTACCTTTGATACATGCTGTAGGGACTACTAAAGACAAGTACTTTGTGAGGTCATGGTCTAAAATGCTGGAGTCCTTTGATGCATGCTGTAGGGACTACTAATGACAAGTACTTTGTGATGTCATGGTCTAGAATGTTGGAGTACCTTCGATACATGCTGTAGGGACTACTAATGACAAGTACTTTGTGAGGTCATGGTCTAGAATGTTGGAGTACATTTGATGCATGCTGTAGGGACTACTAATGATAAGTACGTTGTGATGTCATGCTCTGGAATGTTGAGATAGTTTAATACATGCTGTAGTGACTACTAATGATTTCATTATATGATGTAATGCTCTGGAATGTGGGGATACATCTGATGCATACTGTAGAGACTTCTAATGACAAGTACTTTGTGATGTCATGGTCTAGAATGTTGAGGTACATGTGATGCATACTGTATTGACTACTAATGATATTGCTTTGTGATGTCATGGTCTAGAATGTTGGGATACATTTGATGCATGCTGTAGGGACTATTAATGATATCACGTTGTGATGTCATACTCTAGAATGTTGAGATATTTTTGAGGCATGCTGTACTGACTACTAATGTTATCATTTTATGATGTAATGCTCTGGAATGTTGGGATACATCTGATGCATACTGTAGAGACTTCTAATGACAAGTACTTTGTGATGTCATGGTCTAGAATGTTGAGGTACATGTGATGCATACTGTATTGACTACTAATGATATTGCTTTGTGATGTTATGGTCAAGAATGTTGCGTACATTTTGTGCATGCTGTAGGGAATATGCATGATATCACTTTGTGATGTCATGCTCTAGAATGTTGGGGTACCTTTGATGCATGCTGTAGGGACTACTAATGACCAGTACTTTGTGAGGTCATGGCCTAGAATGTTGGAGTACCTTTGATACATGCTAATGTTATCATTTTATGATGTAATGCTCTGGAATGTTGGGATACATCTGATGCATACTTTAGAGACTTCTAATTACGAGTACTTTGTGATGTCATGGTCTAGAATGTCGGGATACATTTGATGCATGCTGTAGTGACTACGCATGATATCACTTTGTGATGTCATGCTCTAGAATGTTGGGGTACATTTTGTGCAAGCTGTAGGGACTAGTAATGACAAGTATTTTGTGAGAACATCGTCTAGAATGTTGAAGTACCTTTGCTGCATGCTGTAGGGACTACTAATGACAAGTACTTTGTGATGTCATGGTCTAGAATGTTGGAGTACCTTTGATACATACTATAGGGACTACTAATGACCAGTACTTTGTGAGGTCATGGCCTAGAATGTTGGAGTACCTTTGATGCATGCTGTAGGGACTACTAATGACAAGAACTTTGTGAGGTCATAGTCTAGAATGTTGAGGTACATTTGATGCATGCTGTAGGGACTACTAATGATAAGTACGTTGTGATGTCATGCTCTGGAATGTTGAGATATGTTTGATGCATGCTGTAGGGAGTACTATTGATATTGCTTTGTGATGTCATGGTCTAGAATGTTGGGATACATTTGATGCATACTGTAGGGACTATTAATGATATTACGTTGTGATGTCATGCTCTGGAATGTTGAAATATTTTTGATGCTTGTTGTACTGACTACTAATGTTATCATTTTATGATGTTATGCTCTGGAATGTTGGGATACATCTGATGCATACTGTAGAGACTTCTAATGACAAGTGCTTTGTGATGTCATGGTCTAGAATGTTGGGATACATTTGATGCATGCTGTAGGGACTATTAACTACTATTACTTTGTAAAGTCATGCTCTAGAATGTTGAGGTACATTTGATACATGCTGTAGGGACTACTAATGACAGGTACTTTGTGATGTCATGTTCTAGAATGTTGAGGTACACTTGATGCATATTACAGTGATTACGCATGATATCACTTTGTGATGTCATGGCCTGGAATGTTGGGGTACAGTTTGTGCATGCTGTAGGGACAACTAATGATATTGCTTTGTGATGTTATGGTCAAGAATGTTGGGATACATCTGATGCATACTGTAGAGACTTCTAATCAAAATTACTTAGTAATGTCATGGTCTAGAATGTTGGGTTACATTTTGTGCATGCTGTAGGGAATATGCATGATATCACTTTGTGATGTCATGCTCTAGTATGTTGGGGTACCTTTGATGCATGCTGTAGGGACTACTAATGACCAGTACTTTGTGAGGTCATGGCCTAGAATGTTGGAGTACCTTTGATACATGCTAATGTTATCATTTTATGATGTAATGCTCTGGAATGTTGGGATACATCTGATGCATACTTTAGAGACTACGCATGATATCACTTTGTGATGTCATGCTCTAGAATGTTGGGGTACATTTTGTGCAAGCTGTAGGGACTAGTAATGACAAGTATTTTGTGAGAACATCGTCTAGAATGTTGAAGTACCTTTGCTGCATGCTGTAGGGACTACTAATGACAAGTACTTTGTGATGTCATGGTCTAGAATGTTGGAGTACCTTTGATACATACTGTAGGGACTACTAATGACCAGTACTTTGTGAGGTCATGGCCTAGAATGTTGGAGTACCTTTGATGCATGCTGTAGGGACTACTAATGACAAGAACTTTGTGAGGTCATAGTCTAGAATGTTGAGGTACATTTGATGCATGCTGTAGGGACTACTAATGATAAGTACGTTGTGATGTCATGCTCTGGAATGTTGAGATATGTTTGATGCATGCTGTAGGGAGTACTAATGTTATCATTTTATGATGTAATGCTCTGGAATGTTGGGATACATCTGATGCATACTGTAGAGACTTCTAATGACAAGTGCTTTGTGATGTCATGGTCTAGAATGTGATGTCATGGTCTAGAATGTTGGGATACATTTGATGCATGCTGTAGGGACTATTAACTACTATTACTTTGTAATGTCATGCTCTAGAATGTTGAGGTACATTTGATACATGCTGTAGGGACTACTAATGACAGGTACTTTGTGATGTCATGGTCTAGAATGTTGAGGTACACTTGATGCATATTATAGTGACTACGCATGATATCACTTTGTGATGTCATGGCCTGGAATGTTGGGGTACAGTTTGTGCATGCTGTAGGGACTACTAATGACAAGTATGTTGTGATGTCATGCTCTGGAATGTTGAGATACTTATGATGCATGCTGTAGTTACTACTAATGATATCATTTTATGATGTGATTCTCTGGAATGTTGGGATACATCTAATGCATACTGTAGAGTCTTTTAATGAAAAGTACTTTATGATGTCATGGTCTAGAATGTTGGGATACCGTTAATGTATGGTGTAGGGACTACTAATGATATTGATTTGTGATGTCATGGTCTAGAATGTTGGGATGCATTTGATGCATGCACTACGGACTATTAATGATATTACGTTGTGATGTCATGCTCTGGAATGTTGAGATATTTTTGATGCATGCTGTACTGACTACTAATGATATAATTTCATGATGTAATGCTCTGGAATGTTGGGATACATCTGATGCATACTGTAGGGACTACTAATGACAGGTACTTTGTGATGTCATGGTCTAGAATGTTGAGGTACACTTGATGCATATTATAGTGACTACGCATGATATCACTTTGTGATGTCATGGCCTGGAATGTTGGGGTACAGTTTGTGCATGCTGTAGGGACTACTAATGACAAGTATGTTGTGATGTCATGCTCTGGAATGTTGAGATACTTATGATGCATGCTGTAGTTACTACTAATGATATCATTTTATGATGTGATTCTCTGGAATGTTGGGATACATCTAATGCATACTGTAGAGTCTTTTAATGAAAAGTACTTTATGATGTCATGGTCTAGAATGTTGGGATACCGTTAATGTATGGTGTAGGGACTACTAATGATATTGATTTGTGATGTCATGGTCTAGAATCTTGGGATGCATTTGATGCATGCTCTACGGACTATTAATGATATTACGTTGTGATGTCATGCTCTGGAATGTTGAGATATTTTTGATGCATGCTGTACTGACTACTAATGATATAATTTTATGATGTAATGCTCTGGAATGTTGGGATACATCTGATGCATACTGTAGAGACTTCTAATGACAAGTACTTTGTGATGTCATGGTCTAGAATGTTGAGATACTTTAATGCATGCTGTAGGGACTACTAATGATGTCATTTTATGATGTAATGCTCTGGAATGTTGGGATACATCTGATGCATACTGTAGAGATTTCTAATGACAAGTACTTTGTGATGTCATGGTCTAGAATGTTGGCATACAATTGAGGCATGCTGTAGAGACTACTAATGATATCACTTTGTGATGTCATGCTCTGGAATGTTGGGGTACATTCTGTGCCTGCTGTAGGGACTACTAAAGACAAGTACTTTGTGAGGTCATGGTCTAGAATGTTGGATTACATTTGATGCATGCTGTAGGGACTCCTAATGATATCACTCTGTGATGTCATGCTCTGGAATGTTGGGGTACATTTTGATGCATGCTGTAGGGACTACTAATGACAAGTACTTTGTGATGTCATGGTCTAGAATGTTGGGATACATTTGATGCATGCTCTAGGGGCTATTAATGATATTACGTTGTGATGTCATGCTCTGGAATGTTGAGATATTTTTGATGCATGCTGTACTGACTACTAATGATATAATTTTATGATGTAATGCTCTGGAATGTTGGGATACATCTGATGCATACTGTAGAGACTTCTAATGACAAGTACTTTGTGATGTCATGGTCTAGAATGTTGAGATACTTAAATGCATGCTGTAGGGACTACTAATGATTTCATTTTATGGTGTAATGCTCTGGAATGTTGGGATACACCTGATTCATACTGTAGAGATTTCTAATGACAAGTAGTTTGTGATGTCATGGTCTAGAATGTTGGCATACAATTGAGGCATCCTGAAGAGACTACTTATGATATCACTTTGTGATGTCATGCTCTGGAATGTTGGGGTACATTCTGTGCCTGCTGTAGGGTCTACTAAAGACAAGTACTTTGTGAGGTCATGGTCTAGAATGTTGGATTATATTTGATGCATGCTGTAGGGACTCCTAATGATATCACTCTGTGATGTCATGCTCTGGAATGTTGGGTACATTTTGTGCAAGCTGTAGGGACTACTAATGACAAGTACTTTGTGATGTCATGGTCTAGAATGTTGGGATACATTTGATGCATGCTCTTGGGGCTATTAATTATATTACGTTGTGATGTCATGCTCTGGAATGTTGAGATATTTTTGATGCATGCTGTACTGACTACTAATGATATAATTTTATGATGTAATGCTCTGGAATGTTGGGATACATCTGATGCATACTGTAGAGACTTCTAATGACAAGTACTTTGTGATGTCATGGTCTAGAATGTTGAGATACTTTAATGCATGCTGTAGGGACTACTAATGATTTCATTTTATGATGTAATGCTCTGGAATGTTGGGATACACCTGATTCATACTGTAGAGATTTCTAATGACAAGTGCTTTGTGATGTCATGGTCTACAATGTTGGCATACAATTGAGGCATGCTGTAGAGACTACTAATGATATCACTTTGTGATGTCATGCTCTGGAATGTTGGGGTACATTCTGTGCCTGCTGTAGGGACTACTAAAGACAAGTACTTTGTGAGGTCATGGTCTAGAATGTTGGATTACATTTGATGCATGCTGTAGGGACTCCTAATGATATCACTCTGTGATGTCATGCTCTGGAATGTTGGGGTACATTTTGTGCAAGCTGTAGGGACTACTAATAACAAGTACTTTGTGAGGTCATGGTGTAGAATGTTGGAGTACCTTTGATGCATACTGTAGGGACTACTAATGACCAGTACTTTGTGAGGTGATGGCCTAGAATGTTGGAGTACCTTTGATGCATAGTGTAGGGACTGCTAATGACAAGTACTTCGTGATGTCATGGTCTAGAATGTTGGAGTACCTTTGATGCATGCTGTAGTGACTATTAATGATATTACGTTGTGATGTCATGCTCTAGAATGTTGGGGTACATTTGATGCATGCTGTAGGGACTACTTATGACAAGTATGTTGTAATGTCATGCTCTGGAATGTTGAGATACTTTAATGCATGCTGTAGTGACTACATTTGGTGCATGCTGTAGGGACTACTAATGACAAGTACTTTGTGAGATCATGGTCTAGAATGTTGGAGTACCTTTGATGCATGCTGTAGGGACTACTAATGATATTGCTTTGTGATGTCATGGTCTAGAATGTTGGGATACATTTGATGCATGCTGTAGAGAGGATATCTTTACTGCATGTTGTAGTGACTACTAGTTATATCATTTCAAGATGTCATAGTCTAGAAAGTTGGAGTGCCTTTGATGCATGCTGTCGTTACTATTATTGAAAAGTACTTTTGTGTTGTGGTCGGCTACAGTGTAGCGGTAACTACCTTTTTGGATTAGAAATTTACTCTCGTTGAAAGGGGCACCACCTCCGATTAGGAGGAAAATAAACGGATAGGATTACAGGAAAATGTATCAGTCTCGTTATCTTTCTTGTAAGATCTGAACACATTGACCATAGTTCTGTAATGACAAATATAGACAGACAACGACTTTGATCAATAAATGAAGACCTTTTATTTATAATAAAATGATGATTAATAAGTGAATAAGTGAGCATACAATGAATATAAACACTTAAAGAAAACTGTTACCTGGTTATGAACTAAAGTATTAACTTGGCGATAGTGATAAAGAATATGATTTGATTTAGTTCATGGCGGATAAACGGACGGGTTGGATATCACGTAGATCTCTAAATTTGGAATGGTGAAATTTCAAAATATTACACGCTACATCAACTTTTGATCACAGCAGTGTCGGGTGTTTTATGCCTACTTGTTGCAGCGTTGTCAGAGGGCTTCTCCGGTGGGGTCCAGCTGTAGTTCGCTCCAGTCGGCGGCGTCAAGGGCTCCGCAACGGGTCTCCACCCGGTGAAAGGCCGTCACTGCCGGTCGACGAATGCAAGGATCGAGGTTACTTTAGCTGGCCCGAAGGCGGACAAAACTTCTTAATTAACTCGTTTAAATAACTTAAAAGTAATCTCGCCGGCCGGACGATAATACCTTCAAACTATAAAAGCGGGCTTTACTGAGTTAGAAAAAGAAAGAAAATCAAGCTTGCTGAGCTGGATACAATTACGCGTTACTTTGACGGTCGAGAAGTTAAGGAAAGTACGAAACAAAAGAAAGTCCGGAGAAAATAATTAAGGTTAAGAGGAGTATATATGGCTCTTTGGTGGACCGTGAATCCCAAAGGGAAAAAGAAAAAGAAGAGCGGACAAAAGAAAGTTTGTAGTTTTATCAATGTTGTGACTCGTCACTTTGTGGGCGGTCTCGGGCTCTCATCTTACCGCTGCAAACTTTCTTCGTTTAAAATAAAGGACATTTCCTATATAGTCACGTAGTTACTCCTTTACTTAATTTTCACACAAAGTAACATATTCTTTATCACTTGTCAATAGATGTTAAGCAGTTGTTTTTAAAACACACATCAAATGAAAATAGGAACATAATCATGAACACAAGATAACTACGGCAACATACTTTATGAGCATTATAGATTATTAAACGGCGCATGCAATTCCTAATCAATTCGTTGCCAGATCTAACTTTAGCGTTACTACATTAAAAGAAATAGGGCTTAAATGACTCGTTTTAATAAAGATCGCCGGATTATCAATAATTCACAGACGTATTTCCACAGGATGGCAGTATGACCACACGGTAGAAGTTACAGTATAATTGTAATTTTATATCTCAGTAAAAATATAACGTACAGAAGCAAGAATTTAACCATTTTGCAGGGAAACACAAATTGAGTAACATGAACTTGTTTCCTGAATGATTGGACCACAAGTTTACCTTAATTCAGAACTGATCAAAAATTACTTCAGAACACACACACAAGAATGCTCTTAAATTTATGACTGGCGTCTGTTTTCACAGTGAGAGTAGGAGAGAGGAGGAGGTGTTGGGTGTGTTTATGTTGAGATGAGAGAGAGAGGAGAGACAGATAAAACATAGGAAAGGCAACCATTGTTATTCAGTGTCCTTATCAACCAATTCTTGTTGATTCGCCTTTTGGTCCTGTCAGAGGGTACATGTTTACGTGTTAATTCCTTTGATTGTGAACAAAGACAATTTTACCCAGGCTCGACCAAAGAGGTCTGAGGGTCGTTGTTGATTCACCCCTTTATCTCCTAAAGGGTGGTTTCTTGAAGTGTCCGAGGACTTGATAGTCCACTGGGAAATGTTACTTTTGTCACCTTTATGGCTTTGAGTGTAAAACCACTGAGAAGGTTCGAGGATGTCTGGTAAACATCCTCCCCGGTGTTAATCCAAAGGTCCATTAGTTGGAAAGGAATGCATTTAGAGTTAACACTCACCGATAAATGGCAATCAGTATTGCCACACTAGTGAGGTCCACCTCTGTCCTCGCTACAACAGCGATGCTGAAACATTTTTTTCACACTTAACAATCACTTTCAATGTCCCTATATTACACCCTAGGCAGTACACTTTGTGATGTCATGGTCTAGAATGTTGGAGTACCTTTGATGCATGCTGTAGGGACTACTAATGACAAGTACTTTGTGAGGTCATGGTCTAGAATGTTTGAGTACCTTTGATGCATGCTGTAGTGACTATTAATGATTTTACTTTGTGATGTCATGGTCTAGAATGTTGGGGTACATTTTGTGCAAGCTGTAGGGACTACTAATGACAAGTATTTTGTGAGGACATCGTCTAGAATGTTGGAGTACCTTTGATGCATGCTGTAGGGACTACTAATGACCAGTACTTTGTGAGGTCATGGTCTACAATGTTGGAGTACCTTTGATGCATGCTTTAGGGACTATTAATGATATAATTTTATTATGTAATGCTCTGGATTGTTGGGATACATCTGATGCATACTGTAGAGACTTCGAATCACAAGTACTTTGTGATGTCATGGTCTAGAATGTTGAGATACTTTAATGCATGCTGTAGTGACTACTAATGATTTCAATTTATGATGTAATGCACTGGAATGTTGGGATACATCTGATTCATACTGTAGAGACTTCTAATGACAAGTACTTTGTGATGTCATGGTCTAGAATGTTGGCATACAATTGAGGCATACTGTAGAGACTAGTAATGATATCACTTTGTGATGTCAGGCTCTGGAATGTTGGGGTACATTTGATGTGTGCTATCGTAACTACTAATGACAAGTACTTTGTGATGTCATGGTCTAGAATGTTGGAGTACCTTTGATGCATGCTCTAGGGACTACTACTGACTAGTACTTTGTGATGTCATGCTCAAGAATGTTGTTGTACATTTGATGCATGCTGTTGTGACTACTAATGACAAGTAACTTGTGATGTCATGGTCTAGAATGTTGGGATACATTTGATGCATACTGTAGGGACTACTAATGACCAGTACTTTGTGAGGTCATGGCCTAGAATGTTGGAGTACCTTTGATGCATGATGTAGGGACTACTAATGACCAGTATTTAGTGATGTCATGGTCTAGAATGTTGGAGTACCTTTGATACATGCTGTAGGGACTACTAATGACCAGTACTTTGTGAGGTCATGGTCTAGAATGCTGGAGTCCTTTGATGCATGCTGTAGGGACTACTAATGACAAGTACTTTGTGATGTCATGGTCTAGAATGTTGGAGTACCTTTGATACATGCTGTAGGGACTACTAATGACCAGTACTTTGTGAGGTCATGGCCTAGAATATTGGAGTACCTTTGATGCATGCTGTAGGGACTACTAATAACAAGAACTTTGTGAGGTCATGGTCTAGAATGTTGAGGTACATTTGATGCATGCTGTAGGGACTGTTAATGATATTACTTTGTGATGTCATGCTCTAGAATGTTGGGGTACATTTGATGCATGCTGTAGGGACTACTAATGACAAGTATGTTGTAATGTCATGCTCTGGAATGTTGAGATGTTTTAATGCATGCTGTAGTGACTACTAATGATATCATTTAATGATGTGATTCTCTGGAATGTTGGGATACATCCAATACATACTGTAGGGTCTACTAATGACAAGTACTTTGTGAGGTCATGGTCTAGAATGTTGGAGTACCTTTGATGCATGCTGTAGGGACTACTAATGACAAGTACTCTGTGATGTCATGGCCTAGAATGTTGGAGTACCTTTGATGCATGCTCTAGGGACTACTAATGACAAGTACTTTGTGAGGTCATGGCATAGAATGTTGGAGTACCTTTACTGCATACTGTAGAATCTTCTAATGAAAAGTACTTTGTGATGTCATCTTCTAGAATGTTGGGATACCTTCAATGCATGCTGTAGGGACTACTCATGATATTGTTTTCTGATGTCATGGTCTAGAATGTTGGGATACATTTGATGCATGCTCTAGTGACTCCTAATGACTTCACTTTGTGATGTCATGCTCTAGAATGTTGGGTAACATTTTGTGCAAGCTGTAGGGACTACTAATGACAAGTACTTTGTGATGTCATTGTCTAGAATGTTGGAGTACCTTTGATGCATGCTCTATGGACTACTAATGACAAGTACTTTGTGAGGTCATGGCATAGAATGTTGGAGTACCTTTGATGCATAGTGTAGGGACTGCTCATGACAAGTACTTTGTGATGCAATGGTCTAGAATGTTGGAGTACCTTTGATGCATGCTATGGGGACTATTTATGATATTACTTTGTGATTTCATGCTCTAGAATGTTGGGGTACATTTGATGCATGCTGTAGGGACTATTGATGATATTACTTCGTAATGTCATGGTCTAGAATGTTGAGGTACATTTGATGCATATTGTAGTGACTACGCATGATATCACTTTGTGAGGTAATGGCATAGAATGTTGGAGTCCATTGATACATTCTAATGTTATCATTTTATGATGTAATCCTCTGGAATGTTGGGATACATCTGATGCATACTGTAGAGACTTCTAATGACAAGTACTTTGTGATGTCATGATCTAGAATGTTCGAATACATTTGATGCATGCTGTAGGGACAATTAATGATATTACTTTGTAATGTCATGCTCTAGAATGTTGAGGTACATTTGATGCATGCTGTAGTGACTACTAATGATATCATTTTATGATGTGATTCTCTGGAATGTTGGGATACATCTAATGCATACTGTAGAGTCTTCTAATGAAAGGTACTTTATGATGTCATGGTCTAGAATATTAGGATACCATCAATGCATGCTGTAGGGAGTACTAATGATATTGCTTTGTGATGTCATGGTCTAGAATGTTGGGATACATTTGATACATGCTCTAGGGACTATTAATGATATTACGTTGTGATGTCATGCTCTGGAATGTTGAGATATTTTTGATGCATGCTGTATTGACAACTAATGATACTTTTTTGATGTCATACTTTGTGATGTCATGCTCTGGAATGTTGGGGTACATTTGGTGCATGCTGTAGGGACTACTCATCACAAGTACTTTGTGATGTCATGCTCTAGAATGTTGGGGTAGCTTTGATGCATGCTGTAGGGACTACTAATGACAAGTACTTTGTGAGGTCATGGCATAGAATGTTGGAGTCCTTTGATACATGCTAATGTTATCATTTCATGATGTAATGCTCTGGAATGTTGGGATACAACTGATGCATAATGTAGTGAGTTCTAATGACAAGTACTTTGTGATGTCATGGCCTAGAATGTTGGGATACATTTGATGCATGCTGTAGGGACTATTAATAATATTACTTTGTAATGTCATGCTCTAGAATGTTGAGGTACATTTGATGCATGCTGTAGGGACTACTAATGACAAGTACTTTGTGAAGTCATGGTCTAGAATGTTGAGGTACATTTGATGCATATTGTAGTGACTACGCATGATATCACGTTGTGATGTCATGGTCTAGAATGTTGGGATACCATCAATGTATGCTGTAGGGACTACTAATGATATCATTTTATGATTTGATTCTCTGGAATGTTGGGATACATCTAATGCATACTGTAGAGTCTTCTAATGAAAGGTGCTTTGTGATGTCATGGTCTAGAATGTTAGGATACCATCAATGTATGCTGTAGGGACTACTAATGATATTGCTTTGTGATGTCATGGTCTAGAATGTTGGGATACATTTGATGCATGCTCTATGGACTATTAATGATATCATTTTGTGATGTAATGCTCTGGAATGTTGGGGTACATTTGGTGCATGCTGTAGGGACTACTCATGACAAGTACTTTGTGAGGTCATGGTCTACACTGTTGGAGTCCCTTAATGCATGCTGTAGGGATTATTAATTTTATTACTTTGTAATGTCATGCTCTAGAATGTTGGATTACATTTGATGCATGCTGTAAGGACTACTACTGACAATTACTTTGTGAGGTCATGGCATAGAATGTTGGAGTACCTTTAATGCATACTGTAGGGACTACTAATGACCAGTACTTTGTGAGGTCATGGCCTAGAATGTTGGAGTACCATTGATGCATAGGTTAGGGACTGCTAATGAAAAGTACTTTGTGATGTCATGCTCTGGAATGTTGAGATATTTTTGATGCATGCTGTATTGACAACTAATGATACTTTTTTGATGTCATACTTTGTGATGTCATGCTCTGGAATGTTGGGGTACATTTGGTGCATGCTGTAGGGACTACTCATCACATGTACTTTGTGATGTCATGCTCTAGAATGTTGGGGTAGCTTTGATGCATGCTGTAGGGACTACTAATGACAAGTACTTTGTGAGGTCATGGCATAGAATGTTGGAGTCCTTTGATACATGCTAATGTTATCATTTCATGATGTAATGCTCTGGAATGTTGGGATACATCTGATGCATAATGTAGAGAGTTCTAATGACAAGTACTTTGTGATGTCATGGCCTAGAATATTGGAATACATTTGATGCATGCTGTAGGGACTATTAATAATATTACTTTGTAATGTCATGCTCTAGAATGTTGAGGTACATTTGATGCATGCTGTAGGGACTACTAATGACAAGTACTTTGTGAAGTCATGGTCTAGAATGTTGAGGTACATTTGATTCATATTGTAGTGACTACGCATGATATCACGTTGTGATGTCATGGTCTAGAATGTTGGGATACCATCAATGTATGCTGTAGGGACTACTAATGATATCATTTTATGATTTGATTCTCTGGAATGTTGGGATACATCTAATGCATACTGTAGAGTCTTCTAATGAAAGGTGCTTTGTGATGTCATGGTCTAGAATGTTATGATACCATCAATGTATGCTGTAGGGACTACTAATGATATTGCTTTGTGATGTCATGGTCTAGAATGTTGGGATACATTTGATGCATGCTCTATGGACTATTAATGATATCATTTTGTGATGTCATGCTCTGGAATGTTGGGGTACATTTGGTGCATGCTGTAGGGACTACTCATGACAAGTACTTTGTGAGGTCATGCTCTAGAATGTTGGATTACATTTGATGCATGCTGTAAGGACTACTACTGACAATTACTTTGTGAGGTCATGGCATAGAATGTTGGAGTACCTTTAATGCATACTGTAGGGACTACTAATGACCAGTACTTTGTGAGGTCATGGTCTAGAATGTTGGAGTACCATTGATGCATAGTTTAGGGACTGCTAATGAAAAGTACTTTGTGATGTCATGCTCTGGAATGTTGAGATATTTTTGATGCATGCTGTACTGACAACTAATGATACTTTGTGATGTCATACTTTGTGATGTCATGCTCTGGAATGTTGGGGTACATTTGGTGCATGCTGTAGGGACTACTCATCACAAGTACTTTGTGATGTCATGCTCTAGAATGTTGAGATACTTCTGATTCATACTGTAGAGACTTCTAATGACAAGTACTTTGTGATGTCATGGTCTAGAATGTTGGCATACATTTGAGGCATGCTGTAGAGACTACTAATGATATCACTTTGTGATGTCATGCTCTAGAATGTTCGATTACATTTGATGCATGCTGTAGGGACTACTAATGATATTACGTTGTGATGTACTGCTCTGGAATGTTGAGATATTTTTGATGCATGCTGTACTGACAACTACTGATACTTTGTGATGTCATACTTTGTGATGTCATGCTCTGGAATGTTGGGGTACATTTGGTGCATGCTGTAGGGACTACTCATCACAAGTACTTTGTGATGTCATGCTCTAGAATGTTGGGGTGCCTTTGATGAATGCTGTAGCGACTACTAATGACAAGTACTTTGTGAGGTCATGGCATAGAAAGTTGGAGTCCTTTGATACATGCTAATGTCATCATTTCATGATGTAATGCTCTGGAATGTTGGGATACATCTGATGCATAAGGTAGAGACTTCTAATGACAAGTACTTTGTGATGTCATGGCCTAGAATGTTGAGGTACATTTGATGCATATTGTAGTGACTACGCATGATATCACTTTGTGATGTCATGGTCTAGAATGTTGGGATACCATCAATGTATGCTGTAGGGACTACTAATGATATTGCTTTGTGATGTCATGGTCTAGAATGTTGGGATACATTTGATGCATGCTCTAGGGACTATTAATGATATCATTTTGTGATGTCATGCTCTGGAATGTTGAGATACTTCTGATTCATACTGTAGAGACTTCTAATGACAAGTACTTTGCGATGTCATGGTCTAGAATGTTGGCATACATTTGAGGCATGCTGTAGAGACTACTAATGATATCACTTTGTGATGTCATGCTCTAGAATGTTGGATTACATTTGATGCATGCTATAGGGACTACTACTGACAAGTACTTTGTGAGGTCATGGCATAGAATGTTGGAGTACCTCTAATGTATACTGTAGTGACTACTAATGATTTCATTATGTGATGTAATGCTCTGGAATGTTGGGATACATCTGATGCATACTGTAGAGACTTCTAATGACAAGTACTTTGTGATGTCATGGTCTAGAATGTTGGGATACATCTGATGCATGCTGTAGTGACTACGCATGATATGACTTTGTGATGTCATGCTCTAGAATGTTGGGGTACATTTGGTGCATGCTGTAGGGACTACTAATGACAAGTACTTTGTGAGATCATGGTCTAGAATGTTGGAGTCCTTTGATACATGCTAATGTTAACATTTTATGATGTAATGCTCTGGAATGTTGGGATACATCTGATGCATACTGTAGAGACTTCTAATGACAAGTACTTTGTGATGTTATGATCTAGAATGTTCGGATACATTTGATGCATGCTGTAGGGACTATTAATGATATTACTTTGTAATGCCATACTCTAGAATGTTACGGTACATTTGATGCATGCTGTACGGACTACTAATGACAAGTACTTTGTGAAATCATGGTATAGAATGTTGAGGTACATTTGATGCATGCTGTAGGGACTACGCATGATATCACTTTGTGATGTCATGGACTAGAATGTTGGGATACCATCAATGCATGCAGTAGGGACTACTAATGATATTGCTTTGTGATGTCATGGTCTAGAATGTTGGGATACATTTGAGGCATGCTCTAGGGAGTATTAATGATATTACGTTGTGATTTCATGCTCTGGAATGTTGAGATATTTTGATGCATGCTGTACTGACAACTAATGATACTTTGTGATGTCATACTTTGTGATGTCATGCTATGGAATGTTGGGGTACATTTGATGCATACTGTAGTGTCTACGCATGATATCACTTTGTGATGTCATGCTCTGGAATGTTGGGGTACATTTGGTGCATGTTGTAGGGACTACTGATGAGAAGTACTTTGTGAGATCATGGTCTAGAATGTTGGGATACCATCAATGCATGCTGTAGGGACTACTAAGGATATTGCTTTGTGATGTCATGCTCTGGAATGTTGAGATATTTTTGATGCATGCTGTACTGACAACTAATGATACTTTGTGATGTCATACTTTGTGATGTCATGCTCTAGAAAGTTGGGATACATCTGATGCATATTTTAGAGACTTCTAATGACTAGTACTTTGTGATGTCATGGTCTAGAATGTTGGGATACATCTGATGCATCCTGTAGAGACTTCTAATGACAAGTACTTTGTGATGTCATGGTCTAGAATGTTGGGATACATTTGATGCATGCTGTAGTGACTACGCATGATATCACTTTGTGATGTCATGCTCTGGAATGTTGGGGTACATTTGGGGCATGCTGTAGGGACTACTCATCACAAGTACTTCGTGAGGTCATGGTCTAGAATGTTGGAGTATCATTGATACATGCTGTAGGGACTACTGATGACCAGTTCTTTGTGATGTCATGGACTAGAATGTTGGGATACCATCAATGCATGCTGTAGGGACTACTAATGATATTGCTTTGTGATGTCATGGTCTAGAATGTTGGGATACATTTGAGGCATGCTCTAGGGAGTATTAATGATATTACGTTGTGATGTCATGCTCTGGAATGTTGAGATATTTTGATGCATGCCGTACTGACAACTAATGATACTTTGTGATGTCATACTTTGTGATGTCACGCTATGGAATGTTGGGGTACATTTGATGCATACTGTAGTGACTACGCATGATATCACTTTGTGATGTCATGCTCTGGAATGTTGGGGTACATTTGGTGCATGCTGTAGGGACTACTGATGACAAGTACTTTGTGAGATCATGGTCTAGAATGTTGGGATACCATCAATGCATGCTGTAGGGACTACTAAGGATATTGCTTTGTGATGTCATGCTCTGGAATGTTGAGATATTTTTGATGCATGCTGTACTGACAACTAATGATACTTTGTGATGTCATGCTCTAGAATGTTGGGATACATCTGATGCATATTTTAGAGACTTCTAATCACTAGTACTTTGTGATGTCATGGTCTAGAATGTTGGGATACATCTGATGCATACTGTAGAGATTTCTAATGACAAGTACTTTGTGATGTCATGGTCTAGAATGTTGGGATACATTTGATGCATGCTGTAGTGACTACGCATGATATCACTTTGTGATGTCATGCTCTGGAATGTTGGGGTACATTTGGTGCATGCTGTAGGGACTACTCATCACAAGTACTTTGTGAGGTCATGGTCTAGAATGTTGGAGTATCATTGATACATGCTGTAGGGACTACTGATGACCAGTTCTTTGTGAGGTCATGGTCTAGACTGTTGGAGTCCCTTAATGCATGCTGTAGGGATTATTAATTTTATTACTTCGTAATGTCATGCTCTAGAATGTTGGATTACATTTGATGCATGCTGTAGGGACTACTACTGACAAGAACTTTGTGAGGTCATGGCATAGAATGTTGGAGTACCTTTGATGTATAGTGTAGGGACTGCTAATGACAAGTACTTTGTGATGTCATGCTCTGGAATGTTGAGATACTTTTGATGCATGCTGTAATGACTATAAATGATATGATTTTATGATGTGATTCTCTGGAATGTTGGGATGAATCTAATGCATACTGTAGAGTCTTCTAATGAAAAGTACTTTGTGATGTCATGGACTAGAATGTTGGGATACCATCAATGCATGCTGTAGGGACTACTAAGGATATTGCTTTGTGAGATCATGGTCTAGAATGTTGGGATACCATCAATGCATGCTGAAGGGACTACTAATGAGAAGTACTTTGTGAGATCATGGTCTAGAATGTTGGGATACCATCAATGCATGCTGTAGGGACTACTAAGGATATTGCTTTGTGATGTCATACTTTGTGATGTCATGCTCTAGAATGTTGGGATACATCTGATGCATATTTTAGAGACTTCTAATGACTAGTACTTTGTGATGTGATGGTCTAGAATGTTGGGATACATCTGATGCATATTTTAGAGACTTCTAATGACTAGTACTTTGTGATGTCATGGTCTAGAATGTTGGGATACATTTGATGCATGCTGTAGTGACTACGCATGATATCACTTTGTGATGTCACGCTCTGGAATGTTGGGGTACATTTGGTGCATGCTGTAGGGACTACTCATCACAAGTACTTTGTGAGGTCATGGTCTAGAATGTTGGAGTATCATTGATGCATGCTGTAGGGACTACTGATGACCAGTTCTTTGTGACGTCATGGCCTAGAATGTTGGGATACATTTGATGCATGCTCTAGGGACTACTAATGACAAGTACTTTGTGAGGTCATGGTCTAGAATGTTTGAGTAACTTTCATGCATGCTGTAGGGACTACTAATGATATTGCTTTGTGAGGTCATGGTCTAGAATATTGGGATACATTTAATGCATGCTCTAGGGACTATTAATGATATTACGTTGTGATGTCATGCTCTGGAATGTTGAGATATTTTTTATGCATGCTGTCCTAACAACTAACGATATAATTTTATGATGTAATGCTCTGGAATGTTAGGAAAGAGCTGAAGCATACTGTAGAGACTTCTAATGACAAGTTCTTTGTGATGTCATGGTCTAGAATGTTGGGATACATTTGATGCATGCTGTAGGGATTATTAATGATATTACTTTGTGATGTCATGCTCTGGAATGTTGGGGTACATTTTGTGCAAGCTGTAGGGACTACTAATGACAAGTATTTTGTGAGGACATCATCTAGAATGTTGGAGTACCTTTGATGCATGCTATAGGGACTACTAATGAACAGTACTTTGTGAGGTCATGGTCTACAATGTTGGAGTACCTTTGATGCATGCTGTAGGGACTACTAATGACCAGTACTTTGTGAGGTCATGGCCTAGAATGTTGACCTTTTTTTATGGATGCTGTACTGACTACTAGTGTTATCATTTTATTATGTAATGCTCTGGAATGTTGGGATACATCTGATGCACACTGTAGAGACTTCAAATGACAAGTACTTTGTGATGTCATGGCCTAGAATGTTGGGATACATTTGATGCATGCTGTGGGGACTATTAATGATATTACTTTGTAATGTCATGCTCTAGAATGTTGAGGTACATTTGATGCATATTATAGTGACTACGCATGATATCACTTTGTGATATCATGGCCTGGAATGTTGGGGTACATTTTGTGCATGCTGTAGGGACTACTAATGACAAGTATGTTGTGATGTCATGCTCTGGAATGTTGAGATACTTTTGATGCATGCTGAAGGGACTACTAATTATATCATTTTATGATGTGATTCTCTGGAATGTTGGGATACATCTAATGCATACTGTAGAGTCTTCTAATGAAAAGTACTTTGTGATGTCATGGTCTAAGAATGTTGGGATACCATCAATGCATGCTCTAGGGACTACTAATGATATTGCTTTGTGATGTCATGGTCTAGAATGTTGGGATACATTTGATGCATGCTCTAGGGACTATTAATGATATTACGTTGTGATGTCATGCTCTGGAATGTTGAGATATTTTTGACGCATGCTGTACTGACTACTAACGATATAATTTTATCATGTAATGCTTTGGAATGGTGGGATACATCTGATGCATACTGTAGAGACTTCTAATGACAAGTACTTTGTGATGTCATGGTCTAGAATGTTGGCATACAATTGAGGCATGCTGTAGAGACTACTAATGATATCATTTTGTGATGTTATGCTCTGGAATGTTGGGGTACACTCTGTGCCTGCTGTAAGGACTACTAATGACAAGTACTTTGTGAGGTCATGGTCTAGACTGTTGGAGTCCCTTGATGCATGCTGTAGGGATTATTAATTATATTACTTTGTGATGTCATGCTGTAGAATGTTGGATTACATTTGATGCATGCTGTAGGGACTACTACTGACAAGTACTTTGTGATGTCATGCTCTAGAATGTTGGAGTACCTTTGATGCATGCTTTAGTGACTACGCATGATAACTCTTTGTGATGTCATGCTCTGGAATGTTGGGGTACATTAGGTGCATGCTGTAGGGACTACTAATGACAAGTACTTTGTGAGATCATGGTCTAGGATGTTGGAGTCCTTTGATACATGCTGTAGGGCCCACTAATGACAAGTACTTTGTTAGGTCATGGCCTAGAATGTTGAGTTACTTTTGATGCATTCTGTGCTGACTACTAATGTTATCATTTTATGATGTAATGCTCTGGAATGTTGAGGTACATTTGATGCAAATTGTAGTGATTATGCATGATATCACTTTGTGATGTCATGCTCTGGAATGTTGGGTTACATTTTGTGCATGCTGTAGGGACTACTAATGACAAGTGTGTTGTGATGTCATGCTCTGGAATGTTGAGATACTTTAATGCATGCTGTAGTGACTACAAATGATTTCATTTTATCATGTAATGCACTGCAATGTTGAGATACATCTGATTCATACTGTAGAGACTTCTAATGACAAGTACTTTGTGATGTCATGGTCTAGAATGTTGGCATACAATTGAGTCATGCTGTAGAGACTACTAATGATATCCCTTTGTGATGTCATGCTCTGGAATGTTGGGGTACATTTTGTGCAAGCTGTAGGGTCTACTAATGACAAGTACTTTGTGAGGTCATGGTCTAGAATGTTGGAGTACCTTTGATGCATGCTGTAGGGACTACTAATGACAAGTACTTTGTGATGTCATGGCCTAGAATGTTGGAGTACCTTTGATGCATGCTCTAGGGACTACTAATGACAAGTACTTTGTGAGGTCATGGCATAGAATGTTGGAGTACCTTTAATGTATACTGTAGGGACTACTAATGACCAGTACTTTGTGAGGACATCGTCTAGAATGTTGGAGTACCTTTGATGCATGCCATAGGGACTATTAATGATATTACTTTGTAATGTAATGCTCTAGAACGTTATATTACCTTTGATGCATGCTGTAGGGACTACTAATGACCATTACTTTGTGAGGTCATGGCCTAGAATGTTGTAGTACCCTTGATGCATGCTGTAGGGACTACTAATGACAAGTACTTTGTGAGGTCATGGCATAGAATGTTGGAGTCCTTTGATACATGCTAATGTTATCATTTCATGATGTAATGCTCTGGAATGTTGGGATACATCTGATGCATGCTGTAGGGACTATTAATAATATTACTTTGTAATGTCATGCTCTAGAATGTTGAGGTACATTTGATGCATGCCGTTGGGACTATTAATGATATTACATTGTGATGTCATGCTCTGGAATGTTGAGACATTTTTGATGCATGCTGTACTGACAACTAATGATACTTTGTGATGTCATACTTTGTGATGTCATGCTCTGGAATGTTGGGGTACATTTGGTGCATGCTGTGGGGCAGGGGTATTCAACTCAAATTTAAAGAGGTCCAGTTTGAGAAAATTTCTTGAAGTAAAGGTCCAGAAGATCATGATGGCTAACTATTTAGTGTGATATATATCTAAGTAGCCTAGTAGTTGTATCCACATCTGCATGTAATAAATACCTCAGTCAAATCAAATGAATTCAGTACAATTCAAAAACCTTTTGACAATTTTTCTTGTCATGTAACACAGAACTGAACATATATGTATGACTGCCAATATGTATAATCTCTCATTTACTAAATAAAAGTAGGGCTGTATTTCAAAATAAGAGCAAATAAATAAAATGTGAAAATTGTACATGTTCAAATAAAGTGCTTAACTTCAGAAAAATAAAATAAAGGAAGGAAAAGTTTGAATTCACCCTTTTCTGTTTAACATCTCGACTCAACAGTCTCAAGCAATTTTGCAAATTATAAATCTCAACACATTTTTACAATTGAACAGTTGTAGAGGTTCATTTTCTTCCCCTCTTATATTCAACTCTCCCACTTGCTCAGTGAGAGAATTGAGCTCTAGCTTGTCTCAAGTGCAGTAGTCTCTATCTCTCCCTTTCTCCGTCTTTTTCTCAACTTTCTCCGGCACAGTAGTCTCTATTTCTCCCTTTGTCTCCGTCTTACTCCGTCTTTCTCTGTCTGCGCTGTAAAGTCACAGTGTTTACTGCCTGGAATGCACAGACTTGATTGGCTGAGTAGTATCACGTGGGATGGCTTAACTTGCATGTAATTGGTCTGTACGTTTCATCCACTAAACCACTACCGTAAAGAATACAAAAGCTGCGCCGCTTAAAATAGAAGCGCCCCGTCAGGTTTTGAATCCTAATCCTTCTGTTTTGGCTGTAGGTCTGGGTCTGTATGGGACAGCTTCTGGGTCCGGACCCGGACCACGGTCCGCCAGTTAGTGACCTCTGCTGTAGGGACTACTCATCACAAGTACTTTGTGATGTCATGCTCTAGAATGTTGGGGTACCTTTGCTACATGCTGTAGGGACTACTAATGACAAGTACTTTGTGAGGTCATGGCATAAAATGTTGGAGTTCTTTGATACATGTTAATGTTATCATTTCATGATGTAATGCTTTGGAATGTTGGGATACATCTGATGCATACTGTAGAGACTTCTAATGACAAGGACTTTGTGATGTCATGGTCTAGAATGTTGAGATACTTTAATGCATGCTGTAGGGACTACTAATGACAAGTACTTTGTGATGTCATGGTCTAGAATGTTGGGATACATTTGATGCATGCTCTAGGGACTATTAATGATATTACGTTGTGAATGTCATGCTCTGGAATGTTGAGATATTTTTGATGCATGCTGTACTGACAACTAATGATACTTTGTGATGTCATACTTTGTGATGTCATGCTCTGGAATGTTGGGGTACATTTGATGCATGCTGTAGGGACTACTACTGACAAGTACTTTGTGAGGTCATGGCATAGAATGTTGGAGTACCTTTAATGCATATTGTAGGGACTACTAATGACCAGTACTTTGTGATGTCATGGTCTAGAATGTTGGGATACCATCAATGCATGCTGTAGGGACTACCAATGATATTGCTTTGTGATGTCATGGTCTAGAATGTTGGGATACATTTGATGCATGCTCTAGGGACTATTAATGATATTACGTTGTGATGTCATGCTATGGAATGTTGAGATATTTTTGATGCATGCTGTACTGACTACCAATGATATAATTTTATGATGTAATGCTCTGGAATGTTGGGATACATCTGATTCATACTGTAGAGACTTCTAATGACAAATACTTTGTGATGTCATGGTCTAGAATGTTGAGATACTTTAATGCATGCTGTAGTGACTACTAATGATTTCATTTTATGATGTAATGCTCTGGAATGTTGGGATACATCTGATTCATACTGTAGAGACTTCTAATGACAAGTACTTTGTGAGGTCATGGTCTAGAATGTTGGAGTCCCTTAAAGCATTCTGTAGGGATTATTAATTATATTACTTTGTATTGTCATGCTCTAGAATGTTGGATTACATTTGATGCATGCTGTAGGGACTACTACTGACAAGTACTTTGTGTGTCATGCTCTAGAATGTTGGGATAGATTCGATGCATGCTGTAGTGACTCCTTATGACATCACTTTGTGATGTCATGCTCTGGAATGTTGGGGTACATTTTGTGCAAGCTGTAGGGACTACTAATGACAAGTACTTTGTGAGGTCATGGTCTAGGATGTTGGAGTACCTTTGATGCATGCTGTAGGGACTGCTAATTACAAGTACTTTGTGATGTCATGGTCTAGAATGTTGGAGTACCTTTGATGCATGCTGTAGGGACTATTAATGATATTACTTTGTTATATCATGCTCTAGAATGTTGGGGTACATTTGATGCATGCTGTAGAGACTTCTAATGACCAGTACTTTGTGAGGTCATGGTCTAGAATGTTGAGATACTTTAATGCATGCTGTAGTGACTACTAATGATTTCATTTTATGATGTAATGCTCTGGAATGTTGGGATACATCTGATTCATACTGTAGAGACTTCTAATGACAAGTACTTTGTGATGTCATGGTCTAGAATGTTGGCATACAATTGAGGCATGCTGTAGAGACTACTAATGATATCACTTTGTGATGTCATGCTCTGGAATGTTGGGGTACATTCTGTGCCTGCTGTAGGGACTACTAATGACAAGTACTTTGTGAGGTCATGGTCTAGAATGTTGGATTACATTTGATGCTCGTGAAGGGACTTCTACTGACAAGTACTTTGTGATGTCAGGCTCTAGAATGTTGGGGTACATTTGATGCATGCTGTAGGGACAACTAATGACAAGTATGTTGTAATGTCATGCTCTTGAATGTTGAGATACTTTAATGCATGCTGTAGTGACTACTAATGATATCATTTTATGATGTAATGCTCTGGAATGTTGGGATACATCTGATGCATACTGTAGAGACTTCTACTGACAAGTACTTTGTGATGTCATGCTCTAGAATGTTGGGGTACATTTGATGCATGCTGTAGGGACAACTAATGACAAGTATGTTGTTAAGTCATGCTCTTGAATGTTGAGATACTTTAATGCATGCTGTAGTGACTACTAATGATATCATTTTATGACGTAATGCTCTGGAATGTTGGGATACATCTGATGCATACTGTAGAGACTTCTAATGACAAGTACTTTGTGATGTCATGGTCTAGAATGTTGGAGTACCTTTGAAGCATGCTGTAGAGAGGATACCTTTAATGCATGTCCTAGTGACTACTAGTTATATCATTTCAAGATGTCATAGTCTAGAAAGTTGGAGTACCTTTGTTGCATGCTGTCGTTACTATTAATGAAAGTACTTTTGTGTTGTGGTCGGCTACAGCGATGCCGAAATTTTTTTTTAACACTTGACAATCACTTTCAATATCCTGATAGTACACCCTAGGCAGTACACTTTGTGATGTCATGGTCTAGAATGTTGGAGTACCTTTGATGCATGCTGTAGGGAGTACTAATGACTAGTACTTTGTGAGGTCATGGCCTACAACGTTGTAGTACCCTTGATGCATGCTGTAGGGACTACTAATGACAAGTGCTTTGTGAGGTCGTGGTCTAGAGTGTTAAGGTACATTTGATGCATATTGTAGTGACTACTAATGAGAAGTACATTGTGATGTCATGGTCTAAAATGTTGGAGTACCTTTGATGCATGCTGTAGGGACTACTAATGAAATTGTTTTGTGATGTCATTGTCTAGAATGTTGTCATAAAAGAAGTCATGGAATAGCATGTCATAAAAGAAGTCATGGAATAGCATGTCATAAAAGAAGTCATAGTATAGTATGTCATAAAACAAGTCATATTATAGCATGTCATAAAATAAGTCAGGGAATAGCATGTCATAAAGGAAGTCATGGTATAGCATGTCATAAAAGAAGTCATAGCCGGGGTGTTTCTCAAATTCAGATTTCAGCTAGATTTTTGGTCGATTTTCTGAATCCAGTTTTTGACTCCGATTTTTCACGACAGGCCGAGGTGGTTTTCAAATTCAGATTTCAGGTCAAATTTTATTTAATTTCAGACTTCAGTTTTTTGACACCGATTTTTCACAACAGGCCGGGGTGGTTCTCAAATTCAGATTTCAGGTCAATTTCAGACTTCAGTTTTTGACCCCGATTTTTCACGACAGGGCCGGGGTGGTTCTCGAATTCTGATTTTCAGTTTGGTTTTTGGTCGATTTCTGACCACAGTTTTTGACCCCGATTTATCACGACAAGGCCAGGGTGGTTCTCAAATTCAGATTTCTGCTCGATTTCTGACTTCAGTTATTGACCCCGATTTCTCACGACAGGGCCGGGGTGGTTCTCAAATTCTGATTTTCAGCTTGATTTTTGGTCGATTTCTGACTCCAGTTTTTGACCCCTATATTTCACGACAGTGGTTCTCAAATTCAGATTTCAAGTCGAATTTCATTCGATTTCACACTTCAGTTTTTGACCCCGATTTTTCACGAACGGGCCGAGGTGGTTCTCAAATTCAGATTTCAACTCGGTTTTTGGTTGATTTCTGACTTCAGTTTTTGACCCCTATATTTCAGACAGGGCCGGGGTGGTTCTCAAATTCAGATTTCAGGTCAATTTCAGAGTTCAGTTTTTGACCCCGATTTCTCACGACAGGGCCGGGGTGGTTCTCAAATTCTGATTTTCAGCTTGATTTTTGGTCGATTTCTGACTCCAGTTTTTGACCCCTATATTTCACGACAGTGGTTATCAAATTCAGATTTCAAGTCGAATTTCATTCGATTTCACACTTCAGTTTTTGACCCCGATTTTTCACGAACGGGCCGAGGTGGTTCTCAAATTCAGATTTCAACTCGGTTTTTGGTTGATTTCTGACTACAGTTTTTGACCCCTATATTTCAGACAGGGCCGGGGTGGTTCTCAAATTCAGATTTCAGGTCAATTTCAGAGTTCAGTTTTTGACCCCGATTTTTCACAACAGGCTGGGGTGGGTCTCAAATTCAGATTTCAGCTCGATTTTTGGTCTATTTCTGACTTCAGGTTTTGACCCCAATTTTTCACGACAGGGCTCGGGTGGTTCTCAAATTCAGATTTCAGGTGGAATTTCAGACTTCAGTTTTTGACCCCGATTTCTCACGACAGGGCTGGAGTGGTTCTCAAATTCAGATTTCAAGTCTAATTTTATTCGAATTCAGAGTTCAGTTTTTGACCCCGATTTTTCACGACAGGGCCGGGGTATTTCTCAAATTCTGATTTTCAGCTCGATTTTTGGTCGATATCTGACTACAGTTTTTGACCCCGATTTTTCACGACAGGGCCGGGATGGTTCTCAAATTCAGATATCAGCTCGATTTCAGGTTGATTTCAGACTTCAGTTTTTGACCCCGATTTTTCACACAGGGCCTGGGTGGTTCTCAAATTCAGATTTCAGGTGGAATTTTATTCGATTTCAGACTTCAGCTTTTGACCCAGATTATTCACGACAGGGCCGGGGTGGTTCTCAAATTCAGATTTCAGGTCGATTTCTGAATCCAGTTTTTGACCCCGATTTTTAATGACATGGCCGACGTGGTTTTCAAATTCAGATATCAGGTCAATTTCAGACCTCAGTTTTTGACCCCGATTTTTCACGACATGGCCGACGTGGTTCTCAAATTCAGATTTCAGGTCAATTTCAGACCTCAGTTTTTGACCCCAATTTTTCACGACAGGGCTTGGGGTGGTTCTCAAATTCAGATTTAAGGTGGAATTTCAGACTTCAGTTTTTGATGCCGATTTCTAACGACAGGGCCGGGGTGGTTCTCAAATTCAGATTTCAAGTCGAATTTTATTCGACTTCAGACTTGAGTTTTTTGACCCTGATTTTTCACGACATGGCTGGGGTGGTTCTCAAATTCAGATTTCAGTTGGAATTTTATTCGATTTCAGACTTCAGCTTTTGACCCCGATTTTTCACGACAGGGCCGGGGTGGTTCTCAAATTCTGATTTTCAGCTTGATTTTTGGTCGATTTCTGACTATAGTTCTTGACCCCGATTTTTCACGACAGGGCCGGGGTTGTTCTCAAATTCAGTTTTCAGGTCGATTTCAGACTTCAGTTATTGACCCCGATTTCTCACGACAGGGCCGTGGTGGTTCTCAAATTCTGATTTCAGGTTGATTTTTGGTCAATTTCTGACAACAGTTTTTGACCCCGATTTATCACGACAGGGCCAGGGTGGTTCTCAAATTCAGATTTCTGCTCGATTTCTGACTTCAGTTTTTGACCCCGATTTCTCACGACAGGGCCAGGGAGGTTCTCAAATTCAAATTTTCAGCTCGATTTCAGGTCGATTTCTGACTTCAGTTATTGACCCCGATTTCTCACGACAGGGCCGTGGTGGTTCTCAAATTCTGATTTCAGGTTGATTTTTGGTCAATTTCTGACCACAGTTTTTGACCCCGATTTATCACGACAGGGCCAGGGTGGTTCTCAAATTCAGATTTCTGCTCGATTTCTGACTTCAGTGTTTGACCCCGATTTCTCACGACAGGGCCAGGGAGGTTCTCAAATTCAAATTTTCAGCTCGATTTTTGGTCGATTTCTGACTAAAGTTTTTGACCCCGATTTTTCACGACAGGGCTGGGGTGGTTCTCAATGTCAGATTTCAGGCCGATTTCAGACTTCAGTTTTTGACCAAGATTTTTCACGACAGGGCCGGGGTGGTTCTCAAATTAAGATTTCAGCTCGATTTTTGTTCGATTTCAGACTTCAGTTTTTGACCCCGATTTTTCATGACATGGCCGACGTGGTTCTCAAATTCAGATATCAGGTCAATTTCAGACCTCAGTTTTTGACCCCGATTTTTCACGACATGGCCGACGTGGTTCTCAAATTCAGATTTCAGGTCAATTTCAGAACTCAGTTTTTGACCCCGATTTTTCACGACAGGGCCGGGGTGGTTCTCAAATTCTGATTTTCAGCTTGATTTTTGGTCGATTTCTGACTATAGTTCTTGACCCCGATTTTTCACGATAGGGCCGGGGTTGTTCTCAAATTCAGTTTTCAGGTCGATTTCAGACTTCAGTTATTGACCCCGATTTCTCACGACAGGGCCGTGGTGGTTCTCAAATTCTGATTTCAGGTTGATTTTTGGTCAATTTCTGACCACAGTTTTTGACCCCGATTTATCACGACAGGGCCAGGGTGGTTCTCAAATTCAGATTTCTGCTCGATTTCTGACTTCAGTTTTTGACCCCGATTTCTCACGACAGGGCCAGGGAGGTTCTCAAATTCAAATTTTCAGCTCGATTTCAGGTCGATTTCTGACTTCAGTTATTGACCCCGATTTCTCACGACAGGGCTGTGGTGGTTCTCAAATTCTGATTTCAGGTTGATTTTTGGTCAATTTCTGACCACAGTTTTTGACCCCGATTTATCACGACAGGGCCAGGGTGGTTCTCAAATTCAGATTTCTGCTCGATTTCTGACCTCAGTGTTTGACCCCGATTTCTCACGACAGGGCCAGGGAGGTTCTCAAATTCAAATTTTCAGCTCGATTTTTGGTCGATTTCTGACTAAAGTTTTTGACCCCGATTTTTCACGACAGGGCTGGGGTGGTTCTCAATGTCAGATTTCAGGCCGATTTCAGACTTCAGTTTTTGACCAAGATTTTTCACGACATGGCCGACGTGGTTCTCAAATTAAGATTTCAGCTCGATTTTTGGTCGATTTCAGACTTCAGTTTTTGACCCCGATTTTTCATGACATGGCCGACGTGGTTCTCAAATTCAGATATCAGGTCAATTTCAGACCTCAGTTTTTGACCCCGATTTTTCACGACATGGCCGACGTGGTTCTCAAATTCAGATTTCAGGTCAATTTCAGAACTCAGTTTTTGACCCCTATTTTTCACGACATGGCCGTGGTGGTTCTCAAATTCTGATTTTCAGCTCGATTTTTGGTCGATTTCTGACTACAGTTTTTGACCCCGATTCATCACGACCGGGCCAGGCTGGTTCTCAAGTTCAGATTTCAGGTCGAATTTTATTTGATTCCAGACTTCAGTTTTTGACCCTGATTTTTCACGACAGGGCCGGGGTGGTTCTCAAATTCAGATTTCAGGTCGACTTCTGACTTCAGTTTTTGACCCCGATTTTTCACTACAGGTGGTTCTCAAATTCAGATTTCAGCTCGATGGTCAGGTGGTTGTCAAATTCTGAAGTCAAGTCTGATTTTAATCAATTTCAGACCTCAGTTTTTGAACCCTATTTTTCACGAAGGGGCCGGGGTGGTTCTCAAATACGAATTCAGGTCGATTTTTGGTCGATTTCTGACTTCAGTTTTTGACCATGATTTTTCACAACAGGTGGTTGTCAAATTCAGATTTCAGGTCGATTTCAGACTTCAGTTTTTGACCCCGATTTTTCACAACAGGGCTGGAGTGGTTCTCAAATTCAGATTTCAAGTCGACTTTTATTCGATTTCTGACTTCAGTTTTTGACCACGATTTTTCACTACAGGGGGTTGTCAAATTCAGATTTCAGGTCGATTTCAGACTTCAGTTTTTGACCCCGATTTTTCACTACAGGTGGTTCTCAAATTCAGATTTCAGCTCGATTTTTGGTCGATTTCTGAATCCAGTTTTTGACCCCAATATTTCACAACCGGGCCGGGGTGGTTCTCAAATTCAGATTTCAGGCCGATTTCAGACTTCAGTTTTTGACCCCGATTTTTCACGACAGGGCCAGGGTGGTTCTCAAATTCTGATTTTCAGCTCGATTTTTGGTCGATTTCTGACTACAGTTTTTGACCCCGATTTATCACGACATGGCCGACGTGGTTGTCAAATTCAGATTTCAGGTCAATTTCAGACCTCAGTTTTTGACCCCGATTTTTCACGAAGGGGCCGGGGTGGTTCTCAAATTCAGATTTCAGGTCAATTTCAGACCTCAGTTTTTGACCCCGATTTTTCACGACAGGGCCGGGGTGGTTCTCAAATAAATATTTCAGGTCAATTTCAGACAACAGTTATTGACCCCGATTTTTCACGACAGGGCCTGGGTGGTTATCAAATTCAGATTTCAGCTCGATTTTTGGTCGATTTCTGAATCCAGTTTTTGACCCCATATTTTCACAACCGGGCCGGGGTGGTTCTCAAATTCAGATTCCAGGCCGATTTCAGACTTCAGTTTTTGACCCCTATTTTTCACGAAGGGGCCGGGGTGGTAATCAAATTCAGATTTCAAGCCGAATTTTATTCGATTTCAGACATCAGTATTTGACCACGATTTTTCACGACAGGGGGTTCTCAAATTCAGATTTCAGGTCAATTTCAGACCTCAGTTGTTGACCCCTATTTTTCACGACAGGGCCGGGGTGGTTCTCAAATTCAGATTTCTTTTCGATTTCTGACTTCAGTTTTTGACCCGGATTTCTCACGACAGGGCCGGGTTGGTTATCAAATTCAGATTTCAAGTCGAATTTTTTTCGATTTCAGACATCAGTTTTTGACCCCGATTTTTCACGACAGGGCTGGAGTGGTTCTCAAATTCAGATTTCAAGTCGACTTTTATTCGATTTCTGACTTCAGTTTTTGACCACGATTTTTCACTACAGGGGGTTGTCAAATTCAGATTTCAGGTCGATTTCAGACTTCAGTTTTTGACCCCGATTTTTCACGACAGGGCCAGGGTGGTTCTCAAAATCAGATTTCTGCTCGATTTCTGACTTCAGTTTTTGACCCCGATTTATCACGACATGGCCGAGGTGGTTCTCACATTCAGATTTCAGGTCAATTTCAGACTTCAGCTTTTGACCCCGATTTCTCACGACAGGGCCAGGGAGGTTCTCAAATTCAGATTTCATGTGGAAGTTTATGGGGTTTCAGACTTCAGTATTTGACCCCGATTTTTCACGACAGGGCCAGGGTGGTTCTCAAATTCAGATTTCAGGTGGAATTTTATTCGATTTCACACTTCAGCTTTTGACCCAGATTATTCACGACAGCGCCGAGGTGGTTCTCACATTCAGATTTCAGATCAATTTCAGACTTCAGCTTTTGACCCCGATTTTCTCACGACAGGGCCAGGGAGGTTCTCAAATTCAGATTTCATGTGGAAGTTTATGGGGTTTCAGACTTCAGTATTTGACCCCGATTTTTCACGACAGGGCCAGGGTGGTTCTCAAATTCAGATTTCAGGTCAATTTCAGACCTCAGTTTTTGACCCGGATTTCTCACGACAGGGCCGGGGTGGTTATCAAATTCAGATTTCAAGTCGAATTTTATTCGATTTCAGACATCAGTTTTTGACCCCGATTTTTCACGACAGGGCCAGGGTGGTTCTCAAATTCTGATTTTCAGATCGATTTTTGGTCGATTTCTGACTGCAGTTTTTGACCCCGATTTTTCACGACAGACCCGTGGTGCTTCTCAAATTCAGATTTCAGGTCAATTTCAGACCACAGTTTTTGACCCCTATTTTTCACGAAGGGGCCGAGGTGGTTCTCAAATTCAGATTTCAGGTCAATTTCAGACCTCAGTTTTTGACCCCGATTTTTCATGACAGGGCCGGGGTGGTTCTCAAAATCAGATTTCAGGTGGAAGTTTAAGCGGTTTCAGACTTCAGTATTTGACCCCGATTTTTCACGACAGGGGGTTCTCAAATTCAGATTTCAGGTCGATTTCTGACTACAGTTTTTGACCCCGATTTTTCACGACAGGGCCAGGGTGGTTCTCAAATTCAGATTTCAAGTCTAATTTTATTCGATTTCAGACTTCAGTTTTTGACCCCGATTTTTCACGACAGGGCCAGGGTGTTTCTCAAATTCAGATTTCAGGTCAATTTCAGACCTCAGTTTTTGACCCCGATTTTTCACGACAGGGGGTTCTCAAATTCAGATTTCAGCTCGATTTCAGGTCAATTTCAGACTTCAGTTTTTGACACCGATTTTTCACGACAGGGCCAGGGTGGTTCTCAAATTCAGATTTCAAGTCGACTTTTATACGATTTCTGACTTCAGTTGTTGACCCCGATTTTTCACGACAGGGCCGTTGTGGTTCTCAAATTCAGATTTCATGTCTAATTTTATTCAATTTTTGAATTCAGTTTTTGACCCCGATTTTTCACGACAGGGGGTTCTCAAATTCAGATTTCAGCTCGATTTCAGGTCAATTTCAGACTTCAGTTTTTGACCCCTATTTTTAACAAAGGGGCTGGGGTGGTTCCCAATTTAGATTTCAGGTCAAATTTTATTTGATTTCAGACTTCAGTTTTTGACCCCTATTTTTCAGGAAGGGGCCGGGGTGGTTCTCAAATTCAGATTTCAGGTCAATTTTTGGTCCATGTCAGACTTCTGTTTTTGACCACGATTTTTCATGACAGGGCCGGGGTGGTTCTCAAATTCAGATTTCTGATCGATTTTTGGTCGATTTCAGACTCCAGCTTTTGACCCCGATTTCTCACGACAGGGCCGGGGTGGTTCTCAACTTCAGATTTCATGTGGAAGTTTATGCGGTTTCAGACTTCAGTATTTGACCCCGATTTCTCACGACAGGGGCGGGTGGTTCTCAAATTCAGATTTCAGCTCGATTTTTGTTCGATTTCAGACTTCAGTTTTTGACCCCGATTTTTCATGACATGGCCGACGTGGTTCTCAAATTCAGATATCAGGTCAATTTCAGACCTCAGTTTTTGACCCCGATTTTTCACGACATGGCCGACGTGGTTCTCAAATTCAGATTTCAGGTCAATTTCAGAACTCAGTTTTTGACCCCGATTTTTCACGACAGGGCCGGGGTGGTTCTCAAATTCTGATTTTCAGCTTGATTTTTGGTCGATTTCTGACTATAGTTCTTGACCCCGATTTTTCACGATAGGGCCGGGGTTGTTCTCAAATTCAGTTTTCAGGTCGATTTCAGACTTCAGTTATTGACCCCGATTTCTCACGACAGGGCCGTGGTGGTTCTCAAATTCTGATTTCAGGTTGATTTTTGGTCAATTTCTGACCACAGTTTTTGACCCCGATTTATCACGACAGGGCCAGGGTGGTTCTCAAATTCAGATTTCTGCTCGATTTCTGACTTCAGTTTTTGACCCCGATTTCTCACGACAGGGCCAGGGAGGTTCTCAAATTCAAATTTTCAGCTCGATTTCAGGTCGATTTCTGACTTCAGTTATTGACCCCGATTTCTCACGACAGGGCTGTGGTGGTTCTCAAATTCTGATTTCAGGTTGATTTTTGGTCAATTTCTGACCACAGTTTTTGACCCCGATTTATCACGACAGGGCCAGGGTGGTTCTCAAATTCAGATTTCTGCTCGATTTCTGACCTCAGTGTTTGACCCCGATTTCTCACGACAGGGCCAGGGAGGTTCTCAAATTCAAATTTTCAGCTCGATTTTTGGTCGATTTCTGACTAAAGTTTTTGACCCCGATTTTTCACGACAGGGCTGGGGTGGTTCTCAATGTCAGATTTCAGGCCGATTTCAGACTTCAGTTTTTGACCAAGATTTTTCACGACATGGCCGACGTGGTTCTCAAATTAAGATTTCAGCTCGATTTTTGGTCGATTTCAGACTTCAGTTTTTGACCCCGATTTTTCATGACATGGCCGACGTGGTTCTCAAATTCAGATATCAGGTCAATTTCAGACCTCAGTTTTTGACCCCGATTTTTCACGACATGGCCGACGTGGTTCTCAAATTCAGATTTCAGGTCAATTTCAGAACTCAGTTTTTGACCCCTATTTTTCACGACATGGCCGTGGTGGTTCTCAAATTCTGATTTTCAGCTCGATTTTTGGTCGATTTCTGACTACAGTTTTTGACCCCGATTCATCACGACCGGGCCAGGCTGGTTCTCAAGTTCAGATTTCAGGTCGAATTTTATTTGATTCCAGACTTCAGTTTTTGACCCTGATTTTTCACGACAGGGCCGGGGTGGTTCTCAAATTCAGATTTCAGGTCGACTTCTGACTTCAGTTTTTGACCCCGATTTTTCACTACAGGTGGTTCTCAAATTCAGATTTCAGCTCGATGGTCAGGTGGTTGTCAAATTCTGAAGTCAAGTCTGATTTTAATCAATTTCAGACCTCAGTTTTTGAACCCTATTTTTCACGAAGGGGCCGGGGTGGTTCTCAAATACGAATTCAGGTCGATTTTTGGTCGATTTCTGACTTCAGTTTTTGACCATGATTTTTCACAACAGGTGGTTGTCAAATTCAGATTTCAGGTCGATTTCAGACTTCAGTTTTTGACCCCGATTTTTCACAACAGGGCTGGAGTGGTTCTCAAATTCAGATTTCAAGTCGACTTTTATTCGATTTCTGACTTCAGTTTTTGACCACGATTTTTCACTACAGGGGGTTGTCAAATTCAGATTTCAGGTCGATTTCAGACTTCAGTTTTTGACCCCGATTTTTCACTACAGGTGGTTCTCAAATTCAGATTTCAGCTCGATTTTTGGTCGATTTCTGAATCCAGTTTTTGACCCCAATATTTCACAACCGGGCCGGGGTGGTTCTCAAATTCAGATTTCAGGCCGATTTCAGACTTCAGTTTTTGACCCCGATTTTTCACGACAGGGCCAGGGTGGTTCTCAAATTCTGATTTTCAGCTCGATTTTTGGTCGATTTCTGACTACAGTTTTTGACCCCGATTTATCACGACATGGCCGACGTGGTTGTCAAATTCAGATTTCAGGTCAATTTCAGACCTCAGTTTTTGACCCCGATTTTTCACGAAGGGGCCGGGGTGGTTCTCAAATTCAGATTTCAGGTCAATTTCAGACCTCAGTTTTTGACCCCGATTTTTCACGACAGGGCCGGGGTGGTTCTCAAATAAATATTTCAGGTCAATTTCAGACAACAGTTATTGACCCCGATTTTTCACGACAGGGCCTGGGTGGTTATCAAATTCAGATTTCAGCTCGATTTTTGGTCGATTTCTGAATCCAGTTTTTGACCCCATATTTTCACAACCGGGCCGGGGTGGTTCTCAAATTCAGATTCCAGGCCGATTTCAGACTTCAGTTTTTGACCCCTATTTTTCACGAAGGGGCCGGGGTGGTAATCAAATTCAGATTTCAAGCCGAATTTTATTCGATTTCAGACATCAGTATTTGACCACGATTTTTCACGACAGGGGGTTCTCAAATTCAGATTTCAGGTCAATTTCAGACCTCAGTTGTTGACCCCTATTTTTCACGACAGGGCCGGGGTGGTTCTCAAATTCAGATTTCTTTTCGATTTCTGACTTCAGTTTTTGACCCGGATTTCTCACGACAGGGCCGGGTTGGTTATCAAATTCAGATTTCAAGTCGAATTTTTTTCGATTTCAGACATCAGTTTTTGACCCCGATTTTTCACGACAGGGCTGGAGTGGTTCTCAAATTCAGATTTCAAGTCGACTTTTATTCGATTTCTGACTTCAGTTTTTGACCACGATTTTTCACTACAGGGGGTTGTCAAATTCAGATTTCAGGTCGATTTCAGACTTCAGTTTTTGACCCCGATTTTTCACGACAGGGCCAGGGTGGTTCTCAAAATCAGATTTCTGCTCGATTTCTGACTTCAGTTTTTGACCCCGATTTATCACGACATGGCCGAGGTGGTTCTCACATTCAGATTTCAGGTCAATTTCAGACTTCAGCTTTTGACCCCGATTTCTCACGACAGGGCCAGGGAGGTTCTCAAATTCAGATTTCATGTGGAAGTTTATGGGGTTTCAGACTTCAGTATTTGACCCCGATTTTTCACGACAGGGCCAGGGTGGTTCTCAAATTCAGATTTCAGGTGGAATTTTATTCGATTTCACACTTCAGCTTTTGACCCAGATTATTCACGACAGCGCCGAGGTGGTTCTCACATTCAGATTTCAGATCAATTTCAGACTTCAGCTTTTGACCCCGATTTTCTCACGACAGGGCCAGGGAGGTTCTCAAATTCAGATTTCATGTGGAAGTTTATGGGGTTTCAGACTTCAGTATTTGACCCCGATTTTTCACGACAGGGCCAGGGTGGTTCTCAAATTCAGATTTCAGGTCAATTTCAGACCTCAGTTTTTGACCCGGATTTCTCACGACAGGGCCGGGGTGGTTATCAAATTCAGATTTCAAGTCGAATTTTATTCGATTTCAGACATCAGTTTTTGACCCCGATTTTTCACGACAGGGCCAGGGTGGTTCTCAAATTCTGATTTTCAGATCGATTTTTGGTCGATTTCTGACTGCAGTTTTTGACCCCGATTTTTCACGACAGACCCGTGGTGCTTCTCAAATTCAGATTTCAGGTCAATTTCAGACCACAGTTTTTGACCCCTATTTTTCACGAAGGGGCCGAGGTGGTTCTCAAATTCAGATTTCAGGTCAATTTCAGACCTCAGTTTTTGACCCCGATTTTTCATGACAGGGCCGGGGTGGTTCTCAAAATCAGATTTCAGGTGGAAGTTTAAGCGGTTTCAGACTTCAGTATTTGACCCCGATTTTTCACGACAGGGGGTTCTCAAATTCAGATTTCAGGTCGATTTCTGACTACAGTTTTTGACCCCGATTTTTCACGACAGGGCCAGGGTGGTTCTCAAATTCAGATTTCAAGTCTAATTTTATTCGATTTCAGACTTCAGTTTTTGACCCCGATTTTTCACGACAGGGCCAGGGTGTTTCTCAAATTCAGATTTCAGGTCAATTTCAGACCTCAGTTTTTGACCCCGATTTTTCACGACAGGGGGTTCTCAAATTCAGATTTCAGCTCGATTTCAGGTCAATTTCAGACTTCAGTTTTTGACACCGATTTTTCACGACAGGGCCAGGGTGGTTCTCAAATTCAGATTTCAAGTCGACTTTTATACGATTTCTGACTTCAGTTGTTGACCCCGATTTTTCACGACAGGGCCGTTGTGGTTCTCAAATTCAGATTTCATGTCTAATTTTATTCAATTTTTGAATTCAGTTTTTGACCCCGATTTTTCACGACAGGGGGTTCTCAAATTCAGATTTCAGCTCGATTTCAGGTCAATTTCAGACTTCAGTTTTTGACCCCTATTTTTAACAAAGGGGCTGGGGTGGTTCCCAATTTAGATTTCAGGTCAAATTTTATTTGATTTCAGACTTCAGTTTTTGACCCCTATTTTTCAGGAAGGGGCCGGGGTGGTTCTCAAATTCAGATTTCAGGTCAATTTTTGGTCCATGTCAGACTTCTGTTTTTGACCACGATTTTTCATGACAGGGCCGGGGTGGTTCTCAAATTCAGATTTCTGATCGATTTTTGGTCGATTTCAGACTCCAGCTTTTGACCCCGATTTCTCACGACAGGGCCGGGGTGGTTCTCAACTTCAGATTTCATGTGGAAGTTTATGCGGTTTCAGACTTCAGTATTTGACCCCGATTTCTCACGACAGGGGCGGGTGGTTCTCAAATTCAGATTTCAGCTCGATTTTTGGTTGATTTCTGACTTCAGGTTTTGACCCCAATTTTTCACGACAGGGCCGTGGTGGTTCTCAAATTCAGATTTCAGGTGGAATTTTATTGAATTTTAGACTTCAGTTTTTGACCCCAATGTTTTCACGACAGGGGGTTCTCAAATTCAAATTTCAGCTCGATTTCAGGTCAATTTCAGACTTCAGTTTTTTACCCCTATTTTTCACGACAGGGCCGGTGTGGTTCTCAAATTCAAATTTCAAGTCGATTTCTGACTACAGTTTTTGACCCCGATTTTTCACGACAGGGCCGAGGTGGTTCTCAAATTCAAATTTCAAGTCGATTTCTGACTACAGTTTTTGACCCCGATTTTTCACGACAGGGCCGAGGTGGTTCTCAAATTCAGATTTCAAGTCAATTTCAGACTTCAGTTTTTGACCCCGATTTTTCACAACAGGGCCGGGGTGCTTCTCCAAATTCAGATTTCAGGTCAAATTTTATTTGATTTCAGACATCAGTTTTTGACCCCTATTTTTCACGAAGGGGCCGGGGTGGTTCTCAAATTCAGATTTCAGGTCAATTTTAGACCTCAGTTTTTGACCCGGATTTTTCACGACAGGGCTGGGGTGGTTCTCAAATTCAGATTTCAGCTCGATTTTTGGTCGTTATCTGACTTCAGTTTTTGACCCCGATATTTTGACCCGATTTCTCATGACAGGTGGTTCTCAAATTCAGATTTCATGTGGAATTTTATTCGATTTCAGACTTCAGTTTTTGACCCCGATCTCTCACGACATGGCCGACGTGGTTCTCATATTCAGATTTCAGGTCAATTTCAGACCTCAGTTTTTGACCCCGATTTTTCACGAAGGGGCCGAGGTGGTTCTCAAATTCAGATTTCAGGTCGATTTCAGACTTCAGTTTTTGACCCCGATTTTTCACGACAGGGCCAGGGTGGTTCTCAAATAAAGATTTCAGGTCGAATTTTATTTGATTTCAGACTTCAGTTTTTGACCCCGATTTTTCACGACAGGGCCGGGGTGGTTCTCAAATTCAGATTTCAGGTCAATTTCAGACCTCAGTTTTTGACCCCTATTTTTCACGAAGGGGCCGAGGTGGTTCTCAAATTCAGATTTCAGGTCGATTTCAGACTTCAGTTTTTGACCCCGATTTTTCACGACAGGGCCGGGGTGGTTCTCAAATTCAGATTTCTGCTCGATTTCTGACCTCAGTTTTTGACCCCGATTTTTCATGACATGGCCGACGTGGTTTATCAAATTCAGATTTCATGTGGAATTTTATTCGATTTCAGTCTTCAGTTTTTGACCCCGATCTCTCACGACATGGCCGACGTGGTTCTCAAATTCAGATTTCAGGTCAATTTCAGACTTCAGTTTTTGACCCCGATTTTTCACGACAGGGCCAGGGTGGTTCTCAAATTCTGATTTTCATCTCGATTTTTGGTCGATTTCTGACTACAGTTTTTGACCCCGATTTATCACGACAGGGCCAGGGTAGTTCTCAAATTCAGATTTCAGGTCGAATTTTATTTGATTTCAGACTTCAGTTTTTGACCCTGATTTTTCACGACAGGGGGTTCTCAAATTCAGATTTCAGGTCGATTTCAGACTTCAGTTTTTGACCCCGATTTTTCACGACAGGGCCGGGGTGGTTCTCAAATTCAGATTTAAGGTGGAAGTTTATGCGGTTTCAGACTTCAGTATTTAACCCCGATTTATCACGACAGGGCCGGGGTGGTTCTCAAATTCAGATTTCAGGTGGAAGTTTATGCAGTTTTCAATAATAACTAAGTCCTGGCAAGATAACTCGCGGAAGATAAACTTCCTAAATAGGAAAATCTCGAATAAAGGAGAGACAAAAAACACACTAGAAACAGGGAAGATCCTAAAACATAAATCGCTCCCGAAGGAGGAAAACAAAAGCTAGACTAAAAATCAAAACGCTCCTGAAGGAGGAAAACCAAAACTACTGATCAACGGGACAAAAGAAAAAGGCTCACCTAAAAAGGAGGCTCTACAACTATCTAATACTTATTAAACACAAAATCGCTCCAAAAGGGAGGAAAGAAAAGAGTTTACAAAATAACACAAAATCGATGCTAAACTAGAAAACTTTAACAAACGAAAAATCACTCTCAAAGGAGGAAACAGAAAACAACTTACGTGGCGTAACAAAAAACTCTTGGCAAAACTGACTATGACTGTGGATAAGGGCTTAGGTGCACGGACAAGGACGAAACACTTTGGCAAAAGACAAAGGGGAGACGCAGACTATAAGCCCATGAGGGTAGTGGGGAACAGGTGGAAACAATCAGGGATCAGGGGAGACAATCAGACCGGTGACACATGAGGAAGGGCAAGTGACCTGAAACGAGAGGAGAGTTAGGTTTCAAAATAAAACAGGAAGTTACGAGACAAAAATCCAAGACAAGACAAACCTCACCGCGGTGTGACAGGGACAACTAATGACAAGTACTTTGTGAAGTCATGGTCTAGAATGTTGAGGTACATTTGATGCATATTGTAGTGACTACGTATGATATCACTTTGTGATGTCATGGCCTGGAATGTTGGGGTACATTTTGTGCATGCTGTAGGGACTACTAATGACAAGTATGTTGTGATGTCATGCTCTGGAATGTTGAGATACTTTTGATGCATGCTGTAGTGACTACTAATGAAATCATTTCATGATGTGATTCTCTGGAATGTTGGGATACATCTAATGCATACTGTAGAGTCTTCTAATGAAAAGTACTTTGTGATGTCATGGTCTAGAATGTTGAGATACCATCAATGCATGCTGTAGGGACTACTAATGACAAGTACATTGTTAGGTCATGGTCTAGAATGTTGGAATATCTTTGATGCATGCTGTAGTGACTTTTAATGATTTTACTTTGTGATGTCATGCTCTAGAATGTTGGGATACATCTGATGCATACTGTAGAGATATCTAATGACAAGTACTTTGTGATGTCATGGTCTAGAATGTTGGGATACATTTGATGCATGCTGTAGTGACTACGCATGATATCACTTTGTGATGTCATGGTCTAGAATGTTAGAGTATCATTGATACATGCTGTTGGGACTAATGATGACCAGTACTTTGTGAGGTCATGGCCTATAATGTGGAGTTACTTTTGATGCATGCTGTACTGACGACTAATGTCATCATTTTATGATGTAATGCTCTAGAATGTTGGGATACATTTGATGCATGCTGTAGGGACTATTAATGATATTGCTTTGTAATGTAATGCTCTAGAATGTTGAGGCACATTTAATGCATGCTGTAGGGAGAATTAATGACAAGTACTATGTAAAGTCATGGTCTAGAATGTTGAGGTACATTTGATGCATATTGTAGTGACTATGCATGATATCATTTTGTGATGTCATGGTCTAGAATGTTGGAGTACCTTTCATGCATGCTGGAGGGACTATTAATGATATTACTTTGTGATGTCATGCTCTGGAATGTTGGAGTACATTTGATGCATGCTGTAGGGACTACTAATGACAAGTATGTCGTAATGTCATGCTCTGGAATGTTGAGATACTTTAATGCATGCAGTAGTGACTACTAATGATTTCATTTTATGATGTAATGCTCTGGAATATTGGGATACATCTGATGCATATTGTAGGTACTTCTAATGACAAGTACTTTGTGATGTCATGGTCTAGAATGTTGGGATACATTTGATGCATGCTGTAGGGACTACTAATGAAGAGTACTTTGTGAGGTCACGGTCTAGAATGTTGGAGTAGCTTTCATGCATGCTGTCGTTAGTATTCATGAAAAGTACTTTTGTGTTGTGGTCGGCTACAGCGATGCTGAATCATTTTCTTCACACTTGACAATCACTTTCAATGTCCTTATATTGCACCCTAGGCAGTACACTTTGTGATGTCATGGTCTAGAATGTTAGAATACCTTTGATGCATGCTGTAGTGACTATTAATGATTTTACTTCGTGATGTCATGCTCTAGAATGTTGGGATATATCCGATGCATACTGTAGAGACTTCTAATGACAAGTACTTTGTGATGTCATGCTCTAGAATGTCGGGGTACATTTGGTGCATGCTGTAGGGACTACTAATGACAAGTACTTTGTGAGATCATGGTCTAGAATGTTGGAGTCCTTTGATACATCTTTGATACATGCTGTAGGGACTACTAATGACAAGTACTTTGTGATGTCATGGTTTAAAATGTTGGAGTCCTTTGATACATGCTGTAGGGACAACTAATGACAAGTACTTTGTGATGTCATGGTCTAGAATGTTGGAGTATCATTGATACATGATGTAGGGACTAATGATGACCAGTACTTTGTGAGGTCATGGCCTAGAATGTTGAGTTACTTTTGATGCAAGCTGTACTGACAACTAATGTCATCATTTTATGATGCAATGCTCTAGAATGTTGGGATACATTTGATGCATGCTATAGTGACTATTAATGATATTACTTTGTGATGTCATGCTCTGGAATGTTGGGGTACATTTTGTGCAAGCTGTAGGGACTACTAATGACAAGTATTTTGTGAGGACATCGTCTAGAATGTTGGACTACCTTTGATGCAAGCTGTAGGGACTACTCATCACAAGTACTTTGTGATGTCATGGTCTAGAATGTTAGAGTATCATTGATACATGCTGTTGGGACTAATGATGACCAGTACTTTGTGAGGTCATGGTCTAGAATGTTGGAGTCCTTTGATACATGCTGTAGAGACAACTAATGACAAGTACTTTGTGATGTCATGGTCTAGACCGTTGGAGTCCCTTGATGCATGCTGTATGGATTATTAATTATATTACTTTGTAATGTCATGCTCTAGAATGTTGTATGACATTTGATGCATGCTGTAGGGACTCCTACTGACAAGTACTTTGTGATGTCATGCTCTAGAATGTTGGGATACATTCGATGCAAGCTGTGGTGACTCCTAATGATTTCACTTTGTGATGTCATGCTCTGGAATGTTGGGGTACATTTTGTGCAAGCTGTAGGGACTACTAATGACAAGTACTTTGTGAGGACATCATCTAGAATGTTGGACTACCTTTGATGCATGCTGTAGGGACTACTAATGACCAGTACTTTGTGAGGTCATGGTCTACAATGTTGGAGTACCTTTGATGCATGCTGTAGTGACTATTAATGATTTTACTTTGTGATGTCATGCTCTAGAATGTTGGGATACAACTGATGCATACTGTAGGGACAACTAATGACAAGTACTTTGTGATGTCATGGTCTAGAATGTTGGAGTATCATTGATACATGCTGTAGGGACTAATGATGACCAGTACTTTGTGAGGTCATGGCCTAGAATGTTGAGTTACTTTTGATGCAAGCTGTACTGACTACTAATGTCATCATTTTATGATGTAATGCTCTAGAATGTTGGGATACATTTGATGCATGCTATAGGGACTATTAATGATATTACTTTGTGATGTCATGCTATGGAATGTTGGGGTACATTTTGTGCAAGCTGTAGGGACTACTAATGACCAGTACTTTGTGAGGTCATGGTCTACAATGTTGGAGTACCTTTGATGCATGCTGTAGTGACTATTAATGATTTTACTTTGTGATGTCATGCTCTAGAATGTTGGGATACATCTGATGCATACTGTAGAGACTTCTAATGACAAGTACTTTGTGATGTCATGCTCTGGAATGTTGGGGTACCTTTGATGCATGCTGTAGTGACTATTAATGATTTTAATTTGTGATGTCATGCTCTAGAATGTTGGAGTAGCTTTGATGCATAGTGTAGGGACTGTTAATGACAAGTACTTTGTGATGTCATGCTCTGGAATGTTGGGGTACATTTGATGCATGCTGTAGGGACTACTTATGACATGTATGTTGTAATGTCATGCTCTGGAATGTTGAGATATTTTTGATGCATGCTCTACTGACTACTAATGATATAATTTTATGATGTAATACTCTGGAATGTTGGGATACATCTGATGCATACTGTAGAGACTTCTAATGACAAGTACTTTGTGATGTCAAGGTCTAGAATGTTGGGATACATTTGATGCATGCTGTAGTGGCTACGCATGACAAGTACTTTGTGAGGTCATGGTCCAGAATGTTGGAGTTCCTTTGATGCATGCTGTAGTGACTATGCATGATATCACTTTGTGATGTCATGATCTAGAATGTTGGGATACATATGATGCATGCTGTAGTGACTATGCATGATATCACTTTGTGATGTCATGCTCTGGATTGTTAGGGTCCATTTGGTGCATGCTGTGGTGACTATTAATGATATCACTTTGCAATGAGACGTTCGACAATGTTGGGATACATTCGATGCATGCTGTAATGACACCTAATGATATCATTTTGTGATGTAAAGCTCTGGAATGTTGGGATACATCTGATGCATAATCTAGAGACTTCTAATGACAAGTACTTTGTGATGTCATGGTCTAGAATGTTGGGATACATTTGATGCATGCTGTAGTGACTATGCGTGATATTACTTTGTGATGTCATGCTCTGGATTGTTGGGGTACATTTGGTGCATGCTGTAGGGACTACTCATCAGAAGTACTTTGTGATGTCATGCTCTAGAATGTTGGGGTACATTTGAAGTGTTCGGTAGTAACTACTAATGATATTACTTTGTGATGTCATGGCATAGAATGTTGGAGTACCTTTAATGCATACTGTAGGGACTACTAATGACCAGTACTTTGTGATGTCATGGTCTAGAATGTTGGGGTACCTTTGATGCATGCTGTAGGGACTATTAATGATATTACTTTGTGATGTCATGCCCTAGAATGTTGGGGTACATTTGATGCATACTGTAGGGACTACTAATGACAAGTACTTTGTGAAGTCATGGTCTAGAATGTTGAGGTACATTTGATGCATATTGTAGTGACTACGCATAATATCACTTTGTGATGTCATGGCCTGGAATGTTGGGGTACATTTTGTGCATGCTGTAGGGACTACTAATGACAAGTATGTTCTGTTGTCATGCTCTGGAATGTTGAGATATTTTTGATGCATACTGTACTGACTACTAATGATATAATTTTATGATGTAATGCTCTGCAATGTTGGGTTACATCTGATGCATACTGTAAAGACTTATAATGACAAGTTCTTTGTGATGTCATGCTCTAGAATGTTGGGATACATTTGATGCATGCTGTAGGGATTATTAATGATATTACTTTGTGATGTCATGCTCTGGAATGTTGGGGTACATTTTGTGCAAGCTGTAGGGACTACTCATCACAAGTACTTTGTGATGTCATGCTCTAGAATGTTGGGGTACCTTTGATGCATGCTGTAGGGACTACTAATGATATTGCTTCGTGATGTCATGGTCTAGAATATTGGGATACATTTGATGCATGCTCAAGGGGACTATTAATGATGTTACGTTGTGATGTCATGCTCTGGAATGTTGAGATATTTTTGATGCATGCTGTACTGACTACTTATGATATAATTTTATGATGTAATGCTCTGAAATGTTGGGATACATCTGATGCATACTGTAGAGACTTCTAATGACAAGTACTTTGTGATGTCATGGTCTAGAATGTTGGGATACTTTTGAAGCATGCTGTAGGGATTATTAATGATATTACTTTGTGATGCCATGCTCTGGAATGTTGGGGTACATGTTGTGCAAGCTGTAGGGACTACTAATGACAAGTATTTAGTGAGGACATCGTCTAGAATGTTGGAGTACCTTTGATGCATGCTGTAGGGACTACTAATGACCAGTACTTTGTGAGGTCATGGTCTACAATGTTGGAGTACCTTTGATGCATGCTGTAGGGACTACTAATGACCAGTACTTTGTGAGGTCATGGCCTAGAATGTTGGAGTACCTTTGATACATGCTGTAGGGACTACTAATGATTTCATTATATGATGTAATGCTCTGGAATGTGGGGATACATCTGATGCATACTGTAGAGACTTCTAATGACAAGTACTTTGTGATATCATGGTCTAGAATGTTGAGGTACATTTGATGCATGCTGTAGAGACTTCTAATGACAAGTACTTTGTGATGTCATGGTTTAGAATGTTCGGATACATTTGATGCATGCTGTAGGGACTACGCATGATATCACTTTGTGATGTCATGCTCTGGAATGTTGAGATACATTTGGTGCATGCTGTAGGGACTACTAATGACAAGTACTTTGTGAGGTCATGGTCTAGAATGTTGGAGTACCTTTGATGCATGCAGTAGGGTCTACTTATGATATTGCTTTGTGATGTCATGGTCTAGAATGTTGGAGTACCTTTGATACATGCTGTAGGGACTACTAATGACCAGTACTTTGTGAGGTCATGGTCTGGAATGTTGGAGTACATTTGATGCATGCTGTAGGGACTACTAATGATAAGTACGTTGTGATGTCATGCTCTGGAATGTTGAGATAGTTTAATACATGCTGTAGTGACTCCTAATTATATCTCTTTGTGATTTCATGGTCTTGAATGTTGGAGTACCTTTGATGCATGATGTAGGGACTACTAATGACAAGTTCCTTGTGATGTCATGCTCTAGAATGTTGGGATACATTCGTTGCATGCTGCAGTGCCTCCTAATGATGTCACTTTGTGAGGTCATGGTCTAGAATGTTGGAGTACATTTGATGCATGCTGTAGGGACTACTAATGATAAGTACGTTGTGATGTCATGCTCTGGAATGTTGAGATAGTTTAATACAGTCTGTAGTGACTACTAATGATTTCATTATATGATGTAATGCTCTGGAATGTGGGGATACATCTGACGCATACTGTAGAGACTTCTAATGACAAGTAGTTTGTGAGATCATGGTCTAGAAAGTTGGAGTCCTTTGATGCATGCTGTAGGGACTACTAATGACAAGTACTTTGTGATGTCATGGTCTAGAATGTTGAAGTACCTTTCATACATGTTGTATGGACTACTAATGACCAGTACTTTGTGAGGTCATGGTCTAGAATGCTGGAGTCCTTTGATGCATGCTGTAGGGACTACTAATGACAAGTACTTTGTGATGTCATGGTCTAGAATGTTGAAGTACCTTTCATACATGTTGTATGGACTACTAATGACCAGTACTTTGTGATGTCATTGTCTAGAATGTTGAGGTACATTTGATGCATGCTGTAGTGACTACTAATGACAAGTAACTTGTGATGTCATGGTCTAGAATGTTGGGATATGTTTGATGCATGCTGTAGGGACTACTAATGATATTGCTTTGTGATGTCATGGTCTAGAATGTTGGGACACATTTGATGCATGCTGTAGGGACTATTAATGATATTACGTTGTGATGTCATGCTCTGGAATGTTGAGATATTTTTGATGCATGCTGTACTGACTACTAATGTTATCATTTTATGATGTAATGCGCTGGAATGTTGGGATACATCTGATGCATACAGTAGAGACTTCTAATGACAAGTACTTTGTGATGTCATGGTCTAGAACAGAGGTCACTAACTGGCGGACCGTGGTCCGGGTCCGGACCCAGAAGCTGTCCCATACGGACCCAGACCTACAGCCAAAAACAGAAGGATTATGATTCAAAACCTGACGGGGCGCTTCTATTTTAAGCGGCGCAGCTTTTGTAGTCTTTACGGTAGTGGTTTAGTGGATGAAACGTACAGACCAATTACATGCAAGTTAAGCCATCCCACGTGATACTACTCAGCCGATCAAGTCTGTGCATTCCAGGCAGTAAACACTGTGACTTTACAGCGCAGACAGAGAAAGACGGAGTAAGACGGAGACAAACGGAGAAAGGGAGAAATAGAGACGACTGTGCCGGAGAAAGTTGAGAAAAAGACGGAGAAAGGGAGAGATAGAGACTACTGCGCTTGAGACAAGCTAGAGCTCAATTCTCTCACTGAGCAAAAAAAGTGGGAGAGTTGAATATAAGAGGGTAAGAAAATGAACCTCTACAACTGTTCAATTGTAAAAATGTGTTGAGATTTATTATCTGCAAAATTGGTTGAGACTGTTGAGTCGAGATGTTAAACAGAAAAGGGGGAATTCAAACTTTTCCTTCCTTTATTTTATTTTTCTGAAGTTAAGCACTTTATTTGAACAGCTCGATTTTTGGTTGATTTCTGACTTCAGTTTTTGACCCCGATTTTTCACGACAGGGCCAGGGTGGTTCTCAAATTCAGATTTCACGTGGAATTTTATTTGATTTCTGACTACAGTTTTTGACCCCGATTTCTCACGACGGCCGGGGTGGTTCTCAAATTCAGATTTCAGGTCAATTTCAGACCTGAGTTTTTGACCCCTATTTTTCACGAAGGGGCCGGGGTGGTTCTCAAATTCAGATTTCAGGTCAATTTCAGACTTCAGTTTTTGACCCCGATTTTTCACGACAGGGCCGGGGTGGTTCTCAAATTCTGATTTTCAGCTCGATTTTTGGTCGATTTCTGACTTCAGCTTTTGACCCCTATTTTTCACGAAGGGGCCGGGGTGGTTCTCAAATACAGATTTCAAGTCGAATTTTATCCGATTTCAGACTTGAGTGTTTGACCCCTATTTTTCACGAAGGGGCCGGGGTGGTTCTCAAATTCAGATTTCAGGTCAATTTCAGACTTCAGTTTTTGACCCCGATTTTTCACGACAGGGCTGGGGTGTTTCTCAAATTCAGATTTCAGCTCGATTTTTGGTCGATTTCTGCACTGCAAAAACAGCCCTTCTAGAAAGAAGCAAAAAATTCTCATATTCAATCAAATCATCCTATATCAAGCAAAAAAATCTGCCAATGGGGTAAGCTTTTTTTGCTTGACAAGATTTCTTAAAATAAGCCCAAAATTCTTGGCTCTGAAAGACTAAAATGAGACTTTAAACTAGACAGAAAATCTTAAATTAACCCGAATTCTTCTAAAACAAGCAATGAAAAAAACACTAATTTAAGATGAAGTTACTTAAAATTAGAATTTAAGTCTCTTGACTAAATTAAATGTAAGAATTGACACCTTAATCTGGGATTGATAATGAGCATAAAAGTAGTTAAAATAAGACATAATTTCTTAAAACAGCATAACAAATATAAGTGATGTTGTCTTAAATCAAGACACCAAAACTTTCTCATTTAATATTTTTTTATTAACTTTGCAATACAATTGCTCAACTCAACATCCAAAAAAGGACGACTTCCACATTCCAGAGCTATCGTAATCTAATAGATTGAAAAGCCAGTTTTGATTTGAACCTCACTATCAAAAAAAACCATCAGTTATTGTAGCAGCATACTACAGCAATAAACACCATGTTGCAGCTGCTTTGCAGCATATTATCCCACAGGAAAGGTTTTCAATCTCACCAACAAATGTGTCTAACTGTGATGAACTTTTTTTTTAAACAGAACATCAACTTTCTTTGAAAGTCTTACAACAGGAAGAGTGGGGCAGAGTGATGGACAAAGGGACTCACTCACTGAATGACTTCCACTCACCCATCGCTTTTTTGTAGTGAGGGGTCAAATCCTGCTCATGAATTGAATCTTGAAGTACCTCTGTCTGCAGTACTGACAGTAGTGTAGAAATGCACTTGGGGTATGTCATGTGCAGGGCATAGTAATATGCCATGACGTAGAGAAGTCCCTCATTAAGTCTGTCCATGGTGAAGGTGGTCACAGGTGTTTTTCCGATGGCGATCATGCAGTTGTCCTCAGAAACGAGCAGAACCGGAGAAGACAGGGGTCGCTGCTGCATGAAACCATTAGGATCCTCAGAAGTCTAGATGACACAAATAAATCAAGAAGATTAGAAAAAACATTGCAAGTAACATAAACTTAAGACCTGGACTAGGACATTAGTGAAATCATATTGTACTTTAAAACACACAGTCACAGTAACCCCTCAGCATTAAGCCCACTGCAAATGCTGAATGCACAGCTAGTTCCAATGATGTTAGTACTACATTAAGTACACTATGGAAAACACTTCCCCTTTGGAGCTTTTGAAATGATAAAAGTTTATCTCAAAGTAACTAAACCTAATATAAAATGTATGCCTGAAAAACTGTAACATATATTATGAAATGTTTCAGTAAGTCTGTAAATCTCACCGCTAGGACATGGAAAAGAGCCTCGCTGCTTGAGCCCAGTTTCTTTGGTGGCAAAGTGCTGGACAGAAAGAGCAGTGGCAGGGCTCTGAAGACAGATGTGATATGCTCCACTGGTTTAATGGAAAAGGGACAATACAAGGTGGTACCATAAATAACTTTAACATAACAAATAATTACGAGACATTATTATATAAAATGAACAAGTCAATGTATTGTGACTTCACCTCCATTCAAAGTTTTAGGAGGCTTCATGGCCTTCTTCATCACTCCATAAAACTGGACCTTTGAATAGAAGGTTTTCCATCTGTTCTGCATCTCTGATATGTACTGGGAGTTGGTCGGTTGGATGATTCGCTGCAGCTCATCCAGCACCTGAAAAATAGATTCAGATAAAGAAAAAAAAAACTGAAAAAAAGTACATTCTGATGACTTCAAAAAAAAACCCAACAACATTACTTACGTGATCCAGTTCTCTGAAACAAGGGTAAGCCTCTAGAATCTTTGTTGCTCTGTCTTGCTCATTTAAAACATCAGAGGTGATGAAGCGTCTTCGAGACTCAAATTCCATGTTCAGCAAATGAGTTACCGCAGCTTTGTTTGGCTTTTTGGACTTGTACATTTCTTGGAGGGTCTTGTAGTGTCTTGCTTGGATTTTCTGGCTGTCCATGATGTCAACTGAACAAGCTGAAGACATTACAGGAACGTTATGGTGGAAAGGGGACATGAGATTTCCAAACTAACAAGTAAAACTGACAAATTAAATGTAATACAATACATACATTCTTCATCACTGCTGTTCCGGTTCTGCGCTGGGGTGCTGGTTCTAGGTGACAGATCTACTGGGATGCCCATGGGACTAACAGGTGACCGTTCCAGAATAATGGTGGATGTACTGGAATCTCCATCATAGTCAGTAGTTGCAACGTCTGAACTGACTTCTTGTCGTGGTTTCTTGGAAGGAGGACCTTTGGCCTTCTTTGGACTTCTGACATTTGAGAGTCTCTTCATGAGCTTTTTGGCAACATGCTCCTGCGAGGCATACATAGTTAACATAAAAAAAAATGACAATAGGCTCAATCTTTCTTATATTCTAATTATAGCTTTCGGCAATGTCTTGCTCCATTTGAACTTTCTGTCACGATTTAGCACTGTATGAACAGAAATCTCAGTATTAACATCATACCAGCAACAAGCAAAAGTGACAAAATCTACTCACCCACTCATTGTTTGATGACCTGTCTTTTATCATTGGATAGTAATCCACCAGTCGCTTTGCCATGGCATTCACCTCATGTTTGGTGGGGTATCTGGAGTCCTCTGTGGCTCTTGCGATGGAGATCATGTTAGTCATAGTGTTTCTTATGAGTCGGCAGAAGAGCTCCTTGGATAGGGTCACATTGTGCTCGGTCCCCAGCCGTTTCTGTTCAAAGTAGGAGCGTCGCACCTGTTCAAGCTCACTGTCTGTGAAGACTATGTATTCTGGGTTTGACATAGTCACAAATTTAGAAGTATTGGCCTCCTCTTTTGAAAGGTCACTGCCTCCAGTGGGGGGTGATTGCTGAATTTCGGGAGCAGTATCCACCTAAAACACATTACACAAACATTTATTGAGTAACTTTGTCATAGTATGTTCTTACTTGTTAGTTTAAGCATTATCATTTTGGGGATTAAAAAAGCACTTTTTTATTTTATATCCACTGTTGAAATGGACTCAAAGCAGAAATGTCTAAACTAATGACATATTTATGTATATGAACCAGATTTAAACTGTGATATTGGAAAAATGTTGTACTGTTAAACAGTTCTGTTGTACTGTGAAAGACAAACCTGACCTTTTCATCTTTATTTACAACAAGCCATATAGCCCGCCGCCTCAAGAAATTTTCAGGACCAGGAAAGAGGTCTTTGATGTCGTCTCGGGAAAGCGAGGGGAGTAAGTCTTCTCCAATATTAGCAGCTGGAATATAGAACAGTTACAGTCAGGGCCAAGAAACAAAGGTTATCATTGAATTCCCTCAGATTTTAACATAGCAGGTGAGGACATTTTGCCAACAGCCCTTGTACAATAAGCACTGTTTGGACATTTTACAAATTTTTCCTATTTTTACTTAAAGAGCAGTGAGTGAATTTGACAGCATTTATAAATTACCGGTACATATATTGAAGCCATGCAAACTACAGTAAGAGTGACAATAGAGCCTTGCTAGATAAAATGCATTCACATTTCATGTCAGTTAATATATTTTGTAAAGCTTGATAGACAATTGGCACCACAAATGGCACCTTTAAACAAATGCGTTGGCATACAGATTAAACTCAGGCGCCTTGTACTGATAGTGCGGGGGGGGGGGGGGGTTGCCAAGGTAACAAACACCGAGTCAGTGGCAAGACTTGAACCGGGGTCCTGTGCGCGCAAAAGAGCTCCAACGGCTCCGGCTCCTGCCTGGGCATGTGCACTGCTTAATCAATTAACCCTTAACGTTTTACAACCAGGTGTTGCTGTTTTTTCAGCATTTACAGCCCCTAATATTAACAAAATGGACCCAAAGCTTAATTAGACTTAACCTATTTCTAGATGGGAATTATAATGCAACACCAGCCGGTTTTTTGATGTAGATTAGCTGCTAAACTTTAGCCCATTAGCAAATCCACGAATCGTTAAGATAGGTAAACAACGCCAGCACAACATAAAAGTAACCCCTGTAGCATACCTCTGAGTGTGGCAATTGCAACCTCGTCCAGTTTGTCCATCTTTTGACTCTGATATCCACAATCGACGTTTGAGAATAATACATTTTGAGCAGCAGCAGGTGACCTCCGGAATAGGCCTAATTCAAATTGCAACGGACTCCAAGCGGAGAAAAAAAAAAAAAAAAAGCGCGACAGGGTGGATTGTACCATCTTCCAAGAGGGAGCGGGGGTGGGCACTCAGCCTAAATGAGTTTATTTTGCATTTATACAAATTATATTAATCTAAATAAGTTCATATTACTTTATAATTATTAAAATCGAGTCACACTCATGTGATAATTGATAAATGGCAAGTCGTTTCTGCCGTCATAAGACACTGAATTATGGTACGTACCTTTATCACGTGACGTATCACCAGGTCATGGTTCAGACGGTTCAGACAGAGCAGGGGCAAACGCAGGTCGGACTCCAGCTAGTTAACTCAGGCTAAAAACGGGGGAAATGATTTGGCGCTGTGTTATTTGCTTTGTGTTCGTGGCTCTCACTCTCAAATCTTTATTGAGTCATATTAATACTGCTCATAGTCGCAGTCCAGATTTTCGCGTTGTTTGTGGAATTGATGGATGCACCAAAGAGTATCGAGTCTACAACTCACTATGGTATCACATTAGAAGAAACCACCACGAACACCTGGAAAGTGGCAGCAGCAACTCACGGAGAGAGAGGTCAACAGCAAGCCCGGAAGCCTCTTCAGCGGTGAATGCGTGGGCATGCAGGCCAGCTGATGCGACGGTGCAAAACAGAGAGCATCAAACGGATGAAGCAGTGGTGGAAAACAGGGTGCAAGATGTAATGACTGTTGGGTCATGTCCTGCTGTAGACTCTTCTGCATCATGTCAGTCAGAGGTAAGTCTGTTGTTTCCTTCATTACACAGCTAAGCTTTATTATCAATCTTTTTGTTTATGTCTCACCATTTCAAAACAAATCTCAACTGGATTGTCATAAAATGCTATTTTATCACTGCATATCAGTGTTTGTGGCAACAGTGTGTTTTATTATACGTTCTTTTTTTCCTTTTTTTTTTTTTTAAGGATGACATCAGGCGTAACACTCTGACCAGACAAGCTACTGCTATTATGTTGACTGCAAGAGAAAAACACCATCTTTCACAGGTTTGTCTACATACAACATTATTACATTCATTTCATCTGTGGCTCTGTTGATTATCTGCATGTCAAATCCAAGTCAGTTTACAGTTACCTAATTAGTCTCCCTTAGCTGCAACTTAACTTGTATCTCCATGAGATTTCATTTTTAATAATGCCTTGTATTTGCTCTCTGCTATCTAGTTAGGATAATTTCGAATTTTGAATTTACTTTTAATAATGCCTTATCAATTCGTTGAAAAGCATCATTGTATTGATGTTACTCTTATTAATATTTTTATTATTTATAAAAGAGATTGTGTGCTAAACAATTTTAAAACTGGACTGTTTGGATTTAATTTGCTCTTCTTTCTTGACTGTTTTTCAGAGAGGTGTGAATGATGTCTTGGCTGCAATGCAGCAATATCAAGCCCTGTTGGTGACTAATCTGAGGAGTCAGCTACAAACTGTATTCCAGCAACATCAAGGAAGTGAACTTGAAAAGGAAGCGATGGCAGTATTCGACCGGATTGAGGATCCATTTTCCTCTGTTGCAACAACATACAGGCAGGACAACGTGATTAAGGAAAATTTCAATTTTGTGGAGTCAGAGGAGGTTTCTGTTGGGTATACTGCCTGCTTGAAGAAAAAAGGGACAAAAAGGGTCCTCTCCACAATAACCAAATGTTTTCATTACGTACCTCTGATTAAAAGTTTAGAACAGTTATTGTCCCATCCAAAAGTTTTAGAAATGATAGATCAGCCGCAAAAATACAGAAGTGGTGGTTATCTGTATGACATCATAGATGGAGAGCTCATGAAATCACACCCTTTATTTTCCGCCCGGCCCTCTGCTTTACAGATAATCATTTACTCAGACGAAATTGAAATCTGCAATCCACTTGGATCTCATGCTTCCAAGAATAAGTTACTAATGTTTTATTATACATTAGGAAACATTGATCCAAAATATAGATCAAAACTCGCTGCAATTCGTCTACTTGCTATTGCAAAGAAGAGAGAGTTGTCTGATTGTGGAGTGGATGGAATTTTGGGCAGGTTGTATGAGGACTTGGAAATGCTATATGATGGTGTTAATATTCAAACTGCGAATGGTGAACGTGAAATATTTGGAGCATTAGTTTCGATATGTGGAGACACCTTAGCACAACATGAGCTTTGTGGATTTAAAGAGGGTGTTGGTTTCGCCTATAGTAAGTGCCGGCAGTGTGAATGTTCGTTTGAGGACATGCAAATGTATTTTGACGAAGACAACTTTGAGCTAAGGACACTAGAAAAACATGTTCGACAGTGTAGTGACATTGAGAAGTTAAATACTGAGTATCTTAGAAACAGTTTAAAGACTACATTTGGCATTAACAGAAGAAGCAAGCTGGTAGAATTTCCGGCCTTTAACTTGATTGAACAAACACCTCAGGATTTGATGCATATAATTGTTGAAGGCATTGCTCCATTATAAATAAAGTGTGTGTTAAAACAGTTAGTTCTTTTAGGTCAACTAGACTTGGATGTTCTCAATACTGCATTAACTGGATTTCCCTACTCTCCACTTGATGTCAGAGACAAACCAAGCCCCATAGCTTACAGCACATTAGCTTCAAGTGATAATAAATTGAAGCAATCCTCAGGCCAAATGATTGTTCTACTAAAGATATTGCCATTCCTTATTGATACAGCTAAAGATACTGAATACTACAAAATAATTCTTGAACTCATAGAAATTGTTAAAATTTTGTTTGCTCCTGTCATTGGTCTACAGACAATTAGCAAGTTGAAAAGACTAATTGAACAGCATTTAAAACATATGAAAAGTCTTTTCCCTGATAACAACATTACCCCAAAAATGCATTATTTGATTCATGCTCCAACGCAGATAAAACTCCTGGGACCAATGGTCCGTCACATGTGCATGAGATTTGAATCAAAACATTGTTTTTTCAAACAGTGGGCCTCAATACTACATTTTCGAAACGTTTGCAAGTCTTTAATAAGGCATAATCAAATGTATGAATGTTGTCAAAATGTAAGTCATTCTGAACACCCAATTTTTTTAACGAGTGTGCGTTGGGACCAACTTCAGAAATATGCAACATGTCGTATTTGAAAGAAAAAACAAGGGCTTTCCTTGGAACTGATGACATAGACAATGCAGTGTCTGTTAAATGGATTAATCTAAATGGTAATAAATATATACGGGAGAAGACATTACTTGTAACTGCTGTTAATTCCAATGATTTACCTGAGTTTGGACTTGTGAGCAATATCTATGTAATTAACTCATCATTATATTGTTTTGAGTTGCAGCAGCATAGTACTGTTCGCTATGATGGAAATTACATGGCATATACAATAGAGAATCCAAACATGGCACAAGCAACTGAACTCATAGCATCTGATAATCTGGTAGATTTCACTCCATATTATAGTTATACTCACAAGGATGTGACATATGTCCCTACAAAATATTATCTGGGAGATGTGCTTGGGCTACACAGAGCCTCATCTGATGGACTGTAAAAGGCGCACTGTTTAATGTGTTTGCCACAAACTGTGCTTCTTGACCGTCAATTTTGTTGTTTCATGATTCTTTCTTCTTCAGATGAACAATCAATTAGCAGTCAGATGCCGATGCTGCAGGATACTGCATGTTCTTTTGTGATTCAGGATGCAATTGAGTCAAGGGTCATATCATTTTGGCCATTTTTTCATTTTGTTTTGTTTATAGGCCATGCAGTTTTCATTCAGCATGGTTATTTGTATTATGTTGTGTGTTGTATAGACCAGTCTGCTGTCATCTTAATATGTTAGATATGAAGCGGCAGGTTCTGCCCTGCAATGAAAATAATAATAATAATAATAATAATAAAAATAAAAGAAAACCTTTAATTGTCCTTGTTTCATGGCATTCTTAAATTGAGAAGTTGTGCAAATGGTCTTACTCTTAAAATAAGGCAAATAATCTTGTCACTGCACTGGGTTTTATTGTAAAACATTTTTATACTCTGTTTCTGGTTCATTCTAGCTCAAAATTAGCTGGTATATCTTATCAAGAAAAAGTAAGGCATACTTTCTTAAAATTAGATAATTTTTCTAATCAAAACATGCTTGACAAGATTAATATTCTTTTTGGGCAAAAAATAAGACATATTTTCTTGATACAAGGCTTTTTTTACTTTCTTGAAATTCCTTTTTTGCAGTGTGACTACCGTTTTTGACCCTGATTTTTCACGACAGGGACGGGGTGGTTCTCAAATTCAGATTTCAGGTCAATTTCAGACCTCAGTTTTTGACCCTGATTTTCCACGACAGGGCCGGGGTGGATCTCAAATTCAGATTTCAAGTTGAGTTTTATTCGATTTCTGACTTCAGTTTTTGACCCCGATTTTTCACGACAGGGCCGGGGTGGTTCTCAAATTCAGATTTTGAGCTTGAATTTTGGTCGATTTCTGACGAAAGTTTTTGACCCCTATTTTTCACGACAGGGCCGGCGTGGTTCTCAAATTCAGATTTCAGGTCAATTTTAGACCTCAGTTTTTGACCGCTATTTTTCACGAAGGGGCCGGGGTGGTTCTCAAATTCAGATTTTCAGGTCAATTTTTGTTTCATTTCAGACTCCAGTTTTTTGACCCTGATTTTTCACGACAGGGCCGGGGTGGTTCTCAATTTCAGATTTCAGGTCGATTTCAGACTTCAGTTTTTCACACCGATTTTTCACAACAGGCCCAGGTTGGTTCTCAAATTCAGATTTCTGCTTGATTTTTGGTCGATTGCTGACTTCAGTTTTTGACCCCGATTTCTTACGACAGGGCTGGAGTGGTTCTCAAATTCAGATTTCAGGTGGAATTTTATTCGATTTCAGACTTCAGTTTTTAACCCCGATTTTTCACGACAGGGCCAGGGTGGTTCTCAAATTCAGATTTTGAGCTTGATTTTTGGTCGATTTCTGACGACAGTTTTTGACCCCTATTTTTCACGACAGGGCCGGCGTGGTTCTCAAATTCAGATTTCAGGTCAATTTTAGACCTCAGATTTTGACCGCTATTTTTCACGAAGGGGCCGGGGTGGTTCTCAAATTCAGATTTTCAGGTCAATTTTTGTTTCATTTCAGACTTCAGTTTTTTTACCCTGATTTTTCACGACAGTGCTGGAGTGGTTCTCCAATTCAGATTTCAGGTGGAATTTTATTCGATTTCATACTTCAGCTTTTGACCCAGATTTTTCAAGACAGGGCCGGGGTGGTTCTCAATTTCAGATTTCAGGTCGATTTCAGACTTCAGTTTTTCACACCGATTTTTCACAACAGGCCCAGGTTGGTTCTCAAATTCAGATTTCTGCTTGATTTTTGGTCGATTGCTGACTTCAGTTTTTGACCCCGATTTTTCACGACAGGGCTGGAGTGGTTCTCAAATTCAGATTTAAGGTCAAATTTCATTTAAATTCAGACCTCAGTTTTTTGACCCCGCTTTCTTACGACAGGGCTGGAGTGGTTCTCAAATTCAGATTTCAGGTGGAATTTTATTCGATTTCAGATATCAGTTTTTGACCCCGATTTCTCACGACAGGGATGGTTCTCAAATTCAGATTTCAGCTCGATTTCAGGTCAATTTTGGACTTCAGCTCTTTACCCCGATTTCTCACGACAGGGCCGGGGTGGTTCTCCAATTCAGATTTCAGGTCGATTTCTGATTTCAGTTTTTGACCCCAACTTTTCACGACATGGCCCGGGTGGTTCTCAGATACAGATTTCAGGTAGATTTTTGGTCAATTTCAGAGTTCAGTTTTTGACCCCGATTTTTCACGACAGGGCCGGCGTGGTTCTCAAATTCAGATTTCAGGTCAATTTTAGACCTCAGATTTTGACCGCTATTTTTCACGAAGGGGCCGGGGTGGTTCTCAAATTCAGATTTTCAGGTCAATTTTTGTTTCATTTCAGACTTCAGTTTTTTGACCCTGATTTTTCACGACAGTGCTGGAGTGGTTCTCCAATTCAGATTTCAGGTGGAATTTTATTCGATTTCATACTTCAGCTTTTGACCCAGATTTTTCAAGACAGGGCCGGGGTGGTTCTCAATTTCAGATTTCAGGTCGATTTCAGACTTTAGTTTTTCACACCGATTTTTCACAACAGGCCCAGGTTGGTTCTCAAATTAAGATTTCTGCTTGATTTTTGGTCGATTGCTGACTTCAGTTTTTGACCCCGATTTTTCACGACAGGGCTGGAGTGGTTCTCAAATTCAGATTTAAGGTCAAATTTCATTTAAATTCAGACCTCAGTTTTTTGACCCCGCTTTCTTACGACAGGGCTGGAGTGGTTCTCAAATTCAGATTTCAGGTGGAATTTTATTCGATTTCAGATATCAGTTTTTGACCCCGATTTCTCACGACAGGGATGGTTCTCAAATTCAGATTTCAGCTCGATTTCAGGTCAATTTTGGACTTCAGCTCTTTACCCCGATTTCTCACGACAGGGCCGGGGTGGTTCTCAAATTCAGATTTCACGTTGATTTCTGACTTCAGTTTTTGACCCCAACTTTTCACGACATGGCCGGGGTGGTTCTCCAATTCAGATTTCAGCTCGATTTTTGGTCGATTTCAGACTTCAGGTTTTGACCCCAATTTTTCATGACAGGGCCGGGGTGTTTCTCAAATACAGATTTCAGGTAAATTTTTGGTTGATTTCTGAATCCAGTTTTTGACCCCGATTTTTCACGACAGGGCCGGGGTGGTTCTCAAATTCAGATTTCAGGTCGATTTTTGGTCGATTTCTGATTTCAGTGTTTGACCACGATTTTTCACGACAGGGCCGGGGTGGTTCTCAAGTTAAGATTTCAGCTTGATTTTTGGTTGTCTTCTGAATCCAGTTTTTGACCCCAAGTTTTTTACGACAGGGCCGGGGTGGTTCCCAAATACAGATTTCAGGTCGTTTTCAGACTTCAGGTTTTGACCCCGATTTTTCACAACAGGGCCAGGGTGGTTCTCAAATTCAGATTTCAAGTCGATTTCAGACTTCAGTTCTTGACCCCGATTTTGTCACGACGGGGCTGCGGTGGTTCTCAAATTCAGATTTCGGGTGGAATTTTATTCAATTTCAGTTTTCAGTTTTTGACCCCAATTTTTCACGACAGGGCCGGTGTGGTTCTCAAATTCAGATTTCAGGTCAATTTCAGACTTCAGGTTTTGACCGCAATTTTCCACGACAGGGCCGGCATTTCATGAAAGAAGTCATGGAATAGCATGTCATAAAAGAAGTCATGTGATAGCATGTCATAAAAGAAGTCATGGAATAGCATGTCATAAAAGAAGTCATAGTATAGCATGTCATAAAATAAGTCATGGTATAGCATGTCATAAAAGAAGTCATGGAATAGCATGTCATAAAATAAGTCAGGGAATAGCATGTCATAAAAGAAGTCATGGAATAGCATGTCATAAAAGAAGTCATGGAATAGCATGTCATAAAAGAAGTCATAGTATAGCATGTCATAAAAGAAGTTATGAAATAGTATGTCATAAAAGAGGTCATGGTATAGCATGTCATAAAAGAAGTCATGGAATAGCATGTCATAAAATAAGTCAGGGAGTAGCATGTCATAAAAGAAGGCATAGTATAGCATTTCATGAAAGAATTCATGGAATAGCATGTCATAAAAGAAGTCATAGGATAGCACGTCATAAAAGAAGTCATGGAATAGCATGTCATAAAAGAAGTAATGGAATACCATGTCATAAAAGAAGTCATGGAATAGCATGTCATAAAAGAAGTCAGGAAATAGCATGTCATAAACGAAGTCATGGAATAGCATGTCATAAAAGAAGTCATGGAATAGCATGTCATAAAAGAAGTCATGGAATAGCATGTCATAAAAGAAGTCATGGAATAGCATGTCATAAAAGAAGTCATAGTATAGCATGTCATAAAATAAGTCAGGGAATAGCATTTCATAAAAGAAGTCATGGTATAGCCTGTCATAAAATAAGTCAGGGAATAGCATGTCATAAAAGAAGTCATGGAATAACTTGTCAAAAAATAAGTCAGGGAAAAGCATGTCATAAAATAAGTCATGGAATAGCATGTCATAAAATAAGTCAGGGAATAGCATGTCATAAAAGAAGTAACGGAATAGCATGTCATAAAATAAGTCAGGGAAAAGCACGTCATAAAAGAAGTCATGGAATAGCATGTCATAAAAGAAGTTATGGAATAGCATGTCATAAAAGAAGTCACAGTATAGCATGTCATAAAAGAAGTCATGGAATAGCATGTCATAAAAGAAGTCATAGTATAGCATGTCATAAAAGAAGTTATGGAATAGTATGTCATAAAAGAGGTCATGGTATAGCATGTCATAAAAGAAGTCATGGAATAGCATGTCATAAAATAAGTCAGGGAATAGCATGTCATAAAAGAAGTCATGGAATAGCATGTCATAAAAGAAGTCATAGTATAGCATGTCATAAAAGAAGTTATGAAATAGTATGTCATAAAAGAGGTCATGGTATAGCATGTCATAAAAGAAGTCATGGAATAGCATGTCATAAAATAAGTCAGGGAATAGCATGTCATAAAAGAAGTCATAGTATAGCATTTCATGAAAGAATTCATAGAATAGCATGTCATAAAAGAAGTCATAGGATAGCACGTCATAAAAGAAGTCATGGAATAGCATGTCATAAAAGAAGTCAGGAAATAGCATGTCATAAACGAAGTCCTGGAATAGCATGTCATAAAATAAGTAATGGAATACCATGTCATAAAAGAAGTCATGGAATAGCATGTCATAAAAGAAGTCATAGAATAGCATGTCATAAAAGAAGTCATAGTATAGCATGTCATAAAAGAAGTCATGGAATAGCATGTCATAAAAGAAGTCATAGTATAGCATGTCATAAAAGAAGTTATGGAATAGCATGTCATAAAAGAAGTCATAGTATAGCATGTCATAAAAGAAGTCATGGAATAGCATGTCATAAAAGGAGTCATGGAATAGCATGTCATAAAAGAAGTCATAGTATAGCATGTCATAAAATAAGTCAGGGAATAGCATGTCATAAAAGAAGTCATGGAATAACTTGTCAAAAAATAAGTCATAGTATAGCATGTCACAAAATAAATCAGGGAATAGCATGTCATAAAAGAAGTCATGGAATAGCATGTCATAAAAGAAGTCATAGTATAGCATGTCATAAAAGAAGTTATGAAATAGTATGTCATAAAAGAGGTCATGGTATAGCATGTCATAAAAGAAGTCATAGAATAGCATGTCATAAAATAAGTCAGGGAATAGCATGTCATAAAAGAAGTCATAGTATAGCATTTCATGAAAGAATTTATGGAATAGCATGTCATAAAATAAGTCATAGGATAGCATGTCATAAAAGAAGTCATGGAATAGCATGTCATAAAAGAAGTCAGGAAATAGCATGTCATAAACGAAGTCATGGAATAGCATGTCATAAAATAAGTAATGGAATACCATGTCATAAAAGAAGTCAGGGAATAGAATGTCATAAAAGACGTCATGATATAGCATGTCAGAAAATAAGTCATAGTATAGCGTGTAATAAAATGAGTAATGGAATAGCATGTCATAAAAGAAGTCATAGTATAGCATGTCATAAAATAAGTCAGGGAATAGCATGTCATAAAAGAAGTCATGGTATAGCATGTCATAAAATAAGTCAGGGAATAGCATGTCATAAAAGAAGTCATGGTATAGCATGTCATAAAATAAGTCAGGGAATAGCATGTCATAAAAGAAGTCATGGAATAACATGTCAAAAAATTAGTCATAGTGTAGCATGTCACAAAATAAATCAGGGAATAGCATGTCATAAAAGAAGTCAGAGAATAGCATGTCATGGAATAGCATGTCATAAAATAAGTCAGGGAATAGCATGTCATCAAAGAAGTCATGAAATAGCATGTCATAAAAGAAGTCATAGTATAGCATGTCATAAAAGAAGTCATGGAATAGCATGTCATAAAAGAAGTCATAGTATAGCATGTCATAAAAGAAGTCATGGAATAGCATGTCATAAAAGAAGTCATGGAATAGCATGTCATAAAAGAAGTCATAGTACAGCATGTCATAAAAGAAGTCATGGAATAGCATGTCATAAAATAAGTCATAGTATAGCATGTCATAAAATAAGTCAGGGAATAGCATGTCATAAAAGAAGTCATGGTATAGCCTGTCATAAAATAAGTCAGGGAATAGCATGTCATAAAAGAAGTCATGGAATAACTTGTCAAAAAATAAGTCATAGTATAGCATGTCACAAAATAAATCAGGGAATAGCATGTCATAAAAGAAGTCATGGAATAGCATGTCATAAAAGAAGTCATAGTATAGCATGTCATAAAAGAAGTTATGAAATAGTATGTCATAAAAGAGGTCATGGTATAGCATGTCATAAAAGAAGTCATAGTACAGCATGTCATAAAAGAAGTCATGGAATAGCATGTCATAAAAGAAGTCATAGTATAGCATGTCATAAAATAAGTCAGGGAATAGCATGTCATAAAAGAAGTCATGGTATAGCCTGTCATAAAATAAGTCAGGGAATAGCATGTCATAAAAGAAGTCATGGAATAACATGTCAAAAAATAAGTCATAGTATAGCATGTCACAAAATAAATCAGGGAATAGCATGTCATAAAAGAAGTCAGGGAATAGCATGTCATGGAATAGCATGTCATAAAATAAGTCAGGGAATAGCATGTCATCAAAGAAGTCATGAAATAACATGTCATAAAAGAAGTCATAGTATAGCATGTCATAAAATAAGTCAGGGAATAGCATGTCATAAAAGAAGTCACAGTATAGCATGTTATAAAAGAAGTCATGGAATAGCATGTCGTAAAATAAGTAATGGAATAGCATGTCATAAAAGAAGTCATGGAATAGTTTATCATAAAAGAAGTCATAGTATAGCATGTCAGAAAAGAAGTCATAGTATAGCATGTCATAAAATAAGTAATGGAATAGCATGTCAGAAAAGAAGTCATAGTATATAATGTCGTAAAATAAGTCAGGGAATAGCATGTCATAAAAGAAGTCATGGAATAGCATGTCATAAAAGAAGTCATAGTATAGCGTGTAATAAAATGAGAAATGGAATAGCATGTCATAAAATAAGTCAGGGAATAGCATGTCTTTCAATGTCCTTATATTACATCCTAGGCAGTACACTTTGTGAGGTCATGGCCTAGAATGTTGGAGTACCTTTGATGCATGCTGTAGGGAGTACTAATGACAAGAACTTTGTGAAGTCATGGTCTAGAATGTTGAGGTACATTTGATGCATGCTGTAGGGACTATTAATGATATTACTTTGTAATGTCATGCTCTAGAATGTTGAGGTACATTTGATGCATGCTGTAGGGACAACTAATGACAAGTACTTTGTGAAGTCATGGTCTAGAATGTTGAGGTACATTTGATGCATATTGTAGTGACTACGCATGATATCACTTTGTGAAGTCATGGTCTAGAATGTTGAGGTACATTTGATGCATGCTGTAGTGACTACTAATGATATCATTTCATGATGTGATTCTCTGGAATGTTGGGATACATCTAATGCATACTGTAGAGTCTTCTAATGAAAAGTACTTTGTGTTGTCATGGTCTAGAATGTTGAGATACCATCAATGCATGCTGTAGGGACTACTAATGACAAGTACTTTGTTAGGTCATGGTCTAGAATGTTGGAGTCCTTTGATACATGCTGTAGAGACAACTAATGACAAGTACTTTGTGATGTCATGGTCTAGACCGTTGGAGTCCCTTGATGCATGCTGTAGGGATTATTTATTATATTACTTTGTAATGTCATGCTCTAGAATGTTGTATGACATTTGATGCATGCTGTAGGGACTCCTACTGACAAGTACTTTGTGATGTCATGCTCTAGAATGTTGGGATACATTCGATGCAAGCTGTGGTGACTCCTAATGATTTCACTTTGTGATGTCTTGCTCTGGAATGTTGGGGTACATTTGGTGCATACAGTAGAGACTTCTTATGACAAGTACTTTGTGATGTCATGGTCTAGAATGTTGGGATACATTTGATGCATGCTGTAGTGACTCCTAATGATATTTCTTTGTGATTTCATGGTCTAGAATGTTGGAGTACCTTTGATACATGCTGTAGGGACTACTAATGACCAGTACTTTGTGAGGTCATGGTCTAGAATGCTGGAGTCCTTTGATGCATGCTGTAGGGACTACTAATGACCAGTACTTTGTGAGGTCATGGCCTAGAATGTTGGAGTACCTTTGATGCATGATGTAGGGACTACTAATGACCAGTATTTAATGAGGTCATGGTCTAGAATGTTGGAGTACCTTTGATACATGCTCTAGGGACTACTAATGACCAGTACTTTGTGATATCATGGTCTAGAATGTTGGGATATGTTTGATGCATGCTGTAGGGACTACTCATCTCAAGTACTTTGTGATGTCATGGTCTAGAATGTTGGGATACATTTGATGCATGCTGTAGTGACTACGCATGATATCACTTTGTGATGTCCTGCTCTGGAATGTTGGGGTACATTTGGTGCATGCTGTAGGGACTACTCATCACAAGTACTTTTTGATGTCATGCTCTAGAATGTTGGGGTACCTTTGATGCATGCTGTAGGGACTACTAATGACAAGTACTTTGTGAGATCATGGTCTAGAAAGTTGGAGTCCTTTGATGCATGCTGTAGTGACTCCTAATGATATCTCTTTGTGATGTCATGGTCTAGAATGCTGGAGTGCCTTTGATGCATGCTGTAGTGACTCCTAATGATATCTCTTTGTGATGTCATGGTCTAGAATGTTGGAGTACCTTTGATGCATGATGTAGGGACTACTAATGAATAGTTCTTTGTGATGTAATGCTCTAGAATGTTGGGGTACATTTTGTGCAAGCTGTAGGGACTACTAATGACAAGTACTTTGTGAGGTCATGGTCTAGAATATTGGAGTACCTTTGAAGCATGCTGTAGGGACTACGCATGTTATCACTTTGTGATGTCATGCTCTGGAATGTTGGGATACATTTGGTGCATGCTGTAGGGACTACTAATGACAAGTACTTTGTGAGGTCATGGTCTAGAATGTTGGAGTACCTTTGATGCATGCTGTAGGGACTATTAATTATTTTACTTTGTGATGTCATGCTCTAGAATGTTGGGATACATCTGATGCATGCTGTAGAGACTATTAATTATTTCACTTTGTGATGTCATGCTCTAGAATGTTGGGATTCATCTGATGCATACTGTAGAGATTTCTAAGGACAAGTACTTTGTGATGTCATGGTCTTGAATGTTGGGATACCTTTGATGCATGCTGTAGGGACTATTAATTATTTTACTTTGTGATGTCATGGTCTAGAATGTTGGAGTACATTTGATGCATGCTGTAGTGACTCCTAATGATATTTCTTTGTGATTTCATGGTCTAGAATGTTGGAGTACCTTTGATACATGCTGTAGGGACTACTAATGACCAGTACTTTGTGAGGTCATGGTCTAGAATGCTGGAGTCCTTTGATGCATGCTGTAGGGACTACTAATGACCAGTACGTTGTGAGGTCATGGCCTAGAATGTTGGAGTACCTTTGATGCATGATGTAGGGACTACTAATGACCAGTATTTAATGAGGTCATGGTCTAGAATGTTGGAGTACCTTTGATACATGCTCTAGGGACTACTAATGACCAGTACTTTGTGATATCATGGTCTAGAATGTTGAGGTACATTTGATGCATGCTGTTGTGACTACTAATGACAAGAACTTTGTGATGTCGTGGTCTAGAATGTTGGGATATGTTTGATGCATGCTGTAATGACTACGCATGATATCACTTTGTGATGTCCTGCTCTGGAATGTTGGGGTACATTTGGTGCATGCTGTAGGGACTACTCATCACAAGTACTTTTTGATGTCATGCTCTAGAATGTGGGGGTACCTTTGATGCATGCTGTAGGGACTACTAATGACAAGTACTTTGTGAGATCATGGTCTAGAAAGTTGGAGTCCTTTGATGCATGCTGTAGTGACTCCTAATGATATCTCTTTGTGATGTCATGGTCTAGAATGCTGGAGTACCTTTGAAGCATGCTGTAGAGACTACTAATGACAAGTACTTTGTGATGTCATGCTCTAGAATGTTGGGATACATTCGTTGCATGCTGCAGTGCCTCCTAATGATATAATTTTATGATGTAATGCTCTGGAATGTTGGGATACATCTGATGCATACTGTAGAGACTTCTAATGACAAGTACTTTGTGATGTCATGGTCTAGAATGTTGATGTACATTTGATGCATGCTGTAGAGACTTCTAATGACAAGTACTTTGTGATGTCATGGTCTAGAATGTTGGGATACATTTGATGCATGCTGTAGGGATTATTAATGATATTACCTTGTGATGTCATGCTCTGGAATGTTGAGATGTTTTTGATGCATGCTGTACTGATTACTAATGTTGTCATTTTATGATGTAATGCTCTGGAATGTTGGGATACATCTGATGCATACAGTAGAGACTTCTTATGACAAGTACTTTGTGATGTCATGGTCTAGAATGTTGGGATACATTTGATGCATGCTGTAGTGACTCCTAATGACATTTCTTTGTGATTTCATGGTCTAGAATGTTGGAGTACCTTTGATACATGCTGTAGGGACTACTAATGACAAGTACTTTGTGAGGTCATGGTCTAGAATGCTGGAGTCCTTTCATGCATGCTGTAGGGACTACTAATGACCAGTACTTTGTGAGGTCATGGCCTAGAATGTTGGAGTACCTTTGATGCATGATGTTGGGACTACTAATGACCAGTATTTAATGAGGTCATGGTCTAGAATGTTGGAGTACCTTTGATACATGCTCTAGGGACTACTAATGACCAGTACTTTGTGATATCATGGTCTAGAATGTTGGGATATGTTTGATGCATGCTGTAGGGACTAGTCATCTCAAGTACTTTGTGATTTCATGGTCTAGAATGTTGGGATACATTTGATGCATGCTGTAGTGACTACGCATGATATCACTTTGTGATGTCCTGCTCTGGAATGTTGGGGTACATTTGGTGCATGCTGTAGGGACTAATCATCACAAGTACTTTTTGATGTCATGCTCTAGAATGTTGGGGTACCTTTGATGCATGCTGTAGGGACTACTAATGACAAGTACTTTGTGAGATCATGGTCTAGAAAGTTGGAGTCCTTTGATGCATGCTGTAGTGACTCCTAATGATATCTCTTTGTGATGTCATGGTCTAGAATGCTGGAGTACCTTTGATGCATGCTGTAGTGACTCCTAATGATATCTCTTTGTGATGTCATGGTCTAGAATGTTGGGATACATTTGATGCATGCTGTAGGGACTACTACTGACAAGTATATTGTGATGTCATGCTTTAGAATGTTGGGGTACATTTTGTGCAAGCTGTAGGGACTACTAATGATATTGCTTTGTGATGTCATGGTCTAGAATGTTGGGACACATTTGATGCATGCTGTAGGGACTACCCGTGATATCACTTCGTGATGTCATGCTCTGGAATGTTGGGATACATTTGGTGCATGCTGTAGGGACTGCTAATGACAAGTACTTTGTGATGTCATGGTCTAGAATGTTGGAATACTTTTGATGCATGCTGCAGGGACTACTTATGGTATTGCTTTGTGATGTCATGGTCTACAATGTTGGGATACATTTGATGCATGATGTAGAGACTATTAATTATTTTACTTTGTGATGTCATGCTCTAGAATGTTGGGATACATCTGATGCATACTGTAGAGATTTCTAATGACAAGTACTTTGTGATGTCAATGTCTAGAATGTTGGGACACATTTGATGCATGCTGTTGTGAATACGCATGATATCACTTTGTGATGTCATGCTCTGGAATGTTGGGGTACATTTGGTGCATGCTGTAGGGACTACTCATCACAAGTACTTTGTGATGTCATGCTCTAGAATGTTGGGGTACCTTTGATGCATGCTGTAGGGACTACGAATGACCAGTACTTTGTGATGTCATGGTCTAGAATGTTGGAGTACCTTTGATACATGCTGTAGGGACTACTAATGACCAGTACTTTGTGAGGTCATGGTCTAGAATGCTGGAGTACTTTGATGCATGCTGTAGTGACTCCTTATGATATCTCTTTGTGATGTCATGGTCTAGAAAGTTGGAGTACCTTTGATACATGCTGTAGGGACTACTAATGACCAGTACTTTGTGATGTCATGGTCTAGAATGTTGAGGTACATTTGATGCATGCTGTAGTGACAACTAATGACAAGTAACTTGTGATGTCATGGTCTAGAATGCTGGAGTCCTTTGATGCATGCTCTAGGGACTACTAATGACAAGTACTTTGTGAGATCATGGTCTAGAAAGTTGGAGTCATTTGGTGCATGCTGTAGTGACTCCTTATGATATCTCTTTGTGATTTCATGTTCTAGAATGTTGGGATATATTTGATGCATGCTGTAGAGAATACTACTGACAAGTGCATTGTGATGACATGACTTAGAATGTTGGGATACATTCGATGCATGCTGCAGTGCCTCCTAATGATGTCACTTTGTGATGTCATGGTCTAGAATGTTGGGATATATTTGATGCATGCTGTAGGGACTACTACTGACAAGTACATTGTGATGTCATGCTCTAGAATGTTGGGGTACATTTGATGCATGATGTAGAGACTATTAATTATTTTACTTTGTGATGTCATGGTCTAGAATGTTGGAGTACCTTTGATACATGCTGTAGGGACTACTAATGACCAGTACTTTGTGAGGTAATGGTCTAGAATGCTGGAGTCCTTTGATGCATGCTGTAGGGACTACTAATGACAAGTACTTTGTGATGTCATGGTCTAGAATGTTGGAGTACCTTTGATACATGCTGTAGGGACTACTAATGACCAGTACTTTGTGAGGTCATGGTCTAGAATGTTGAGGTACATTTGATGCATGCTGTAGTGACTACTAATGACAAGTAGCTTGTGAGGTCATGCTCTAGAATGTTGGAGTACCTTTGAAGCATGATGTAGGGAAAAATAATGACAAGTACTTTGTGATGTCATGGTCTAGAATGTTGGGATACATTTGATGCATGCTGTAGGGACTACGCATGATATCACTTTGTGATGTAATGCTCTGGAATGTTGGGATACATTTGGTGCATGCTGTAGGGACTACTAATGACAAGTACTTTGTGAGGTCATGGTCTAGAATGTCGGAGTACATTTGATGCATGCTGTAGGGACTACTAATGATATCTCTTTGTGATGTCATGGTCTAGAATGTTGGAGTACCTTTGATGCATGATGTAGGGACTACTAATGACAAGTACTTTGTGATGTCATGCTCTAGAATGTTGGGATACATTCGTTGCATGCTGCAGTGCCTCCTAATGATGTCACTTTGTGATGTCATGGTCTAGAATGTTGGGATACATTTGATGCATGCTGTAGGGACTACTACTGACGAGTACATTGTGATGTCATGCTCTAGAATGTTGGAGTACCTTTGAAGCATGATGTAGGGAATAATAATGACAAGTACTTTGTGATGTCATGGTCTAGAATGTTGGGATACAATTGATGCATGCTGTAGGGACTACGCATGACCAGTACTTTGTGAGGTCATGGTCTAGAATGTTGGAGTACCTTTGATGCATGCTGTAGGGACTACTACTGACAAGTACTTTGTGATGTCATGGTCTAGAATGTTGGGAAACATTTGATTCATGCTGTAGGGACAACGCATGATATCACTTTGTGATGTCATGCTCTGGAATGTCGGGGTACATTTGGTGCATGCTGTAGGGACTGCTAATGACAAGTACTTTGTGATGTCATGGTCTAGAATGTTGGAGTACCTTTGATACATGCTGTAGGGACTACTATTGACCAGTACTTTGTGATGTCATGGTCTAGAATGTTGAGGTACATTTGATGCATGCTGTGGAGACTACTAAAGACAAGTAACTTGTGATGTCATGGTCTAGAATGTTGGGATATGTTTGATGCATGCTGTAGGGACTACTAATGATATTACGTTGTGATGTCATGCTCTGGAATGTTGAGATACATCTGATGCATACAGTAGAGACTTCTAATGACAAGTACTTTGTGAGGTCATGGTCTAGAATGTTGGAGTACCTTTGATTCATGCTGTAAGGACTACTAATGACAAGTACTTTGTGAGGTCATGGTCTAGAATGTTGGAGTCCATTTTATGCATGCTGTGGGGACTACTAATGATTTCATTTTATGATGTAATGCTCTGGAATATTGGGGTACATCTGAAGCATATTGTATGTACTTTTAATGACAAGTAACTTGTGATGTCATGGTCTAGAATGTTGGGATATGTTTGATGCATGTTGTAGGGAATACTTATGGTTTTGCTTTGTGATGTCATGGTCTAGAATGTTGGGATACATCTGATGCATAATGTAGAGATTTCTAATGACAAGTACTTTGTGATGTCATGGTCTAGAATGTTGGAGTACCTTTGATACATGCTTTAGGGACTACTAATGACTAGTACTTTGTGAGGTCATGGTCTAGAATGTTGGAGTACATTTGATACATGCTGTAGTGACTACGCATGATATCACTTTGTGATGTCATGCTCTGGAATGTTGGGGTACATTTGGTGCATGCTGTAGGGACTATTCATCACAAGAACTTTGTGATGTCATGGTCTAGAATGTTGGAGTACCTTTGATACATGCTGTAGGGACTTCTAATGACAAGTACTTTGTGAGGTCATGGTCTAGAATGTTGGAGTACCTTTGAAGCATGATGTTGGGAATAATAATGAGAAGTACTTTGTGATGTCATGGTCTAAAATGTTGGGATACATTTGATGCATGCTTTAGGGACTACGCTCTAGAATGTTGGGGTACATTTTGTGCAAGCTGCAGGGACTACTAATGACAAGTACTTTGTGAGGTCATGGTCTAGAATGTTGGAGTACCTTTGAAGCATGATGTAGGGAATAATAATGACAAGTACGTTGTGAGGTCATCTTCTAGAATGTTGGGATACATTTGATGCATGCTGTAGGGACTACTAATCACAAGTACTTTGTGATGTCACGGTCTAGAATGTTGGGATACATTTAATGCATGCTTTAGGGACTACGCTCTAGAATGTTGGGGTACATTTTGTGCAAGCTGCAGGGACTACTAATGACAAGTACTTTGTGAGGTCATGGTCTAGAATGTTGGAGTACCTTTGATACATGCTCTAGGGACAATTAATGATATAATTTTATGGTGTCATGGTCTAGAATGTTGGGATACATTTGATGCATGCTGTAGTGACTACGTATGATATCACTTAGTGATGTCATGCTCTGAAATGTTGGGGTACATTTGGTGCATGCTGTAGGGACTACTAATGACAAGTACTTTGTGAGATCATGGTCTAGAAAGTTGGAGTCCTTTGATGCATTCTGTAGTGACTCCTAATGATATATCATTGTGATGTCATGGTCTAGAATGTCGGAGTACCTTTGATGCATGACGCAGGGACTACTAATGACAACTACTTTGTGATGTCATGGTCTAGAATGTTGGGACACATTTGATGCATGCTGTAGTGACTACGCATGATATCACTTTGTGATGTCATGCTCTGGAATGTTGGGGTACATTTGGTGCATGCTGTAGGGACTACTCATCACAAGTACTTTGTGATGTCATGGTCTAGAATGTTGGAGTACCTTTAATACATGCTGTAGGGACTACTAATGACAAGTAACTTGTGATGTCATGGTCTAGAATGTTGGGATATGTTCGATGCATGCTGTAGCGACTAGTAATGATATTGCTTTGTGATGTCATGGTCTAGAATATTGGGATACATTTGATGCATGCTGTAGGGACTATTAATGATATTACGTTGTGATGTCATGTTCTGGAATGTTGAGATACATCTGATGCATACAGTAGAGACTTCTAATGACAAGTACTGTGTGAGGCCATGGTCTAGAATGTTGGAGTCCTTTGATGCATGCTGTAGTTACTCCTAATGATATCTCTTTGTGATGTGATGGTCTAGAATGTTGGAGTACCTTTGATGCATGATGTAGGGACTACTAATGACAACTACTTTGTGATTTCATGCTCTAGAATGTTGGGATACATTCGATGCATGCTGCAGTGCCTCCTAATGATGTCACTTTGTGATGTCATGGTCTAGAATGTTGGAGTACCTTTGATACATGCTGTAGGGACTACTAATGACCAGTACTTTGTGAGGTCATGGTCTAGAATGCTGGAGTCCTTTGATGCATGCTGTAGGGACTACTAATGACTAGTACTTTGTGATGTCATGGTCTAGAATGTTGAGGTACATTTGATGCATGCTATAGTGACTACTATTGACAAGTAACTAGTGATGTCATGGTCTAGAAAGTTGGGACATGTTTCATGCATGCTGTAGGGATTACTAATGATATTGCTTTGTGATGTCATGGTCTAGAATGTTGGGATACATTTAATGCATGCTGTAAGGACTACTAATGACAAGTACTTTGTGATGTCATGGTCTAGAATGTTGGAGTACCTTTGATACATGCTGTAGGGACTACTAATGACCAGTACTTTGTGATGTCATGGTCTAGAATGTTGAGGTACATTTGATGCATGCTGTAGTGACTACTAATGACAAGTAACTAGTGATGTCATGGTCTAGAATGTTGGGATATGTTTCATGCATGCTGTAGGGATTACTAATGTTATCATTTTATGATGTAATGCTCTGGAATGTTGGGGTACATTCGATGCATGCTGCAGTGCCTCCTAATGATGTCAGTTTGTGATGTCATGCTCTAGAATGTTGGGATATATTTGATGCATGCTGTAGGGACTACGCATGATATCACTTTGTGATGTCATGCTCTAGAATGTTGGGGTACATTTTGTGCAAGCTGTAGGGACTACTAATGACAAGTACTTTGTGAGGTCATGGTCTAGAATGTTGGAGTACCTTTGAAGCATGATGTAGGGAATAATAATGACAAGTTCTTTGTGATGTCATGGTCTAGAATGTTGGGATACATTTCATGCATGCTGTAGGGACTACGCATGATATCACGTGTTGATGTCATGCTCTGGAATGTTGGGATACATTTGGTGCATGCTGTAGGGACTACTAATGACAAGTACTTTGTGAGGTCATGCTCTAGAATGTTGGAGTACATTTGATGCATGCTGTAGGGACTACTTATGATATTGCTTTGTGATGTCATGGTCTAGAATGTTGGAGTACCTTTGATGCATGATGTAGGGACTACTAATGACCAGTATTTAATGAGGTCATGGTCTAGAATGCTGGAGTCCTTTAATGCATGCTGTCGGGACTACTAATGACAAGTACTTTGTCATGTCATGCTCTAGAATGTTGGGGTACCTTTGATGCATGCTGTAGGGACTCCTAATGATATCTCTTTGTGATGTCATGTTCTAGAATGTTGAGATATATTTGATGCATGCTGTAGAGACTACTACTGACAAGTACATTGTGATGTCATGTTCTAGAATGTTGGGGTACCTTTGATTCATGCTGTAGTGACTCCTAATGATATCTCTTTGTGAAGTCATGGTCTAGAATGTTGGAGTACCTTTGAAGCATGATGTAGGGAATAAAAATGATAAGTACTTTGTGATGTCATGGTCTAGAATGATGGTATACATCTGATGCATGCTGTAGGGACTACGCATGATATCACTTTGTGATGTCATGCTCTGGAATGTTGGGATACATTTGGTGCATGCTGTAGGGACAACTAATGATATTGCTTTGTGATGTCATGGTCTGGAATGTTGAGATACATGTGATGCATACAGTAGAGACTTCTAATGACAAGTACTTTGTGATGTCATAGTCTAGAATGTTGGGGTACATTTGGTGCATGCTGTAGGGACTACTCATCACAAGTACTTTGTGATGTCATGCTCTAGAATGTTTGGGTACCTTTGATGCATGCTGTAGGGACTCCTAATGATATCTCTTTGTGATGTCATGTTCTAGAATGTTGAGATATATTTGATGCATGCTGTAGAGACTACTACTGACAAGTACATTGTGATGTCATGCCTTAGAATGTTGGGACACATTTGATGCATGCTGTAGTGAATACGCATGATATCACTTTGTGATGTCAAGCTCTGGAATGTTGGGGTACATTTGGTGCATGCTGTAGGGACTACTCATCACAAGTACTTTGTGATGTCATGCTCTAGAATGTAGGGGTACATTTGATGCATGCTGTAGGGACTACGAATGACAAGTACTTAGTGATGTCATGGTCTAGAATGTTGGAGTACCTTTGAAAAATGATGTAGGGACTACTAATGACCAGTAATTTGTGATGTCATGGTCTAGAATGTTGGGATACATCTCATGCATGCTGTAGGGACTACTAATGACAAGTACTTTGTGATGTCATGGTCTAGAATGTTGGAGTGTCTTTGATACATGCTGTAGGGACTACTAATGACCAGTACTTTGTGATGTCATGGTCTAGAATGTTGGGATATGTTTGATGCATGCTGTAGTGATGAATAATGATATTGCTTTGTGATGTCATGCTCTGGAATGTTGAGATATTTTTGATGCATGCTGTACTGACTACAAATGATATAATTTTATGATGTCACGGTCTAGAATGTTGGTATACCTTTAATGCATGTTGTAGTGACTACTAGTTATATCATTTCAAGATGTCATGGTCTAGAATGTTGGGATACAGTTAATGCATGTGGTAGTGACTATTAGTTACATCATTTCAAGGTGTCATGGTCTAGAATGTTGGAGTACCTTTGATACATGCTGTAGGGACTACTAATGACCAGTACTTTGTGATGTCATCGTTTAGAATGTTGAGGTACATTTGATGCATGCTGTAGTGACTACTAATGACAAGTAACTTGTGATGTCATGGTCTAGAATGTTGGGATATGTTTGATGCATGCTGTAGGGACTACTAATGATATTGCTTTGTGATGTCATGGTCTAGAATGTTGGGATACATTTGATGCATGCTGTAGGGACTATTAATGATAGTACGTTGTGATGTCATGGTCTAGAATGTTGGAATACTTTTGATGCATGCTGTAGGGAATATTTATGGTATTGCTTTGTGATGTCATGGTCTAGAATGTTGGGATACATCTGATGCATAATGTAGAGATTTCTAATGACAAGTACTTTGTGATGTCATGGTCTAGAATGTTGGGACACATTTGATGCATGCTGTAGGGACTACTAATCACAAGTAATTTGGAATGTCACGGTCTAGAATGTTGGGATACCTTTGATGCATGCTGTAGGGACTACGAATGACAAGTACTTTGTGATGTCATGGTCTAGAATGTTGGAGTACCTTATGATGCATGATGTAGGGAATAATAATGACAAGTACTTTGTGAGGTCATCTTCTAGAACGTTGGGATACATTTGATGCATGCTGTAGGGACTACTAATCACAAGTACTTTGTGATGTCACGGTCTAGAATGTTGGGATACCTTCGATGCATGCTGTAGGGACTACGAATGACAAGTACTTTGTGATGTCATGGTCTAGAATGTTGGAGTACCTTTAATACATGCTGTAGGGACTACTAATGAACAGTACTTTGTGAGGTCATGGTCTAGAATGCTGGAGTCCTTTGATGCATGCTGTAGGGACTATTAATGATATTACGTTGTGATGTCATGCTCTGGAATGTTGAGATACATCTGATGCATATAGTAGAGACTTTATAATGACAAGTACTTTGTGATGTCATGGTCTAGAATGTCGGAGTACCTTTGATGCATGATGTAGGGACTACTACTGACAAGATTATTGGGAGGTCATGGTCTAGAATGTTGGGATATGTTTGATGCATGCTGTAGGGAATACTAATGATATTGCTTTGTGATGTCATGATCTAGAAAGTTGGGATACATTTGATGCATGCTGTGAGGCTATTAATGATATTACGTTGTGATGTCATGCTCTGGAATGTTGAGATACATCTGATGCATACAGTAGAGACTTCTAATGACAAGTACTTTGTGATGTCATGGTCTAGAATGTTGGAGTACCTTTGATGCATGATGTAGGGACTTCTAATGACAAGTACTTTGTGAGGTCATGGTCTAGAATGTTGGAGTACCTTTGATGCATGCTGTAGGGACTACTAATGACAAGTACTTTGTGAGGTCATGGTCTAGAATGTTGGAGTACATTTTATGTATGCTGTGGGGACTACTAATGATTTCATTTTATGATGTAATGCTCTGAAATATTGGGATACATCTGAAGCATATTGTAGGTACTTTTAATGACAAGTACTTCGTGATGTCATGTTCTGGAATGTTGGGATACATTTGGTTACATGCTGTAGGGACTACTAATGACAAGTACTTTGTGATGTCACGGTCTAGAATGTTGGGATACCTTTAATGCATGTTGTAGTGACTACTAGTTATATCATTTCAAGATGTCATGTTCTGGAATGTTGGGATACATTTGGTGCATGCTGTAGGGACTACTAATGACAAGTACTTTGTGATGTCACGGTCTAGAATGTTGGGATACCTTTAATGCATGTTGTAGTGACTACTAGTTACATCATTTCAAGATTTCATGGTCTAGAATGTTGGAATACCTTTGATGCATGTGGTAGTGACTACTAGTTACATCATTTCAAGGTGTCATGGTCTAGAATGTGGGGATACAATTAATGCATGTGGTAGTGACTACTAGTTACATCATTTCAAGGTGTCATGGTCTAGAATGTTGGAAAACCTTTGATGCATGCTGGAGGGACTACTAATGACAAGTACTTTGTGATGTCACGGTCTAGAATGTTGGCATACCTTTGATGCATGCTGTAGGGACTACTAATGATATTGCTTTGTGATGTCATGGTCTAGAATATTGGGATACATTTGATGCATGCCCTAGGGACTATTAATTATATTACGTTGTGATGTCATGCTCTGGAATGTTGAGATATTTTTGATGCATGCTGTACTGACTACTAATGATATAATTTTATGATGTAATGCTCTGGAATGTTGGGATACATCTGATGCATACTGTAAAGACTTCTAATGACAAGTACTTTGTGATGTCATGCTCTAGAATGTTGGGATACTTTTGAAGCATGCTGTAGGGATTATTAATAAAATTACTTTGTGAGGTCATGCTCTGGAATGTTGGGACAAATTTGATGCATGCTGTAGTGACTACCCATGATATCACTTTGTGATGTCATGCTCTGGAATGTTGGGGTACATTTGGTGCATGCTGTAGGGACTAGTCATCACAAGTACTTTGTGATGTCATGGTTTAGAATGTTGGAGTACCTTTGATACATGCTTTAGGGACTACTAATGACCATTACTTTGAGTGCTTTTAGGCATGATGTAGGGAATAATAATGACAAGTACTTTGTGAGTTCATGGTCTAGACTGTTGGAGTACATTTGATGCATGCTGTAGTGACTCCTAATGATATCTCTTTGTGATTTCATGGTCTAGAATGTTGGAGTACCTTTGATACATGCTGTAGGGACTACTAATGACAAGTACTTTGTGAGGTCATGGTCTAGAATGCTGGAGTCCTTTGATGCATGCTGTAGGGACTACTAATGACCAGTACTTTGTGAGGTCATGGCCTAGAATGTTGGAGTACCTTTGATGCATGATGTAGGGACTACTAATGACAAGTTCTTTGTGAGGTCACGGTCTAGAAAATTGGAGTCCTTTGATGCATGCTGTAGTGACTCCTAATGATATCTCTTTGTGAGGTCATGGTCTAGAATGTTGGAGCACATTTGATGCATGCTGTAGGGACTACTAATGATAAGTACGTTGTGATGTAATGCTCTGGAATGTTGAGATAGTTTAATACATGCTGTAGTGACTACTAATGATTTACTTATATGATATAATGCTCTGGAATATGGGGATATTTTTGATGCATGCTGTAGAGACTATTAATTATTTTACTTTGTGATGTCATGCTCTAGAATGTTGGGATACATTTGGTTCAAGCTGTAGGGACTACTAATGACAAGTACTTTGTGAGGTCATGGTCTAGAATGTTGGAGTACCTTTGATACATGCTGTAATGACTACTAATGACAAATACTTTGCGAGGTCATGGCCTAGAATGTTGGACTACCTTTGATGCATGCTGTAGGGACTACTAATGACAAGTACTTTGTGAGGTCATGGTCTAGAAAATTGGAGTCCTTTGATGCATGCTGTAGTGACTCCTAATGATATCTCTTTGTGATGTCATGTTCTAGAATTTTGGAGCACCTTTGATGCATGATGTAGTGACTGCTAATGACAAGTACTTTGTCATGTCATGCTATTGAATGTTGGGATATATTTGATGCATGCTGTAGGGACTACTACTGACAAGTACATTGTGATGTCATGGTCTAGAATGTTGGGATACATTTGGTGCAAGGTGTAGGGACTACTAATGACAAGTAATTTGTGAGGTCATGGTCTAGAATGTTGGAGTACATTTGATGCATGCTGTAGTGACTACTAATGATTTAATTATATGATATAATGCTCTGGAATGTGGGGATATTTTTGATGCATACAGTTGAGAATTCTAATGACAAGTACTTTGTGAGATCATGGTCTAGAAAGTTGGAGTCCTTTGATGCATGCTGTTGTGACTCCTAATGATATCTCTTTGTGGTGTCATGGTCTAGAAAGTTGGAGTCCTTTGATGCATGCTGTTGTGACTCCTAATGATATCTCTTTGTGGTGTCATGGTCTAGAATATTGGAGTACCTTTGATGCATGATGTAGGGACTACTAATGACAAGTACTTTGTGATGTCATGCTCTAGAATGTTGGGATACATTCGATGCATGCTGCAGTGCCTCCTAATGATGTCACTTTGTGATGTCATGCTCTAGAATGTTGGGATACATTTGATGCATGCTGTAGGGACTACTACTGACAAGGACATTGTGATGTCATGGTCTAGAATGTTGGAGTACCTTTGATACATGCTGTAGGGACTACTAATGATAAGTAAATTGTCATGTCATGCTCTGGAATGTTGAGATAGTTTAATACATGCTGTAGTGACTACTAATGATTTCATTATATGATGTCATACTCTAGTATGCCGGGGTACCTTTGATGCATGCTGTAGGGACTACTAATGACAAGTACTTTGTGATGTCATGGTCTAGAATGTTGGAGTACCTTTGATGCATGCTGTAGGGACTGATAATGACCAGTACTTTGTGAGGTCATGGTCTAGAATGCTGGAGTCCTTTGATGCATGCTGTAGGGACTACTAATGACAAGTACTTTGTGATGTCATGGTCTAGAATGTTGGGATATGTTTGATGCATGCTGTAGGGACTACTAATGATTTAATTATATGATGTCATGCTCTAGAATGTCGGGGTACCTTTGATGCATGCTGTAGGGACTACTAATGACAAGTACTTTGTGAGATCATGGTCTAGGAAGTTGGAGTCCTTTGATGCATGCTGTAGTGACTCCTAATGATATCTCTTTGTGATGTCATTGTCTAGAATGTTGGAGTACCTTTGATGCATGATGTAGGGACTACTAATGACAAGTACTTTGTGAGGTCATGGTCTAGAATGCTGGGATACATTTGATGCATGCTGTAGTGACTACGCATGATATCACTTTTTGATGTCCTGCTCTGGAATGTTGGGGTACCTTTGATGCATGATGTAGGGACTACTACTGACAAGTACTTTGTGATGTCATGCTCTAGAATGCTGGAGTCCTTTGATGCATGCTGTAGGGACAGCTAATGACAAGTACTTTGTGATGTCATGGTCTAGAATGTTGGAGTACCTTTGATACATAATGTAGGGACTACTAATGACTAGTACTTTGTGATGTCATGGTCTAGAATGTTAAGGTACATTTGATGCATGCTGTAGTGACTACGAATGACAAGTAACTTGTGATGTCATGGTCTAGAAAGTTGGAGTACCTTTGATACATGCTGTAGGGACTACTAATGACCAGTACTTTGTGATGACATGGTCTAGAATGTTAAGGTACATCTGATACATACAGTAGAGACTTCTAATGACAAGTACTTTGTGATGTCATGCTCTGGAATGTTGAGATAGTTTAATACATGCTGTATTGACTACTAATGATTTCATTATATGATGTAATGCTCTGGAATGTGGGGATACATCTGATGCATACTGTAGAAATTTCTCATGACAAGTACTTTGTGATGTCATGGTCTAGAATGTTGAGATACATTTGATGCGTGCTGTAGGGATTATTAATGATATTACTTTGTGATGTCATGCTCTGGAATGTTGGGGTACATGTTGTGCAGGCTGTAGGGACTACCAATGACAAGTATTCTGTGAGGACATCGTCTAGAATGTTGGAGTACCTTTGATGCATGCTGTAGGGACTACTAATTACCAGTATTTAATGAGGTCATGGTCTAGAATGCTGGAGTCCTTTGATGGATGCTGTAGTTACTACGCATGATATCACTTTGTGATGTCATGGTCTGGAATGTTGGGATACATCTGATGCATGCTGTAGAGACTATTAATTATTTTATTTTGTGATGTCATGCTCTAGAATGTTGGGATACATCTGATGCATACTGTAGAGATTTCTAATTACAAGTACTTTGCGATGTCATGGTCTAGAATGTTGGGACACATTTGATGCATGCTGTAGTGACTACGCATGATATCACTTTGTGATGTCATGCTCTGGAATGTTGGGGTACATTTGGTGCATGCTGTAGGGACTAATCATCACAAGTACTTTGTGATGTCATGGTCTAGAATGTTGGAGTACCTTTGATGCATGCTGTAGGGACTACTAATGACCAGTACTTTGTGAGGTCATGGCCTAGAATGTTGGAGTACCTTTGATGCATGCTGTAGGGACTACTAATGACAAGTACTTTGTGATGTCATGGTCTTGAATGTTGGAGTACCTTTGATACATGCTGTAGGGACTACTAATGACGAGTACTTTGCGAGGTCATGGCCTAAAATGTTGGAGTACCTTTGATGCATGCTGTAGGGACTAATAATGACAAGTACTTTGTGAGGTCATGGTCTAGAATGTTGGAGTACTTTTGATACATGCTGTTGGGACTACTAATGACAAGTACTTTGTGAGGTCATGGTCTAGAAAATTGGAGTCCTTTGATGCATGCTGTAGTGCCTCCTAATGATGTCACTTTGTGATGTCATGGTCTAGAATGTTGGGATACCTTTGATGCATGCTGTAGGGATTACTAATGATAAGTAAATTGTTATGTCATGCTCTGGAATGTTGAGATAGTTTAATACATGCTGTAGTGACTACTAATGATTTCATTATATGATGTCATGCTCTAGAATGTCGGGGTACCTGCATGATGTAGGGACTAATAATTACCAGTATTTAATGAGGTCATGGTCTAGAATGCTGGAGTCCTTTGATGCATGATGTAGGGACTAATAATTACCAGTATTTAATGAGGTCATGGTCTAGAATGCTGGAGTCCTTTGATGCATGCTGTAGTTACTACGCATGATATCACTTTGTGATGTCATGGTCTGGAATGTTGGGATACATCTGATGCATGCTGTAGGGACTACTACTGACAAGTACATTGTGATGTCATGGTCTAGAATGTTGGGGTACCTTTGATGCATGCTGTAGGGACTACTAATGACAAGTACTTTGTGATGTCATGGTCTAGAATGTTGGAGTACCTTTGATACATGCTGTAGGGACTACTAATGACAAGTACTTTGTGATGTAATGCTCTAGAATGTTGGGATACATTCGATGCATGCTGGAGTTCCTCCTAATGATGTCACTTTGTGATGTCATGCTCTAGAATGTTGGGATACATTTGATGCATGCTGTAGGGACGACTACTGACAAGTACTTTGTAATGTCATGCTCTAGAATGTTGGGGTACATTTTGTGCAAGGTGTAGGGACTACTAATGACAAGTACTTTGTGAGGTCATGGTCTAGAATGTGGAAGTACCTTTGAAGCATGATGTAGGGAATAATAATGACAAGTACTTTGTGATGTCATGGTCTAGAATGTTAGGATACATTTGATGCATGCTGTAGGGACTACGCATGTTATCACTTTGTGATGTCATGCTCTGGAATGTTGGGATACATTTGGTGCACGCTATGAGGACTTCGAATGACAAGTACTTTGTGAGGTCATGGTCTAGAATGTTGGACTACCTTTGATGCATGCTGTAGGGACTATTAATTATTTTACTTTGTGATGTCATGCTCTAGAATGTTGGGATTCATCTGATGAATGCTGTAGAGACTATTAATTATTTTACGTTGTGATATCATGCTCTAGAATGTTGTGATACATCTGATGCATACTGTAGAGATTTCTAATGACAACTACTTTGTGATGTCATGGTCTAGAAGGTTGGGACACATTTGATGCATGCTGTAGTGACTACGCATCAAAAGTACTTTGTGATGTCATGGTCTAGAATGTTGGAGCACCTTTGATGCATGATGTATTGACTACTAATGATAAGTAACTTGTGATGTCATGGTCTAGAATGTTGGGATATGTTTGATGCATGCTGCAATGACTACTAATGATATTGCTTTGTGATGTCATGCCCTGGAATGTTGGAATACCTTTGATGCATGCTGGAGGGACTACTAATGACAAGTACCTTGTGATGTCACGGTCTAGAATGTTGGGATACCTTTGATGCATGCTGTAGGGACTACTAATGATATTGCTTCGTGATGTCATGGTCTAGAATATTGGGATACATTTGATGCATGCTCTAGGGACTATTAATGATATTACGTTGTGATGTCATGCTCTGGAATGTTGAGATATTTTTGATGCATGCTGTACTGACTACTAATGATATAATTTTATGATGTAATGCTCTGGAATGTTGGGATACATCTGATGCATACTGTAGGGACTACTAATGACAAGTTCTTTGTGATGTCATGGTCTAGAATGTTGGGATACATTTGATGCATGCTGTAGGGATGATTAATGATATTACGTTGTGATGTCATGCTCTGGAATGTTGAGATATTTTTGATGCATGCTGTACTGATTACTAATGTTATCATTTTATAATGTAATGCTCTGGAATGTTGGGATACATCTGATGCATACAGTAGAGACTTCTAATGAGAAGTACTTTGTGATGTCATGGTCTAGAATGTTGGGATACATTTGATGCATGCTTTAGTGACTATGCATGATATCACTTTGTGATGTCATGCCCTGGAATGTTGGGGTACATCTGATGCATACAGTAGAGACTTCTAATGAGAAGTACTTTGTGATGTCATGGTCTAGAATGTTGGGATACATTTGATGCATGCTTTAGTGACTATGCATGATATCACTTTGTGATGTCATGGTCTAGAATGTTGCGATACATTTGATGCATGCTGTAGGGACTACGAATGATATCACTTTGTGATGTCATGGTCTGGAATGTTGGGATACATTTGGTGCATGCTGTAGGGACTACTAATGACAAGTACTTTGTGAGGTCATGGTCTGGAATGTTGGAGTACCTTTGATGCATGCTGTAGGGGCTATTAATTATTTTACTTTGTGATGTCATGCTCTAGAATGTTGGGATACATCTGATGCATGCTGTAGAGACTATTAATTATTTTACTTTGTGATGTCATGCTCTAGTATGTTGGGATATATTTGATGCATGCTGTAGTGACTACGCATGATATGTCTTTGTGATGTCCTGCTCTGGAATGTTGGGGTACCTTTGATGCATGATGTAGGGACTACTAATGACAAGTACTATGTGAGGTCATGGTCTAGAAAATTGGAGTCCTTTGATGCATGCTGTAGGGACTAATAATGACAAGTACTTTGTGAGATCATGGTCTAGAAAGTTGGAGTCCTTTGATGCATGCTGTAGTGACTCCTAATGATATCTCTTTATGATGTCATGTTCTAGAATGTTGGGATATATTTGATGCATGCTGTAGAGACTACTACTGACAAGTACATTGTGATGTCATGCCTTAGAATGTTGGGATACATTCGATGCATGCTGCAGTGCCTCCTAATGATGTCACTTTGTGATGTCATGGTCTAGAATGTTGGAATACCTTTGATGCATGCTGTAGGGACTACTAATTACATCATTTCAAGATGTCATGGTCTAGAATGTTGGGATACCTTTAATGCATGTTGTAGTGACTACTAGTGATATCATTTCAAGATGTCATGGTCTAGAATGTTGGGATACAATTATTGCATGTGGTAGTGACTACTAGTTAGATCATTTCAAGATGTCATGGTCTAGAATGTTGGAGTACCTTTGATGCATGCTGTAGGGACTACTAATGATAAGAACGTTGTGATGTCATGCTCTGGAATGTTGAGATAGTTTAATACATGCTGTAGTGACTACTAATGATTTAATTATTTGATGTAATGCTCTGGAATGTGGGGATACATCTGATGCTTACTGTAGAGACTTCTAATGACAAGTACTTTGTGAGATCATGGTCTAGAATGTTCGGATATGTTTGATGCATGCTGCAGTGCCTCCTACTGATGTCACTTTGTGATGTCATGGTCTAAAATGTTGGAGTACCTTTGATGCATGATGCAGGGACTACTAATGACAACTACTTTGTGATGTCATGCTCTAAAATGTTGGGATACATTCGATGCATGCTGCAGTGCCTCATAATGATGTCACTTTGTGATGTCATGGTCTAGAATGTTGGGATACATTTGATGCATGCTGTAGGGACTACTACTGACAAGTACATTGTGATGTCATGCTCTAGAATGTTGGGGTACATTTTGTGCAAGCTGTAGGGACTACTAATGACAAGTACTTTGTGAGGTCGTGGTCTAGAATGTTGGAGTACCTTTGATACATGCTGTAGGGACTACTAATGACAAGTACTTTGTGATGTCTTGGTCTAGAATGTTCGGATATGTTTGATGCATGCTGTAGGGACTACTAATGATATTGCTTTGTGATGTCATGGTCTAGAATGTTGGGATACATTTGATGCATGCTGTACTGATTACTAATGTTATCATTTTATAATGTAATTCTCTGGAATGTTGGGATACATCTGATGCATACAGTAGAGACTTCTAATGTCAAGTACTTTGTGATGTCATGGTCTAGAATGTTGGAGTCCTTTGATGCATGCTATTGGGATTATTAATGATATTACTTTGTGATGTCATGGTCTAGAATGTTGGGATATATTTGATGCATGCTGTAGGGACTACTACTGACAAGTACATTGTGATGTCATGCTCTAGAATGTTGGGATACATTTGATGCATGCTGTAGTGACTACGCATGATATCACTTTGTGATGTCATGCTCTGGAATGTTGAGGTACATTTGGTGCATGCTGTAGGGACTACTCATCACAAGTACTTCCTGATGTCATGCTCTAGAATGTTGGGGTACCTTTGATGCATGCTGTAGGGACTACGAATGACAAGTACTTTGTGATGTCATGGTCTAGAATGTTGGAGTACCTTTGATACATGCTGTAGGGACTACTAATGACCAGTACTTTGTGAGGTCATGGTCTAGAATGCTGGAGTCCTTTGATGCATGCTGTAGGCACTACTAATGACAAGTACTTTGTGATGTCATGGTCTAGAATGTTGTAGTACCTTTGATACATGCTGTAGGGACTACTAATGACCAGTACTTTGTGAGGTCAAGGTCTAGAATGCTGGAGTCCTTTGATGCATTCTGTAGGGACTACTAATGACAAGTACTTTGTGAGATCATGGTCTAAAAAGTTGGAGTCCTTTGATGCATGCTGTAGTGACTCCTAATGATATGTCTTTGTGATGTCATGTTCTAGAATGTTGGGATATGAATGATGCATGCTGTAGGGACTACTACTGACAAGTACATTGTGATGTCATGCCTTAGAATGTTGGGATACATTCGATGCATGCTGCAGTGCCTCCTAATGATGTCACTTTGTGATGTCATGGTCTAGAATGTTGGAGTACCTTTGATGCATGATGTAGGGACTCCTAATGACAACTACTTTGTGATGTCATGCTCTAGAATGTTGGGATATATTCGATGCATGCTGCAGTGCCTCCTAATGATGTCACTTTGTGATGTCATGGTCTAGAATGTTGGAGTACCTTTGATACATGCTGTAGGGACTACTAATGATAAGTAAGTTGTTATGTCATGCTCTGGAATGTTGAGATAGTTTAATATATGCTGTAGTGACAACTAATGATTTCATTATATGATGTCATGCTCTAGAATGTTGGGGTACATTTTGTGCAAGCTGTCGGGACTACTAATGACAAGTACTTTGTGATGTCATGGTCTAGAATGTTGGGATACATTTGATGCATGCTGTAGTGACTACGCAAGATATCTCTTCGTGATGTCATGGTCTAGAATGTTGGGATACATTTGATGCATGCTGGAGGGACAACGCATGTTATCACTTTGTGATGTCATGCTCTGGAATGTTGGGATATATTTGGTGCATGCTGTAGGGACTACTAATGACAAGTACTTTGTGAGGTCATGGTCTAGAATGTTGGAGTACCCTTGATGCATGCTGTAGGGACTATTAATTATTTTACTTTGTGATGTCATGCTCTGGAATGTTGGGGTACATGTTGTGCAAGCTGTAGGGACTACTAATGACCAGTACTTTGTGAGGTCATGGTCTACAATGTTGGAGTACCTTTGATGCATGCTATAGGGACTCCTATTGATATCTCTTTGTGATGTCATGGTCTAGAATGTTGGGATACATTCGATGCATGCTGCAGTGCCTCCTAATGATTTCACTTTGTGATGTCATGGTCTAGAATGTTGGGATACATTTGGTGCAAGCTGTAGGGACTACTAAAGACAAGTACTTTGTGAGGTCATGGTCTAGAATGTTCGAGCACCTTTGAAGCATGATGTAGGGAATAATAATGACAAGTACTTTGTGATGTCATGGTCTAGAATGTTGGAATACATTTGATGCATGCTGTAGGGACGACTTATGACATTGCTTTGTGATGCCATGGTCTAGAATGTTGGAGTACCTTTGATACATGCTGTAGGGTCTACTAATGACAAGTACTTTGTGATGTCATGGTCTAGAATGTTGGAATACATTTGATGCATGCTGTAGGGACTACGCATGATATCACATTGTGATGTCATGCTCTGGAATGTTGGGATACATTTGGTGAATGCTGTAGGGACTACTAATGACAAGTACGTTGTGAGGTCATGGTCTAGAATGTTGGAGTCCCTTTGACGCATGCTGTAGGGACTACTAATGATATCTCTTCGTGATGTCATGGTCTAGAATGTTGGAGTACCTTTGATGCATGATGTAGGGACTACTAATGATCTCAGTTTGTGATGTCATGGTCTAGAATGTTGGGATACATTTGATGCATGCTGTAAGGACTACTAATGACAAGTACATTGTGATGTCATGCTCTAGAATGTTGGAGTACCTTTGAAAAATGATGTAGGGACTACTAATGACAAGTACTTTGTGATGTCATGGTCTAGAATGTTGGGGTACATTTTGTGCAAGCTGTAGGGACTACAAATGACAAGTACTTTGTGAGGTCATGGTCTAGAATGTTGGAGTACCTTTGAAAAATGATGTAGGGACTACTAATGACCAGTACTTTGTGATGTCATGCTCTAGAATGTGGGGGTACATTTTGTGCAAGCTGTAGGGACTACTAATGACAAGTACTTTGTGAGGTCATGGTCTAGAATGTTGGAGTACCTTTGAAGCATGATGTAGGGAATAATAATGACCAGTACTTTGTGATGTCATGCTCTGGAATGTTGGGATACATTTGGTGCATGCTGTAGGGACAACTAATGACAAGTACTTTGTGATGTCATGCTCTGGAATGTTGGAATACTTTTAATGCATGCTGTAGGGACTACTTATGGTATTGCTTTGTGATGTCATGCTCTAGAATGTTGGGATACATCTGATGCATACTGTAGAGATTTCTAATGACAAGTACTTTGTGATGTCATGGTCTAGAATGTTGGGAGACATTGGATGCATGCTATAGGGACTCCTAATGATATCTCATTGTGATGTCATGGTCTAGAATGTTTGAGTACCTTTGATGCATGATGTAGGGACTACTAATGACAAGCACTTTGTGATGTCATGCTCTAGAATGTTGGGATACATTCGATGCATGCTGCAGTGCCTCCTACTGATGTCACTTTGTGATGTCATGGTCTAGAATGTTCGGATACATTTGATGCATGCTGTAGGGACTACGCATGATATCACTTTGTGATGTCATGCTCTGGAATGTTGGGGTACATTTGGTGCATGCTGTAGGGACTACTCATCACAAGTACTTTGTGATGTCATGCTCTGGCATGTTGAGGTACATTTGATGCATGCTGTAGTGACCATTAATGACAAGTAACTTGTGATGTCATGGTCTAGAATGTTGGGGTACATTTGATTCATGCTGTAGTGACTACTAGTTACATAATTTCAAGATGTCATGGTCTAGAATGTTATGATACAATTAATGCATGTGGTAGTGACTACTAGTTACATCATTTCAAGGTGTCATGGTCTAGAATGTTGGGGTACATTTAGTGCATGCTGTCGTGACTACTAATTACATCATTTCAAGATGTCATGGTCTAGAATTTTGGAAAACCTTTGATGCATGCTGTACTGACTATTTTATGATGTAATGCTCCGGAATGTTGGGATACATCTGATGCATACTGTAGAGACTTCTAATGACAAGTACTTTGTGATGTCATGCTCTAGAATGTTGGGATACTTTTGAAGCATGCTGTAGGGATTATTAATAATATTACTTTGTGAGGTCATGCTCTGGAATGTTGGGACAAATTTGATGCATGCTGTAGTGACTACGCATGATATCATTTTGTGATGTCATGCTCTGAAATGTTGGGGTACATTTGGTGCATGCTGTAGGGACTAGTTATGATATTGCTTTGTGATGTCATGGTCTAGAATGTTGAGGTACATTTGATGCATGCTGTAGAGACTATTAATTATTTTACTTTGTGATGTCATGCTCTAGAATGTTGGGGTACAGTTGGTGCATGCCGTGGGGACTTCTCATCACATGTACTTTGTGATGTCATGCTCTAGAATGTTGGGGTACCTATGATGCATGCTGTAGGGACTACTAATGACAAGTACTTTGTGATGTGATGGTCTAGAATGTTGGAGTACCTTTGATACATGCTGTGGGAACTACTAATGACCAGTACTTTGTGAGGTCATGGTCTAGAATGCTGGAGTCCTGTGATGCATGCTGTAGGGACTACTAATGACAAGTACTTTGTGATGTCATGGTCTAGAATGTTGGAGTACTTTTGATACATGCTGTAGGGACTACTAATGACCAGTACTTTGTGATATCATGGTCTAGAATGTTGAGGTACATTTGATGCATGCTGTAGGGTTTATTAATGATATTACTTTGTGATGTCATGCTCTGGAATGTTGCGATATTTTGGATGCATGCTGTACTGATTACTAATGTTATCATTTTATGATGTAATGCTCTGGAATGTTGGGATACATCTGATGCATACAGTAGAGACTTCTAATGACAAGTACTTTGTGATGTCATGGTCCAGAATGTTGGGATACATTTGATGCATGCTGTCGTGACTACGCATGATATCACTTTGTGATGTCACGGTCTAGAATGTTGGGATACCTTTGATGCATGCTGTAGGGACTAATAATGATATTGCTTTGTGATGTCATGGTCGAGAATATTGGGATACATTTGATGCATGCTCTCGGGACTATTAATTATATTACGTTGCGATGTCATACTCTGGAATGTTGAGATATTTTTGATGCATGCTGTACTGACTACTAATGATATAATTTTATGATGTCATGCTCTAGAATGTTGGGATACTTTTGAAGCATGCTGTAGGGATTATTAATAATATTTCTTTGTGAGGTCATGCTCTGGAATGTTGGGACAAATTTGATGCATGCTGTAGTGACTACGCATGATATCATTTTGTGATGTCATGCTCTGTAATGTTGGGGTACATTTGGTGCATGCTGTAGGGACTAGTCATCACAAGTACTTTGTGATGTCATGATCTAGAATGTTGGAGTACCTTTGATACATGCTAAAGGGACTACTACTGACAAGTACATTGTGATGTCATGCTCTAGAATGTTGGGGTACATTTTGTGCAAGCTGTAGGGACTACTAATGACAAGTACTTTGTTATGTCATGGCCTAGAATGTTGGAGTACCTTTGAAGCATGATGTAGGGAATAATAATGACAAGTACTTTCTGATGTCATGGTCTAGAATGTTGGGATACATTTGATGCATGATGTAGAGACTATTAATTATTTTACTTTGTGATGTCATGCTCTAGAATGTTGGGATACATCTGATGCATACTGTAGAGATTTCTAATGACAAGTACTTTGTGATGTCATGCTCTAGAACGTTGGGGTACCTTTGATGCATGCTGTAGGGACTACGAATGACAAGTACTTTGTGATGTCATAATCTAGAATGTTGGAGTACCTTTGATACATGCTGTAGGGACTACTAATGATATTGCTTTGTGATGTCATGGTCTAGAATGTTGGGATACATTTGATGCATGCTGTACTGATTACTAATGTTATCATTTTATAATGTAATTCTCTGGAATGTTGGGATACATCTGATGCATACAGTAGAGACTTCTAATGACAAGTACTTTGTGATGTCATGGTCTAGAATGTTTGGATACATTCAATGCATGCTGCAGTGCCTCCTAATGATGTCACTTTGTGATGTCATGTTCAAGAATGTTGGGATATATTTGATGCATGCTGTAGGGACTACTACTGACAAGTACATTGTGATGTCATGCTCTAGAATGTTGGGGTACATTTTGTGCAAGCTGTAGGGACTACTAATGACAAGTACTTTGTGATGTCATGGTCTAGAATGTTGAGGTACATTTGATGCATGCTGTAGTGACTACTAATGACAAGTTACTTGTGATGTCATGGTCTAGAATGTTGGGATATGTTTGATGCATGCTGTAGGGACTACTAATGATATTGCTTTGTGATGTCATGGTCTAGAATGTTGGGATACATTTGATGCATGCTGTAGGGACTATTAATGATATTATGTTGTGATGTCATGCTCTGGAATGTTGAGATATTTTTGATGCATGCTGTACTGATTACTAATATTATAATTTTATAATGTAATTTTTCTGGAATGTTGGGATACATCTGATGCATACAGTAGAGACTTCTAATGACAAGTACTTTGTGAGGTCATGGTCTAGAATGCTGGAGTCCTTTGATGCATGCTGTAGGGACTACTAATGACAACTACTTTGTGATGTCATGGTCTAGAATGTTGGAGTACCTTTGATACATGCTGTAGGGACTACTAATGATATTGCTTTGTGATGTCATGTTCTAGAATGTTGGGATACATTTGATGCATGCTGTTGGACTATTAATGATATTATGTTGTGATGTCATGCTCTAGAATGTTGGGGTACATTTGGTGCATGCTGTAGGGACTACTCATCACAAGTACTTTGTGATGTCATGCTCTAGAATGTTGGGGATTCCTTGGATGCATGCTGTAGGGACTACTGATGACAAGTACTTTCTGAGATCATGGTCTAGAAAGTTGGAGTCCTTTGATGCATGCTGTAGTGACTCCTAATGATATCTCTTTCTGATGTCATGTTCTAGAATGTTGGGATATATTTGATGCATGCTGTAGGGACTACTACTGACAAGTACATTGTGATGTCATGCCTTAGAATGTTGGGATACATTCGATGCATGCTGCAGTGCCTCCTAATGATGTCACTTTGTGATGTCATGCTCTGGAATGTTGGGATACATCTGATGCATACCGTAGAGACTTCTAATGACAAGTACTTTGTGATGTCATGGTCTAGAATGTTGGGATACATTTGATGCATGCTGTAGTGACTACGCATGATATCACTTTGTGATGTCATGCTCTAGAATGTTGGGGTACATTTGGTGCATGCTGTAGGGACTACTCATCACAAGTACTTTGTGATGTCATGCTCTAGAATGTTGGGATACATCTGATGCATGCTGTAGTGACTACGCATGATATCACTTTGTGACGTCATGCTCTAGAATGTTGGGGTACATTTGGTGCATGCTGTAGGGACTACTCATCACAAGTACTTTGTGAGGTCATGCTCTAGAATGTTGGGGTACCTTTGATGCATGCTGTAGGGACTATTAATGATATTATGTTGTGATGTCATGCTCTGGAATGTTGAGATATTTTTGATGCATGCTGTACTGATTACTAATATTATCATTTTATAATGTAATTCTCTGGAATGTTGGGATACATCTGATGCATACAGTAGAGACTTCTAATGACTAGTACTTTGTGATGTCATGGTCTAGAATGTTGGGGTACATTTTGTGCAAGCTGTAGGGACTACTAATGACAAGTACTTTGTGATGTCATGGTCTAGAATGTTGGGATACATTTGATGCATGCTGTAGGGAATAATAATGACAAGTACTTTGTGATGTCATGCTCTAGAATGTTGGGATACATCTGATGCATACCGTAGAGACTTCTAATGACAAGTACTTTGTGATGTCATGGTCTAGAATGTTGGGATACATTTGATGCATGCTGTAGTGACTACGCATGATATCACTTTGTGATGTCATGCTCTGGAATGTTGAGATATTTTTGATGCATCCTGTACTGATTACTAATGTTATCATTGTATAATGTAATTCTCTGGAATGTTGGGATACATCTGATGCATACACTAGAGACTTCTAATGACAAGTACTTTGTGATGTCATGGTCTAGAATGTTGGAGTCCTTTGATGCATGCTGTAGTGACTCCCAATGATATCTCTTTGTGATGTTATGTTCTAGAATGTTGGGATATATTTGATGCATGCTGTAGGGACTACTACTGACAAGTACATTGTGATGTCATGCCTTAGAATGTTGGGATACATTCGATGCATGATGCAGTGCCTCCTAATGATGTCACTTTGTGATGTCATGGTCTAGAATGTTGAGGTACATTTCATGCATGCTGTAGTGACTACTAATGACAAATAACTTGTGATGTCATGGTCTAGAATTTTGGGATATGTTTGATGCGTGCTGTAGGGACTACTAATGATATTGCTTTGTGATGTCATGCTCTGGAATGTTGGGATACATCTGATGCATACAGTAGAGACTTCTAATGACAAGTACTTTGTGATGTCATGCTCTAGAATGTTGGGGTACCTTTGATGCATGCTGTAGGGACTATTAATGATATTATGTTGTGATGTCATGCTCTGGAATGTTGAGATATTTTTGATGCATGCTGTACTGATTACTAATGTTATCATTTTATAATGTAATTCTCTGAAATGTTGGGATACATCTGATGCATACAGTAGAGACTTCTAATGACAAGTACTTTGTGATGTCATGGTCTAGAATGTTGGGGTACATTTGGTGCATGCTGTAGGGACTACTCATCACAAGTACTTTGTGATGTCATGCTCTAGAATGTTGGGGATTCCTTGGATGCATGCTGTAGGGACTACTAATGACAAGTACTTTGTGAGATCATGGTCTAGAAAGTTGGAGTCCTTTGATGCATGCTGTAGTGACTCCTAATGATATCTCTTTGTGATGTCATGGTCTAGAATGTTGGGATATATTTGATGCATGCTGTAGGGACTACTACTGACAAGTACATTGTGATGTCATGCCTTAGAATGTTGGGATACATTCGATGCATGCTGTAGGGACTACGCATGATATCACTTTGTGATGTCATGCTCTGGAATGTTGGGATACATTTGGTGCATACTGTAGGGACAACTAATGACAAGTACTTTGAGAGGTCATGGTCTAGAAAGTTGGAGTCCTTTGATGCATGCTGTAGTGACTCCTAATGATATCTCTTTGTGATGTCATGGTCTAGAATGTTGGGATATATTTGATGCATGCTGTAGGGACTACTACTGACAAGTACATTGTGATGTCATGCCTTAGAATGTTGGGATACATTCGATGCATGCTGTAGGGACTACGCATGATATCACTTTGTGATGTCATGCTCTGGAATGTTGGGATACATTTGGTGCATGCTGTAGGGACAACTAATGACAAGTACTTTGAGAGGTCATGGTCAAGAATGTTGGAATACTTTTGATGCATGCTGTAGGGACTACTTATGGTATTGCTTTGTGATGTCATGGTCTAGAATGTTGGGATACATTTGATGCATGATGTAGAGACTATTAATTATTTTACTTTGTCATGTCATGCTCTAGAATGTTGGGACACATTTGATGCATGCTGTAGGGACTACTAATGATATTGCTTTGTGATGTCATGTTCTAGAATGTTGGGATACATTTGATGCATGCTGTAGGGACTATTAATGATATTATGTTGTGATGTCATGCTCTGGAATGTTGAGATATTTTTGATGCATGCTGTACTGATTACTAATGTTATCATTTTATAATGTAATTCTCTGGAATGTTGGGATACATCTGATGCATACAGTAGAGACTTCTAATGACAAATACTTTGTGATGTCATGGTCTAGAATGTTGGGGTACATTTGATACATGCTGCAGTGCCTCCTAATGATGTCACTTTGTGATGTCATGCTCTAGAATGTTGGGGTACATTTTGTGCAAGCTGTAGGGACTACTAATGACAAGTACTTTGTGATGTCACGGTCTAGAATGTTGGGATACCTTTAATGCATGTTGTAGTGACTACTAGTTATATCATTTAAAGATGTCATGGTCTAGAATGTTGGGATACAATTAATGCATGTGGTAGTGACAACTAGTTACTTCATTTCAAGGTGTCATGGTCTAGAATGTTGGAGTACCTTTGATGCATGCTGTAGGGACTACTAATGACCAGTACTTTGTGAGGTCATGGTCTAGAATGTTGGAATACTTTTGATGCATGCTGTAGGGAATATTTATGGTATTGCTTTGTGATGTCATGGTCTAGAATGTTGGGATACATCTGATGCATAATGTAGAGATTTCTAATGACAAGTACTTTGTGATGTCATGGTCTAGAATGTTGGGACACATTTGATGCATGCTGTAGGGACTACTCATCACAAGAACTTTGTGATGTCATGCTCTAGAATGTTGGGGTACCTTTGATGCATGCTGTAGTGACTATGCATGATATCACTTTGTGATGTCATGCTCTGGAATGTTGGGGTACATTTGGTGCATGCTGTAGAGACTACTCATCACATGTACTTTGTGATGTCATGCTCTAGAATGTTGGGGTACCTATGATGCATGCTGTAGGGACTACTAATGACAAGTACTTTGTGATGTCATTGTCTAGAATGTTGGAGTACCTTTGATACATGCTGTAGGGACTACTAATGACCAGTACTTTGTGAGGTCATGGTCTAGAATGCTGTAGTCCTTTGATGCATGCTGTAGGGACTACTAATGACAAGTACTTTGTGATGTCATGGTCTAGAATGTTGGAGTACCTTTGATACATGCTGTAGGGACTACTAATGACCAGTACTTTGTGAAATCATGGTCTAGAATGTTGAGGTACATTTGATGCATGCTGTAGGGACTACTAATGACAAGTACTTTGTGAGGTCATGGTCTAGAATGTTGGAGTACCTTTGATGCATGCTGTAGGGACTATTAATTATTTTACTTTGTGATGTCATGCTCTAGAGTGTTGGGATACATCTGATGCATGCTGTAGAGACTATTAATTATTTTACTTTGTGATGTCATGCTCTAGAATGTTGGGATTCATCTGATGCATACTGTAGAGATTTCTAATGACAAGTACTTTGTGATGTCATGGTCTAGAATGTTGGGACACATTTGATGCATGCTGTAGTGACTACGCATGATATCACTTTGTGATGTCATGCTCTGGAATGTTGGGGTACATTTGGTGCATGCTGTAGGGACTACTCATCACAAGTACTTTGTGATGTCATGGTCTTGAATGTTGGGATACCTTTGATGCATGCTGTAGGGACTACTAATGACAAGTACTTTGTGATGTCATGGTCTAGAATGTTGGAGTACCTTTGATACATGCTGTAGGGACTACTAATGATCAGTACTTTGTGAGGTCATGGTCTAGAATGCTGGAGTCCTTTGATGCATGCTGTAGGGACTACTAATGACCAGTACTTTGTGAGGTCATGGCCTAGAATGTTGGAGTACCTTTGATGCATGATGTAGGGACTACTAATGACCAGTATTTAATGAGGTCATGGTCTAGAATGCTGGAGTCCTTTGATGCATGCTGTAGGGACTACTAATGACAAGTACTTTGTGATGTCATGGTCTAGAATGTTGGAGTACCTTTGATACATGCTGTAGGGACTACTAATGACAAGTACCTTGCGAGGTCATGGCCTAGAATGTTGGAGTACCTTTGATGCATGCTGTAGGGACTACTAATGACAAGTTCTTTGTGAGGTCATGGTCTAGAAAATTGGAGTCCTTTGATGCATGCTGTAGTGACTCCTAATGATATCTCTTTGTGAGGTCATGGTCTAGAATGTTGGAGTACCTTTGATGCATGCTGTAGGGACTACTAATGATAAGTACGTTGTGATGTAATGCTCTGGAATGTTGGGATTCATCTGATGCATACTGTAGAGATTTCTAATGACAAGTACTTTGTGATGTCATGGTCTAGAATGTTGGGATACATCTGATGCATGCTGTAGAGACTATTAATTATTTTACTTTGTGATGTCATGCTCTAGAATGTTGGGATTCATCTGATGCATACTGTAGAGATTTCTAATGACAAGTACTTTGTGATGTCATGGTCTAGAATGTTGGGACACATTTGATGCATGCTGTAGTGACTACACATGATATCAATTTGTGATGTCATGCTCTGGAATGTTGGGGTACATTTGGTGCATGCTGTAGGGACTAGTCATCACAAGTACTTTGTGATGTCATGGTCTTGAATGTTGGGATACCTTTGATGCATGCTGTAGGGACTACTGATGACAAGTACTTTGTGATGTCATGGTCTAGAATGTTTGAGTACCTTTGATACATGCTTTAGGGACTACTAATGACCAGTACTTTGAGTGCTTTTAGGCATGATGTAGGGAATAATAATGACAAGTACTTTGTGAGGTCATGGTCTAGAATGTTGGAGTACATTTGATGCATGCTGTAGTGACTCCTAATGATATCTCTTTGTGATTTCATGGTCTAGAATGTTGGGATACATTTGATGCATGCTGTAGGGATTATTAATGACAAGTACTTTGAGAGGTCATGGTCTAGAATGTTGGAATACTTTTGATGCATGCTGCAGGGAGTACTTATGGTATTGCTTTGTGATGTCATGGTCTAGAATGTTGGGATACATTTGATGCATGATGTAGAGACTATTAATTATTTTACTTTGTGAGGTCATGGTCTAGAATGTTGGAGTACCTTTGATGCATGCTGTAGGGACTACTAATGACAAATACTTTGTGAGGTCATGGTCTAGAATGTTGGAGTACATTTGATGCATGCTGTAGGGACTACTAATGATAAGTACGTTGTGATGTCATGCTCTTGAATGTTGAGATAGTTTAATACATGCTGTAGTGACTACTAATGATTTAATTATATGATATAATGCTCTGGAATGTGGGGATATTTTTGATGCATACAGTAGAGAATTCTAATGACAAGTACTTTGTGAGATCATGGTCTATAAAGTTGGAGTCCTTTGATGCATGCTGTTGTGACTCCTTATGATATCACTTTGTGATGTCATGCTCTAGAATGTTGGGATACATCTGATGAATACTGTAGAGACTTCTAATGAGAAGTACTTTGTGATGTCATGGTCTAGAATATTGGGATACATCTGATGCATGCTGTAGAGACTATGAATTATTTTACTTTGTGTTGTCATGGTCTAGAATGTTGGGACACATTTGATGCATGCTGTAGTGACTATGCATGATATCACTTTGTGATGTAATGCTCTGGAATGTTGGGGTACATTTGGTGCATGATGTAGGGACTACTCATCACATGTACTTTGTGATGTCATGCTCTAGAATGTTGGGGTACCTATGATGCATGCTGTAGGGACTACTAATGACAAGTACTTTGTGATGTCATGGTCTAGAATGTTGGAGTACCTTTGATACATGCTGTAGGGACTACTAATGACCAGTACTTTGTGAGGTCATGGTCTAGAATGCTGGAGTCCTTTGATGCATGCTGTAGGGACTACTAATGACAAGTACTTTGTGATGTCATGGTCTAGAATGTTGGAGTACCTTTGATACATGCTGTAGGGACTACTGATGACCAGTACTTTGTGAGGTCATGGTCTAGAATGTTGGAGTACCTTTGATGCATGCTGTAGGGACTATTAATTATTTTACTTTGTGATGTCATGCTCTAGAGTGTTGGGATACATCTGATGCATGCTGTAGAGACTATTAATTATTTTACTTTGTGAGGTCATGGTCTAGAATTTTGGAGTACCTTTGATACATACTGTAGGGACTACTAATGACCAGTACTTTGTGAGGTCATGGTCTAGAATGCTGGAGTCCTTTGATGCATGCTGTAGGGACTGCTAATGACAAGTACTTTGTGATGTCATGGTCTAGAATGTTGGGATATGTTTGATGCATGCTGTAGGGACTACTAATGATATTGCTTTGTGATGTAATGTTCTAGAATGTTGGGATACATTTGATGCATGCTGTAGGGACTATTAATGATATTATGTTGTGATGTCATGCTCTGGAATGTTGAGATATTTTTGATGCATGCTGTACTGATTACTAATGTTATCATTTTATAATGTAATTCTCTGGAATGTTGGGATACATCTGATGCATACAGTAGAGACTTCTAATGACAAGTACTTTGTGATGTCATGGTCTAGAATGTTGGGGTACATTTGATGCATGCTGCAGTGCCTCCTAATGATGTCACTTTGTGATGTCATGCTCTAGAATGTTGGGGTACATTTTGTGCAAGCTGTAGGGACTACTAATGACAAGTACTTTGTGAGGTCATGGTCTAGAATGTTGGAGTACCTTTGAAGCATGATGTAGGGAATAATAATGACAAGTACTTTGTGATGTCATGGTCTACAAGGTTGGGATACATTTGATATATGCTGTAGGGACTACTAATGACCAGTACTTTGTGATGTCATGGTCTAGAATGTTGAGGTACATTTGATGCATGCTGTAGTGACTACTAGTTACATAATTTCAAGATGTCATGGTCTAGAATGTTGGGACACATTTGATGCATGCTGTAGTGACTACGCATGATATCACTTTGTGATGTCATGCTCTGGAATGTTGGGGTACCTTTGATGCATGCTGTAGGGACTACGAATGACAAGTTTTTTGTGATGTCATGGTCTAGAATGTTGGAGTACCTCTAATACATGCTGTAGGGACTACTAATGACCAGTACTTTGTGAGGTCATGGTCTAGAATGTTGGGATATGTTCGATGCATGCTGTTGCGACTACTAATGATATTGCTTTGTGATGACATGGATTAGAATGTTGGGATACATTTGATGCATGCGGTAGGGACTATTAATGATATTACGTTGTGATGTCATGCTCTGGAATGTTGAGATACATCTGATGCATATAGTAGAGACTTCTAATGACAAGTACTTTGTGATGTCATGGTCTAGAATGTTGGAGTACCTTTGATGCATGATGCAGGGACTACTACTGACAAGAGTATTGAGAGGTCATGGTCTAGAATGTTGGGATATGTTCGATGCATGCTGTCGCGACTACTATTGATATTGCTTTGTGATGTCATGATCTAGAAAGTTGGGATACATTTGATGAACGCTGTGAGGCTATTAATGATATTACGTTGTGATGTCATGCTCTGGAATGTTGAGATACATCTGATGCATACAGTTGAGACTTCTAATGACAAGTACTTTGTGATGTCATGGTCTAGAATGTTGGAGTACCTTTGATGCATGATGCAGGGACTTCTAATGACAAGTACTTTGTGAGGTCATGGTCTAGAATGTTGGAGTACATTTTATGTATGCTGTGGGGACTACTAATGATTTCATTTTATGATGTAATGCTCTGAAATATTGGGTTACATCTGAAGCATATTGTAGGTACTTTTAATGACAAGTACTTTGTGATGTCATGTTCTGGAATGTTGGAATACCTTTGATGCATGCTGTAGGGACTACTAATGACAAGTACTTTGTGATGTCACGGTCTAGAATGTTGGGATACCTTTAATGCATGTTGTAGTGACTACTAGTTATATCATTTCAAGATGTCATGGTCTAGAATGTTGGGATACAATTAATGCATGTGGTAGTGACTACTAGTTACATCATTTCAAGGTGTAATGGTCTAGAATGTTGGGGTACATTTAGTGTATGCTGTAGTGACTATTAATTACATCATTTCAAGATGTCATGGTCTAGAATGTTGGAAAACCTTTGATGCATGCTGTAGGGACTACTAATGATATTGCTTTGTGATGTAATGCTCTGAAATGTTGGGATACATCTGATGCATACTGTAAAGACTTCTAATGACAAGTACTTTGTGATGTCATGCTCTAGAATGTTGGGATACTTTTGAAGCATGCTGTAGGGATTATTAATAAAATTACTTTGTGAGGTCATGCTCTGGAATGTTGGGACAAATTTGATGCATGCTGTAGTTACTACCCATGATATCACTTTGTGATGTCATGCTCTGGAATGTTGGGGTACATTTGGTGCATGCTGTAGGGACTAGTCATCACAAGTACTTTGCGAGGTCATGGCCTAGACTGTCAAGGTACATCTGATGCATACAGTAGAGACTTCTAATGACAAGTACTTTGTGATTTCATGGTCTAGTATGTTGGGATACATTTGATGCATGCTGTAGTAAATACGCATGATATCACTTTGTGATGTCATGCTCTAGAATGTTGGGGTACCTTTGATGCATGCTGTAGGAACTACTAATGACAGGTACTTTGTGAGATCATGGTCTAGAAAGTTGGAGTCCTTATATGCATGCTGTAGTGACTCCTAATGATATCTCTTTGTGATTTCATTGTCTGGAATGTTGGAGTTCCGTTGATGCATGATGTAGGGACTACTAATGAGAAGTACTTTGTGATGTCATGCTCTAGAATGTTGGGGTACATTTTGTGCAGGCTGTAGGGACTACTAATGACAAGTACTTTATGAGGTCATGGTCTAGAATGTTGGGACACATTTGATGCATGCTGTAGTGACTATGCATGATATCACTTTGTGATGTCATGCTCTAGAATATTGGGGTACCTATGATGCATGCTGTAGGGACTACTTATGACAAGTACTTTGTGATGTCATGGTCTAGAATGTTGGAGTACCTTTGATACATGCTGTAGGGACTACTAATGACCAGTACTTTGTGAGGTCATGGTCTAGAATGCTGGAGTCCTTTGATGCATGCTGTTGGGACTACTAATGACAAGTACTTTGTGATGTCATGGTCTAGAATGTTGGAGTACCTTTGATACATGCTGTAGGGACTATTAATTATTTTACTTTGTGATGTCATGCTCTAGAATGTTGGGATACATCTGATGCATGCTGTAGAGACTATTAATTATTTTACTTTGTGATGTCATGCTCTATAATGTTGGGATTCATCTGATGCATACTGTAGAGATTTCTAATGACAAGTACTTTGTGATGTCATGGTATAGAATGTTGGGACACATTTGATGCATGCTGTAGTGACTACGCATGATATCTCTTTGTGATGTCATGCTCTGGAATGTTGGAGTACATTTGATGCATGCTGTCGGGATTATTAATGATATTACGTTGTGATGTAATGCTCTGGAATGTTGAGATATTTTTGATGCATGCTGTACTGATTACTAATGTTATCATTTTATAATGTAATGCTCTGGAATGTTGGGATACATCTGATGCATACAGTAGAGACTTCCAATGACAAGTACTTTGTGATGTCATGGTCTAGAATGTTGGGATACATTTGATGCATGCTGTAGTGACTCCTAATGATATCTCTTTGTGATGTCATGGTCTAGAATTTTGGAGCACCTTTGATGCATGATGTAGTGACTACTAATGACAAGTACTTTGTGATGTCATGCTATTGAATGTTGGGATATATTTGATGCATGCTGTAGGGACTACTACTGACAAGTACATTGTGATGTCATGGTCTAGAATGTTGGGATACATTTGGTGCAAGCTGTAGGGAGTACTAATGACAAGTACTTTGCGAGGTCATGGTCTAGAATGTTGGAGTACCTTTGATACATGCTGTAATGACTACTAATGACAAGTACTTTGCGAGGTCATGGCCTAGAATGTTGGACTACCTTTGATGCATGCTTTAGGGACTACGCATGATATCACTTTGTGATGTCATGCTCTGGAATGTTGATTACATTCGATGCATGCTGCAGTGCCTCCTAATGATGTCACTTTGTTATGTCATGGTCTAGAATGTTGGGGTACATTTGGTGCATGCTGTAGGGACTACTAATGACAAGTACTTTGTGAGGTCATGGTCTAGAATGTTGGAGTACCTTTGATGCATGCTGTAGGGACTATTAATTATTTTACTTTGTGATGTCATGCTCTAGAATGTTGGGATACATCTGATGCATGCTGTAGAGACTATTAATTATTTTACTTTGTGATGTCATGCTCTAGAATGTTGAGATATTTTTGATGCATACAGTAGAGATTTCTAATGACAAGTACTTTGTGATGTCATGGTCTAGAATGTTGGGATACATTTGGTGCATGCTGTAGGGACTACTAATGATAAGTACGTTGTGATGTCATGCTCTGGAATGTTGACATAGTTTAATCCATGCTGTAGTGACTCCTAATGATATCTCTTTGTGATGTCATGGTCTAGAATGTTGGGGTACATTTTGTGCATGCTGTAGGGACAATTAATGACAACTACTTTGTGAGGTCATGGTCTAGAATGCTGGAGTACCTTTGATGCGTGCTGTAGGGACTACTTATGGTATTGCTTTGTGATGTCATGGTCTAGAATGTTAATGTACATTTGATGCAAGCTGTAGTGACTACTAATGACAAATAATTGGGATGTCATGGTCTAGAATGTTGGAGTACCTTTGATACATGCTGTAGGGACTACTAATGACCAGTACTTTGTGAGGTCATGGTCTAGAATGCTGGAGTCCTTTGATGCATGCTGTAGGGACTACTAATGACCAGTACTTTGTGATGTCATGGTCTAGAATGTTGGAGTACCTTTGATACATGCTGTAGGGACTACTAATGACAAGTAACTAGTGATGTCATGGTCTAGAATGTTGGGATATGTTTAATGCATGCTGTAGGGACTACTAATGATATTGTTTTGTGATGTCATGGTCTAGAATGTTGGGATACATTTGATGCATGCTGTAGTGACTACGCATGATATCACTTTGTGATGTCATGCTCTAGAATGTTGGGGTACCTTTGATCCATGCTGTAGGAACTACTAATGACAAGTACTTTGTGAGATCATGGTCTAGAAAGTTGGAGTCCTTTGATGCATGCTGTAGTGACTCCTAATGATATCTCTTTGTGATGTCATGGTCTAGGATGTTGTAGAACCTTTGATGCATGATGTAGGGACTTCTAATGACAAGTACTTTGTGAGGTCATGGTCTAGAATGTTGGAGTACATTTTATGTATGCTGTGGGGACTACTAATGACTTCATTTTATGATGTAATGCTCTGGAATATTGGGATACATCTGAAGCATATTGTAGGTACTTTTAATGACAAGTACTTTGTGATGTCATGTTCTGGAATGTTGGGATACATTTGGTGCATGCTGTAGTGACTACTAATGACAAGTAACTTGTGATGTCATGGTCTAGAATGTTGGGGTACATTTGATTCATGCTGTAGTGACTACTAGTTACATCATTTCAAGATGTCATGGTCTAGAATGTTTGAATACCTTTGATGCATGCTGTAGTGACTACTAGTTATATCATTTCAAGATGTCATGGTCTAGAATGTTGGGATACAATTAATGCATGTGGTAGTGACTACTAGTTACATAATTTCAAGTTGTCATGGTCTAGAATGTTGGGGTACATTTAGTGCATGCTGTAGTGACTATTAATTACATCATTTCAAGATGTCATGGTCTAGAATGTTGGAAAACCTTTGATGCATGCTGGAGGGACTACTAATGACAAGTACTTTGTGATGTCACGGTCTAGAATGTTGGGATACCTTTGATGCATGCTGTAGGGACTACTAATGATATTGCTTTGTGATGTCATGGTCTAGAATATTGGGATACATTTGATGCATGCTCTAGGGACTATTAATGACAAGTACTTTGTGAGATCATGGTCTAGAAAGTTGGAGTCAAAATCAGTCATTTAAAATGGCATGGGGCGCTGGATTAGCTCAGTTTGTAGAGTAGGTGCCTCATACAGAGGCTATAGTCCTTGACGCACTAATCACAGGTTCGACTCCCGGGCTGCCAATCATGCAGTGCATGTCATCCCCCACTTTTCCTCCCCACATTTCCTCATGAGGCAAACAGCTGATGTACTGACAAAGCCGCAACATCCCACTTCAACCAGATGATGGTTCTCCAGCCCGCCTCCTTGCATTCGGCAGCAAGGTCCAAATACTTCAACCTCTTCCTCTCAGAGGCGGCCTCGATCCCCACTTCTCATGGGACAGTCAGCTCGATGAGGAGCAAGATCTTGATGCTGCTGGACCACATTATTATGTCTGAGCGGAGGCTCATGCTGGTGATCTCCCTCAGGAACCGGAGCTTTCTGCCGAGGTCGAGCCTCATGCTGCAGTCCTGGGTGGCGAGGACTGCCCTCGGTGGGGATCTTGGTGAGACACCTGCGTCACCCTGGCCTTCTTTGACGAACTGGATGCGATGGATCGCTGGTGGAGGATGACCTCTTTTCATGTCCTGCTCTGAAAGTTGCTCTAAATTGAGGTCGTGGGCGCTTGGCAATGTGTCAACTAATAGCATTTAGCTGTTTTTTTTATAGTGATTTCTAATTTGTAAATATCTGGAGAAATCTAGATCTAAAAACACCTGTTTATGTAAAACGTTAATCAGTATGTTTTACTGCAACACATTTTTATTATTCTGAATCACGAGACAACATAGAAACAAAGTAAAGAACAACATTAAAACATAGATTTGAGGATGCTGTTTCTGTTGGCAGCAAATCCTCCAGTGTATCAGTCGTTCTGCCGGGAAGCATGGCTGGCTTGTCTCGCCTTGAAGGAGGTCCATCGGTCGTACTGCTCCTCAGCCTTGAGCTTTCTCTTCTCCTCTTTTTTCTCTCTATGGTCCCGGTATTTGTCCATCCAGTACCCGACCTTCAGTATGTCTGGCAGCCACTGCAGAGACCCGCTGGGTTTGGGTGTTTGTGGTTTTTCTGAAGACAAGAGAAGATAAAAGTTTCAGTTTGACATACAGGAATTACTAATATGAAGCCCCAAAGAGTTCAGCACTGAATAAGTCTTGAGGGCTCAATATGTTCAGTATAAATAAGCAGGATAAAGGAATATGATGCATATATGATATATACCTTCAGTCTTTGGGACTTCTCTGGCAGTAAAGAGGAGGTAGGTGGAGCTATTTGGGTCAGGCTTCTCTTTGACAGGCTCTCGTTTTGTTTTCTGCACGCCAACCCAGTTCTTCAGGTCAGAGGTCAGGCGATCAGGGCTGGCTTTGACTCCCACTTTTGGCAGACGACAGAGCTCAGCCTCCGCTTGCCTCTTCTGCTTCTCCTCTTTCTGAGCCCAGATGGTGTACCTGGGCCTTTGTACAGGCTCCTCCTCCACCTGCATCACCTTTTTCCAGTGAAGCCTCTCTTGCTTTAGCTGGTCTTGTTCTGCTTTCTGCAGTGCCTGTAGCTCTTTGGCCTTCTTCTCCTCCTCCTCTCTTTGTTTGGCCTCCTGCAGCCTCCTCTCCTCCAGATGTTCTTCTCTCTGTCTTCTCAGACCGTCTTCCACTTTTTCTCTCTCCTCCCTCTCCTTCTTGAGCTTCTCCTTGGTCTCACAAGCGACTCTTTCTCTGTGCTCCATCTCCACGCCTCTCAGCTCACCATACATTACTCTCCTGGCATGGTTCCATCTTTCCTCAGGGGTCAGTTGTATAAATCTTACAAGCTCCATTTGAGTAAAGAGGACACTGTTTTGTCTGGAAGACATCTTTGTTTGTTATTCTCTTACTTCTGTATTCGTGTATCTGTTGGTTGACTGAACTTCTGTCTGTGAGTTTACTGAGATGTGATCTCTTCAGCAGGTTTGTGCTAAATGATCTTCTCAGAGTGAAGAGTTCTTTAACTGCTGATGGAACATGTCAGTCATCACAAGTGTTCTACGGAACTCCAGACAGTATGAGGTCATACACTGCAGCATTCTATATGACACTTTAGCTACATGTTGTTAGCCCTGCTAGCAGTATGGCTATAGGGATGGAAATGTTGGTCGGTCAGTTGGTGAATCACTTTGGCCAGCAGTAAAGGTCATAAAGCCCGCCTCCTCCATGTTAACAGATGGGACATGGGTCAAACTAGAAAATCAAAATACACAACAAATACATTTTTCTCAAACACATCTATGGGCATCTGCTGGACAGGTAGAGAATAACAATGATTTGTTTAGGTTTTTGAGAGTTGGGAATCTGACTGTAAGAAGGAACAGAGGAGCAGCATGTGACAGGGCTTGTGAGTGGCCAATACAGAGCTTTACCTTCACATTTCAGAGCAGCAGAATTTGAGACAGGTTGAACTTTTATGCAGCCTCTCTGTGTTAGCACCTGCTGGCCATGTTATTTCATCAATAGCTAAAGTTGGTTTGAACACAGTCTGTTAAATAACCATAGCAAAGATCACAACAGTCCATTTACCATTTTCAAAACACATATCTATCCATCTAGTAAATATTTCACTGATGTTTAACGTGTTTTGCTGTGATTTGGAGGTTCAAACTGTTTTGCAGTTGTTTCAGTAAATTGCCTCAACCATAAGCCGTGACGCGATTGTAATGGCATCAACATAATCCAAACATATTGAGGACTTTAGTGTCGTAAATGGTGAAACTTGACAACATTGAATTTTATCATCTTATTTTTAACAGCTAACATTCAAACTTATGAACACACTCAAGTCATCCGAGTCATCGTGCCTTAAGTCAAGTCGAGTCTCAAGTCATTTATCTTTTGTCAAGATGCAAAGTCATCAAAACAGTGACTCGAGTCGACTCAAGTCCAAGTCACCAAGTCTCAAGTCTACATCTCTGAAGTCATCTCTTCCATTACATTAAGAAGAGGAGGGTCTGGTTTTCTTTGTTCTTTTTTACCATTTCTTGCATTGCTTTTTCACTGCCAATGAACAGTATTTTACATCACACCAGTCTTTTTATAATCGCATCCTCCCTCATAACACCAAGATACAGATCCTTAAAATCAGTAGGAATTCCATATCCTCAAATCTTTCTCAGAGCAAAACATATACTCCCAACGGGAGAGTGATTGGCGCTGTTGTTGTGCCTGAGATTGGCGACTTTTAACCTGTGGATGCAAGTTCAAAAATTAAATAAATTCTTTTGGTCCATATTTTCTTCACTTCTTGGAGCTTATGTTTGAATGTTGTGTCCAGATTAAACCTCAATCCTCCTGCGATATTTCTATGTTAAGTTTTTTACCCATTTCACTATATATGGTTATACTATAGTTGGAAATAATTTAATCCAGCTGCTCTGTTTATACACTTCAGTCAAAATATCTATCACTGCATCGCCCTCCTCACATCATTCTGGATTTAGCTGTTTTTTTTATAGTGATTTCTAATTTGTAAGTATCTGAAAAAATCTAAATCTAAAAACACCTGTTTATGTAAAACGTTAATCAGTATGTTTTACTGCAACACATTTTTATTATTCTGAATCACGAGACAACATAGAAACAAAGTAAAGAAGAACATTAAAACATAGATTTGAGGATGCTGTTTCTGTTGGCAGCAAATCCTCCAGTGTATCAGTCGTTCTGCCGGGAAGCATGGCTGGCTTGTCTCGCCTTGAAGGAGGTTCATCGGTCGTACTGCTCCTCAGCCTTGAGCTTTCTCTTCTCCTCTTTTTTCTCTCTATGGTCCTGGTATTTGTCCATCCAGTACCCGACCTTCAGTATGTCTGGCAGCCACTGCAGAGACTCGCTGGGTTTGGGTGTTTGTGGTTTTTCTGAAGACAAGAGAAGATAAAAGTTTCAGTTTGACGTACAGGAATTATTAATATGAAGCCCCAAAGAGTTCAGCACTGAATCAGTCTTGAGGGCTCAATATGTTCAGTATAAATAAGCAAGATAAAGGAATATGATGCCTATATGATATATACCTTCGGTCTTTGGGACTTCTCTGGCAGTAAAGAGGAGGTAGGTGGAGCTGTTTGGGTCAGGCTTCTGTTTGACAGGCTCTCGTTTTGTTTTCTGCACGCCAACCCAGTTCTTCAGGTCAGAGGTCAGGCGATCAGGGCTGGCTTTGACTCCCACTTTTGGCAGACGACAGAGCTCAGCCTCGACTTGCCTCTTCTGCTGCTCCTCTTTCGGCGCCCAGATGGTGTACCTGGGCCTTTGTACAGGCTCCTCCTCCACCTGCATCACCTTTTTCCAGTGAAGCCTCTCTTGCTTCAGCTGGTCTTGTTCTGCTTTCTGCAGTGCCTGTACCTCTTTGGCCTTCTTCTCCTCCTCCTCTCTTTGTTCGGCCTCCTGCAGCCTCCTCTCCTCCAGATGTTCTTCTCTCTGTCTTCTCAGACCGTCTTCCACTTTTTCTCTCTCCTCCCTCTCCTTCTTGAGCTTCTCCTTGGTCTCACTAGCAACTCTTTCTCTGTGCTCCATCTCCACGCCTCTCAGCTCACCATACATTACTCTCCTGGCATGGTTCCATCTTTCCTCAGGGGTCAGTTGTATAAATCTTACGAGCTCCATTTGAGTAAAGAGGACACTGTTTTGTCTGGAAGACATCTTTGTTGGTTATTCTCTTACTTCTGTATTCGTGTATCTGTTGGTTGACTGAACTTCTGTCTGTGAGTTTACTGAGATGTGATCTCTTCAGCAGGTTTGTGCCAAATGATCTTCTCAGAGTGAAGAGTTCTTTAACTGCTGATGGAACATGTCAGTCATCACAAGTGTTCTACGGAACTCCAGACAGTATGAGGTCATACACTGCAGCATTCTATATGACACTTTAGCTACATGTTGTTAGCCCTGCTAGCAGTATGGCTATAGAGATGGAAATGTTGGTCGGTCAGTTGGTGAATCACTTTGGCCAGCAGTAAAGGTCATAAAGCCCGCCTCCTCCATGTTAACAGATGGGACATGGGTCAAACTAGAAAATCAAAATACACAACAAATACATTTTTCTCAAACACATGTTTGATCACGATTCTGAAAACAGCTGATAAGAGCTTGTGAATATCTCCCTGTCTCCATCACTTCACCTGTAACAATCCTAAACCAAGGATACTCAAATGCAGAGAAAAAGTCCAGAACACAAAAATCCAGTAGCAGGAAAACTACTTTACTGAAAACGTTCAAAGGTAATACACAGGAAATCCGTCAGCAAGGGCAGAACAATCCAAAATGGGCAATCCACAAAAACCAAAATCCAAAAATCCAGTTCAAAAACCGGGCAAGCAAACACAATGATATCAAGGCTGGAAAACATGAACACACGAGGGTGACAATGACAATCTGGCAGAGGGTGAGTGGAAACACAGGGGTGTATATACAGGCTGGACTAATTACCAATGGGATACAGGTGTAGGGAAAAAAACTGGCAGGAAACTGAACAAAGGCAGGAAGTAACACTAGACATGATACACAAGCACCAGGATACAAAATAAAACAGGAAGTGAACACAGATCAAATTAAAACAAACAGGTTACACAGAACATTACACACCACACTGATTTACATGAAGGGGAGAACTGGCTCATGGTAAACTAGTGATGCTTACTGTGGAGGGGACAGAAACAAAAGGGGTTTTTGGTGGTTTGTATTTTGAAATACACAATATATTTACACCAAAAATACACAAGCAAAACTTTGACATTACAAACAAAAAGGCAAACTAAAAAGTGATCTACTCTAAAGTGAGAAATGTGACCTTTTCAACCACTTAATCTTAAAACGTATCCGCCCCAACACATACAGTATACTGTTATCATTTTGTTCTGTAGCCCAGTAGAAAAATAACACTTATAACACATACGTACTGATACAACGGTACTTTAACTATAAGAGTAAAAATAGACAAAGATTTAAGATTTATATATAATTATTATTATTAAATTATGTATAAACAGTTGTAAGACATTATGGGATACACGTTTATTCGCTTCCAATTTAGGTGAATAGATTAATAACACATTCTTATTTGACAAATATAGCAGCCACTTAGCTTAGCTTCTCATAAAGACAAGAAGTATGGCTAACTATGGCATCTGACAGTTTCTTGGCCAGGACTAGTAACTTTCCCTTAAAACTACAAATTGATGTTTTAACAATTGGGTATTTGTAGGATTAGGGCCTGTGTCCACTGATGGCATTTTTTGCTATTAGTTGACACATTGCCAAGCGCCCACGACCTCAATTTAGAGCAACTTTCAGAGCAGGACATGAAAAGAGGTCATCCTCCACCGGCGATCCATCACATCCAGTTCGTCAAAGAAGGCCAGGGTGACGCAGGTGTCTCACCAAGAACCCCACCGAGGGCAGTCCTCGCCACCCAGGACTGCAGCATGATGCTCGACCTTGGCAGAAAGCTCCAGTTCCTGAGGGAGATCACCAGCATGAGCCTCCGCTCAGACATAATAATGTGGTCCAGCAGCATCAAGATCATGCTCCTCATCGAGCTGACTGTCCCATGAGAAGTGGGGATCGAGGCCGCCTCTGAGAGGAAGAGGCTGAAGTATTTGGACCTTGCTGCCGAATGCAAGGAGGCGGGCTGGAGAACCATCATCTGGTCGAAGTGGGATGTTGCGGCTTTGTCAGTACATCAGCTGTTTGCCTCATGAGGAAATGTGGGGAGGAAAAGTGGGGGATGACATGCACTACATGATTGGCAGCCCGGGAGTCGAACCTGTGATCAGTGCGTCAAGGACTATAGCCTCTGTATGAGGCACCTGCTCTACCAACTGAGCTAATCCAGCGCCCCATGCCATTTTAAATGAATGTTTTTGTCAATGCAATCTGGTGGCCTTGAAGAGAACGTTGTTAAAGCTGTGTCTTGTTTCAAAAAACATTTCAACCCGGCTCAAAAATACTCTAAGTCCACCTTAAGATTTAACCTCTGGGCACCATGAGTGTCTGAAATTTCATGACAATCCATCCAACAGTTGTTTCAGTCCAGACCAAAGTGTTGGACTGACTGCCTGACAAAAAACAGAAGACATGGCTTTGTCCAGAACCCCACTGGGTTTTTATTCTAGTTGTCATTGAATCACCCACATATCTCCACGGATAAACTTTTTTTGGTTACAAAACACTCAAACACTGACCTGCTACATGAAATGCTACAGTAATAAATACAAACAGACGTGCATCAGAGCTTTCTTATCGTGTGCTGTCCAATCGCAACACCTGAATTTCACTCCTAAATTCACAATGTTATGTAACAGCTACATTTATAATGCAGCATAAAAATGTTTACATTCAAAATAAATTGAATTTTATCATCTTATATTCAACAGCTAACATTCAAACTTATGAACACACTCAAGTCAGCCGAGTCATCGTGCCTCAAGTCAAGTCGAGTCTCAAGTCATTTATCTTTTGTCAAGATGCAAAGTCATCAAAACAGTGACTCGAGTCGACTCAAGTCCAAGTCACCAAGTCTCAAGTCTACATCCCTGAAGTCATCTCTTCCATTACATTACATTTTTTGTTCTTTTTTACCATTTCATGCATTGCTTTTTCACTGTCAATGAACAGTATTTTACATCACACCAGTCTTTTAATAATCGCATCCTCCCTCATAACACCAAGATACAGATCCTTAAAATCAGTAGGAATTCCATATCCTCAAATCTTTCTCAGAGCAAAACATATACTACCAACGGGAGTGATTGGCGCTGTTGTTGTGCCTGAGATTGGCGACTTTTAACCTGGGGATGCAAGTTCAAAAAATAAATAAATTTTTTTGGTCCATATTTTCTTCACTTCTTGGAGCTCATGTTTGAATGTTGTGTGCTCCAGATTAAACCCCAATCCTCCTGCGATATTTCTATGTTAAGTTTTTTACCCATTTCACTATATATGGTTATACTATAGTTGGAAATAATTTAATCCAGCTGCTCTGTTTATACACTTCAGTCAAAATATCTATCACTGCATCGCCCTCCTCACATCATTCTGGATTTAGCAGATTTTTATTTTATAGTGATTTCTAGTTTGTAAGTATCTGGAGAAATCTAAATCTAAAAACACCTGTTTATGTAAAACGTTAATCAGTATGTTTTACTGCAACACATTTTTATTATTCTGAATCACGAGACAACATAGAAACAAAGTAAAGAACAACATTAAAACATAGATTTGAGGATGCTGTTTCTGTTGGCAGCAAATCCTCCAGTGTATCAGTCGTTCTGCCGGGAAGCATGGCTGGCTTGTCTCGCCTTGAAGGAGGTCCATCGGTCGTACTGCTCCTCAGCCTTGAGCTTTCTCTTCTCCTCTTTTTTCTCTCTATGGTCCCGGTATTTGTCCATCCAGTACCCGACCTTCAGTATGTCTGGCAGCCACTGCAGAGACCCGCTGGGTTTGGGTGTTTGTGGTTTTTTCTGAAGACAAGAGAAGATAAAAGTTTCAGTTTGACGTACAGGAATTATTAATATGAAGCCCCAAAGAGTTCAGCACTGAATCAGTCTTGAGGGCTCAATATGTTCAGTATAAATAAGCAGGATAAAGGAATATGATGCATATATGATATATACCTTCAGTCTTTGGGACTTCTCTGGCAGTAAAGAGGAGGTAGGTGGAGCTGTTTGGGTCAGGCTTCTCTTTGACAGGCTCTCGTTTTGTTTTCTGCACACCAACCCAGTTCTTCAGGTCAGAGGTCAGGCGATCAGGGCTGGCTTTGACTCCCACTTTTGGCAGACGACAGAGCTCAGCCTCCGCTTGCCTCTTCTGCTGCTCCTCTTTCGGCGCCCAGATGGTGTACCTGGGCCTTTGTACAGGCTCCTCCTCCACCTGCATCACCTTTTTCCAGTGAAGCCTCTCTTGCTTCAGCTGGTCTTGTTCTGCTTTCTGCAGTGCCTGTAGCTCTTTGGCCTTCTTCTCCTCCTCCTCTCTTTGTTCGGCCTCCTGCAGCCTCCTCTCCTCCAGATGTTCTTCTCTCTGTCTTCTCAGACCGTCTTCCACTTTTTCTCTCTCCTCCCTCTCCTTCTTGAGCTTCTCCTTGGTCTCACAAGCGACTCTTTCTCTGTGCTCCATCTCCACGCCTCTCAGCTCACCATACATTACTCTCCTGGCATGGTTCCATCTTTCCTCAGGGGTCAGTTGTATAAATCTTACAAGCTCCATTTGAGTAAAGAGGACACTGTTTTGTCTGGAAGACATCTTTGTTGGTTATTCTCTTACTTCTGTATTCGTGTATCTGTTGGTTGACTGAACTTCTGTCTGCGAGTTTACTGAGATGTGATCTCTTCAGCAGGTTTGTGCCAAATGATCTTCTCAGAGTGAAGAGTTCTTTAACTGCTGATGGAACATGTCAGTCATCACAAGTGTTCTACGGAACTCCAGACAGTATGAGGTCATACACTGCAGCATTCTATATGACACTTTAGCTACATGTTGTTAGCCCTGCTAGCAGTATGGCTATAGAGATGGAAATGTTGGTCGGTCAGTTGGTGAATCACTTTGGCCAGCAGTAAAGGTCATAAAGCCCGCCTCCTCCATGTTAACAGATGGGACATGGGTCAAACTAGAAAATCAAAATACACGACAAATAAGTTTTTCTCAAACACATGTTTGATCACGATTCTGAAAACAGCTGATAAGATCTTGTGAACATCTCCCTGTCTCCATCACTCCACCACACTGATTTACATGAAGGGGAGAACTGGCTCATGGTAAACTAGTGATGCTTACTGAGGAGGGGACAGAAACAAAAGGGGTTTTGGTGGTTTGTATTTTTAAATACACAATATATTTACACCAAAAATACACAAGCAAAACTTTGACATTACAAACAAAAAGGCAAACTAAAAAGTGATCTACTCTAAAGTGAGAAATGTGACCTTTTCAACCATTTAATCTTAAAACGTATCCGCCCCTAAAGTATGACAATGAATTGTATCTGTATTATCTTGGCACAGACGCAGCCATGATGATGGTCTAGTCTGAGATAGTTTTGAGTAGTAACGAGTACGACTGATGAGGCTTCTCTTTGGGGAAAAAGCATCAGGTAGTGGGGGTCTTTGATGTTGCGTGTTGCCATAGCGAAGAGTTTGACTGACAGCCAGTCATCCAATAATGACAATCACTTACCGGGGAGTTTTTTGAGTCGTCCAATCATGACTCCCATTTGGGCTGCATACATATTTGATAGTTAGACAGAAACTTGACAGCATTGAATTTGATCATCTTATATTTAACAGCTAACATTCAAACTTATGAACACACTCAAGTCATCCGAGTCATTGTGCCTCAAGTCCAAGTCGAGTCTCAAGTCATTTATCTTTTGTCAAGACGCAAAGTCATCAAAACAGTGACTCGAGTCGACTCAAGTCCAAGTCACCAAGTCTCAAGTCTACATCTCTGAAGTCATCTCTTCCGTTACAATAAGAAGAGGAGGGTCTGTTTTTTTTGTTCTTTTTTACCATTTCTTGCATTGCTTTTTCACTGTCAATGAACAGTATTTTACATCACACCAGTCTTTTTATAATCGCATCCTCCCTCATAACACCAAGATACAGATCCTTAAAATCAGTAGGAATTCCATATCCTCAAATCTTTCTCACAGCAAAACATATACTCCCAACGGGAGTGATTGGCGCTGTTGTTGTGCCTGAGATTGGCGACTTTTAACCTGGGGATGCAAGTTCAAAAAATGAATCAATTTTTTGGTCCATATTTTCTTCACTTCTTGGAGCTCATGTTTGAATGTTGTGTCCAGATTAAACCTCAATCCTCCTGCGATATTTCTATGTTAAGTTTTTTACCCATTTCACTATATATGGTTATACTATAGTTGGAAATAATTTAATCCAGCTGCTCTGTTTATACACTTCAGTCAAAATATCTATCACTGCATCGCCCTCCTCAGATCATTCTGGATTTAGCAGTTTTTTATTTTATAGTGATTTCTAATTTGTAATTATCTGGAGAAATCTAGATCTAAAATCACCTGTTTATGTAAAACGTTAATCAGTATGTTTTACTGCAACACATTTTTATTATTCTGAATCACGAGACAACATAGAAACAAAGTAAAGAACAACATTAAAACATAGATTTGAGGATGCTGTTTCTGTTGGCAGCAAATCCTCCAGTGTATCAGTCGTTCTGCCGGGAAGCATGGCTGGCTTGTCTCGCCTTGAAGGAGGTCCATCTGTCGTACTGCTCCTCAGCCTTGAGCTTTCTCTTCTTCTCTTTTTTGTCTCTATGGTCCCGGTATTTGTCCATCCAGTACCCGACCTTCAGTATGTCTGGCAGCCACTGCAGAGACTCGCTGGGTTTGGGTGTTTGTGGTTTTTCTGAAGACAAGAGAAGATAAAAGTTTCAGTTTGACGTACAGGAATTATTAATATGAAGCCCCAAAGAGTTCAGCACTGAATCAGTCTTGAGGGCTCAATATGTTCAGTATTAATAAGCAGGATAAAGGAATATGATGCATATATGATATATACCTTCAGTCTTTGGGACTTCTCTGGCAGTAAAGAGGAGGTAGGTGGAGCTGTTTGGGTCAGGCTTCTCTTTGACAGGCTCTCTTTTTGTTTTCTGCACGCCAACCCAGTTCTTCAGGTCAGAGGTCAGGCGATCAGGGCTGGCTTTGACTCCCACTTTTGGCAGACGACAGAGCTCAGCCTCGGCTTGCCTCTTCTGCTTCTCCTCTTTCGGAGCCCTGATGGTATACCCGGGCCTTTGTACAGGCTCCTCCTCCACCTGCATCACCTTTTTCCAGTGAAGCCTCTCTTGCTTTAGCTGGTCTTGTTCTGCTTTCTGCAGTGCCTGTAGCTCTTTGGCCTTCTTCTCCTCCTCCTCTCTTTGTTAGGCCTCCTGCAGCCTCCTCTCCTCCAGATGTTCTTCTATCTGTCTTCTCAGACCGTCTTCCACTTTTTCTCTCTCCTCCCTCTCCTTCTTGAGCTTCTCCTTGGTCTCACAAGCGACTCTTTCTCTGTGCTCCATCTCCACGCCTCTCAGCTCACCATACATTACTCTCCTGGCATGGTTCCATCTTTCCTCAGGGGTCAGTTGTATAAATCTTACAAGCTCCATTTGAGTAAAGAGGACACTGTTTTGTCTGGAAGACATCTTTGTTGGTTATTCTCTTACTTCTGTATTCGTGTATCTGTTGGTTGACTGAACTTCTGTCTGTGAGTTTACTGAGATGTGATCTCTTCAGCAGGTTTGTGCCAAATGATCTTCTCAGAGTGAAGAGTTCTTTAACTGCTGATGGAACATGTCAGTCATCACAAGTGTTCTACGGAACTCCAGACAGTATGAGGTCATACACTGCAGCATTCTATATGACACTTTAGCTACATGTTGTTAGCCCTGCTAGCAGTATGGCTATAGAGATGGAAATGTTGGTCGGTCAGTTGGTGAATCACTTTGGCCTGCAGTAAAGGTCATAAAGCCCGCCTCCTCCATGTTAACAGATGGGACATGGGTCAAACTAGAAAATCAAAATACACAACAAATACATTTTTCTCAAACACATCTATGGGCATCTGCTGGACAGGTAGAGAATAACAATGATTTGTTTAGGTTTTTGAGAGTTGGGAATCTGACTGTAAGAAGGAACAGAGGAGCAGCATGTGACAGGGCTTGTGAGTGGCCAATACAGAGCTTTACCTTCACATTTCAGAGCAGCAGAATTTGAGACAGGTTGAACTTTTATGCAGCCTCTCTGTGTTAGCACCTGCTGGCCATGTCATTTCATCAATAGCTAAAGTTGGTCTGAACACAGTCTGTTAAATAACCATAGCAAAGATCACAACAGTCCATTCACCATTTTCAAAACACATATCTATCCATCTAGTAAATATTTCACTGATGTTTAACGTGTTTTGCTGTGATTTGGAGGTTCAAACTGTTTTGCAGTTGTTTCAGTAAATTGCCTCAACCATAAGCCGTGACGCGATTGTAATGGCATCAACATAATCCAAACATATTGAGGACTTTAGTGTCGTAAATGGTGAAACTTGACAACATTGAATTTTATCATCTTATTTTTAACAGCTAACATTCAAACTTATGAACACACTCAAGTCATCCGAGTCATCGTGCCTCAAGTCAAGTCGAGTCTCAAGTCATTTATCTTTTGTCAAGATGCAAAGTCATCAAAACAGTGACTCGAGTCGACTCAAGTCCAAGTCACCAAGTCTCAAGTCTACATCTCTGAAGTCATCTCTTCCATTACATTAAGAAGAGGAGGGTCTGTTTTTCTTTGTTCTTTTTAACCATTTTTTGCATTGCTTTTTCACTGTCAATGAACAGTATTCTACATCACACCAGTCTTTTTATAATCGCATCCTCCCTCATAACACCAAGATACAGATCCTTAAAATCAGTAGGAATTCCATATCCTCAAATCTTTCTCACAGCAAAACATATACTCCCAACGGGAGTGATTGGCGCTGTTGTTGTGCCTGAGATTGGCGACTTTTAACCTGGGGATGCAAGTTCAAAAATTAAATAAATTTTTTTGGTCCATATTTTCTTCACTTCTTGGAGCTTATGTTTGAATGTTGTGTGCTCCAGATTAAACCTCAATCCTCCTGCGATATTTCTATGTTAAGTTTTTTACCCATTTCACTATATATGGTTATACTATAGTTGGAAATAATTTAATCCAGCTGTTAACGTTAATAAACACGACGTTTATTCCGTTCAGAGACCTTTATTTCGCGGTTCACACACACCGTTACCTTTCCCAGTCCCACCGCACCGCGAACTGCGCATGCGTCACCCCAGTACAGGGATCACCTCCAAAACATATTTACCGTAATGAACATGGTAGAACAGAGATACATGTTAACAATCTCCCTATACTTTAAACAAAAAAATAAAAGATAAATTCCAAGTCTTAAAGAAATTAAATGACTGTAAACAAAACAGTTCTTGAGTTAAGTCCCTGATGTAACTAAGTTTACAAAGTCTTCCTCACAGAGTCCATAGCCCTGCACTTAGTGCTTTCAAAAGCACCAGAGGAGATGCTCCCTTTTTTGTTAGACAGTCAGCAAGTTGGGCTTTTGAGTCCGACCAGAGCACCTTCTTGATTTTCTTGCTTTCTATGAGCTCTTTAATGCTGCTTATGTCCAATCGGAGTCTTTTCTCTGTGACCTGTTTTGTTGACTTGAGAGCATCGAACAAGGAGTGATTGTCCGTCACACAGACCAGCGGGGGGGCATTCAGTTCAGCATTTCCAGTAGTGAGCTCAGAAAAAAGAGTGGCTAGAAAAATGGCATTGTCTATTCCGTCTGACATAGCAAGAGTTTCCCCTACAAGGGTGCTCCGTACCACACGTCGAATCCTTTTTGATTTCCAACAGAGAGGGGAAAATTTCCCCCTATCTCCCATTAGAGCAATTAAAGCTCCTCCTTGTGTACCTCCATCTGGAAGGTTTCCCAGAGAGGCGTCACTGAAAACAATCAAGTTTAGAGCATCATTGTTCCCCAAATGCTGAAACCTAAGAGCCACCTTTTCGGACTTGAGTTTATGGATTACTTTATTTACTTCATGAACAGACTGCACTGTAGCATTTTTTGTATTAGATGCAAGACTACAAGCATCAAACATAACATCAGGTCTGGTCTGTTTGGCAACCCATAGCACCTGTCCTATTTTTGATTTTAGCTGTTCTTTCTCAGTTTCATTAAGGGGGACATCCCTCTGTGTGGCACGTGCTGCGTGCATGTGAAGAGGTTGTAAGTTCTCAATGTAGCTTTGCTGATGCACCTGTACTGCACCATCAATAGAAACAAAATCCATTCCCACATAGCAGAAATGTTCATGCTCCTCCCGGCCAACAAGGAATGTAGATCTCAGCTGGGGAATAACATTTGTTGAGAAGTTTTGTGAGCCTGCCCAAAGAAAATCATCTACATGGCATGCAAGTACTCCAGTTACCTTGCACTGCTCATCTAACCAATGGAATACTGCCGGATCCACCTGTGACACTCTACCACCTGTGCTCAGCATGATTTCTTTAACTTTGTGGTACCAATAAAGTGATGCATCAGCAAGACCATATACACATTTTTTTAGTTTCCATAGAACACCTTCATTTTTTGTCTCTGGAGGAGGGCGGATATAAATATCCCTGGATAGCTCCATTCCCTGCAAAAATGCAGATTTTATGTCCATGGAATGGACTTGCCACTGATTTTGACAGATAACTGCTAACAACAGCCTTAAAGATTCTGATGCACAGGTTGGTGAATCTTTCTGCAACTCATTAATATTAAGCTCTTCAAAACCTCTGGCTACGAGGCGAGCTTTAGGCACAATACCCTTGGCAGTTTCTTTTAGACTACAGACCCATCTGGTTGAAACACACTTTTGACCTGCATCTTCAACTTCCTCAAAAACATCATTATAATGCCAATTCTGCATTTCCTCATGTTTAGCTTTGTCAAAAGAGATATCTTTGGTTATAAGTACATCAGCATCCCTATCTTCTGACTGAATATTAAGGTTATCAACATTTGACATATCAACTGACTCCTTTTGTCCATTACTGCCATCAGGTTCAAGATATTGCAGGTTATACCAGTTTTTGTGCTTCCCTGTGGCTTTGCCAGCTCTGCCTAAAATTGTGGCTCTATGTAGAATACCATCATCTCTGTTTCTAAAAGTTACAGTCTGACCTGTCCTGAGCTGTTTTTTAATCTGTGTCATAGGGGGTTGCACTACTGTAGGAATTTCAATGTCACTGGTGTCATCAGTTTGTGTCACCATGGGTGTATGCACTTCACTGTCACTGTTGTTGCCCTGTTCATCATCTGTATTCTGTTCACTATGTGCTGCATTTTTTTACAAGGCTTTTCTCACTTCCTGTCTCTCTGTTTACATCATCTTGTACTGTCTGATTTTCCTGTGCGTTTACCTTTGTAAGCCTAGAGTGGTGCACCCTTACAAGAATTCCACCATGTCTTACAAATACAACAGCTCCATCCTGACCAATTACTACCCCTGGTCCCTTCCATTCTGTACAGTCTGCTCTTTTGTAATATATTTTGTCTCCCATCTCATATTTGTCATCTGTAGGTCTGAGCTGCTTACGGAGTGCTCTTCTTATCCTCTCTGAGCACTCGGCTTCAGTGAATGCTTTTCTGGAAGCATGCAGGGCTGATATGTGTTCCCCTACCCTTGTACTTACAGTGGTACCCTCTAGAGCAGGTGGCTTATCAACTAGTACAGAAGGAAGGTTAGGATTCTGTCCGAATACAAGTTGATGTGGACTGTAACCATGAACATTCAGCATACTGTTCTTAGCCATAAGGGCCCAGTCTAGAGCAGTGTCCCAGTCACATCCATTTTCTTGTTTCACCTTCTGGATGATCTCTGTGAGTGTGTGGTTGTGTCTTTCCAGTAGTCCGTTGCTCCAAGGGCTGTATCCTGCTGTTGTTTTTACCTCGATATTGAAGTTTTCTGCCATGTCTCTCATCTCTCCATTGTTAAATTCTCCACCATTGTCACTGTATAGCCTCTGGGGTGGACCATGGACACTTATCCATGAGTGGATGATGGAGTTGACGATTTCAGAGGCCTTTTTTGTTTTCACAATGTTTCCTGCGCTGAAACGTGTGAAGTGGTCGATTATATGGAGATACCACACACCTGGTTCCAGTTCGTGCAGATCCACTGCTACTGTTTCATTGTACTCTGAAGCCAAAGGCAAACCCACAGCAGGTTTTGGCTTTGTCTTGCTGTGCCTCTGGCATATGTCACAGTTATGTACTATTTCTTGCACGATAGTAGTACATTCTTTGTCTTTATTTCCCGAGCTGTGAAGAAGTCTCTGTAGTCTGTCTGCAGATGCGTGGCCAAACTGTTTATGTAGCTTCAGAAGAGCTTTCCGTTTTTCATCTGTGGACATGTTTTCTGTCACTGTAAGGACCTCATCTTCAGTTTGAACTTCTTTTGATTCTTTTTCTCTATTTTTCTCTTTATCTCTAATGTCTACACAGTAGTGTCCAGAACTGGTGAATTCAAGGAAAACAGGTTGCTTGAACATAACAGCTCTGTCGTTTTCCATGTCCAAAACAGTTCCTGCTTTTTTTAAAGATGTTTTACTCAGCAGCAGTGGGATTTCAGCTTGGACTACTTCAGTTTCAATGTAACATTTTGTCTGTCCTATTTTAGCAGGTAGTTTCACTTTTCTCTTGGAATATACAACATTTCCATCTCCAAAACGAAAAGGCCTACAGCTGGGGGTTTCTGTTTGCAACAAGAGGTTAACTTGTCCTTGGCTGAGGTCATTAACGTAGCATTCTAGCCATTTCTCACCACATACTGTACGAGTACAAGCAGTGTCGATAATAGCTGATCCTAAAGATTCAGTCAAGAAAATCTCTGAGTTACACATGGAGGCTTTTGTGAACAGTGTTATGTTACATTCTTCTACATTTTCAGTTAGTCTTACATGTTCACTCTTGTGAGGACAGTCCTTGGCCCAATGAAAGGTACTCTGACAAATGGCGCATTTGGACCTCTTACCGAATTTATCCAATGGATTGGTACCCGGTAATGGTTGCCTTTGTTGTCCACTCTGCAAGGTAATATTGCGTTTACCTTTTCCTTGCTGTCTTTGTTCTGTAAAGAAAGCTACGTCCTGGTTCACTTTTATTCCCTCGGACGAAGCTGACGTCTTTCCTCCGAAGATTCTCTTCAGTCCCGACTTCATAGATGAGAACGTTAACTCCGTGCACGCTGTCAATGCTAGTTGCCTGTTTTTTCCGTCCAAACATGCCGTGTCCAACAGCTTAAAGGCTAACACAGCATCAGGAAGAGTCATGTTATACTTTTTCATTCGGTTTTAAGGCTGTTCAAAGTCAATAATGTAGTCCGCCATGGAAACAGAGCTGTCTTTCGTCATTCCGTCAAAATAAGAATAAGCTTCGTATGCGCGGTCTTTTTCCTCCTTCAGGAACACGTCATCCAACTTTGCTAGCAGCGTAGCCATACCGTTATCACTGTCCAAATCTTCTGCGGGTATTTCCATGGCTGTTTCCCTGGCTCTCCCCTCAAGCCCCAAAGCAAGTGCAAGGGCTTGTTTCTTTTTGTCGAGTTCGGTAACTCGCATCCAGATATTAACTTCATTCTTCCAGCTTTCATATGGCCTGGCTTCATCGAACTTCGGTGGAACTTTATAACTTGTAGCCATCCTCTGCTACCATTGTTAACGTTAATAAACACGACGTTTATTCCGTTCAGAGACCTTTATTTCGCGGTTCACAAACACAGTTACCTTTCCCAGTCCCACCGCACCGCGAACTGCGCATGCGTCACCCCAGTACAGGGATCACCTCCAAAACATATTTACCGTAATGAACATGGTAGAACAGAGATACATGTTAACACAGCTGCTCTGTTTATACACTTAAGTCAAAATATCTATCACTGCATCGCCCTCCTCAGATCATTCTGGATTTAGCTGGGTTTTTTTTTTATAGTGATTTCTAATTTGTAAGTATCTGGAGAAATCTAAATCTAAAAACACCTGTTTATGTAAAACGTTAATCAGTATGTTTTACTGCAACACATTTTTATTATTCTGAATCACGAGACAACATAGAAACAAAGTAAAGAACAACATTAAAACATAGATTTGAGGATGCTGTTTCTGTTGGCAGCAAATCCTCCAGTGTAACAGTCGTTCTGCCGGGAAGCATGGCTGGCTTGTCTCGCCTTGAAGGAGGTCCATCGGTCGTACTGCTCCTAAGCCTTGAGCTTTCTCTTCTCCTCTTTTTTCTCTCTATGGTCCCGGTGTTTGTCCATCCAGTACCCGACCTTCAGTATGTCTGGCAGCCACTGCAGAGACCTGCTGGGTTTGGGTGTTTGTGGTTTTTCTGAAGACAAGAGAAGATAAAAGTTTCAGTTTGACGTACAGGAATTACTAATATGAAGCCCCAAAGAGTTCAGCACTGAATCAGTCTTGAGGGCTCAATATGTTCAGTATAAATAAGCAGGATAAAGGAATATGATGCATATATGATATATACCTTCAGTCTTTGGGACTTCTCTGGCAGTAAAGAGGAGGTAGGTGGAGCTGTTTGGGTCAGGCTTCTGTTTGACAGGCTCTCGTTTTGTTTTCTGCACGCCAACCCAGTTCTTCAGGTCAGAGGTCAGGCGATCAGGGCTGGCTTTGACTCCCACTTTTGGCAGACGACAGAGCTCAGCCTCGGCTTGCCTCTTCTGCTTCTCCTCTTTCGGAGCCCAGATGGTGTACCTGGGCCTTTGTACAGGCTCCTCCTCCACCTGCATCACCTTTTTCCAGTGAAGCCTCTCTTGCTTCAGCTGGTCTTGTTCTGCTTTCTGCAGTGCCTGTAGCTCTTTGGCCTTCTTCTCCTCCTCCTCTCTTTGTTCGGCCTCCTGCAGCCTCCTCTCCTCCAGATGTTCTTCTCTCTATCTTCTCAGACCGTCTTCCACTTTTTCTCTCTCCTCCCTCTCCTTCTTGAGCTTCTCCTTGGTCTCACAAGCGACTCTTTCTCTGTGCTCCATCTCCATGCCTCTCAGCTCACCATACATTACTCTCCTGGCATGGTTCCATCTTTCCTCAGGGGTCAGTTGTATAAATCTTACAAGCTCCATTTGAGTAAAGAGGACACTGTTTTGTCTGGAAGACATCTTTGTCGGTTATTCTCTTACTTCTGTATTCGTGTATCTGTTGGTTGACTGAACTTCTGTCTGTGAGTTTACTGAGATGTGATCTCTTCAGCAGGTTTGTGCCAAATGATCTTCTCAGAGTGAAGAGTTCTTTAACTGCTGATGGAACATGTCAGTCATCACAAGTGTTCTACGGAACTCCAGACAGTATGAGGTCATACACTGCAGCATTCTATATGACACTTTAGCTACATGTTGTTAGCCCTGCTAGCAGTATGGCTATAGAGATGGAAATGTTGGTCGGTCAGTTGGTGAATCACTTTGGCCAGCAGTAAAGGTCATAAAGCCCGCCTCCTCCATGTTAACAGATGGGACATGGGTCAAACTAGAAAATCAAAATACACGACAAACAAGTTTTTCTCAAACACATGTTTGATCACGATTCTGAAAACAGCTGATAAGAGCTTGTGAACCTCTCCCTGTCTCCATCACTTCACCACACTGATTTACATGAAGGGGAGAACTGGCTCATGGTAAACTAGTGATGGAGGGACTACTAATGACAAGTACTTTGTGAGGTCATGGTCTGGAATGTTGAGATAGTTTAATACATGCTGTAGTGACTACTAATGATTTCATTATATGATGTAATGCTCTGGAATGTGGGGTTCCATCTGATGCATACTGTAGAGACTTCTAGTGACAAGTACTTTGTGAGGTCATGGTCTAGAATGTTGGAGTACATTTGATGCATGCTGTAGGGACTACTAATGACAAGTACTTTGTGATGTCATGCTCTAGAATGTTGGGATACATTCGTTGCATGCTGCAGTGCCTCCTATTGATGTCACTTTGTGATGTCATGGTCTAGAATGTTGGGATACATTTGATGCATGCTGTAGGGACTACTACTGACAAGTACTTTGTGTGGTCATGGCCTAGAATGTTGGAGTACCTTTGATGCATGCTGTAGGGACTACTAATGACAAGTACTTTGTGAGGTCATGGTCTACAATGTTGGAGTACCTTTGATGCATGCTGTCGGGACTACTAATGACAAGTACTTTGTGAGATCATGGTCTAGAAAGTTGGAGTACCTTTGATGCATGCTGTAGTGACTACTAATTACAAGTAACTTGTGATGTCGTGGTCTAGAATGTTGGGATATGTTTGATGCATGCTGTAGGATGTCCTCACTTAGGGGGAGGAGGTAACAGGGACAGACTCTCTCACAAGCGGTAGCCACTAATTCAGCTCACAAAGTTAATAGTAGTTAACTTCTTTTATTCAATAGTAATATTTATTTATTTCTCAAAGGGTCATATGTGCAATAAAAATCTGTCAATGTGCAATAATCTCTCACCACAGTGCAATAACCTAATACCACAGTGCAATAACCTAATTTAGTTTAATTGAACTATTACCCACTGTTTACTTGTACATTTTCTAAGAGTGTATATTTTATATATTTTGTTATCTAATTTTGTACTTTTTTATATATATATATATATATCGATAGATATATATATTTTGATCTTTATTTTTTACCCTCTGTGTGCTGATTCTTTCCTATTGTATTGTACTGTATAAGCTGCTGGAGACTGAATTTCCCAGAGGGAGTCATCCCAAAGGGATCAATAAAGTTGAGTCTAAGTCTAAGTCTAAGTCTAGGGACTACTCATCTCAAGCACTTTGTGATGTCATGGTCTAGAATGTTGGGACACATTTGATGCATGCTGTAGTGACTACGCATGATATCACTTTGTGATGTCATGTACTGGAATGTTGGGGTACATTTTGTGCATGCTGTAGGGACTACTCATCACAAGTACTTTGTGATGTCATGGTCAAGAATGTTGGAGTACCTTTGATACATGCTGTAGGGACTACTAATGACCAGTACTTTGTGAGGTCATGGTCTAGAATGCTGGAGTCCTTTGATGCATGCTGTAGGGACAACTAATGACAAGTACTTTGTGATGTCATGGTCTAGAATGTTGGAGTACCTTTGATACATGCTGTAGGGACTACTAATGACCAGTACTTTGTGATGTCATGGTCTTGAATGTTAAGGTACATTTGATGCATGCTGTAGTGACTACTAATGACAAGTAACTTGTGAGGTCATGGTCTAGAATGCTGGAGTCCTTTGATGCATGCTGTAGGGACTACTAATGACCAGTACTTTTTGAGGTCATGGCCTAGAATGTTGGAGTACCTTTGATGCATGATGTAGGGACTACTAATGACCAGTATTTAATGAGGTCATGGTCTAGAACGCTGGAGTCCTTTGATGCATGCTGTAGGGACTACTAATGACAAGTACTTTGCGAGGTCATGGCCTAGAATGTTGGACTACCTTTGATGCATGCTGTAGGGACTACTCATCACAAGTACTTTGTGATGTCATGCTCTTGAATGTTGGGGTACCTTTGATGCATGCTGTAGGGACTACTAATGACAAGTACTTTGTGATGTCATGGTCAAGAATGTTGGAGTACCTTTGATACATGCTGTAGGCACTACTAATGACCAGTACTTTGTGAGGTCATGGTCTAGAATGCTGGAGTCCTTTGATGCATGCTGTAGGGACTACTAATGACCAGTACTTTTTGAGGTCATGGCCTAGAATGTTGGAGTACCTTTGATGCATGATGTAGGGACTACTAATGACCAGTATTTAATGAGGTCATGGTCTAGAATGCTGGAGTCCTTTGATGCATGCTGTAGGGACTACTAATGACAAGTACTTTGCGAGGTCATGGCCTAGAATGTTGGAGTACCTTTGAGGCATGATGTAGGGACTACTAATGACCAGTACTTTGTGAGGTCATGGTCTAGAATGTTGGAGTACCTTTGATGCGTTCTGTAGGGACTACTTATGGTATTGCTTTGTGATGTCATGGTCTAGAATGTTGGGATACATTTGATGCATGCTGTAGAGACTATTAATTATTTTACTTTATGTCATGCTCTAGAATGTTGGGATACATCTGATGCATACTGTAGAGATTTCTAATGACAAGTAATTTGTGATGTCATGGTCTAGAATGTTGGGACACATTTGATGCATGCTGTAGTGACTACGCATGATATCACGTTGTGATATCATGCTCTGGAATGTTGGGGTACTTTTGGTGCATGCTGTAGGGGCTACTCATCACAAGTACTTTGTGATGTCATGCTCTTGAATGTTGGGGTACCTTTGATGCATGCTGTAGGGACTACTAATGACAAGTACTTTGTGATGTCATGGTCAAGAATGTTGGAGTACCTTTGATACATGCTGTAGGGACTACTAATGACAAGTACTTTGTGAGGTCATGGTCTAGAATGCTGGAGTCCTTTGATGCATGCTGTAGGGACAACTAATGACAAGTACTTCGTGATGTCATGGTCTAGAATGTTGGGGCACATTTTGTGCATGCTGTAGGGACTACTAATGACAAGTACTTTGTGATGTCATGGTCTAGAATGTTGGAGTACATTTGATGCATGCTGTAGTGACTCCTAATGATATCTCTTTGTGATGTCATGGTCTAGAATGTTGGGATACATTTGATGCATGCTGTAGTGATTACGCATGATATCACTTTGTGATGTCCTGCTCTGGAATATTGGGGTACATTTGGTGCATGCTGTAGGGACTACTCATCACAAGTACTTTGTGATGTCATGCTCTAGAATGTTGCGGTACCTTTGAGGCATGCTGTAGGGACTACTAATGACAAGTACTTTGTGAGATCATGGTCTAGAAAGTTGGAGTCCTTTGATGCATGCTGTAGTGACTCCTAATGATATCTCTTTGTGATGTCATGGTCTAGAATGCTGGAGTACCTTTGATGCATGATGTAGGGACTACTAATGACAAGTACTTTGTGATGTCATGCTCTAGAATGTTGGGATACATTCGATGCATGCTGCAGTGCCTCCTAATGATGTCACTTTGTGATGTCATGGTCTAGAATGTTGGGATACATTTTATGCATGCTTTAGGGACAACTACTGACAAGTATATGGTGATGTCATGCTCTAGAATGTTGGGATACATTTGGTGCATGCTGTAGGGACTACTAATGACAAGTACTTTGTGAGGTCATGGTCTAGAATGTTGGGATATATTTGATGCATGCTGTAGGGACTACTACTGACCAGTACATTGTGATGTCATGCTCTAGAATGTTGGGGTACATTTTGTGCAAGCTGTAGGGACTACTTATGACAAGTACTTTGTGAGGTCATGGTCTAGAATGTTGGAGTACCTTTGAAGCATGATGTAGGGAATAATAATGAAAAGTACTTTGTGATGTCATGGTCTAGAATGTTGGGATACATTTGATGCATGCTGTAGGGACTATTAATGATATTACGTTTTGATGTCATGCTGTACTGATTACTAATGTTATCATTTTATAATTTAATGCTCTGGAATGTTGGGGTACCTTTGATGCATGATGTAGGGACTACTACTGACAAGTACTTTGTGATGTAATGCATTAGAATGTTGGGGTACATTTTGTGCATGCTGTAGGGACAATTAATGACAAGTACTTTGTGATGTCATGCTCTAGAATGTTGGGATACATTCGATGCACGCTACAGTGCCTCCTAATGATGTCACTTTGTTATGTCATGATCTAGAATGTTGGGGTACATTTGGTGCATGCTGTAGGGACTTGTCATCACAAGTACTTTGTGATGTCATGGTCTTGAATGTTGGGATACCTTTGATGCATGCTGTAGGGACTACTAATGACAAGTACTTTGTGATGTCATGGTCTAGATTGTTGGAGTACCTTTGATACATGCTGCAGGGACTACTAATGACCAGTACTTTGTGTGCTTTTAGGAATGATGTAGGGAATAATAATGACAAGTACTTTGTGAGGTCATGGTCTAGAATGTTGGAGTACATTTGATGCATGCTGTAGTGACTCCTAATGATATCTCTTGGTGATTTCATGGTCTAGAATGTTGGAGTACCTTTGATACATGCTGTAGGGACTACTAATGACCAGTACTTTTTGAGGTCATGGCCTAGAATGTTGGAGTACCTTTGATGCATGATGTAGGGACTACTAATGACAAGTATTTAATGAGGTCATGGTATAGAATGCTGGAGTCCTTTGATGCATGCTGTAGGGACTACTAATGACAAGTATTTAATGAGGTCATGGTCTAGAATGCTGGAGTCCTTTGATGCATGCTGTAGGGACTACCAATGACAAGTACTTTTTGAGCTCATGGCCTAGAATGTTGGAGTACCTTTGATGCATGCTGTAGGGACTACTAATGACAAGTACTTTGTGATGTAATGGTTTAGAATGTTGGAGTACCTTTGATACATGCTGTAGGGACTACTTATGACAAGTACTTTGCAAGGTCATGGCCTAGAATGTTGGACTACCTTTGATGCATGCTGTAGGGACTACTAATGACAAGTACTTTGTGAGGTCATGATCTAGAAAATTGGAGTCCTTTGAAGCATGCTGTAGTGACTCCTAATGATATCTCTTTGTGATGTCATGGTCTAGAATGTTGGAGTACCTTTGATGCATGCTGTAGGGACTGATAATGACCAGTACTTTGTGATGTCATGGTCTAGAATGTTGGGATATGTTTGATGCATGCTGTACTGACTACTAATGATATAATTTTATGATGTAATGCTCTGGAATGTTGGGATACATCTGATGCATACTGTAGAGACTTCTAATGACAAGTACTTTGTGATGTCATGGTCTAGAATATTGGGATACATTTGATGCATGCTGTAGTGACTACGTATGATATCACTTTGTGATGTCATGCTCTGGAATGTTGGAGTACCCTTGAAGCATGCTGTAGGGACTACTACTGACAAGTACATTGTGATGTCATGCTCTGGAATGTTGAGGTACATTTGATGCATGATGTAGTGACTACTAGTTACATCATTTCAAGATGTCATGGACTAGAATGTTGGAATACCTTTGATGCATGCTGTAGGGACTACTAATGATAAGAACGTTGTGATGTCATGCTCTGGAATGTTGAGATAGTTTAATACATGCTGTAGTGACTACTAATGATTTAATTATTTGATGTAATGCTCTGGAATGTGGGGATACATCTGATGCTTACTGTAGAGACTTCTAATGACAAGTACTTTGTGAGATCATGGTCTAGAAAGTTGGAGTCCTTTGATGCATGCTGTAGTGACTCCTAATGATATCTCATTGTGATGTCATGGTCTAAAATATTGGAGTACCTTTGATGCATGATGCAGGGACTACTAATGACAACTACTTTGTGATGTCATGCTCTAAAATGTTGGGATACATTCGATGCATGCTGCAGTGCCTCATATTGATGTCACTTTGTGATGTCATGGTCTAGAATGTTGGGATACATTTGATGCATGCTGTAGGGACTACTACTGACAAGTACATTGTGATGTCATGCTCTAGAATGTTGGGGTACATTTTGTGCAAGCTGTAGGGACTACTAATGACAAGTACTTTGTGAGGTCGTGGTCTAGAATGTTGGAGTACCTTTGATACATGCTGTAGGGACTACTAATGACAAGTACTTTGTGATGTCTTGGTCTAGAATGTTCGGATATGTTTGATGCATGCTGTAGGGACTACTAATGATATTGCTTTGTGATGTCATGGTCTAGAATGTTGGGATACATTTGATGCATGCTGTACTGATTACTAATGTTATCATTTTATAATGTAATTCTCTTGAATGTTGGGATACATCTGATGCATACAGTAGAGACTTCTAATGTCAAGTACTTTGTGATGTCATGGTCTAGAATATTGGGATACATTTGATGCATGCTGTAGTGACTACGTATGATATCACTTTGTGATGTCATGCTCTGGAATGTTGGAGTACCCTTGAAGCATGCTGTAGGGACTACTACTGACAAGTACATTGTGATGTCATGCTCTGGAATGTTGAGGTACATTTGATGCATGATGTAGTGACTACTAGTTACATCATTTCAAGATGTCATGGACTAGAATGTTGGAATACCTTTGATGCATGCTGTAGGGACTACTAATGATAAGAACGTTGTGATGTCATGCTCTGGAATGTTGAGATAGTTTAATACATGCTGTAGTGACTACTAATGATTTAATTATTTGATGTAATGCTCTGGAATGTGGGGATACATCTGATGCTTACTGTAGAGACTTCTAATGACAAGTACTTTGTGATGTCATGCTCTAGAATGTTGGGATATATTCGATGCATGCTGCAGTGCCTCCTAATGATGTCACTTTGTGATGTCATGGTCTAGAATGTTGGAGTCCCTTTGATACATGCTGTAGGGACTACTAATGATAAGTAAGTTGTTATGTCATGCTCTGGAATGTTGAGATAGTTTAATATATGCTGTAGTGACAACTAATGATTTCATTATATGATGTCATGCTCTAGAATGTTGGGGTACATTTTGTGCAAGCTGTCGGGACTACTAATGACAAGTACTTTGTGATGTCATGGTCTAGAATGTTGGGATACATTTGATGCATGCTGTAGTGACTACGCAAGATATCTCTTCGTGATGTCATGGTCTAGAATGTTGGAGTACCTTTGATGCATGATGTAGGGACTACTAATGATGTCACTTTGTGATGTCATTGTCTAGAATGTTGGGATACATTTGATGCATGCTGTAAGGACTACTAGTGACAAGTACATTGTGATGTCATGCTCTAGAATGTTGGGGTACATTTTGTGCAAGCTGTAGTGACCACTAATGACAAGTAACTTATGATGTCATGGTCTAGAATGTTGTACTACCTTTGTTGCATGCTGTAGGGACTACTAATGATATTGCTTTGTGATGTCATGGTCTAGAATGTTGGGATACATTTGATGCATGCTGTAGGGACTACGCATGTTATCACTTTGTGATGTCATGCTCTGGAATGTTGGGATATATTTGGTGCATGCTGTAGGGACTACTAATGACAAGTACTTTGTGAGGTCATGGTCTAGAATGTTGGAGTACCCTTGATGCATGCTGTAGGGACTATTAATTATTTTACTTTGTGATTTCATGCTCTGGAATGTTGGGGTACATGTTGTGCAAGCTGTAGGGACTAATAATGACCAGTACTTTGTGAGGTCATGGTCTACAATGTTGGAGTACCTTTGATGCATGCTATAGGGACTCCTATTGATATCTCTATGTGATGTCATGGTATAGAATGTTGGGATACATTCGATGCATGCTGCAGTGCCTCCTAATGATTTCACTTTGTGATGTCATGGTCTAGAATGTTGGGATACATTTGGTGCAAGCTGTAGGGACTACTAAAGACAAGTACTTTGTGAGGTCATGGTCTAGAATGTTCGAGTACCTTTGAAGCATGATGTAGGGACGACTTATGACATTGATTTGTGATGCCATGGTCTAGAATGTTGGAGTACCTTTGATACATGCTGTAGGGTCTACTAATGACAAGTACTTTGTGATGTCATGCTCTAAAATGTTGGGATACATTCGATGCATGCTGCAGTGCCTCATAATGATGTCACTTTGTGATGTCATGGTCTAGAATGTTGGGATACATTTGATGCATGCTGTAGGGACTACTACTGACAAGTACATTGTGATGTCATGCTCTAGAATGTTGGGGTACATTTTGTGCAAGCTGTAGGGACTACTAATGACAAGTACTTTGTGAGGTCGTGGTCTAGAATGTTGGAGTACCTTTGATACATGCTGTAGGGACTACTAATGACAAGTACTTTGTGATGTCTTGGTCTAGAATGTTCGGATATGTTTGATGCATTCTGTAGGGACTACTAATGATATTGCTTTGTGATGTCATGGTCTAGAATGTTGGGATACATTTGATGCATGCTGTACTGATTACTAATGTTATCATTTTATAATGTAATTCTCTGGAATGTTGGGATACATCTGATGCATACAGTAGAGACTTCTAATGTCAAGTACTTTGTGATGTCATGGTCTAGAATGTTGGAGTCCTTTGATGCATGCTGTTGGGATTATTAATGATATTACTTTGTGATGTCATGGTCTAGAATGTTGGGATATATTTGATGCATGCTGTAGGGACTACTACTGACAAGTACATTGTGATGTCATGCTCTAGAATGTTGGGATACATTTGATGCATGCTGTAGTGACTACGCATGATATCACTTTGTGATGTCATGCTCTAGAATGTTGGGGTACCTTTAATGCATGCTGTAGGGACTACGAATGACAAGTACTTTGTGATGTCATGGTCTAGAATGTTGGAGTACCTTTGATACATGCTGTAGGGACTACTAATGACCAGTACTTTGTGAGGTCATGGTCTAGAATGCTGGAGTCTTTTGATGCATGCTGTAGGCACTACTAATGACAAGTACTTTGTGATGTCATGGTCTAGAATGTTGTAGTACCTTTGATACATGCTGTAGGGACTACTAATGACCAGTACTTTGTGAGGTCAAGGTCTAGAATGCTGGAGTCCTTTGATGCATGCTGTAGGGACTACTAATGACAAGTACTTTGTGAGATCATGGTCTAGAAAGTTGGAGTCCTTTGATGCATGCTGTAGTGACTCCTAATGATATATCTTTGTGATGTCATGTTCTAGAATGTTGGGAGACATTGGATGCATGCTATAGGGACTCCTAATGATATCTCATTGTGATGTCATGGTCTAGAATGTTTTAGTACCTTTGATGCATGATGTAGGGACTGCTAATGACAAGTACTTTGTGATGTCATGGTCTGTACTGATTACTAATGTTATCATTTTATAATGTAATTCTCTGGAATGTTGGGATACATCTGATTTATACAGTAGAGACTTCTAATGATAAGTATTTTGTGATGTCATGGTCTAGAATGTTGGGGTACATTTGATGCATGCTGTAGGGACTACTACTGACAAGTACATTGTGATGTCATGCTCTAGAATGTTGGGATACATTTGATGCATGCTGTAGTGACTACGCATGATATCACTTTGTGATGTCATGCTCTGGAATGTTGAGGTACATTTGGTGCATGCTGTAGGGACTACTCATCACAAGTACTTCCTGATGTCATGCTCTAGAATGTTGGGGTACCTTTGATGCATGCTGTAGGGACTACGAATGACAAGTACTTTGTGATGTCATGGTCTAGAATGTTGGAGTACCTTTGATACATGCTGTAGGGACTACTAATGACCAGTACTTTGTGAGGTCATGGTCTAGAATGCTGGAGTCCTTTGATGCATGCTGTAGGCACTACTAATGACAAGTACTTTGTGATGTCATGGTCTAGAATGTTGTAGTACCTTTGATACATGCTGTAGGGACTACTAATGACCAGTACTTTGTGAGGTCATGGTCTAGAATGCTGGAGTCCTTTGATGGATGCTGCAGTGCCTCCTAATGATGTCACTTTGTGATGTCATGGTCTAGAATGTTGGAGTACCTTTGATGCATGATGTAGGGACTCCTAATGACAACTACTTTGTGATGTCATGCTCTAGAATGTTGGGATATATTCGATGCATGCTGCAGTGCCTCCTAATGATGTCACTTTGTGATGTCATGGTCTAGAATGTTGGAGTCCCTTTGATACATGCTGTAGGGACTACTAATGATAAGTAAGTTGTTATGTCATGCTCTGGAATGTTGAGATAGTTTAATATATGCTGTAGTGACAACTAATGATTTCATTATATGATGTCATGCTCTAGAATGTTGGGGTACATTTTGTGCAAGCTGTCGGGACTACTAATGACAAGTACTTTGTGATGTCATGGTCTAGAATGTTGGGATACATTTGATGCATGCTGTAGTGACTACGCAAGATATCTCTTCGTGATGTCATGGTCTAGAATGTTGGAGTACCTTTGATGCATGATGTAGGGACTACTAATGATGTCACTTTGTGATGTCATTGTCTAGAATGTTGGGATACATTTGATGCATGCTGTAAGGACTACTAGTGACAAGTACATTGTGATGTCATGCTCTAGAATGTTGGGGTACATTTTGTGCAAGCTGTAGTGACCACTAATGACAAGTAACTTATGATGTCATGGTCTAGAATGTTGTACTACCTTTGTTGCATGCTGTAGGGACTACTAATGATATTGCTTTGTGATGTCATGGTCTAGAATGTTGGGATACATTTGATGCATGCTGTAGGGACTACGCATGTTATCACTTTGTGATGTCATGCTCTGGAATGTTGGGATATATTTGGTGCATGCTGTAGGGACTACTAATGACAAGTACTTTGTGAGGTCATGGTCTAGAATGTTGGAGTACCCTTGATGCATGCTGTAGGGACTATTAATTATTTTACTTTGTGATTTCATGCTCTGGAATGTTGGGGTACATGTTGTGCAAGCTGTAGGGACTAATAATGACCAGTACTTTGTGAGGTCATGGTCTACAATGTTGGAGTACCTTTGATGCATGCTATAGGGACTCCTATTGATATCTCTTTGTGATGTCATGGTATAGAATGTTGGGATACATTCGATGCATGCTGCAGTGCCTCCTAATGATTTCACTTTGTGATGTCATGGTCTAGAATGTTGGGATACATTTGGTGCAAGCTGTAGGGACTACTAAAGACAAGTACTTTGTGAGGTCATGGTCTAGAATGTTCGAGTACCTTTGAAGCATGATGTAGGGACGACTTATGACATTGATTTGTGATGCCATGGTCTAGAATGTTGGAGTACCTTTGATACATGCTGTAGGGTCTACTAATGACAAGTACTTTGTGATGTCATGCTCTAGAACGTTGGGGTACCTTTGATGCATGCTGTAGGGACTACGAATGACAAGTACTTTGTGATGTCATAATCTAGAATGTTGGAGTACCTTTGATACATGCTGTAGGGACTACTAATGATATTGCTTTGTGATGTCATGGTCTAGAATGTTGGGATACATTTGATGCATGCTGTACTGATTACTAATGTTATCATTTTATAATGTAATTCTCTGGAATGTTGGGATACATCTGATGCATACAGTAGAGACTTCTAATGACAAGTACTTTGTGATGTCATGGTCTAGAATGTTGGGATACATTCAATGCATGCTGCAGTGCCTCCTAATGATGTCACTTTGTGATGTCATGTTCAAGAATGTTGGGATATATTTGATGCATGCTGTATGGACTACTACTGACAAGTACATTGTGATGTCATGCTCTAGAATGTTGGGGTACATTTTGTGCAAGCTGTAGGGACTACTAATGACAAGTACTTTGTGAGGTCATGGTCTAGAATGTTGGAGTACCTTTGATGCATGATGTAGGGAATAATAATGACAAGTACTTTGTGATGTCATGGTCTAGAATGTTGGAATACTTTTGATGCATGCTGTAGGGACTACTGATGGTATTGCTTTGTGATGTCATGGTCTAGAATGTTGGGATACATTTGATGCATGATGTAGAGACTATTAATTATTTTACTTTGTGATGTCATGCTCTAGAATGTTGGGATAAATCTGATGCATACTGTAGAGATTTCTAATGACAAGTACTTTGTGATGTCATGGTCTAGAATGTTGGGACACATTTGATGCATGCTATAGGGACTCCTAATGATATCTCATTGTGATGTCATGGTCTAGAATGTTTGAATACCTTTGATGCATGATGTAGGGACTGCTAATGACAAGTACTTTGTGATGTCATGGTCTGTACTGATTACTAATGTTATCATTTTATAATGTAATTCTCTGGAATGTTGGGATACATCTGATTTATACAGTAGAGACTTCTAATGACAAGTATTTTGTGATGTCATGGTCTAGAATGTTGGGGTACATTTGGTGCATGCTGTAGGGACTACTCATCACAAGTACTTTGTGATGTCATGCTCTAGAATGTTGGGGTACCTTTGATGCATGCTGTAGTGACTCCTAATGATATCTCTTTGTGATGTCATGGTCTAGAATGTTGGGATACATCTGATGCATTCTGTAGAGATTTCTAATGACAAGTACTTTGTGATGTCATGGTCTAGAATGTTGGGACACATTTGATGCATGATGTAGAGACTATTAATTATTTTACTTTGTGATGTCATGCTCTGGAATGTTGGGGTACATTTGGTGCATGCTGTAGGGACTACTCATCACAATTACTTTGTGATGTCATGCTCTAGAACGTTGGGGTACCTTTGATGCATGCTGTAGGGACTACGAATGACAAGTACTTTGTGATGTCATGGTCTAGAATGTTGGAGTACCTTTGATACATGCTGTAGGGACTACTAATGATATTGCTTTGTGATGTCATGGTCTAGAATGTTGGGATACATTTGATGCATGCTGTAGGGAATATTTATGATATTACGTTGTGATGTCATGCTCTGGAATGTTGACATACATCTGATGCATACAGTAGAGACTTCTAATGACAAATACTTTGTGATGTCATGGTCTAGAATGTTGGAGTACCTTTAATGCATGATGTAGGGACTACTAATGACAACTATTTTGTGATGTCATGGTCTAGAATGTTGGGATACATTTGATGCATGCTGTAGGGACTACTACTGACAAGATTATTGTGATGTCATGCTCTAGAATGTTGGGGTACATTTTGTGCAAGCTGTAGGGACTTCTATTGACCAGTACTTCGTGAGGTCATGGTCTAGAATGCTGGAGTCCTTTGATGCATGCTGTAGGGACTACTAATGACAAGTACTTTGTGATGTCATGGTCCAGAATGTTGGAGTACCTTTGATACATGCTGTAGGGACTACTAATGACCAGTACTTTGTGATGTCATGGTCTAGAATGTTGGGGTACATTTGGTGCATGCTGTAGGGACTACTCATCACAAGAACTTTGTGATGTCATACTCCAGAATGTTGGGGTACCTTTGATGCATGCTGTAGGGACTACGAATGACAAGTACTTTGTGATGTCATGGTCTAGAATGTTGGAGTACCTTTGATACATGCTGTAGGGACTACTAATGACCAGTACTTTGTGAACTCATGGTCTAGAATGCTGGAGTCCTTTGATGCATGCTGTAGGGACTACTAATGACAAGTACTTTGTGATGTCATGGTCTAGAATGTTGGAGTACCTTTGATGCATGCTGTAGGGACTACGAATGACAAGTACTTTGTGATGTCATGGTCTAGAATGTTGGAGTACCTTTAATACATGCTGTAGGTACTACTAATGATATTGCTTTGTGATGTCATGTTCTAGAATGTTAGGATACATTTGATGCATGCTGTAGGGACTATTAATGATATTATGTTGTGATGTCATGCTCTGGAATGTTGGGGTACATTTGGTGCATGCTGTAGGGACTACTCATCACAAGTACTTTGTGATGTCATGCTCTAGAATGTTGGGGATTCCTTGGATGCATGCTGTAGGGAATACTAATGATATTGCTTTGTGATGTCATGCTCTGGAATGTTGGGATACATCTGATGCATGCTGTAGTGACTACGCATGATATCACTTTGTGACGTCATGCTCTAGAATGTTGGGGTACATTTGGTGCATGCTGTAGGGACTACTCATCACAAGTACTTTGTGAGGTCATGCTCTAGAATGTTGGGGTACCTTTGATGCATGCTGTAGGGACTATTAATGATATTATGTTGTGATGTCATGCTCTGGAATGTTGAGATATTTTTGATGCATGCTGTTCTGATTACTAATATTATCATTTTATAATGTAATTCTCTGGAATGTTGGGATACATCTGATGCATACAATAGAGACTTCTAATGACAAGTACTTTGTGATGTCATGGTCTAGAATGTTGGGGTACATTTTGTGCAAGCTGTAGGGACTACTAATGACAAGTACTTTGTGAGGTCATGGTCTAGAATGTTGGAGTACCTTTGAAGCATGATGTAGGGAATAATAATGACAAGTACTTTGTGATGTCATGGTCTAGAATGTTGGGATACATTTGATACATGCTGTAGGGACTACTAATGACCAGTACTTTGTGATGTCATGTTCTAGAATGTTGGGATACATTTGATGCATGCTGTAGGGACTACGCATGATATCACTTTGTGATGTCATGCTCTGGAATGTTGGGATACATTTGGTGCATGCTGTAGGGACAACTAATGACAAGTAAGTTGTGATGTCATGCTCTGGAATGTTGAGATAGTTTAATACGTGCTGTAGTGACTTCTAATGATTTCATTATATGATGTAATGCTCTAGAATTTTGGGGTACCTTTGATGCATGCTGTAGAGATTTCTAATGACAATTACTTTGTGAGATCATGGTCTAGAAAGTTTTGAGTCCTTTGATGCATGCTGTAGTTACTCCTAATGATATCTCTTTGTGATGTCATGGTCTAGAATGTTGGAGTACCTTTGAAGCATGATGTAGGGACTACTAATGACCAGTACTTTGTGAGGTCATGGTCTAGAATGTTGGAGTACCTTTGATACATGCTGTAGGGACTACTAATGACAAGTACTTTGTGATGTCATGGTCTAGAATGTTGGAGTACCTTTGATACATGCTGTAGGGACTACTAATGACCTGTACTTTGTGATGTCATGGTCTAGAATGTTGAGGTACATTTGATGCACGCTGTAGTGACTACTAATGACAAGTAACTTGTGATGTCATGGTCTACAATGTTGGAGTACTTTTGAAGCATGATGTAGGGAATAATAATGACAAGTACTTTATGATGTCATGCTCTGGAATGTTGAGATAGTTTAATACATGCTGTAGTGACTACTAATGATTTAATTATTTGATGTAATGCTCTGGAATGTGGGGATACATCTGATGCATACTGTAGAGACTTCTAATGACAATTACTTTGTGAGATCATGGTTTCGAAAGTTTTGAGTCCTTTGATGCATGCTGTAGTTACTCCTAATGATATCTCTTTGTGATGTCATGGTCTGGAATGTTGGAGTACCTTTGATGCATGATGTAGGGACTACTAATGACAACTACTTTGTGATGTCATGCTCTAGAATGTTGGGATATATTCGATGCATGCTGCAGTGCCTCCTAATGATGTCACTTTGTGATGTCATGGTCTAGAATGTTGGATTACATTTGATACATGCTGTAGGGACTACTAATGATAAGTAAGTTATGTCATGCTCTGGAATGTTGAGATAGTTTAATACATGCTGTAGTGACTACTAATGATTTCATTATATGATGTCATGCTCTAGAATGTCGGGGTACCTTTGATGCATGCTGTAGGGACTACTAATGATATTGCTTTGTGATGTCATGCTCTGGAATGTTGGGATACATCTGATGCATACAGTAGAGACTTCTAATGACAAGTACTTTGTGATGTCATGGTCTAGAATGTTGGGGTACCTTTGATGCATGCTGTACTGACTACTAATGACATAATTTTATGATGTAATGCTCTGGAATGTTGGGGTACATTTGGTGCATGCTGTAGGGACTACTCATCACAAGTACTTTGTGAGGTCATGGTCTAGAATGTTGGAGTACCTTTAAAGCATGATGTAGGGAATAATAATGACAAGTACTTTGTGATGTCATGCTCTGGAATGTTGAGATATTTTTGATGCATTCTGTACTCACTACTAATGTTGTCATTTCAAGATGTCATGGTCTAGAATGTTGGAATACCTTTGATGCATGCTGGAGGGACTACTAATGACAAGTACTTTGTGAGGTCATGGTCTAGAATGTTGGGATACATTTGATGCATGCTGTTGGGACTATTAATGATATAACGTTGTGATGTAATGCTCTGGAATGTTGGGATACATCTGATGCATACTGTAGAGACTTCTAATGACAAGTACTTTTTGAGATCATGGTCTAGAAAGTTGGAGTGTTTTGATGCATGATGTAGGGACTACTAATGACAACTACTTTGTGAGGTCATGGTCTAGAATGTTGGAGTACCTTTGATGCATGCTGTAGGGACTACTTACGATATTGCTTTGTGATGTCATGGTCTAGAATGTTGGGATACATTTGATGCATGCTGTAGGGACTACTAATGACCATTACTTTGTGATGTCATGCTCTAGAATGTTGGGATATATTCGATGCATGCTGCAGTGCCTCCTAATGATGTCACTTTGTGATGTCATGGTCTAGAATGTTGGATTACCTTTGATACATGCTGTAGGGACTACTAATGATAAGTAAGTTATGTCATGCTCTGGAATGTTGAGATAGTTTAATACATGCTGTAGTGACTACTAATGATTTCATTATATGATGTCATGCTCTAGAATGTCGGGGTACCTTTGATGCATGCTGTAGGGACTACTATTGAGAAGTACGTTGTGATGTCATAGTCTAGAATGTTGGAGTACCTTTGATGCATGCTGTAGGGACTACTAAAGACCAGTACTTTGTGAGGTCATGGTCTAGAATGCTGGAGTCCTTTGATGCATGCTGTAGTGACTCCTACTGATATCTCTTTGTGATGTCATGGTCTAGAATGTTGGGGTACATTTTGTGCATGCTGTAGGGACAATTAATGACAAGTACTTTGTGATGTCATGCTCTAGAATGTTGGAGTACCTTTGATGCGTGCTGTAGGGACTACTTATGGTATTGCTTTGTGATGTCATGGTCTAGAATGTTGGGATACAGTTGATGCATGCTGTAGAGACTATTAATTATTTTACTTTATGTCATGCTCTAGAATGTTGGGATACATCTGATGCATACTGTAGAAATTTCTAATGACAAGTAATTTGTGATGTCATAGTCTAGAATGTTGGGACACATTTGATGCATGCTGTAGTGACTACGCATGATATCACTTTGTGATGTCATGCTCTGGAATGTTGGGGTACATTTGGTGCATGCTGTAGGGACTACTCATCACAAGTACGTTGTGATGTCATGCTCTTGAATGTTGGGGTACCTTAGATGCATGCTGTAGGGACTACTAATGACAACTACTTTGTGATGTCATGGTCAAGAATGTTGGAGTACCTTTGATACATGCTGTAGGGACTACTAATGACCAGCACTTTGTGATGTCATGGTCTAGAATGCTGGAGTCCTTTGATGCATGCTGTAGGGACAACTAATGACAAGTACTTTGTGATGTCATGCTCTAGAATGTTGGGGTACATTTTGTGCATGCTGTAGGGACAATTAGAGACAAGTACTTTGTGATGTCATGCTCTAGAATGTTGGGGTACATTTTGTGCAAGCTGTAGGGACTACTAATGACCAGTACTTTGTGAGGTCATGGTCTAGAATATTGGAGTACCTTTGAAGCATGATGTAGGGAATAGTAATGACAAGTACTTTGTGATGTCATGGTCTAGAATGTTGGAGTACCTTTGATACATGCTGCAGGGACTACTAATGACCAGTACTTTGTGAGGTCATGGTCTAGGATGTTGGAGTCCCTTTGATGCATGCTGTAGTGACCCCTAATGATATCTCTTTGTGATGTCATGGTCTAGAATGTTGGAGTACCTTTCATGCATGATGTAGGGACTACTAATGATGTCACTTTGTGATGTCATGGTCTAGAATGTTGGGATACATTTGATGCATGCTGTAGGGACTACTACTGACAAGTACTTTGTGATGTCATGGTCTAGAATGTTGGAGTACCTTTGATACATGCTGTAGGGACTATTAATGACCAGTACTTTGTGAGGTCATGGTCTAGAATATTGGAGTACCTTTGAAGCATGATGTAGGGAATAATAATGACAAGTACTTTGTGATGTCATGGTCTAGAATGTTGGAGTACCTTTGATACATGCTGCAGGGACTACTCATGACCAGTACTTTGTGAGGTCATGGTCCAGGATGTTGGAGTCCCTTTGATGCATGCTGTAGTGACCCCTAATGATATCTCTTTGTGATGTCATGGTCTAGAATGTTGGAGTACCTTTCATGCATGATGTAGGGACTACTAATGATGTCACTCTGTGATGTCATGGTCTAGAATGTTGGGATACATTTGATGCATGCTGTAGGGACTACTACTGACAAGTACTTTGTGATGTCATGGTCTAGAATGTTGGGATACATTTGATGCATGCTGTAGGGAATACGCATGACCAGTACTTTGTGAGATCATGGTCTAGAATGTTGGAGTACCTTTGATGCATGCTGTAGGGACTATTAATTATTTTACTTTGTGATGTCATGCTCTAGAATGTTGGGATACATCTGATGCATGCTGTAGGGACTATTAATTATTTTACTTTGTGATGTCATGTTCGAGAATGTTGGGATACATCTGATGCAAACTGTAGAGATTTCTAATGACAAGTACTTTGTGATGTCATGGTCTAGAATGTTGGGACACATTTGATGCATGCTGTAGTGATTACGCATGATATCACTTTGTGATGCCATCCTCTGGAATGCTGGGGTACATTTGGTGCATGCTGTAGGGACTTCTCATCACAAGTACTTTGTGATGTCATGGTCTAGAATGTTGGGGTACCTTTGACGCATGCTGTAGGGACTACTAATGAAAAGTACTTTGTGATGTCATGGTCTAGAATGTTGGAGTACCTTTGATACATGCTGTAGGGACTACTAATGACCAGTACTTTGTGAGGTCATGGTCTAGAATGCTGGAGTCATTTGATGCATGATGTAGGGACTACTAATGACCGGTACTTTGTGAGGTCATGGTCTAGAATGTTGGAATCCATTTGATGCATGCTGTAGGGACTACTACTGACAAGTACATTGTGATGTCATGCTCTAGAATGTTGGAGTACCTTTGATACATGATGTAGGGACTACTAATGACAAGTACTTTGTGATGTCATGGTCTAGAATGTTGGGATACATTCGATGCATGCTCCAGTGCCTCCTAATGATGTCACTTTGTGATGTCATGGTCTAGAATGTTGGGATACATTTGATGGATGTTGTAGGGACTACTACTGACAAGTACATTGTGATGTCATGCTCTAGAACTTTGGAGTACCTTTGAAGCATGATGTAGGGAATAATAATGACAAGTACTTTGTGATGTCATGCTCTGGAATGTTGGGGTACATTTGGTGCATGCTGTAGAGACTATTCATCACAAGTACTTTGTGATGTCATGGTCTAGAATGTTGGAATACATTTGATGCATGCTGTAGGGACTACGCATGATATCACATTGTGATGTCATGCTCTGGAATGTTGGGATACATTTGGTGCATTCTGTAGGGACTACTAATGACAAGTACTTTGTGAGGTCATGGTCTAGAATGTTGGAGTACCTTTGATGCATGCTGTAGGGACTACTTATGATTTTGCTTTGTGATGCCATGGTCTAGAATGTTGGAGTACCTTTGGTACATGCTGTGGGGACTACTAATGACAAGTACTTTGTGATGTCATGGTCTAGAAAGTTGGAGTCCTTTGATGCATGCTGTAGTGACTCCTAATGACAATTACTCTGTGAGGTCATGGTCTAGAATGTTGGGATACACTTGATGCATGCTGTAGTGCCTCCTAATGATATCACTTTGTGATGTAATGCTCTGGAATGTTGGGGTACATTTGGTGCATGCTGTAGGGACTACTAATGACAAGTACTTTGTGAGGTTATGGTCTAGAATGTTGGAGTACCTCTGAAGCATGATGTAGGGAATAATAATGACAAGTTCTTTGTGATGTCATGGTATAGAATGTTGGGATACATTTGATGCATGCTGTAGGGACTACGCATGATATCACGTTGTGATGTCATGCTCTGGAATGTTGGGATACATTTGGTGCATGCTGTAGGGACTACTAATGACAAGTACTTTGTGAGGTCATGCTCTAGAATGTTGGAGTACATTTGATGCATGCTGTAGGGACTACTTATGATATTGCTTTGTGATGTCATGGTCAAGAATGTTGGAGTACCCTTGATGCATGCTGTAGGGACTACTAATGATATTGCTTTGTGATGTCATGGTCTAGAATGTTGGGATATGTTTGATGCATGCTGTAGGGACTACTAATGACAAGTACTTTGTGATGTCATGCTCTAGAATGTTGGGATACATTCGATGCATGCTCCAGTGCCTCCTAATGATGTCACTTTGTGATGTCATGCTCTAGAATGTTGGGATACATTTGATGGATGTTGTAGGGACTACTACTGACAAGTACATTGTGATGTCATGCTCTAGAACTTTGGAGTACCTTTGAAGCATGATGTAGGGAATAATAATGACAAGTACTTTGTGATGTCATGCTCTAGAATGTTAAGGTACATTTGATCCATGCTGTAGTGACTACTAATGACAAGTAACTTGTGATGTCATGGTCTAGAATGTTGGGATATGTTTGATGCATGCTGTAGGGACTACTAATGATATTGCTTTGTGATGTCATGGTCTAGAATGTTGGGATATGTTTGATGCATGCTATAGGGACTACTAATGACAAGTAACTTGTGATGTCATGGTCTAGAATGTTGGGATATGTTTGATGCATGCTGCAGTGCCTCCTAATGATGTCATTTTGTGATGTCATGGTCTAGAATGTTGGGATACATTTGATGCGTGCTGTTGGGACTACTACTGACAAGTACATTGTGATGTCATGGTCTAGAATGTTGGGATACATTTGATGCATGCTGTAGGGACTACTTATGATGTCACTTTGTGATGTCATGGTCTAGAATGTTGGGATACATTTGATGCATGCTGTAGGGACTACGCATGTTATCACTTTGTGATTTCATGGTCTAGAATGTTGGGATACATTTGGTGCAAGCTGTAGGGACTACTAAAGACAAGTACTTTGTGAGGTCCTGGTCTAGAATGTTGGAGTACCTTTGAAGCATGATGTAGGGAATAATAATGACAAGTACTTTGTGATGTCATGGTCTAGAATGTTGGAATACATTTGATGCATGCTGTAGGGACTACGCATGATATCACATTGTGATGTCATGCTCTGGAATGTTGGGATACATTTGGTGCATTCTGTATGGACTACTAATGACAAGTACTTTGTGAGGTCATGGTCTAGAATGTTGGAGTACCTTTGATGCATGCTGTAGGGACTACTTATGATTTTGCTTTGTGATGCCACGGTCTAGAATGTTGGAGTACCTTTGATACATGCTGTGGGGACTACTAATGACAAGTACTTTGTGATGTCATGGTCTAGAAAGTTGGAGTCCTTTGATGCATACTGTCGTGACTACTAATGACAAGTACTACGTGAGATAATGGTCTAGAAAGTTGGAGTGCTTTGATGCCTGCTGTAGTGACTCCTAATGATATCTCTTTGTGATGTCATGGTCTAGAATGTTGGAGTACCATTGATGCATGATGTAGGGACTAGTAATGACAAGTACTTTGTGATGTCATGCTTTAGAATGTTGTGGTACCTTTGATGCATGCTGTAGGGACTACTAATGACAAGTACTTCGTGAGATCATGGTCTAGAAAGTTGGAGTGCTTTGATGCCTGCTGTAGTGACTCCTAATGATATCTCTTTGTGATGTCATGGTCTAGAATGTTGTAGTACCTTTGATGCATGATGTAGGGACTACTACTGACAAGTACATTGTGATGTCATGCTCTAGTATGTTGGGGTACATTTTGTGCATGCTCTAGGGACAACTAATGACAAGTACTTTGTGAGGTCATGGTCTAGAATGTTGGAGTACCTTTGATGCGTGATGTAGGGAGTAGTCATGGTATTGCTTTGTGATGTCATGGTCTAGAATGTTAAGTTACATTTGATGCATGCTTTAGTGACTACTAATGAAAGGTAACTTGTGATGTCATGGTCTAAAATTTTGGAGTACCTTTGATACATACTGTAGGGACTACTAATGACCAGTACTTTGTGATGTCATGCTCTAGAATGTTAAGGTACATCTGATGCATACAGTAGAGACTTCTAATGACAAGTACTTTGTGAGGTCATGGTCTAGAATGTTGGAGTACCTTTGAAGCATGATGTAGGGAATAATAATGACAAGTTCTTTGTGAGGTCATGGTCTAGAATGTTGGGATACATTTGATGCATGCTGTAGGGACTACGCATGATATCACGTTGTGATGTCATGCTCTGGAATGTTGGGATACATTTGATGCATGCTGTAGGGACTACTGATGATAAGTACGTTGTGATGTCATGAACTGGAATGTTGAAATAATTTAATGCATGCTGTATTGACTCCTAATGATATCTCTTTGTGATGTCATGGTCTAGAATGTTGGAGTACCTTTGATGCATGATGTAGGGACTACTACTGACAAGTACATTTTGATGTCATGCTCTAGAATGTTGGGGTACATTTTGTGCATGCTGTAGGGACAACTAATGACAAGTACTTTGTGAGGTCATGGTCTTGAATGTTGGAGTACCTTTGATGTGTGCTGTAGGGACTACTTATGGTATTGCTTTGTGATGTCATGGTCTAGAATGTTGGGATACATTTGATGCATGCTGTAGAGACTATTAATTATTTTACTTTATGATGTCATGCTCTAGAATGTTGGGATACATCTGATGCATACTGTAGAGATTTCTAATGAGAAGTATTTAGTGATGTCATGGTCTAGAATGTTGGGATACATTCGTTGCATGCTGCAGTGCCTCCTAATGATGTCACTTTGTGATGTCATGGTCTAGAATGTTGGGATACATTTGATGCATGCTGTAGGGACTACTAATAACCAGTACTTTGTGATGTCATGGTCTAGAATGCTGGAGTCCTTTGATGCATGCAGTAGGGACTACTAATGACAAGTACTTTGTGATGTCATGGTCTAGAATGTTGGAGTACCTTTGATACATGCTGTAGGGACTACTAATGACCAGTACTTTGTGATGTCATGGTCTAGAATGTTGAGGCACATTTGATGCATGCTGTAGGGACTACTAATGAGAAGTACTTTGTGATGTCATGGTCTAGAATGTTGGAGTACCTTTGATACATGCTGTACGGACTACTAATGACCAGTACTTTCTGATGTCATGGTCTAGAATGCTGGAGTCCTTTGACGCATGCTGTAGGGACTACTAATGACCAGTACTTTGTGAGGTCATGGTCTAGAATGTTGGAGTACCGTTGATACATGATGTAGGGACTACTGATGACCAGTATTTAATGAGGTCATGGTCTAGAATGCTGCAGTCCTTTGATGCATGCTGTAGTGACTCCTAATGATATCTCTTTGTGACCAGTACTTTGTGTTGTCATGGTCAAGAATGCTGAGGTACATTTGATGCATGCTGTAGTGACTACTAATGACAGGTACTTTGTTAGGTCATGGTCTAGAATGTTGGAGTACCTTTGATGCATGCTGTAATGACTCCTAATGATATCTCTTTGTGATGTCATGCTCTAGAATGTTGGGATACATTCGATGCATGCTGCAGTGCCTCCTAATGATGTCACTTTGTGATGTCATGGTCTAGAATGCTGAGGTACATTTGATGCATGCTGTAGTGACTACAAATGACAAGTAACTTGTGATGTCATGGTATAGAATGTTGGGACACATTTGATGCATGCTGTTGGGACTACTAATGATAAGTACTTTGTGAGGTCATGGTCTAGAATGTTGAGGTACATTTGATGCATGCTGTAGGGACAACTATTGACAAGTACTTTGTGATGTCATGGTCTACAATGTTGGGATACATTTGATGCATGCTGTAGGGACTACGTATGATATCACTTTGTGATGTCATGCTCTAGAATGTTGGGATACATCTGATGCAAACTGTAGAGATTTCTAATGACAAGTACTTTGTGATGTCATGGTCTAGAGTGTTTGGGTACATTTTGTGCAAGCTGTAGGGACTACTAATAACAAGTACATTGTGAGAAACATGGTCTAGAATGTTGGAGTACCTTTGAAGCATGATGTAGGAATAATAATGACAAGTACTTTGTGAAGTCATGGTCTAGAATGTTGGAGTACATTTGATGCATGCTGTAGGGACTACTAATGATAAGTACGTTGTGATGTCATGCTCTGGAATGTTGAGATAGTTTAATACAAGCTGTAGTGACTCCTAATGACAAATACTTTGTGAGATCATGGTCTAGAAAGTTGGAGTCCTTTGATGTATGCTATAGTGACTCCTTATGATATCTCTTTGTGATGTCATGGTCTAGAATGTTGGGGTACCTTTGATGCATGATGTAGGGACTACTAATGACAAATACTTTGTGATGTCATGCTCTAGAATGTTGGGATACATTCGTTGCATGCTGCAGTGCCTCCTAATGATGTCACTTTGTGATGTCATGGTCTAGAATGTTGGGATACATTGGATGCATGCTGCAGTGCCTCCTAATGATGTCACTTTGTGATGTCATGGTCTTGAATGTTGGAGTACCTTTGATACATGCTGTAGGGACTACTAATGACCAGTACTTTGTGAGGTTATGGTCTAGAATGCTGGAGTCCTTTGATGCATGATGTGGGGACTACTAATGACAAGTACTTTGTGATGTCATGGGCTTGAATGTTGGAGTACCTCTGATACATGCTGTAGGGACTACTAATGACCAGTACTTTGCGAGGTCATGGCCTAAAATGTTGGAGTACCTTTGATGCATGCTGTAGGGACTACTAATGACAAGTACTTTGTGAGGTAATGGTCTAGAATGTTGGAGTACATTTGATGCATGCTGTAGGGACTACTAATGATAAGTACGTTGTGATGTAATGCTCTGGAATGTTGAGATAGTTTAATACATTCTGTAGTGACTACTAATGATTTCATTATATGATGTAATGCTCTGAAATGTAGGGATACATCTGATGCATACTTTAGAGATTTCTAATGACAAGTACTTTGTGATGTCATGGTCTAGAATGTTGGGATACATTTGATGCATGCTGTAGTGACTACGCATGATATCACCTTGTGATGTCATGCTCTGGAATGTTGGGGTACATTTGGTGCATGCTGTAGGGACTACTAATGATCAGTACGTTGTGATGTCATGCTCTGGAATGTTGAGATAGTTTAATACATGCGTTAGTGACTCCTAATGTTATCTCTTTGTGATGTCATGGTCTAGAATGTTGGAGTACTTTTGATGCATGATGTAGGGACTACTACTGACAAGTACTTTGTGATGTCATGCTCTAGAATGTTGGGGTACATTTTGTGCAAGCTGTAGGGACTACTAATAACAAGTACTTTGTGAGGTCATGGTCTAGAATGTTGGAGTACCTTTGAAGCATGATGTAGGGAATAATAATGACAAGTACTTTGTGAGGTCATGGTCTAGAATGTTGGGATACATTTGATGCATGCTGTAGGGACTACGCATGATATCACTTTGTGATGTCATGCTCTGGAATGTTGGGGTACATTTGGTGCATGCTGTAGGGACTACTAATGATCAGTATGTTGTGATGTCATGCTCTGGAATGTTGAGATAGTTTAATACATGCGTTAGTGACTCCTAATGTTATCTCTTTGTGATGTCATGGTCTAGAATGTTGGAGTACTTTTGATGCATGATGTAGGGACTACTACTGACAAGTACTTTGTGAGATCATGGTCTAGAAAGTTGGAGTCCCTTTGATGCATGCTGTAGTGACCCCTAATGATATCTCTTTGTGATGTCATGGTCTAGAATGTTGGAGTACCTTTCATGCATGATGTAGGGACTACTAATGATGTCACTCTGTGATGTCATGGTCTAGAATGTTGGGATACATTTGATGCATGCTGTAGGGACTACTAATAACCAGTACTTTGTGATGTCATGGTCTAGAATGCTGGGATACATTCGATGCATGCTGCAGTGCCTCCTAATGATGTCACTTTGTGATGTCATGGTCTACAATGTTGGGATACATTTGATGCATGCTGTAGGGACTACCCATGATATCACTTTGTGATGTCATGCTCTGGAATGTTGGCATACATTTGGTGCATGCTGTATGGACAACTAATGACAGGTACTTTGTGAGGTCATGGTCTAGAATGTTGGAGTACCTTTGATGCATACTGTAATGACTCCTAATGATATCTCTTTGTGATGTCATGGTCTAGAATGTTGGAGTACCTTTGATGCATGATGTTGGGGCTACTAATGACAAGTACTTTGTGATGTCATGCTCTTGAATGTTGGGATACATTCGTTGCAAGCTGCAGTGCCTCCTAATGATGTCACTTTGTGATGTCATGGTCTAGAATGTTGGGATACATTTGGTGCAAGCTGTAGGGACTACTACTGACAAGTACTTTGTGAGGTCATGGTCTAGAATGTTGGATTACCTTTGATGCATGCTGTAGGGACTACTCATCACACGTACTTTGTGATGTCATGCTCTGGAATGTTGGAGTACCTTTGATGCATGCTTTAGGGAATACGTATGATAGCACTTTGTGATGTCATGCTCTAGAATGTTGGGCTACATTGGATGCATGCTGCAGTGCCTCCTAATGATGTCACTTTGTGATGTCATGGTCTTGAATGTTGGAGTCCCTTTTATACATGCTGTAGGGACTACTAATGACAAGTACTTTGTGATGTCATGGTCTAGAATGTTGGGATACATTTGATGCATGCTGTAGTGACTCCTAATGATATCTCTTTGTGATGTCATGGTCTAGAATTTTGGAGCACCTTTGATGCATGATGTAGGGACTACAAATGACAAGTACTTTGTGATGTCATGCTCTAGAATGTTGGGATACATTCGTTGCATGCTGCAGTGCCTCCTAATGATGTCACTTTGTGATGTCATGCTCTGGAATGTTAGGATACATTTGGTGCATGCTGTAGGGACAAGGGACAACTAATGACAGGTACTTTGTGAGGTCATGGTCTAGAATGTTGGAGTACCTTTGATGCATGCTGTAATGACTCCTAATGATATCTCTTTGTGATGTCATGGTCTAGAATGTTGGAGTACCTTTGATGCATGATGTAGGGACTACTAATGACAAGTACTTTGTGATGTCATGCTCTAGAATGTTGGGATACATTCGATGCATGCTCCAGTGCCTCCTAATGATGTCACTTTGTGATGTTATGGTCTAGAATGTTGGGATACATTTGATGCATGCTGTAGGGACTACTACTGACAAGTATATTGTGATGTCATGCCTTAGAATTTTGGGATACATTCGATGCATGCTGCAGTGCCTCCTAATGATGTCACTTTGTGATGTCATGGTCTAGAATGTTGGGCTACATTGGATGCATGCTGCAGTGCCTCCTAATGATGTCACTTTGTGATGTCATGGTCTTGAATGTTGGAGTACCTTTGATACATGCTGTAGGGACTACTAATGACAAGTACTTTGTGATATCATGCTCCAGAATGTTGGGATACATTCGATGCATGCTGTAGGGACTACCCATGATATCACTTTGTGATGTCATGCTCTGGATTGTTGGAATACATTTGGTGCATGCTGTAGGGACAACTAATGACAAGTACTTTGTGAGGTCATGGTCTAGAACGTTGGGATACATATGATGCATGCTGTAGGGACTACGCATGATATCACTTTGTGATGTCATGGTCTAGAATGTTGGGATACATTTGATGCATGCTGTAGTGACTACGCATGATATCACTTTGTGATGTCATGCTCTGGAATGTTGGAGTACCTTTGATGCATGATGTAGGGACTACTAATGACAAGTACTTTGTGATGTCATGCTCTAGAATGTTGGGATACATTCGATGCATGCTGCAGTGCCTCCTAATGATGTCACTTTGTGATGTCATGGTCTACAATGTTGGGATACATTTGATGCATGCTGTAGGGACTACCCATGATATCACTTTGTGATGTCATGCTCTGGAATGTTGGCATACATTTGGTGCATGCTGTATGGACAACTAATGACAGGTACTTTGTGAGGTCATGGTCTAGAATGTTGGAGTACCTTTGATGCATGCTGTAATGACTCCTAATGATATCTCTTTGTGATGTCATGGTCTAGAATGTTGGAGTACCTTTGATGCATGATGTAGGGACTACTAATGACAAGTACTTTGTGATGTCATGCTCTAGAATGTTGGGATACATTCGATGCATGCTCCAGTGCCTCCTAATGATGTCACTTTGTGGTGTTATGGTCTAGAATGTTGGGATACATTCGATGCATGCTGCAGTGCCTCCTAATGATGTCACTTTGTGATGTCATGGTCTAGAATGTTGGGATATATTTGATGCATGCTTTAGGGACTACTAATGACAAGTATTTTGTGAGGACATCGTCTAGAATGTTGGAGTACCTTTGATGCATGCTGTAGGGACTACTAATAACAAGTACTTTGTGATGTCATGCAATGGAATGTTGGGATACATTTGGTGCATGCTGTAGGGACTACGCTCTAGAATGTTGGGGTACATTTTGTGCAAGCTGCAGGGACTACTAATGACAAGTACTTTGTGAGGTCATGGTCTAGAATGTTGGAGTACCTTTGATACATGCTCTAGGGACAATTAATGATATAATTTTATGATGTCATGGTCTAGAATGTTGGGATACATTTGATGCATGCTGTAGTGACTATGTATAATATCACTTAGTGATGTCATGCTCTGGAATGTTGGGGTACATTTGGTGCATGCTGTAGGGACTACTAATGACAAGTACTTTGTGAGATCATGGTCTAGAAAGTTGGAGTCCTTTGATGCATGCTGTAGTGACTCCTAATGATATCTCATTGTGATGTCATGGTCTAGAATGTTGGGGTACATTTGGTGCATGCTGTAGGGACTACTCATCACAAGTACTTTGTGATGTCATGCTCTAGAATGTTGGGGTACCTTTGATGCATGCTGTAGTGACTCCTAATGATATCTCTTTGTGATGTCATGGTCTAGAATGTTGGGACACATTTGATGCATGCTGTAGTGACTACGCATGATATCACTTTGTGATGTCATGCTCTGGAATGTTGGGGTACATTTGGTGCATGCTGTAGGGACTACTCATCACAAGTACTTTGTGATGTCTTGGTCTAGAATGTTGGAGTACCTTTAATACATGCTGTAGGGACTACTAATGACAAGTAACTTGTGATGTCATGGTCTAGAATGTTGGGATATGTTCGATGCATGCTGTAGCGACTAGTAATGATATTGCTTTGTGATGTCATGGTCTAGAATATTGGGATACATTTGATGCATGCTGTAGGGACTATTAATGATATTACGTTGTGATGTCATGTTCTGGAATGTTGAGATACATCTGATGCATACAGTAGAGACTTCTAATGACAAGTACTGTGTGAGGCCATGGTCTAGAATGTTGGAGTCCTTTGATGCATGCTGTAGTTACTCCTAATGATATCTCTTTGTGATGTGATGGTCTAGAATGTTGGAGTACCTTTGATGCATGATGTAGGGACTACTAATGACAACTACTTTGTGATTTCATGCTCTAGAATGTTGGGATACATTCGATGCATGCTGCAGTGCCTCCTAATGATGTCACTTTGTGATGTCATGGTCTAGAATGTTGGAGTACCTTTGATACATGCTGTAGGGACTACTAATGACCAGTACTTTGTGAGGTCATGGTCTAGAATGCTGGAGTCCTTTGATGCATGCTGTAGGGACTACTAATGACAAGTACTTTGTGATGTCATGGTCTAGAATATTGGAGTACCTTTGATACATGCTGTAGGGACTACTAATGACTAGTACTTTGTGATGTCATGGTCTAGAATGTTGAGGTACATTTGATGCATGCTATAGTGACTACTATTGACAAGTAACTAGTGATGTCATGGTCTAGAATGTTGGGACATGTTTCATGCATGCTGTAGGGATTACTAATGATATTGCTTTGTGATGTCATGGTCTAGAATGTTGGGATACATTTAATGCATGCTGTAAGGACTACTAATGACAAGTACTTTCTGATGTCATGGTCTAGAATGTTGGAGTACCTTTGATACATGCTGTAGGGACTACTAATGACCAGTACTTTGTGATGTCATGGTCTAGAATGTTGAGGTACATTTGATGCATGCTGTAGTGACTACTAATGACAAGTAACTAGTGATGTCATGGTCTAGAATGTTGGGATATGTTTCATGCATGCTGTAGGGATTACTAATGTTATCATTTTATGATGTAATGCTCTGGAATGTTGGGGTACATTCGATGCATGCTGCAGTGCCTCCTAATGATGTCAGTTTGTGATGTCATGCTCTAGAATGTTGGGATATATTTGATGCATGCTGTAGGGACTACGCATGATATCACTTTGTGATGTCATGCTCTAGAATGTTGGGGTACATTTTGTGCAAGCTGTAGGGACTACTAATGACAAGTACTTTGTGAGGTCATGGTCTAGAATGTTGGAGTACCTTTGAAGCATGATGTAGGGAATAATAATGACAAGTTCTTTGTGATGTCATGGTCTAGAATGTTGGGATACATTTCATGCATGCTGTAGGGACTACGCATGATATCACGTGTTGATGTCATGCTCTGGAATGTTGGGATACATTTGATGCATGCTGTAGGGACTACTAATGACCAGTATTTAATGAGGTCATGGTCTAGAATGCTGGAGTCCTTTAATGCATGCTGTAGGGACGACTAATGACAAGTACTTTGTCATGTCATGCTCTAGAATGTTGGAGTACCTTTGATTCATGCTGTAGTGACTCCTAATGATATCTCTTTGTGATGTCATGGTCTGGAATGTTGAGATACATGTGATGCATACAGTAGAGACTTCTAATGACAAGTACTTTGTGATGTCATGGTCTAGAATGTTGGGGTACATTTGGTGCATGCTGTAGGGACTACTCATCACAAGTACTTTGTGATGTCATGCTCTAGAATGTTGGGGTACCTTTGATGCATGCTGTAGGGACTCCTAATGATATCTCTTTGTGATGTCATGTTCTAGAATGTTGAGATATATTTGATGCATGCTGTAGAGACTACTACTGACAAGTACATTGTGATGTCATGCCTTAGAATGTTGGGACACATTTGATGCATGCTGTAGTGAATACGCATGATATCACTTTGTGATGTCAAGCTCTGGAATGTTGGGGTACATTTGGTGCATGCTGTAGGGACTACTCATCACAAGTACTTTGTGATGTCTAGCTCTAGAATGTAGGGGTACATTTGATGCATGCTGTAGGGACTACGAATGACAAGTACTTTGTGATGTCATGGTCTAGAATGTTGGAGTACCTTTGAAAAATGATGTAGGGACTACTAATGACCAGTAATTTGTGATGTCATGGTCTAGAATGTTGGGATACATCTCATGCATGCTGTAGGGACTACTAATGACAAGTACTTTGTGATGTCATGGTCTAGAATGTTGGAGTGTCTTTGATACATGCTGTAGGGACTACTAATGACCAGTACCTTGTGATGTCATGGTCTAGAATGTTGGGATATGTTTGATGCATGCTGTAGTGACGAATAATGATATTGCTTTGTGATGTCATGCTCTGGAATGTTGAGATATTTTTGATGCATGCTGTACTGACTACTAATGATATAATTTTATGATGTCACGGTCTAGAATGTTGGTATACCTTTAATGCATGTTGTAGTGACTACTAGTTATATCATTTCAAGATGTCATGGTCTAGAATGTTGGGATACAGTTAATGCATGTGGTAGTGACTATTAGTTACATCATTTCAAGGTGTCATGGTCTAGAATGTTGGAGTACCTTTGATACATGCTGTAGGGACTACTAATGACCAGTACTTTGTGATGTCATCGTTTAGAATGTTGAGGTACATTTGATGCATGCTGTAGTGACTACTAATGACAAGTAACTTGTGATGTCATGGTCTAGAATGTTGGGATATGTTTGATGCATGCTGTAGGGACTACTAATGATATTGCTTTGTGATGTCATGGTCTAGAATGTTGGGATACATTTGATGCATGCTGTAGGGACTATTAATGATAGTACGTTGTGATGTCATGGTCTAGAATGTTGGAATACTTTTGATGCATGCTGTAGGGAATATTTATGGTATTGCTTTGTGATGTCATGGTCTAGAATGTTGGGATACATCTGATGCATAATGTAGAGATTTCTAATGACAAGTACCTTGTGATGTCTTGGTCTAGAATGTTGGGACACATTTGATGCATGCTGTAGGGACTACTAATCACAAGTACTTTGTGATGTCACGGTCTAGAATGTTGGGATACCTTTGATGCATGCTGTAGGGACTACTAATGATATTGCTTTGTGATGTCATGGTCTAGAATATTGGGATACATTTGATGCATGCCCTAGGGACTATTAATTATATTACGTTGTGATGTCATGCTCTGGAATGTTGAGATATTTTTGATGCATGCTGTACTGACTACTAATGATATAATTTTATGATGTATTGCTCTGGAATGTTGGGATACATCTGATGCATACTGTAAAGACTTCTAATGACAAGTACTTTGTGATGTCATGCTCTAGAATGTTGGAGTACCTTTGAAGCATGATGTAGGGAATAATAATGACAAGTACTTTGTGAGGTCATCTTCTAGAACGTTGGGATACATTTGATGCATGCTGTAGGGACTACTAATCACAAGTACTTTGTGATGTCACGGTCTAGAATGTTGGGATACCTTCGATGCATGCTGTAGGGACTACGAATGACAAGTACTTTGTGATGTCATGGTCTAGAATGTTGGAGTACCTTTAATACATGCTGTAGGGACTACTAATGAACAGTACTTTGTGAGGTCATGGTCTAGAATGCTGGAGTCCTTTGATGCATGCTGTAGGGACTACTAATGACAAGTAATTTGCGATGTCATTGTCTAGAATGTTGGGATATGTTCGATGCATGCTGTCGCGACTACTAATGATATTGCTTTGTGATGTCATGGATTAGAATGTTGGGATACATTTGATGTATGCTGTAGGGACTATTAATGATATTACATTGTGATGTCATGCTCTGGAATGTTGAGATACATCTGATGCATATAGTAGAGACTTTATAATGACAAGTACTTTGTGATGTCATGGTCTAGAATGTCGGAGTACCTTTGATGCATGATGTAGGGACTACTACTGACAAGATTATTGGGAGGTCATGGTCTAGAATGTTGGGATATGTTTGATGCATGCTGTAGGGAATACTAATGATATTGCTTTGTGATGTCATGATCTAGAAAGTTGGGATACATTTGATGCATGCTGTGAGGCTATTAATGATATTACGTTGTGATGTCATGCTCTGGAATGTTGAGATACATCTGATGCATACAGTAGAGACTTCTAATGACAAGTACTTTGTGATGTCATGGTCTAGAATGTTGGAGTACCTTTGATGCATGATGTAGGGACTTCTAATGACAAGTACTTTGTGAGGTCATGGTCTAGAATGTTGGAGTACCTTTGATGCATGCTGTAGGGACTACTAATGACAAGTACTTTGTGAGGTCATGGTCTAGAATGTTGGAGTACATTTTATGTATGCTGTGGGGACTACTAATGATTTCATTTTATGATGTAATGCTCTGAAATATTGGGATACATCTGAAGCATATTGTAGGTACTTTTAATGACAAGTACTTCGTGATGTCATGTTCTGGAATGTTGGGATACATTTGGTGCATGCTGTAGGGACTACTAATGACAAGTACTTTGTGATGTCACGGTCTAGAATGTTGGGATACCTTTAATGCATGTTGTAGTGACTACTAGTTATATCATTTCAAGATGTCATGGTCTAGAATGTTGGGATACAATTAATGCATGTGATAGTGACTACTAGTTACATCATTTCAAGATTTCATGGTCTAGAATGTTGGAATACCTTTGATGCATGCTGTAGGGACTACTAATGACAAGTACTTTGTGATGTCATGGACTAGAATGTTGGGATACCTTTAATGCATGTTGTAGTGACTACTAGTTTTATCATTTCAAGATGTCATGGTCTAGAATGTTGGGATACAATTAATGCATGTGGTAGTGACTACTAGTTACATCATTTCAAGGTGTCATGGTATAGAATGTTGGGGTACATTTAGTGCATGCTGTAGTGACTATTAATTACATCATTTCAAGATGTCATGGTCTAGAATGTTGGAAAACCTTTGATGCATGCTGGAGGGACTACTAATGACAAGTACTTTGTGATGTCACGGTCTAGAATGTTGGGATACCTTTGATGCATGCTGTAGGGACTACTAATGATATTGCTTTGTGATGTCATGGTCTAGAATATTGGGATACATTTGATGCATGCCCTAGGGACTATTAATTTTATTACGTTGTGATGTCATGCTCTGGAATGTTGAGATATTTTTGATGCATGCTGTACTGACTACTAATGATATAATTTTATGATGTAATGCTCTGGAATGTTGGGATACATCTGATGCATACTGTAAAGACTTCTAATGACAAGTACTTTGTGATGTCATGCTCTAGAATGTTGGGATACTTTTGAAGCATGCTGTAGGGATTATTAATAAAATTACTTTGTGAGGTCATGCTCTGGAATGTTGGGACAAATTTGATGCATGCTGTAGTGACTACCCATGATATCACTTTGTGATGTCATGCTCTGGAATGTTGGGGTACATTTGGTGCATGCTGTAGGGACTAGTCATCACAAGTACTTTGTGATGTCATGGTTTAGAATGTTGGAGTACCTTTGATACATGCTTTAGGGACTACTAATGACCATTACTTTGAGTGCTTTTAGGCATGATGTAGGGAATAATAATGACAAGTACTTTGTGAGGTCATGGTCTAGACTGTTGGAGTACATTTGATGCATGCTGTAGTGACTCCTAATGATATCTCTTTGTGATTTCATGGTCTAGAATGTTGGAGTACCTTTGATACATGCTGTAGGGACTACTAATGACAAGTACTTTGTGAGGTCATGGTCTAGAATGCTGGAGTCCTTTGATGCATGCTGTAGGGACTACTAATGACCAGTACTTTGTGAGGTCATGGCCTAGAATGTTGGAGTACCTTTGATGCATGATGTAGGGACTACTAATGACCAGTATTTAATGAGGTCATGGTCTAGAATGCTGGAGTCCTTTGATGCATGCTGTAGGGACTACTAATGACAAGTACTTTGTGATGTCATGGTCTAGAATGTTGGAGTACCTTTGATACATGCTGTAGGGACTACTAATGACAAGTACCTTGCGAGGTCATGGCCTAGAATGTTGGACTACCTTTGATGCATGCTGTAGGGACTACTAATGACAAGTTCTTTGTGAGGTCATGGTCTAGAAAATTGGAGTCCTTTGATGCATGCTGTAGTGACTCCTAATGATATCTCTTTGTGAGGTCATGGTCTAGAATGTTGGAGCACATTTGATGCATGCTGTAGGGACTACTAATGATAAGTACGTTGTGATGTAATGCTCTGGAATGTTGAGATAGTTTAATACATGCTGTAGTGACTACTAATGATTTACTTATATGATATAATGCTCTGGAATATGGGGATATTTTTGATGCATACAGTAGAGACTTCTAATGATATGTACTTTGTGAGATCATGGTCTAGAAAGTTGGAGTCCTTTGATGCATGCTGTTGTGACTCCTAATGATATCTCTTTGTGATGTCATGGTCTAGAATGTTGGGGTACCTTTGATGCATGATGTAGGGACTACTAATGACAAATACTTTGTAATGTCATGCTCTAGAATGTTGGGATACATTCGTTGCATGCTGCAGTGCCTCCTAATGATGTCACTTTGTGATGTCATGGTCTAGAATGTTGGGGTACATTTTGTGCATGCTGTAGGGACAACTAATGACAAGTACTTTGTGAGGTCATGGTCTAGAAAGTTGGAGTACCTTTGATGCGTGATGTAGGGAGTACTCATGGTATTGCTTTGTGATGTCATGGTCTAGAATGTTGGGTTACATTTGATGCATGCTGTAGAGACTATTAATTATTTTACTTTATGATGTCATGCTCTAGAATGTTGGGATACATCTGATGCATACTGTAGAGATTTCTAATGAGAAGTATTTAGTGATGTCATGGTCTAGAATGTTGGGATACATTTGATGCATGCTGTAGGGACTACTAATAACCAGTACTTTGTGATGTCATGGTCTAGAATGCTGGAGTCCTTTGATGCATGCAGTAGGGACTACTAATGAAAAGTACTTTGTGATGTCATGGTCTAGAATGTTGCAGTACCTTTGATACATGCTGTAGGGACTACTAATGACCAGTACTTTGTGATGTCATGGTCTAGAATGTTGAGGCACTTTTGATGCATGCTGTAGGGACTACTAATGACAAGTACTTTGTGATGTCATGGTCTAGAATGTTGGAGTACCTTTGATACATGCTGTAGGGACTACTAATGACCAGTACTTTGTGATGTCATGGTCTAGAATGCTGGAGTCCTTTGACGCATGCTGTAGGGACTACTAATGACCAGTAATTTGTGAGGTCATGGTCTAGAATGTTGGAGTACCTTTGATGCATGATGTATGGTCTACTAATGACCAGTATTTAATGAGGTCATGGTCTAGAATGCTGCAGTCCTTTGATGCATGCTGTAGTGACTACTAATGACAAGTAACTTGTGATGTCATGGTCTAGAATGTTGGGATGTGTTTGATGCATGCTGTAGGGACTACTAATGATATTGCTTTGTGATGTCATGGTCTAGAATGTTGGGATACATTTGATGCATGCTGTATGGACTATTAATGATTTTACGTTGTGATGTCATGCACTGGAATGTTGAAATACATCTGATGCATACAGTAGAGACTTCTAATGACAAATACTTTGTGATGTCATGGTCTAGAATGTTGGGATACATTTGATGCATGCTGTAGGGACTACGCATGATATCACTTTGTGAGGTCATGGTCGAGAATATTGGAGTACCTTTGAAGCATGATGTAGGGAATAATAATGACAAGTACTTTGTGATGTCATGGTCTACAATGTTGGGATACATTTGATGCATGCTGTAGGGACTACGTATGATATCACTTTGTGATGTCATGCTCTGGAATGCTGGGATACATTTGATGCATGCTGTAGGGACTACTAATGATAAGTACGTTGTGATGTCATGCTCTGGAATGTTGAGATAGTTTAATACATGCTGTAGTGACTACTAATGATTTCATTATATGACGTAATGCTCTGGAATGTTGAGATAGTTTAATACATGCTGTAGTGATTCCTAATGTTATCTCTTTGTGATGTCATGGTCTAGAATGTTGGAGTACTTTTGATGCTTGATGTAGGGACTACTACTGACAAGTACATTGTGATGTCATGCTCTAGAATGTTGGGGTACATTTTGTGCAAGCTGTAGGGACTACTAATAAGTACTTTGTGAGGTCATGGTCTAGAATGTTGGAGTACCTTTGAAGCATGATGTAGGAATGATAATGACAAGTACTTTGTGAGGTCATGGTCTAGAATGTTGGAGTACATTTGATGCATGCTGTAGGGACTACTTATGATAAGTACGTTGTGATGTCATGCTCTGGAATGTTGAGATAGTTTAATACATGCTGTAGTGACTCCTAATGACAAATACTTTGTGAGATCATGGTCTAGAAAGTTGGAGTCCTTTGATGTATTCTATAGTGACTCCTTATGATATCTCTTTGTGATGTCATGGTCTAGAATGTTGGGGTACCTTTGATGCATGATGTAGGGACTACTAATGACAAATACTTTGTGATGTCATGCTCTAGAATGTTGGGATACATTCGTTGCATGCTGCAGTGCCTCCTAATGATGTCACTTTGTGATGTCATGGTCTAGAATGTTGGGATACATTGGATGCATGCTGCAGTGCCTCCTAATGATGTCACTTTGTGATGTCATGGTCTTGAATGTTGGAGTACCTTTGATACATACTGTAGGGACTACTAATGACCAGTACTTTGTGAGGTCATGGTCTAGAATGCTGGAGTCCTTTGATGCATGATGTGGGGACTACTAATGACAAGTACTTTGTGATGTCATGGGTTGAATGTTGGAGTACCTCTGATACATGCTGTAGGGACTACTAATAACCGGTACTTTGTGAGGTCATGGTCAAGAATGCTGGAGTCCTTTGATGCATGCTGAAGGGACTACTAATGACAAGTACTTTGTGAGGTAATGGTCTAGAATGTTGGAGTACATTTGATGCATGCTGTAGGGACTACTAATGATAAGTACGTTGTGATGTCATGCTCTGGAATGTTGAGATAGTTTAATACATGCTGTAGTGACTACTAATGATTTCATTATATAATGTAATGCTCTGGAATGTGGGGATACATCTGATGCATACTTTAGAGATTTCTAATGACAAGTACTTTGTGATGTCATGGTCTAGAATGTTGGGACACATTTGATGCATGCTGTAGTGACTCCTAATGATATCTCTTTGTGATGTCATGGTCTAGAATGTTGGAGTACCTTTGATGCGTGCTGTAGGGAGTACTTATGGTATTGCTTTGTGATGTCATGGTCTAGAATGTTGGGATACATTTGATGCATGCTGTAGTGACTACGCATGATATCACTTTGTGAGGTCATGCTCTGGAATGTTGGGGTACATTTGGTGCATGCTGTAGGGACTACTAATGATCAGTACATTGTGATGTCATGCTCTGGAATGTTGAGATAGTTTAATACATGCGTTAGTGACTCCTAATGTTATCTCTTTGTGATGTCATGGTCTTGAATGTTGGAGTACTTTTGATGCATGATGTAGGGACTACTACTGACAAGTATTTTGTGATGTCATGCTCTAGAATGTTGGGGTACATTTTGTGCAAGCTGTAGGGACTACTAATAACAAGTACTTTGTGAGGTCATGGTCTAGAATGTTGGAGTACCTTTGAAGCATGATGTAGGGAATAATAATGACAAGTACTTTGTGATGTCATGCACTGGAATGTTGAGATACATCTGATGCATACAGTAGAGACTTCTAATGACAAGTACTTTGTGATGTCATGGTCTAGAATGTTGGGATACATTCGATGCATGCTGCAGTGCCTCCTAATGTCACTTTGTGATGTCATGGTCTTGAATGTTGGAGTACCTTTGATACATGCTGTAGGGACTACTAATGACCAGTACTTTGTGAGGTCATGGTCTAGAATGCTGGAGTCCTTTCATGCCTGATGTGGGCACTACTAATGAGAAGTACTTTGTGATGTCATGCTCTGGAATGTTGAGATAGTTTAATACATGCTGTATTGACTCCTAATGATATCTCTTTGTGATGTCATGGTCTAGAATGTTGGAGTACCTTTCATGCATGATGTAGGGACTACTACTGACAAGTACTTTGTGAGGTCATGGTCTAGAATGTTGGAGTACCTTTGATGCATACTGTAGGGACTACTTATGGTATTGATTTGTGATGTCATGGTCTAGAATGTTGGGATACATTTGATGCATGCTGTAGAGACTATTAATTATTTTACTTTATGATGTCATGCTCTAGAATGTTGGGATACATCTGATGCATACTGTAGAGATTTCTAATGAGAAGTACTTAGTGATGTCATGGTCTAGAATGTTGGGATACATTCGTTGCATGCTGCAGTGCCTCCTAATGATGTCACTTTGTGATGCCATGGTCTAGAATGTTGGGATACATTTGATGCATGCTGTAGGGACAACTAATGACAAGTACTTTGTGATGTCATGGTCTAGAATGTTGGAGTACCTTTGATACATGCTGTAGGGACTACTAATAACCGGTACTTTGTGAGGTCATGGTCAAGAATGCTGGAGTCCTTTCATGCATGCTGAAGGGACTACTAATGACAAGTACTTTGTGATGTCATGGTCTAGAATGTTGGAGTACCTTTGATACATGCTGTAGGGACTACTAATAACCGGTACTTTGTGATGTCATGGTCTAGAATGCTGGAGTCCTTTGATGCATGCAGTAGGGACTACTAATGACAAGTACTTTGTGATGTCATGGTCTAGAATGTTGGAGTACCTTTGATACATGCTGTAGGGACTACTAATGACCAGTACTTTGTGATGTCATGGTCTAGAATGCTGGAGTCCTTTGATGCATGCTGTAGGGACTACTAATGACCAGTACTTTGTGAGGTCATGGCCTAGAATGTTGGGATACATTTGATGCATGCTGTAGGGACTACTAATGATAAGTACATTGTGATGTAATGGTCTAGAATGTTGGAGTACATTTGATGCATGCTGTAGGGACTACTAATGATAAGTACGTTGTGATGTCATGCACTGGAATGTTGAGATAATTTAATGCATGCTGTATTGACTCCTAATGATATCTCTTTGTGATGTCATGGTCTAGAATGTTGGAGTACCTTTGATGCATGATGTAGGGACTACTACTGACAAGTACATTTTGATGTCATGCTCTAGAATGTTGGGGTACATTTTGTGCATGCTGTAGGGACAACTATTGACAAGTACTTTGTGAGGTCATGGTCTAGAATGTTGGAGTACCTTTGATGCATACTGTAGGGACTACTTATGGTATTGCTTTGTGATGTCGTGGTTTAGAATGTTGGGATACATTTGATGCATGCTGTAGAGACTATTAATTATTTTACTTTATGATGTCATGCTCTAGAATGTTGGGATACATCTGATGCATACTGTAGAGATTTCTAATGAGAAGTACTTAGTGATGTCATGGTCTAGAATGTTGGGATACATTCGTTGCATGCTGCAGTGCCTCCTAATGATGTCACTTTGTGATGTCATGGTCTAGAATGTTGGGATACATTTGATGCATGCTGTAGGGACAACTAATGACAAGTACTTTGTGATGTCATGGTCTAGAATGTTGGAGTACCTTTGATACATGCTGTAGGGACTACTAATAACCGGTACTTTGTGAGGTCATGGTCAAGAATGCTGGAGTCCTTTGATGCATGCTGAAGGGACTACTAATGACAAGTACTTTTTGATGTCATGGTCTAGAATGTTGACGTCCTTTGATGCATGCAGTAGGGACTACTAATGACAAGTACTTTGTGATGTAATGGTCTAGAATGTTGGAGTACCTTTGATACATGCTGTAGGGACTACTAATGACCAGTACTTTGTGATGTCATGGTCTAGAATGCTGGAGTCCTTTGATGCATGCTGTAGGGACTACTAATGACAAGTACTTTGTCATGTCATGGTCTAGAATGTTGGAGTACCTTTGATACATACTGTAGGGACTACTAATGACTAGGGACTACGCATGTTATCACTTTGTGATGTCATGCTCTGGAATGTTGGGATACATTTGGTGCATGCTATGAGGACTTCCAATGACAAGTACTTTGTGAGGTCATGGTCTAGAATGTTGGAGTACCTTTGATGCATGCTGAAGGGACCATTAATTATTTTACTTTGTGATATCATGGTCTAGAATGTTGGAGTACATTTGATGCATGCTGTAGGGACTACTAATGATAAGTACGTTGTGATGTCATGCTCTGGAATGTTGAGATAGTTTAATACATGCTGTAGTGACTCCTAATGATATCTCTTTGTGATGTCATGGTCTAGAATGCTGGAATACATCTGATGCATACTGTAGAGATTTCTAATGACAAGTACTTTGTGATGTCAAGCTCTAGAATGTTGGGGTACCTTTGATACATGCTGTAGGGACTACTAATGACAAGTACTTTGTGATGTAATGCTCTAGAATGTTGGAGTACCTTTGATGCATGCTGTAGGGAATACGCATGATATCACTTTGTGATGTCATGCTCTGGAATGTTGGGATACATTTGGTGCATGCTGTAGGGACAAGGGACAACTAATGACAGGTACTTCGTGAGGTCATGGTCTATAATGTTGAGATACATCTGATGCATTCAGTAGAGACTTCTAGTGACAAGTACTTTGTGATGTCATGGTCTAGAATGTTGGGATACATTTGATGCATGCTGTAGTGACTCCTAATGTTATCTCTTTGTGATGTCATGGTCTAGAATTTTGGAGCACCTTTGATGCATGATGTAGGGACTACTAATGACAAGTACTTTGTGATGTCATGCTCTAGAATGTTGGGATACATTTGATGCATGCTGTAGGGACTACTACTGACAAGTACTGTGTGATGTCATGCTCTGGAATGTTGGGATACATTTGGTGCATGCTGTAGGGACAAGGGACAACTAATGACAGGTACTTTGTGAGGTCATGGTCTAGAATGTTGGAGTACCTTTGATGCATGCTGTAATGACTCCTAATGATATCTCTTTGTGATGTCATGGTCTAGAATGTTGGAGTACCTTTGATGCATGATGTAGGGACTACTAATGACAAGTACTTTGTGATGTCATGCTCTAGAATGTTGGGATACATTCGATGCATGCTCCAGTGCCTCCTAACGATGTCACTTTGTGATGTTATGGTCTAGAATGTTGGGATACATTTGATGCATGCTGTAGGGACTACTACTGACAAGTATATTGTGATGTCATGCCTTAGAATTTTGGGATACATTCGATGCATGCTGCAGTGCCTCCTAATGATGTCACTTTGTGATGTCATGGTCTAGAATGTTGGGATATATTTGATGCATGCTGTAGGGACTACCCATGATATCACTTTGTGATGTCATGCTCTGGATTGTTGGAATACATTTGGTGCATGCTGTAGGGACAACTAATGACAAGTACTTTGTGAGGTCATGGTCTAGAATGTTGGAGTACATTTGATGCATGATGTAGGGAATAATAATGTCAAGTACTTTGTGATGTCATGGTCTAGAATGTTGGGATACATTTGATGCATGCTGTAGGGACTACTACTGACAAGTATATTGTGATGTCATGCCTTAGAATGTTGGGATACATTCGATGCATGCTGCAGTCCCTCCTAATGATGTCACTTTGTGATGTCATGGTCTAGAATGTTGGGATATATTTGATGCATGCTTTAGGGACTACTAATGACAAGTATTTTGTGAGGACATCGTCTAGAATGTTGGAGTACCTTTGATGCATGCTGTAGGGACTACTAATAACAAGTACTTTGTGATGTCATGCTCTGGAATGTTGGGATACATTTGGTGCATGCTGTAGGTACAAGGGACAACTAATGACAGGTAGTTTGTGAGGTCATGGTCTAGAATGTTGGAGTACCTTTGATGCATGCTGTAATGACTCCTAATGATATCTCTTTGTGATGTCATGCTCTAGAATGTTGGAGTACCTTTGATGCATGATGTAGGGACTACTAATGACAAGTACTTTGTGATGTCATGCTCTAGAATGTTGGGATACATTCAATGCATGCTCCAGTGCCTCCTAATGATGTCACTTTGTGATGTTATGGTCTAGAATGTTGGGATACATTTGATGCATGCTGTAGGGACTACTACTGGCAAGTATATTATGATGTCGTGCCTTAGAATTTTGGGATACATTCGATGCATGCTGCAGTGCCTCCTAATGATGTCACTTTGTAATGTCATGGTCTAGAATGTTGGGATATGTTTGATGCATGCTGTAGGGACTACTAATGATATCACTTTGTGATGTCATGCTCTGGAATGTTGGGATACATTTGGTGCATGCTGTAGTGACTACTAATGACAAGTAACCTGTGATGTCATGGTCTAGAATGTTGGGATATGTTTGATGCATGCTGTAGGGACTACTAATGATATCACTTTGTGATGTCATGCTCTGGAATGTTGGGATACATTTGGTGCATGCTGTTCGGACTACTAATGACAAATACTTTGTGAGGTCATGGCCTAGAATGTTGGAGTACCTTTGATGCATGCTGTAGGGACTATTAATGATATTACTTTGTGATGTCATGCTCTAGAATGTTGAGATACTTTTGATGGATGCTGTAGTGACTACTAATGATATCATTTTATGATGTGATTCTCTGGAATGTTTGGATACATGTAATGCATACTGTAGAGTCTTCTAATGAAAACTACTTTGTGATGTCATGGCCTAGAATGTTGGGATACGTTTGATGCATGCTGTAGGGACTATTAATGATATTACTTTGTGATGTCATGCTATGGAATGTTGAGATACTTTAATGCATGCTTTAGTGACTAATAATGATTTCATTTTATGATGTAATGCTCTGGAATATTGGGATACATCTGATGCATATTGTAGGTACTTCTAATGACAAGTACTTTGTGATGTCATGGTCTAGAACGTTGGGATACATTTGATGCATGCTGTAGTGACTACGCATGATATCACTTTGTGATGTCATGGTCTAGAATGTTGGGATACATTTGATGCATGCTGTAGAGAGGATACCTTTAATGCATGTTGTAGTGACTACGAGTGATATCATTTCAAGATGTCATAGTCTAGAAAGTTGGAGTACCTTTGATGCATGCTGTCGTTACTATTAATGAAAAGTACTTTTGTGTTGTGGTCGGCTACAGAGATGCTGAAACATTTTTTTTCACACTTGACAATCACTTTCAATGTCCTTATATTACACCCTAGGCATTACACTTTGTGATGTCATGCTCTAGAATGTTGGGATACATCTGAAGCATACTGTAGAGACTTCTAATGACAAGTACTTTGTCATGTCATGGTCTAGAATTATGGGATACATTTGATGTATGCTGTAGGGACTACTAATGACAAGTACTTTGTGATGTCATGGTCTGGAATGTTGGAGTCCTTTTATACATGCTGTAGGGACTACTAATGACAAGTACTTTGTGATGTCATGCTCTAGAATGTTGGGATACATTCGATGCATGCTCCAGTGCCTCCTAATGATGTCACTTTGTGATGTTATGGTCTAGAATGTTGGGATACATTTGATGCATGCTGTAGGGACTACTACTGACAAGTATATTGTGATGTCATGCCTTAGAATTTTGGGATACATTCGATGCATGCTGCAGTGCCTCCTAATGATGTAACTTTGTGATGTCATGGTCTAGAATGTTGGGCTACATTGGATGCATGCTGCAGTGCCTCCTAATGATGTCACTTTGTGATGTCATGGTCTTGAATGTTGGAGTACCTTTGATACATGCTGTAGGGACTACTAATGACAAGTACTTTGTGATGTCATGCTCTAGAATGTTGGGATACATTCGATGCATGCTGTAGGGACTACCCATGATATCACTTTGTGATGTCATGCTCTGGATTGTTGGAATACATTTGGTGCATGCTGTAGGGACAACTAATGACAAGTACTTTGTGAGGTCATGGTCTAGGATGTTGGAGTACATTTGATGCATGATGTAGGGAATAATAATGACAAGTACTTTGTGATGTCATGGTCTAGAATGTTGGGATACATATGATGCATGCTGTAGGGACTACGCATGATATCACTTTGTGATGTCATGGTCTAGAATGTTGGGATACATTTGATGCATGCTGTAGTGACTACGCATGATATCACTTTGTGATGTCATGCTCTGGAATGTTGGAGTACCTTTGATGCATGATGTAGGGACTACTAATGACAAGTACTTTGTGATGTCATGCTCTAGAATGTTGGGATACATTCGATGCATGCTGCAGTGCCTCCTAATGATGTCACTTTGTGATGTCATGGTCTACAATGTTGGGATACATTTGATGCATGCTGTAGGGACTACCCATGATATCACTTTGTGATGTCATGCTCTGGAATGTTGGCATACATTTGGTGCATGCTGTATGGACAACTAATGACAGGTACTTTGTGAGGTCATGGTCTAGAATGTTGGAGTACCTTTGATGCATGCTGTAATGACTCCTAATGATATCTCTTTGTGATGTCATGGTCTAGAATGTTGGAGTACCTTTGATGCATGATGTAGGGACTAATAATGACCAGTACTTTGTGAGATCATGGTCTAGAAAGTTGGAGTCTTTTGATGCATGCTGTAGAGTCTTCTAATGATATCTCTTTGTGATGTCATGGTCTAGAATTTTGGAGTACCTTTGATGCATGATGTTGGGGCTACTAATGACAAGTACTTTGTGATGTCATGCTCTTGAATGTTGGGATACATTCGTTGCAAGCTGCAGTGCCTCCTAATGATGTCACTTTGTGATGTCATGGTCTAGAATGTTGGGATACATTTGGTGCAAGCTGTAGGGACTACTACTGACAAGTACTTTGTGAGGTCATGGTCTAGAATGTTGGATTACCTTTGATGCATGCTGTAGGGACTACTCATCACACGTACTTTGTGATGTCATGCTCTGGAATGTTGGAGTACCTTTGATGCATGCTGTAGGGAATACGCATGATAGCACTTTGTGCTGTCATGCTCTAGAATGTTGGGCTACATTGGATGCATGCTGCAGTGCCTCCTAATGATGTCACTTTGTGATGTCATGGTCTTGAATGTTGGAGTACCTTTGATACATGCTGTAGGGACTACTAATGACAAGTACTTTGTGATGTCATGGTCTAGAATGTTGGGATACATTTGATGCATGCTGTAGTGACTCCTAATGATATCTCTTTGTGATGTCATGGTCTAGAATTTTGGAGCACCTTTGATGCATGATGTAGGGACTACTAATGACAAGTACTTTGTGATGTCATGCTCTAGAATGTTGGGATACATTCGATGCATGCTGCAGTGCCTCCTAATGATGTCACTTTGTGATGTCATGGTCTAGAATGTTGGGATATATTTGATGCATGCTGTAGGGACTACCCATGATATCACTTTGTGATGTCATGCTCTGGATTGTTGGAATACATTTGGTGCATGCTGTAGGGACAACTAATGACAAGTACTTTGTGAGGTCATGGTCTAGAATGTTGGAGTACATTTGATGCATGCTGTAGTGACTACGTATGATATCACTTCGTGATGTCATGCTCTGGAATGTTGGGGTACATTTGGTGCATGCTGTAGGGACTACTCATCACAAGTACTTTGTGATGTCATGCTCTAGAACGTTGGGGTACCTTTGATGCATGCTGTAGGGACTACGAATGACAAGTACTTTGTGATGTCATGGTCTAGAATGTTGGAGTACCTTTGATACATGCTGTAGGGACTACTAATGATATTGCTTTGTGATGTCATGTTCTAGAATGTTGGGATACATTTGATGCATGCTGTAGAGACTATTAATGATATTACGTTGTGATATCATGCTCTGGAATGTTGACATACATCTGATGCATACAGTAGAGACTTCTAATGACAAGTACTTTGTGATGTCATGGTCTAGAATGTTGGAGTACCTTTGATGCATGATGTAGGGGCTACTAATGACAACTATTTTGTGATGTCATGGTCTAGAATGTTGGGATACATTTTGTGCAAGCTGTAGGGACTTCTAATGACCCGTACTTTGTGAGGTCATGGTCTAGAATGCTGGAGTCCTTTGATGCATGCTGTAGGGACTACTAATGACAAGTACTTTGTGATGTCATGGTCCAGAATGTTGGAGTACCTTTGATACATGCTGTAGGGACTACTAATGACCAGTACTTTGTGATGTCATGGTCTAGAATGTTGGGGTACATTTGGTGCATGCTGTAGGGACTACTCATCACAAGAACTTTGTGATGTCATACTCCAGAATGTTGGGGTACCTTTGATGCATGCTGTAGGGACTACGAATGACAAGTACTTTGTGATGTCATGGTCTAGAATGTTGGAGTACCTTTGATACATGCTGTAGGGACTACTAATGACCAGTACTTTGTGAACTCATGGTCTAGAATGCTGGAGTCCTTTGATGCATGCTGTAGGGACTACTAATGACAAGTACTTTGTGATGTCATGGTCTAGAATGTTGGAGTACCTTTGATACATGCTGTAGGGACTACTATTGACCAGTACTTTGTGATGTCATGGTCTAGAATGTTGAGGTACATTTGATGCATGCTGTGGAGACTACTAAAGACAAGTAACTTGTGATGTCATGGTCTAGAATATTGGGATACATTTGATGCATGCTGTAGGGACTATTAATGATATTACGTTGTGATGTCATGTTCTGGAATGTTGAGATACATCTGATGCATACAGTAGAGACTTCTAATGACAAGTACTGTGTGAGGCCATGGTCTAGAATGTTGGAGTCCATTGATGCATGCTGTAGTTACTCCTAATGGTATCTCTTTGTGATGTGATGGTCTAGAATGTTGGAGTACCTTTGATGCATGATGTAGGGACTACTAATGACAACTACTTTGTGATTTCATGCTCTAGAATGTTGGGATACATTCGATGCATGCTGCAGTGCCTCCTAATGATGTCACTTTGTGATGTCATGGTCTAGAATGTTGGAGTAACTTTGATACATGCTGTAGGGACTACTAATGACCAGTACTTTGTGAGGTCATGGTCTAGAATGCTGGAGTCCTTTGATGCATTCTGTAGTGACTCCTAATGATATATCATTGTGATGTCATGGTCTAGAATGTCGGAGTACCTTTGATGCATGCTGTAGTGACTCCTAATGATATCTCTTTGTGATGTCATGTTCTAGAATGTTGGGATATATTTGATGCATGCTGTAGAGACTACTACTACCAAGTACATTGTGATGTCATGCCTCAGAATGTTGGGATACATTCGATGCATGCTGCAGTGCCTCCTAATGATGTCACTTTGTGATGTCATGGTCTAGAATGTTGGGATATATTTGATGCATGCTGTAGGGACTACTACTGACAAGTACATTGTGATGTCATGCTCTAGAATGTTGGGGTACATGTTGTGCAAGCTGTAGGGACTACTAATGACAAGTACTTTGTGAGGTCATGGTCTAGAATGTTGGAGTACCTTTGATGCATGATGTAGGGACTACTAATGACAACTACTTTGTGATTTCATGCTCTAGAATGTTGGGATACATTCGATGCATGCTGCAGTGCCTCCTAATGATGTCACTTTGTGATGTCATGGTCTAGAATGTTGGAGTAACTTTGATACATGCTGTAGGGACTACTAATGACCAGTACTTTGTGAGGTCATGGTCTAGAATGCTGGAGTCCTTTGATGCATTCTGTAGTGACTCCTAATGATATATCATTGTGATGTCATGGTCTAGAATGTCGGAGTACCTTTGATGCATGCTGTAGTGACTCCTAATGATATCTCTTTGTGATGTCATGTTCTAGAATGTTGGGATATATTTGATGCATGCTGTAGAGACTACTACTACCAAGTACATTGTGATGTCATGCCTCAGAATGTTGGGATACATTCGATGCATGCTGCAGTGCCTCCTAATGATGTCACTTTGTGATGTCATGGTCTAGAATGTTGGGATATATTTGATGCATGCTGTAGGGACTACTACTGACAAGTACATTGTGATGTCATGCTCTAGAATGTTGGGGTACATGTTGTGCAAGCTGTAGGGACTACTAATGACAAGTACTTTGTGAGGTCATGGTCTAGAATGTTGGAGTACCTTTGAAGCATGATGTAGGGAAAAACAATGACAAGTACTTTGTGATGTCATGGTCTAGAATGTTGGGATACATTTGATACATGCTGTAGGGACTACTAATGACCAGTACTTTGTGATGTCATGGTCTAGAATGTTGGGATACATTTGATGCATGCAGTAGGGACTACGCATGATATGACTTTGTGATGTCATGCTCTGGAATGTTGGGATACATTTGGTGCATGCTGTAGGGACAACTAATGACAAGTACTTTGTGATGTCATGGTCTAGAATGTTGGGATACATTTGATGCATGATGTAGAGACTATTAATTATTTTACTTTGTGATGTCATGCTCTAGAATGTTGGGATTCATCTGATGCATACTGTAGAGATTTCTAATGACAAGTACTTTGTGATGTCATGGTCTAGAATGTTGTAGTACCTTTGATACATGCTTTAGGGACTACTAATGATATCTCTTTGTGATTTCATGGTCTAGAATGTTGGAGTACCTTTGATACATGCTGTAGGGACTACTAATGACCAGTACTTTGTGAGGTCATGGTCTAGAATGCTGGACTCCTTTGATGCATGCTGTAGGGACTACTCATGACCAATACTTTGTGATGTCATGGTCTAGAATGTTGGAGTACCTTTGATGCATGCTGTAGGGACTATTAATTATTTTACTTTGTGATGTCATGCTCTAGAATGTTGGGATACATCTGATGCATGCTGTAGAGACTATTAATTATTTTACTTTGTGATGTCATGCTCTAGAATGTTGGGATTCATCTGATGCATACTGTAGAGATTTCTAATGACAAGTACTTTGTGATGTCATGGTCTAGAATGTTGGGACACATTTGATGCATGCTGTAGTGACTACGCATGATATCACTTTGTGATGTCATGCTCTGGAATGTTGGGGTACATTTGGTGCATGCTGTAGGGACTAGTCATCACAAGTACTTTGTGATGTCATGGTCTTGAATGTTGGGATACCTTTGATGCATGCTGTAGGGACTACTAATGACAAGTACTTTGTGATGTCATGGTCTAGAATGTTGTAGTACCTTTGATACATGCTTTAGGGACTACTAATGATATCTCTTTGTGATTTCATGGTCTAGAATGTTGGAGTACCTTTGATACATGCTGTAGGGACTACTAATGACCAGTACTTTGTGAGGTCATGGTCTAGAATGCTGGACTCCTTTGATGCATGCTGTAGGGACTACTCATGACCAATACTTTGTGATGTCATGGTCTAGAATGTTGAGGTACATTTGATGCATGCTGTAGTGACTACTAATGATATCTCTTTGTGATGTCATGGTCTAGAATGTTGGAGTACCTTTGATACATGCTGTAGGGACTTCTAATGATAAGTAAGTTGTGATGTCATGCTCTGGAATGTTGGGATACATCTGATGCATACAGTAGAGACTTCTAATGACAAGTACTTTGTGATGTCATGGTCTAGAATGTTGGGGTACCTTTGATGCATACTGTAGGGACTACTAATGACAAGGACTTTAAGATGTCATGCTCTAGAATGTTGGGGTACCTTTGATGCATGCTGTAGGGACTACTAATGACAAGTACTTTGTGAGATCATGGTCTAGAAAGTTGAGATATTTTTGATGCATGCTGTACTGACTACTAATGATATAATTTCATGATGTAATGCTCTGGAATGTTGGGGTACATTTGGTGCCTGCTGTAGGGACTACTCATCACAAGTATTTTGTGAGGTCATGGTCTAGAATGTTGGAGTACCTTTAAAGCATGATGTAGGGAATAATAATGACAAGTACTTTGTGATGTCATGGTCTAGAATGTTGGGATGCATTTGATGCATGCTTTAGGGACTACTAATGACAAGTACTTTGTGATGTCATGGTCTAGAATGTTGGGGTTCATTTGGTGCATGCTGTAGTGACTACTAATTACATCATTTCAAGATGTCATGGTCTAGAATGTTGGAATACCTTTGATGCATGCTGGAGGGACTACTAATGACAAGTACTTTGTGATGTCACGGTCTAGAATGTTGGGACACATTTGATGCATGCTGCTGTGAATACGCATGATATCACCTTGTGATGTCATGCTCTTGAATGTTGGGGTACATTTGGTGCATGCTGTAGGGACTACTCATCACAAGTACTTTGTGATGTCATGCTCTAGAATGTTGGGGTACATGTTGTGCAAGCTGTAGGGACTACTAATGACAAGTACTTTGTGAGGTCATGGTCTAGAATGTTGGAGTACCTTTGATGCATGATGTAGGGACTACTAATGACAACTACTTTGTGATTTCATGCTCTAGAATGTTGGGATACATTCGATGCATGCTGCAGTGCCTCCTAATGATGTCACTTTGTGATGTCATGGTCTAGAATGTTGGAGTAACTTTGATACATGCTGTAGGGACTACTAATGACCAGTACTTTGTGAGGTCATGGTCTAGAATGCTGGAGTCCTTTGATGCATTCTGTAGTGACTCCTAATGATATATCATTGTGATGTCATGGTCTAGAATGTCGGAGTACCTTTGATGCATGCTGTAGTGACTCCTAATGATATCTCTTTGTGATGTCATGTTCTAGAATGTTGGGATATATTTGATGCATGCTGTAGAGACTACTACTACCAAGTACATTGTGATGTCATGCCTCAGAATGTTGGGATACATTCGATGCATGCTGCAGTGCCTCCTAATGATGTCACTTTGTGATGTCATGGTCTAGAATGTTGGGATATATTTGATGCATGCTGTAGGGACTACTACTGACAAGTACATTGTGATGTCATGCTCTAGAATGTTGGGGTACATGTTGTGCAAGCTGTAGGGACTACTAATGACAAGTACTTTGTGAGGTCATGGTCTAGAATGTTGGAGTACCTTTGAAGCATGATGTAGGGAAAAACAATGACAAGTACTTTGTGATGTCATGGTCTAGAATGTTGGGATACATTTGATACATGCTGTAGGGACTACTAATGACCAGTACTTTGTGATGTCATGGTCTAGAATGTTGGGATACATTTGATGCATGCAGTAGGGACTACGCATGATATGACTTTGTGATGTCATGCTCTGGAATGTTGGGATACATTTGGTGCATGCTGTAGGGACAACTAATGACAAGTACTTTGTGATGTCATGGTCTAGAATGTTGGGATACATTTGATGCATGATGTAGAGACTATTAATTATTTTACTTTGTGATGTCATGCTCTAGAATGTTGGGATTCATCTGATGCATACTGTAGAGATTTCTAATGACAAGTACTTTGTGATGTCATGGTCTAGAATGTTGTAGTACCTTTGATACATGCTTTAGGGACTACTAATGATATCTCTTTGTGATTTCATGGTCTAGAATGTTGGAGTACCTTTGATACATGCTGTAGGGACTACTAATGACCAGTACTTTGTGAGGTCATGGTCTAGAATGCTGGACTCCTTTGATGCATGCTGTAGGGACTACTCATGACCAATACTTTGTGATGTCATGGTCTAGAATGTTGGAGTACCTTTGATGCATGCTGTAGGGACTATTAATTATTTTACTTTGTGATGTCATGCTCTAGAATGTTGGGATACATCTGATGCATGCTGTAGAGACTATTAATTATTTTACTTTGTGATGTCATGCTCTAGAATGTTGGGATTCATCTGATGCATACTGTAGAGATTTCTAATGACAAGTACTTTGTGATGTCATGGTCTAGAATGTTGGGACACATTTGATGCATGCTGTAGTGACTACGCATGATATCACTTTGTGATGTCATGCTCTGGAATGTTGGGGTACATTTGGTGCATGCTGTAGGGACTAGTCATCACAAGTACTTTGTGATGTCATGGTCTTGAATGTTGGGATACCTTTGATGCATGCTGTAGGGACTACTAATGACAAGTACTTTGTGATGTCATGGTCTAGAATGTTGTAGTACCTTTGATACATGCTTTAGGGACTACTAATGATATCTCTTTGTGATTTCATGGTCTAGAATGTTGGAGTACCTTTGATACATGCTGTAGGGACTACTAATGACCAGTACTTTGTGAGGTCATGGTCTAGAATGCTGGACTCCTTTGATGCATGCTGTAGGGACTACTCATGACCAATACTTTGTGATGTCATGGTCTAGAATGTTGAGGTACATTTGATGCATGCTGTAGTGACTACTAATGATATCTCTTTGTGATGTCATGGTCTAGAATGTTGGAGTACCTTTGATACATGCTGTAGGGACTTCTAATGATAAGTAAGTTGTGATGTCATGCTCTGGAATGTTGGGATACATCTGATGCATACAGTAGAGACTTCTAATGACAAGTACTTTGTGATGTCATGGTCTAGAATGTTGGGGTACCTTTGATGCATACTGTAGGGACTACTAATGACAAGGACTTTAAGATGTCATGCTCTAGAATGTTGGGGTACCTTTGATGCATGCTGTAGGGACTACTAATGACAAGTACTTTGTGAGATCATGGTCTAGAAAGTTGAGATATTTTTGATGCATGCTGTACTGACTACTAATGATATAATTTCATGATGTAATGCTCTGGAATGTTGGGGTACATTTGGTGCCTGCTGTAGGGACTACTCATCACAAGTATTTTGTGAGGTCATGGTCTAGAATGTTGGAGTACCTTTAAAGCATGATGTAGGGAATAATAATGACAAGTACTTTGTGATGTCATGGTCTAGAATGTTGGGATGCATTTGATGCATGCTTTAGGGACTACTAATGACAAGTACTTTGTGATGTCATGGTCTAGAATGTTGGGGTTCATTTGGTGCATGCTGTAGTGACTACTAATTACATCATTTCAAGATGTCATGGTCTAGAATGTTGGAATACCTTTGATGCATGCTGGAGGGACTACTAATGACAAGTACTTTGTGATGTCACGGTCTAGAATGTTGGGACACATTTGATGCATGCTGCTGTGAATACGCATGATATCACCTTGTGATGTCATGCTCTTGAATGTTGGGGTACATTTGGTGCATGCTGTAGGGACTACTCATCACAAGTACTTTGTGATGTCATGCTCTAGAATGTTGGGGTATCTTTGATGCATGCTATAGGGACTACGAATGACCAATACTTTGTGATGTCATGCTCTAGAATGTTGGAGTACCTTTGATACATGCTGTAGGGACTACTAATGACCAGTACTTTGTGAGGTCATGGTCTAGAATGCTGGAGTCCTTTGATGCATGCTGTAGGGACTACTAATGACAAGTACTTTGTGATGTCATGGTCTAGAATGTTGGAGTACCTTTGATACATGCTGTAGGGACTACTAATGACCAGTACTTTGTGATGTCATGGTCTAGAATGTTGAGGTACATTTGATGCTTGCTGTAGTGACTACTAATGACAAGTAACTTGTGATGTCATGCTCTGGAATGTGGGGATACATCTGATGCATACTGTAGAGACTTCTAATGACAATTACTTTGTGAGATCATGGTTTCGAAAGTTTTGAGTCCTTTGATGCATGCTGTAGTTACTCCTAATGATATCTCTTTGTGATCTCATGGTCTAGAAGGTTGGAGTACCTTTGATGCATGATGTAGGGACTACTAATGACAACTACTTTGTGATGTCATGCTCTAGAATGTTGGGATATATTCGATGCATGCTGCAGTGCCTCCTAATGATGTCACTTTGTGATGTCATGGTCTAGAATGTTGGAGTACCTTTGATGCATGCTGTAGGGACTACTAATGATAAGTAAGTTATGTCATGCTCTGGAATGTTGAGATAGTTTAATACATGCTGTAGTGACTACTAATGATTTCATTATATGATGTCATGCTCTAGAATGTCAGGGTACCTTTGATGCATGCTGTAGGGACTACTAATGATATTGCTTTGTGATGTCATGCTCTGGAATGTTGGGATACATCTGATGCATACAGTAGAGACTTCTAATGACAAGTACTTTGTGATGTCATGGTCTAGAATGTTGGGATACATCTGATGCATGCTGTAGTTACTCCTAATGATATCTCTTTGTGATGTCATGGTCTAGAATGTTGGAGTACCTTTGATGCATGATGTAGGGACTACTAATGACAACTACTTTGTGATGTCATGGTCTAGAATGTTGGGGTACCTTTGATGCATGCTGTACTGACTACTAATGATTTAATTTTATGATGTAATGCTCTGGAATGTTGGGGTACATTTGGTGCATGCTGTAGGGAATAATAATGACAAGTACTTTGTGATGTCATGGTCTAGAATGTTGGGATGCATTTGATGCATGCATTAGGGACTACTAATGACAAGCACTTTGTGATGTCATGGTCTACAATGTTGGAGTACCTTTGATACATGCTGTAGGGACTACTAATGACCAGTACTTTGTGAGGTCATGGTCTTGAATGCTGGAGGCCTTTGATGCATGCTGTAGGGACTACTAATGACAAGTAACTTGTGATGTCATGGTCTAGAATGTTGGAGTACTCTTGAAGCATGATGTAGGGAATAATAATGACACGTACTTTGTGATGTCATGCTCTGGAATTTTTGAGATAGTTTAATACATGCTGTAGTGACTACTAATGATTTAATTATTTGATGTAATGCTCTGGAATGTGGGGATACATCTGATGCATACTGTAGAGACTTCTAATGACAATTACTTTGTGAGATCATGGTTTCGAAAGTTTTGAGTCCTTTGATGCATGCTGTAGTTACTCCTAATGATATCTCTTTGTGATCTCATGGTCTAGAAGGTTGGAGTACCTTTGATGCATGATGTAGGGACTACTAATGACAACTACTTTGTGATGTCATGCTCTAGAATGTTGGGATATATTCGAAGCATGCTGCAGTGCCTCCTAATGATGTCACTTTGTGATGTCATGGTCTAGAATGTTGGAGTACCTTTGATACATGCTGTAGGGACTACTAATGATAAGTAAGTTATGTCATGCTCTGGAATGTTGAGATAGTTTAATACATGCTGTAGTGACTACTAATGATTTCATTATATGATGTCATGCTCTAGAATGTCAGGGTACCTTTGATGCATGCTGTAGGGACTACTAATGATATTGCTTTGTGATGTCATGCTCTGGAATGTTGGGATACATCTGATGCATACAGTAGAGACTTCTAATGACAAGTACTTTGTGATGTCATGGTCTAGAATGTTGGGATACATCTGATGCATGCTGTAGTTACTCCTAATGATATCTCTTTGTGATGTCATGGTCTAGAATGTTGGAGTACCTTTGATGCATGATGTAGGGACTACTAATGACAACTACTTTGTGATGTCATGGTCTAGAATGTTGGGGTACCTTTGATGCATGCTGTACTGACTACTAATGATATAATTTTATGATGTAATGCTCTGGAATGTTGGGGTACATTTGGTGCATGCTGTAGGGAATAATAATGACAAGTACTTTGTGATGTCATGGTCTAGAATGTTGGGATGCATTTGATGCATGCATTAGGGACTACTAATGACAAGCACTTTGTGATGTCATGGTCTACAATGTTGGAGTACATTTGAGACATGCTGTAGGGACTACTAATGACCAGTACTTTGTGAGGTCATGGTCTTGAATGCTGGAGGCCTTTGATGCATGCTGTAGGGACTACTAATGACAAGTAACTTGTGATGTCATGGTCTAGAATGTTGGAGTACTTTTGAAGCATGATGTAGGGAATAATAATGACAAGTACTTTGTGATGTCATGCTCTGGAATTTTTGAGATAGTTTAATACATGCTGTAGTGACTACTAATGATTTAATTATTTGATGTAATGCTCTGGAATGTGGGGATACATCTGATGCATACTGTAGAGACTTCTAATGACAATTACTTTGTGAGATCATGGCTTCGAAAGTTTTGAGTCCTTTGATGCATGCTGTAGTTACTCCTAATGATATCTCTTTGTGATCTCATGGTCTAGAAGGTTGGAGTACCTTTGATGCATGATGTAGGGACTACTAATGACAACTACTTTGTGATGTCATGCTCTAGAATGTTGGGATATATTCGATGCATGCTGCAGTGCCTCCTAATGATGTCACTTTGTGATGTCATGGTCTAGAATGTTGGAGTACCTTTGATACATGCTGTAGGGACTACTAATGATAAGTAAGTTATGTCATGCTCTGGAATGTTGAGATAGTTTAATACATGCTGTAGTGACTACTAATGACAAGTAACTTGTGATGTCGTGGTCTAGAATGTTGGGATATGTTTGATGCATGCTGTAGGGACTACTAATGATTTCATTATATGATGTCATGCTCTAGAATGTCGGGGTACCTTTGATGCATGCTGTAGGGACTGCTAATGACAAGTACTTTGTGATGTAATGGTCTAGAATGTTGGGATATATTTCATGCATGCTGTAGGGACTATTAATTATTTTACTTTGTGATGTCATGCTCTGGAATGTTGGAGTACCTTTGATGCATGATGTAGGGACTCCTAATGACAAGTACTTTGTGATGTTATGCTCTAGAATGTTGGGATACATTCAATGCATGCTGCAGTGCCTCCTAATGATTTCACTTTGTGATGTCATGGTCTAGAATGTTGGGATACATTTGGTGCAAGCTGTAGGGACTACTAAAGACAAGTACTTTGTGAGGTCATGGTCTAGAATGTTGGAGTACCTTTGAAGCATGATGTAGGGAATAATAATGACAAGTACTTTGTGATGTCATGGTCTAGAATGTTGGAATACATGTTGTGCAAGCTGTAGGGACTACTAATGATATTGCTTTGTGATGTCATGGTCTAGAATGTTGGAATACTTTTGATGCATGATGTAGGGACTACTAATGATATAACGTTGTGATGTCATGCTCTGGAATGTTGGGATACATTTGGTGCATGCTGTAGGGACTACTAATGACAAGTACTTTGCGAGGTCATGGTCTAGAATGTTGAAGTACATTTGATGCATGCTGTGGGGACTACTAATGATAAGTACGTTGTGAAGTCATGCTCTGGAATGTTGAGATAGTTTCATACATGCTGTAGTGACTCCTAATGATATCTCTTTGTGATGTCATGGTCTAGAATGTTGGAGTACCTTTGATGCATGCTGTAGGGACTACTAATGATATTGCTTTGTGATGTCATGGTCTAGAATGTTGGGATATGTTTGATGCATGCTGTAGGGACTACTAATGATATTGCTTTGTGATGTCATGGTCTAGAATGTTGGGATACATTTGATGCATGCTGTAGGGACTATTAATAATGTTATGTTGTGATGTCATGCTCTGGAATGTTGAGATATTTTTGATGCATGCTGTACTGATTACTAATGTTATCATTTTATAATGTAATTCTCTGGAATGTTGGGATACATCTGATGCATACAGTAGAGACTTCCAATGACAAGTACTTTGTGATGTCATGCTCTGGAATGTTGGGATACATTTGGTGCATGCTGTAGGGACTACTCATGACAAGTACTTTGTGATGTCATAGTCTAGAATGTTGGAGTACCTTTGATACATGCTGTGGGGACTACTAATGACCAGTACTTTGTGAGGTCATGGTCTACAATGTTGGAGTACCTTTGTTGCATACTGTAGGGACTACTAATGACCAGTACTTTGTGAGGTCATGGCCTAAAATGTTGGAGTACCTTTGATGCATGATGTAGGGACTACTAATGACCAGTATTTAATGAGGTCATGGTCTAGAATGCTGGAGTCCTTTGATGCATGCTGTAGGGACTACTACTGACAAGTACGTTGTGATGTCATGGTCAAGAATGTTGGAGTACCTTCGATACATGCTGTAGGGACTACTAATGACAAGTACTTTGCGAGGTCATGGCCTAGAATGTTGGAGTACCTTTGATGCATGCTGTAGGGACTACTATTTAGAAGTACGTTGTGATGTCAAGGTCTAGAATGCTGGGATACATTTGATGCATGCTGTAGGGACTACTAATGATATTAATTTGTGATGTCATTGTCTAGAATGTTGGGATACATTTGATGCATGCTGTAGGGACTACTACTGACAAGATTATTGTGATGTCATGCTCTAGAATGTTGGGGTACATTTTGTGCAATCTGTTGGGACTTCTAATGACAAGTACTTTGTGAGGTCATGGTCTAGAATGCTGGAGTCCTTTGATGCATGCTGTAGGGACTGCTAATGACAAGTACTTGGTGATGTCATGGTCTAGAATGTTGGGATTTGTTTGATGCATGCTGTAGGGACTACTAATGATATTGCTTTGTGATGTCATGGTCTAGAATGTTGGGATACATTTGATGCATGCTGTAGGGACTATTAATGATAATATGTTGTGATGTCATGCTCTGGAATGTTGAGATATTTTTGATGCATGCTGTACTGATTACTAATGTTATCATTTTATAATGTAATTCTCTGGAATGTTGGGATACATCTGATGCATACAGTAGAGACTTCCAATGACAAGTACTTTGTGATTTCATGCTCTGGAATGTTGGGGTACATTTGGTGCATGCTGTAGGGACTTCTCATCACAAGTACTTTGTGATGTCATGGTCTAGAATGTTGGGGTACATTTGGTGTACGCTGTAGAAACTACTAATGACAAGTACTTTGTGAGGTCATAGTCTAGAATGTTGGAGTACCTTTGATACATGCTGTGGGGACTACTAATGACCAGTACTTTGTGAGGTCATGGTCTACAATGCTGGAGTCCTTTGATGCATGCTGTAGGGACTACTAATGACAAGTCCTTTGTGATGTCATGGTCTAGAATGTTGGAGTACCTTTGTTGCATGCTGTAGGGACTACTAATGACCAGTACTTTGTGAGGTCATGGCCTAAAATGTTGGATTACCTTTGATGCATGATGTAGGGACTACTAATGACCAGTATTTAATGAGGTCATGGTCTAGAATGCTGGAGTCCTTTGATGCATGCTGTAGGGACTACTAATGACCAGTACTTTGTGAGGTCATGGTCTAGAATGCTGGAGTCCTTTGATGCATTCTGTAGGGACTACTAATGACCAGTACTTTGTGAGGTCATGGTCTAGAATGCTGGAGTCCTTTGATGCATGCTGTAGGGACTGCTAATGACAAGTACTTTGTGATGTCATGGTCTAGAATGTTGGGATATGTTTGATGCATACTGTAGGGACTACTAATGATATTGCTTTGTGATGTCATGGTCTAGAATGTTGGGATACATTTGATGCATGCTGTAGGGACTATTAATGATATTATGTTGTGATGTCATGCTCTGGAATGTTGAGATATTTTTGATGCATACTGTACTGATTACTAATGTTATCATTTTATAATGTAATTCTCTGGAATGTTGGGATACATCTGATGCATACAGTAGAGACTTCCAATGACAAGTACTTTGTGATGTCATGGTCTAGAATGTTGGGGTACCTTTGATGCATGCTGTAGGGACAACTAATGACAAGTACTTTGTGAGATCATGGTCTAGAAAGTTGAAGTCCTTTGATGCATGCTGTAGTGACTCCTAATGATATCTCTTTGTGATGTCATGTTCTAGAATGTTGGGATATATTTGATGCATGCTGTAGGGACTACTACTGACATGTACATTGTGATGTCATGCCTTAGAATGTTGGGATACATTCGATGCATGCTGCAGTGCCTCCTACTGATTTCACTTTGTGATGTCATGGTCTAGAATGTTGGGATATATTTGATGCATGCTGTAGGGACTACTACTGACAAGTACATTGTGATGTCATGGTCTAGAATGTTCGGATTCATCTGATGCATACTGTAGAGATTTCTAATGACAAGTACTTTGTGATGTCATGGTCTAGAATGTTGGGACACATTTGATGCATGCTGTAGTGTCTACGCATGATATAACTTTGTGATGTCATGCTCTGGAATGTTGGGGTACATTTGGTGCATGCTGTAGGGACTAGTCATCACAAGTACTTTGTGATGTCATGGTCTTGAATGTTGGGATACCTTTGATGCATGCTGTAGGGACTACTAATGACAAGTACTTTGTGATGTCATGGTCTAGAATGTTGGAGTATCTTTGATACATGCTGCAGGAACTACTAATGACCAGTACTTTGAGTGCTTTTGGGCATGATGTAGGGAATAATAATGACAAGTACTTTGTGAGGTCATGGTCTAGAATGTTGGGATACATTCGATGCATGCTGCAGTGCCTCCTAATGATGTCACTTTGTGATGTCATGGTCTAGAATGTTGGGATACATTTGATGCATGCTGTAGGGACTACTACTGACAAGTATATTGTGATGTCATGCTCTAGAATTTTGGGTTACATTTTGTGCAAGCTGTAGGGACTATTAATGATATCACGTTGTGATGTCATGCTCTGGAATGTTGAGATATTTTTGATGCATACAGTAGAGATTTCTAATGACAAGTACTTTGTGATGTCATGGTCTAGAATGTTGGGACACATTTGATGCATGCTGTAGGGACTACCCTTGATATCACTTTGTGATGTCATGCTCTGGAATGTTGGGATACATTTGGTGCATGCTGTAGGGACTACTAATGATAAGTACGTTGTGATGTCATGCTCTGGAATGTTGACATAGTTTAATCCATGCTGTAGTGACTCCTAATGATATCTCTTTGTGATGTCATGGTCTAGAATGTTGGGGTACATTTTGTGCATGCTGTAGGGACAATTAATGACAACTACTTTGTGAGGTCATGGTCTAGAATGCTGGAGTACCTTTGATGCGTGCTGTAGGGACTACTTATGGTATTGCTTTGTGATGTCATGGTCTAGAATGTTAAGGTACATTTGATGCAAGCTCTAGTGACTACTAATGACAAATAATTGGGATGTCATGGTCTAGAATGTTGGAGTACCTTTGATACATGCTGTAGGGACTACTAATGACCAGTACTTTGTGAGGTCATGGTCTAGAATGCTGGAGCCCTTTGATGCATGCTGTAGGGACTACTAATGACCAGTACTTTGTGATGTCATGGTCTAGAATGTTGGAGTACCTTTGATACATGCTGTAGGGACTACTAATGACAAGTAACTAGTGATGTCATGGTCTAGAATGTTGGGATATGTTTAATGCATGCTGTAGGGACTACTAATGATATTGCTTTGTGATGTCATGGTCTAGAATGTTGGGATACATTTGATGCATGCTGTAGTGACTACGCATGATATCACTTTGTGATGTCATGCTCTAGAATGTTGGGGTACCTTTGATCCATGCTGTAGGAACTACTAATGACAAGTACTTTGTGAGATCATGGTCTAGAAAGTTGGAGTCCTTTGATGCATGCTGTAGTGACTCCTAATGATATCTCTTTGTGATGTCATTGTCTAGAATGTTGGGATACATCTGATGCATACAGTAGAGACTTCTAATGACAAGTACTTTGTGATGTCATGGTCTAGAATGTTGTAGAACCTTTGATGCATGATGTAGGGACTTCTAATGACAAGTACTTTGTGAGGTCATGGTCTAGAATGTTGGAGTACATTTTATGTATGCTGTGGGGACTACTAATGACTTCATTTTATGATGTAATGCTCTGGAATATTGGGATACATCTGAAGCATATTGTAGGTACTTTTAATGACAAGTACTTTGTGATGTCATGTTCTGGAATGTTGGGATACATTTGGTGCATGCTGTAGTGACTACTAATGACAAGTAACTTGTGATGTCATGGTCTAGAATGTTGGGGTACATTTGATTCATGCTGTAGTGACTACTAGTTACATCATTTCAAGATGTCATGGTCTAGAATGTTGGAATACCTTTGATGCATGCTGTAGTGACTACTAGTTATATCATTTCAAGATGTCATGGTCTAGAATGTTGGGATACAATTAATGCATGTGGTAGTGACTACTAGTTACATAATTTCAAGTTGTCATGGTCTAGAATGTTGGGGTACATTTAGTGCATGCTGTAGTGACTATTAATTACATCATTTCAAGATGTCATGGTCTAGAATGTTGGAAAACCTTTGATGCATGCTGGAGGGACTACTAATGACAAGTACTTTGTGATGTCACGGTCTAGAATGTTGGGATACCTTTGATGCATGCTGTAGGGACTACTAATGATATTGCTTTGTGATGTCATGGTCTAGAATATTGGGATACATTTGATGCATGCTCTAGGGACTATTAATGATATTACGTTGTGATGTAATGCTCTGGAATGTTGAGATATTTTTGATGCATGCTGTACTGACTACTAATGATATAATTTCATGATGTAATGCTCTGGAATGTTGGGATACATCTGATGCATACTGTAAAGACTTCTAATGACAAGTACTTTGTGATGTCATGCTCTAGAATGTTGGGATACTTTTGAAGCATGCTGTAGGTATTATTAATACATTTACTTTGTGAGGTCATGCTCTGGAATGTTGGGACAAATTTGATGCGTGCTGTAGTGACTACCCATGATATCACTTTGTGATGTCATGGTCTAGAATATTGGGATACATTTGATGCATGCTCTAGGGACTATTAATGATATTACGTTGTGATGTAATGCTCTGGAATGTTGAGATATTTTTGATGCATGATGTAGTGACTACTAATGAAAAGTACTTTGTGATGTCATGCTATTGAATGTTGCGATATATTTGATACATGCTGTAGGGACTACTACTGACAAGTACATTGTGATGTCATGGTCTAGAATGTTGGGATACATTTGGTGAATGCTGTAGTGACTACTAATGACAAGTACTTTGTGGGGTCATGGTCTAGAATGTTGGACTACCTTTGATGCATGCTTTAGGGACTACGCATGATATCACTTTGTGATGTCATGCTCTGGAATGTTGAGAAACATTCGATGCATGCTGCAGTGCCTCCTAATGATGTCACTTTGTTATGTCATGGTCTAGAATGTTGGGATACATTTGATGCATGCTGTAGGGACTACTACTGACAATTACTTTGTGATGTCATGCTCTAGAATGTTGGGGTACATTTTGTGCAAGCTGTAGGGACTACTGATGACCAGTACTTTGTGAGGTCATGGTCTAGAAAATTGGAGTACCTTTGAAGCATGATGTAGGGAATAATAATGACAAGTACTTTGTGATGTCATGGTCTAGAATGTTGGGATTCATCTGATGCATACTGTAGAGATTTCTAATGACAAGTACTTTGTGATGTCATGGTCTAGAATGTTGGGACACATTTGATGCATGCTGTATTGACTACGAATGATATCACTTTGTGATGTCATGCTCTGGAATGTTGGGGTACATTTCGTGCATGCTGTAGGGACTACTCATCACAAGTACCTTGTGATGTCATGCTCTAGAATGCTGGAGTCCTTTAATGCATGCTGTTGGGACAACTAATGTCAAGTACTTTGTGATGTCATGGTCTAGAATGTTGGAGTACCTTTGATACATGCTTTAGGGACTACTAATGACTAGTACTTTGTGATGTCATGGTCTAGAATGTTAAGGTACATTTGATGCATGCTGTAGTGACTACGAATGACAAGTAACTTGTGATGTCATGGTCTAGAATGTTGGAGTACCTTTGATGCATGCTGTAGGGACTATTAATTATTTTACTTTGTGATGTCATGCTCTAGAATGTTGGGATACATCTGATGCATGCTGTAGGGACTACTAATGACCAGTACTTTGTGATGTCATGGTCTAGAATGTTAAGGTACATTTGATGCATGCTGTAGTGACCACTAATGACAAGTAACTTGTGATGTCATGGTCTAGAATGTTGGAGTACCTTTGATACATGCTGTAGGGACTACTAATGACCAGTACTTTGTGAGGTCATGGTCTAGAATGCTGGAGTCCTTTGATGCATGCTGTAGTGATTCCTAATGATATCTCTGTGTGATGTCATGGTCTAGAATGTTGGAGTACCTTTGATGCATGATGTAGGGATTACTAATGATAAGTAAGTTGTTATGTCATGCTCTGGAATATTGAGATAGTTTAATACATGCTGTAGTGACTACTAATGATTTCATTATATGATGTCATGCTCTAGAATGTCGGGGTAACTTTGATACATGCTGTAGGGACTACTAATGACAAGTACTTTGTGATGTCATGGTCTAGAATGTTGGAGTACCTTTGATGCATGCTGTAGGGACTGATAATGAACAGTACTTTGTGAGGTCATGGTCTAGAATGCTGGAGTCCTTTGATGCATGCTGTAGGGACAACTAATGATATAATTTTATGATGTAATGCTCTGGAATGTTGGGATTCATCTGATGCATACTGTAGAGACTTCTAATGACAAGTACTTTGTGATGTCATGGTCTAGAATGTTAGGATACATTTGATGCATGCTGTAGTGACTACGCATGATATCACTTTGTGATGTCATGCTCTAGAATGTTGGGGTACCTTTGATCCATGCTGTAGGAACTACTAATGACAAGTACTTTGTGAGATCATGGTCTAGAAAGTTGGAGTCCTTTGATGCATGCTGTAGTGACTCCTAATGATATCTCTTTGTGATGTCATTGTCTAGAATGTTGGAGTACCTTTGATGCATGATGTAGGGACTACTAATGACAAGTACTTTGTGAGGTCATTGTCTAGAATGCTGGGATACATTTGATGCATGCTGTAGTGACTATGCATGATATCACTTTGTGATGTCCTGCTCTGGAATGTTGGGGTACCTTTGATGCATGATGTAGGGACTACTACTGACAAGTACTTTGTGATGTCATGCTCTAGAATGCTGGAGTCCTTTGATGCATGCTGTAGGGACAGCTAATGATAAGTACTTTGTGATGTCATGCTATTGAATGTTGCGATATATTTGATACATGCTGTAGGGACTACTACTGACAAGTACATTGTGATGTCATGGTCTAGAATGTTGGGATACATTTGGTGCAAGCTGTAGGGACTACTAATGACAAGTACTTTGTGGGGTCATGGTCTAGAATGTTGGACTACCTTTGAAGCATGATGTAGGGAATAATAATGACAAGTACTTTGTGAGGTCATGGCCTAGAATGTTGGAGTACCTTTGATGCATGCTGTAGGGACTACTAATGACAAGTACTTTGTGAGGTCATGGTCTACAATGTTGGAGTACCTTTGATGCATGCTGTCGGGACTACTAATGACAAGTACTTTGTGAGATCATGGTCTAGAAAGTTGGAGTCAAAATCAGTCATTTAAAATGGCATGGGGCGCTGGATTAGCTCAGTTTGTAGAGTAGGTGCCTCATACAGAGGCTATAGTCCTTGACGCACTAATCACAGGTTCGACTCCCGGGCTGCCAATCATGCAGTGCATGTCATCCCCCACTTTTCCTCCCCACATTTCCTCATGAGGCAAACAGCTGATGTACTGACAAAGCCGCAACATCCCACTTCAACCAGATGATGGTTCTCCAGCCCGCCTCCTTGCATTCGGCAGCAAGGTCCAAATACTTCAACCTCTTCCTCTCAGAGGCGGCCTCGATCCCCACTTCTCATGGGACAGTCAGCTCGATGAGGAGCAAGATCTTGATGCTGCTGGACCACATTATTATGTCTGAGCGGAGGCTCATGCTGGTGATCTCCCTCAGGAACCGGAGCTTTCTGCCGAGGTCGAGCCTCATGCTGCAGTCCTGGGTGGCGAGGACTGCCCTCGGTGGGGATCTTGGTGAGACACCTGCGTCACCCTGGCCTTCTTTGACGAACTGGATGCGATGGATCGCTGGTGGAGGATGACCTCTTTTCATGTCCTGCTCTGAAAGTTGCTCTAAATTGAGGTCGTGGGCGCTTGGCAATGTGTCAACTAATAGCATTTAGCTGTTTTTTTTATAGTGATTTCTAATTTGTAAATATCTGGAGAAATCTAGATCTAAAAACACCTGTTTATGTAAAACGTTAATCAGTATGTTTTACTGCAACACATTTTTATTATTCTGAATCACGAGACAACATAGAAACAAAGTAAAGAACAACATTAAAACATAGATTTGAGGATGCTGTTTCTGTTGGCAGCAAATCCTCCAGTGTATCAGTCGTTCTGCCGGGAAGCATGGCTGGCTTGTCTCACCTTGAAGGAGGTCCATCGGTCGTACTGCTCCTCAGCCTTGAGCTTTCTCTTCTCCTCTTTTTTCTCTCTATGGTCCCGGTATTTGTCCATCCAGTACCCGACCTTCAGTATGTCTGGCAGCCACTGCAGAGACCCGCTGGGTTTGGGTGTTTGTGGTTTTTCTGAAGACAAGAGAAGATAAAAGTTTCAGTTTGACGTACAGGAATTACTAATATGAAGCCCCAAAGAGTTCAGCACTGAATCAGTCTTGAGGGCTCAATATGTTCAGTATAAATAAGCAGGATAAAGGAATATGATGCCTATATGATATATACCTTCAGTCTTTGGGACTTCTCTGGCAGTAAAGAGGAGGTAGGTGGAGCTGTTTGGGTCAGGCTTCTGTTTGACAGGCTCTCTTTTGTTATCTGCACGCCAACCCAGTTCTTCAGGTCAGAGGTCAGGCGATCAGGGCTGGCTTTGACTCCCACTTTTGGCAGACGACAGAGCTCAGCCTCGGCTTGCCTCTTCTGCTGCTCCTCTTACGGCACCCAGATGGTGTACCTGGGCCTTTGTACAGGCTCCTCCTCCACCTGCATCACCTTTTTCCAGTGAAGCCTCTCTTGCTTCAGCTGGTCTTGTTCTGCTTTCTGCAGTGCCTGTAGCTCTTTGGCCTTCTTCTCCCCCTCCTCTCTTTGTTCGGCCTCCTGCAGCCTCCTCTCCTCCAGATGTTCTTCTCTCTGTCTTCTCAGACCATCTTCCACTTTTTCTCTCTCCTCCCTCTCCTTCTTGAGCTTCTCCTTGGTCTCACAAGCGACTCTTTCTCTGTGCTCCATCTCCACGCCTCTCAGCTCACCATACATTACTCTCCTGGCATGGTTCCATCTTTCCTCAGGGGTCAGTTGTATAAATCTTACAAGCTCCATTTGAGTAAAGAGGACACTGTTTTGTCTGGAAGACATCTTTGTTGGTTATTCTCTTACTTCTGTATTCGTGTATCTGTTGGTTGACTGAACTTCTGTCTGTGAGTTTACTGAGATGTGATCTCTTCAGCAGGTTTGTGCCAAATGATCTTCTCAGAGTGAAGAGTTCTTTAACTGCTGATGGAACATGTCAGTCATCACAAGTGTTCTACGGAACTCCAGACAGTATGAGGTCATACACTGTAGCATTCTATATGACACTTTAGCTACATGTTGTTAGCCCTGCTAGCAGTATGGCTATAGAGATGGAAATGTTGGTCGGTCAGTTGGTGAATCACTTTGGCCAGCAGTAAAGGTCATAAAGCCCGCCTCCTCCATGTTAACAGATGGGACATGGGTCAAACTAGAAAATCAAAATACACAACAAATACATTTTTCTCAAACACATGTTTGATCACGATTCTGAAAACAGCTGATAAGAGCTTGTGAATATCTCCCTGTCTCCATCACTTCACCTGTAACAATCCTAAACCAAGGATACTCAAATGCAGAGAAAAAGTCCAGAACACAAAAATCCAGTAGCAGGAAAACTACTTTACTGAAAACGTTCAAAGGTAATACACAGGAAATCCGTCAGCAAGGGCAGAACAATCCAAAATGGGCAATCCACAAAAACCAAAATCCAAAAATCCAGTTCAAAAACCGGGCAAGCAAACACAATGATATCAAGGCTGGAAAACATGAACACACGAGGGTGACAATGACAATCTGGCAGAGGGTGAGTGGAAACACAGGGGTGTATATACAGGCTGGACTAATTACCAATGGGATACAGGTGTAGGGAAAAAAACTGGCAGGAAACTGAACAAAGGCAGGAAGTAACACTAGACATGATACACAAGCACCAGGATACAAAATAAAACAGGAAGTGAACACAGATCAAATTAAAACAAACAGGTTACACAGAACATTACACACCACACTGATTTACATGAAGGGGAGAACTGGCTCATGGTAAACTAGTGATGCTTACTGTGGAGGGGACAGAAACAAAAGGGGTTTTTGGTGGTTTGTATTTTGAAATACACAATATATTTACACCAAAAATACACAAGCAAAACTTTGACATTACAAACAAAAAGGCAAACTAAAAAGTGATCTACTCTAAAGTGAGAAATGTGACCTTTTCAACCACTTAATCTTAAAACGTATCCGCCCCAACACATACAGTATACTGTTATCATTTTGTTCTGTAGCCCAGTAGAAAAATAACACTTATAACACATACGTACTGATACAACGGTACTTTAACTATAAGAGTAAAAATAGACAAAGATTTAAGATTTATATATAATTATTATTATTAAATTATGTATAAACAGTTGTAAGACATTATGGGATACACGTTTATTCGCTTCCAATTTAGGTGAATAGATTAATAACACATTCTTATTTGACAAATATAGCAGCCACTTAGCTTAGCTTCTCATAAAGACAAGAAGTATGGCTAACTATGGCATCTGACAGTTTCTTGGCCAGGACTAGTAACTTTCCCTTAAAACTACAAATTGATGTTTTAACAATTGGGTATTTGTAGGATTAGGGCCTGTGTCCACTGATGGCATTTTTTGCTATTAGTTGACACATTGCCAAGCGCCCACGACCTCAATTTAGAGCAACTTTCAGAGCAGGACATGAAAAGAGGTCATCCTCCACCGGCGATCCATCACATCCAGTTCGTCAAAGAAGGCCAGGGTGACGCAGGTGTCTCACCAAGAACCCCACCGAGGGCAGTCCTCGCCACCCAGGACTGCAGCATGATGCTCGACCTTGGCAGAAAGCTCCAGTTCCTGAGGGAGATCACCAGCATGAGCCTCCGCTCAGACATAATAATGTGGTCCAGCAGCATCAAGATCATGCTCCTCATCGAGCTGACTGTCCCATGAGAAGTGGGGATCGAGGCCGCCTCTGAGAGGAAGAGGCTGAAGTATTTGGACCTTGCTGCCGAATGCAAGGAGGCGGGCTGGAGAACCATCATCTGGTCGAAGTGGGATGTTGCGGCTTTGTCAGTACATCAGCTGTTTGCCTCATGAGGAAATGTGGGGAGGAAAAGTGGGGGATGACATGCACTACATGATTGGCAGCCCGGGAGTCGAACCTGTGATCAGTGCGTCAAGGACTATAGCCTCTGTATGAGGCACCTGCTCTACCAACTGAGCTAATCCAGCGCCCCATGCCATTTTAAATGAATGTTTTTGTCAATGCAATCTGGTGGCCTTGAAGAGAACGTTGTTAAAGCTGTGTCTTGTTTCAAAAAACATTTCAACCCGGCTCAAAAATACTCTAAGTCCACCTTAAGATTTAACCTCTGGGCACCATGAGTGTCTGAAATTTCATGACAATCCATCCAACAGTTGTTTCAGTCCAGACCAAAGTGTTGGACTGACTGCCTGACAAAAAACAGAAGACATGGCTTTGTCCAGAACCCCACTGGGTTTTTATTCTAGTTGTCATTGAATCACCCACATATCTCCACGGATAAACTTTTTTTGGTTACAAAACACTCAAACACTGACCTGCTACATGAAATGCTACAGTAATAAATACAAACAGACGTGCATCAGAGCTTTCTTATCGTGTGCTGTCCAATCGCAACACCTGAATTTCACTCCTAAATTCACAATGTTATGTAACAGCTACATTTATAATGCAGCATAAAAATGTTTACATTCAAAATAAATTGAATTTTATCATCTTATATTCAACAGCTAACATTCAAACTTATGAACACACTCAAGTCAGCCGAGTCATCGTGCCTCAAGTCAAGTCGAGTCTCAAGTCATTTATCTTTTGTCAAGATGCAAAGTCATCAAAACAGTGACTCGAGTCGACTCAAGTCCAAGTCACCAAGTCTCAAGTCTACATCCCTGAAGTCATCTCTTCCATTACATTACATTTTTTGTTCTTTTTTACCATTTCATGCATTGCTTTTTCACTGTCAATGAACAGTATTTTACATCACACCAGTCTTTTAATAATCGCATCCTCCCTCATAACACCAAGATACAGATCCTTAAAATCAGTAGGAATTCCATATCCTCAAATCTTTCTCAGAGCAAAACATATACTACCAACGGGAGTGATTGGCGCTGTTGTTGTGCCTGAGATTGGCGACTTTTAACCTGGGGATGCAAGTTCAAAAAATAAATAAATTTTTTTGGTCCATATTTTCTTCACTTCTTGGAGCTCATGTTTGAATGTTGTGTGCTCCAGATTAAACCCCAATCCTCCTGCGATATTTCTATGTTAAGTTTTTTACCCATTTCACTATATATGGTTATACTATAGTTGGAAATAATTTAATCCAGCTGCTCTGTTTATACACTTCAGTCAAAATATCTATCACTGCATCGCCCTCCTCACATCATTCTGGATTTAGCAGTTTTTTATTTTATAGTGATTTCTAATTTGTAAGTATCTGGAGAAATCTAAATCTAAAAACACCTGTTTATGTAAAACGTTAATCAGTATGTTTTACTGCAACACATTTTTATTATTCTGAATCACGAGACAACATAGAAACAAAGTAAAGAACAACATTAAAACATAGATTTGAGGATGCTGTTTCTGTTGGCAGCAAATCCTCCAGTGTATCAGTCGTTCTGCCGGGAAGCATGGCTGGCTTGTCTCGCCTTGAAGGAGGTCCATCGGTCGTACTGCTCCTCAGCCTTGAGCTTTCTCTTCTCCTCTTTTTTCTCTCTATGGTCCCGGTATTTGTCCATCCAGTACCCGACCTTCAGTATGTCTGGCAGCCACTGCAGAGACCCGCTGGGTTTGGGTGTTTGTGGTTTTTTCTGAAGACAAGAGAAGATAAAAGTTTCAGTTTGACTTACAGGAATTATTAATATGAAGCCCCAAAGAGTTCAGCACTGAATCAGTCTTGAGGGCTCAATATGTTCAGTATAAATAAGCAGGATAAAGGAATATGATGCATATATGATATATACCTTCAGTCTTTGGGACTTCTCTGGCAGTAAAGAGGAGGTAGGTGGAGCTGTTTGGGTCAGGCTTCTCTTTGACAGGCTCTCGTTTTGTTTTCTGCACACCAACCCAGTTCTTCAGGTCAGAGGTCAGGCGATCAGGGCTGGCTTTGACTCCCACTTTTGGCAGACGACAGAGCTCAGCCTCCGCTTGCCTCTTCTGCTGCTCCTCTTTCGGCGCCCAGATGGTGTACCTGGGCCTTTGTACAGGCTCCTCCTCCACCTGCATCACCTTTTTCCAGTGAAGCCTCTCTTGCTTCAGCTGGTCTTGTTCTGCTTTCTGCAGTGCCTGTAGCTCTTTGGCCTTCTTCTCCTCCTCCTCTCTTTGTTCGGCCTCCTGCAGCCTCCTCTCCTCCAGATGTTCTTCTCTCTGTCTTCTCAGACCGTCTTCCACTTTTTCTCTCTCCTCCCTCTCCTTCTTGAGCTTCTCCTTGGTCTCACAAGCGACTCTTTCTCTGTGCTCCATCTCCACGCCTCTCAGCTCACCATACATTACTCTCCTGGCATGGTTCCATCTTTCCTCAGGGGTCAGTTGTATAAATCTTACAAGCTCCATTTGAGTAAAGAGGACACTGTTTTGTCTGGAAGACATCTTTGTTGGTTATTCTCTTACTTCTGTATTCGTGTATCTGTTGGTTGACTGAACTTCTGTCTGCGAGTTTACTGAGATGTGATCTCTTCAGCAGGTTTGTGCCAAATGATCTTCTCAGAGTGAAGAGTTCTTTAACTGCTGATGGAACATGTCAGTCATCACAAGTGTTCTACGGAACTTCAGACAGTATGAGGTCATACACTGCAGCATTCTATATGACACTTTAGCTACATGTTGTTAGCCCTGCTAGCAGTATGGCTATAGAGATGGAAATGTTGGTCGGTCAGTTGGTGAATCACTTTGGCCAGCAGTAAAGGTCATAAAGCCCGCCTCCTCCATGTTAACAGATGGGACATGGGTCAAACTATAAAATCAAAATACACGACAAATAAGTTTTTCTCAAACACATGTTTGATCACGATTCTGAAAACAGCTGATAAGATCTTGTGAACATCTCCCTGTCTCCATCACTCCACCACACTGATTTACATGAAGGGGAGAACTGGCTCATGGTAAACTAGTGATGCTTACTGAGGAGGGGACAGAAACAAAAGGGGTTTTGGTGGTTTGTATTTTTAAATACACAATATATTTACACCAAAAATACACAAGCAAAACTTTGACATTACAAACAAAAAGGCAAACTAAAAAGTGATCTACTCTAAAGTGAGAAATGTGACCTTTTCAACCATTTAATCTTAAAACGTATCCGCCCCTAAAGTATGACAATGAATTGTATCTGTATTATCTTGGCACAGACGCAGCCATGATGATGGTCTAGTCTGAGACAGTTTTGAGTAGTAACGAGTACGACTGATGAGGCTTCTCTTTGGGGAAAAAGCATCAGGTAGTGGGGGTCTTTGATGTTGCGTGTTGCCATAGCGAAGAGTTTGACTGACAGCCAGTCATCCAATAATGACAATCACTTACCGGGGAGTTTTTTGAGTCGTCCAATCATGACTCCCATTTGGGCTGCATACATATTTGATAGTTAGACAGAAACTTGACAGCATTGAATTTGATCATCTTATATTTAACAGCTAACATTCAAACTTATGAACACACTCAAGTCATCCGAGTCATTGTGCCTCAAGTCCAAGTCGAGTCTCAAGTCATTTATCTTTTGTCAAGACGCAAAGTCATCAAAACAGTGACTCGAGTCGACTCAAGTCCAAGTCACCAAGTCTCAAGTCTACATCTCTGAAGTCATCTCTTCCGTTACAATAAGAAGAGGAGGGTCTGTTTTTTTTGTTCTTTTTTACCATTTCTTGCATTGCTTTTTCACTGTCAATGAACAGTATTTTACATCACACCAGTCTTTTTATAATCGCATCCTCCCTCATAACACCAAGATACAGATCCTTAAAATCAGTAGGAATTCCATATCCTCAAATCTTTCTCACAGCAAAACATATACTCCCAACGGGAGTGATTGGCGCTGTTGTTGTGCCTGAGATTGGCGACTTTTAACCTGGGGATGCAAGTTCAAAAAATGAATCAATTTTTTGGTCCATATTTTCTTCACTTCTTGGAGCTCATGTTTGAATGTTGTGTCCAGATTAAACCTCAATCCTCCTGCGATATTTCTATGTTAAGTTTTTTACCCATTTCACTATATATGGTTATACTATAGTTGGAAATAATTTAATCCAGCTGCTCTGTTTATACACTTCAGTCAAAATATCTATCACTGCATCGCCCTCCTCAGATCATTCTGGATTTAGCAGTTTTTTATTTTATAGTGATTTCTAATTTGTAATTATCTGGAGAAATCTAGATCTAAAATCACCTGTTTATGTAAAACGTTAATCAGTATGTTTTACTGCAACACATTTTTATTATTCTGAATCACGAGACAACATAGAAACAAAGTAAAGAACAACATTAAAACATAGATTTGAGGATGCTGTTTCTGTTGGCAGCAAATCCTCCAGTGTATCAGTCGTTCTGCCGGGAAGCATGGCTGGCTTGTCTCGCCTTGAAGGAGGTCCATCTGTCGTACTGCTCCTCAGCCTTGAGCTTTCTCTTCTTCTCTTTTTTCTCTCTATGGTCCCGGTATTTGTCCATCCAGTACCCGACCTTCAGTATGTCTGGCAGCCACTGCAGAGACTCGCTGGGTTTGGGTGTTTGTGGTTTTTCTGAAGACAAGAGAAGATAAAAGTTTCAGTTTGACGTACAGGAATTATTAATATGAAGCCCCAAAGAGTTCAGCACTGAATCAGTCTTGAGGGCTCAATATGTTCAGTATAAATAAGCAGGATAAAGGAATATGATGCATATATGATATATACCTTCAGTCTTTGGGACTTCTCTGGCAGTAAAGAGGAGGTAGGTGGAGCTGTTTGGGTCAGGCTTCTCTTTGACAGGCTCTCTTTTTGTTTTCTGCACGCCAACCCAGTTCTTCAGGTCAGAGGTCAGGCGATCAGGGCTGGCTTTGACTCCCACTTTTGGCAGATGACAGAGCTCAGCCTCGGCTTGCCTCTTCTGCTTCTCCTCTTTCGGAGCCCTGATGGTATACCCGGGCCTTTGTACAGGCTCCTCCTCCACCTGCATCACCTTTTTCCAGTGAAGCCTCTCTTGCTTTAGCTGGTCTTGTTCTGCTTTCTGCAGTGCCTGTAGCTCTTTGGCCTTCTTCTCCTCCTCCTCTCTTTGTTAGGCCTCCTGCAGCCTCCTCTCCTCCAGATGTTCTTCTATCTGTCTTCTCAGACCGTCTTCCACTTTTTCTCTCTCCTCCCTCTCCTTCTTGAGCTTCTCCTTGGTCTCACAAGCGACTCTTTCTCTGTGCTCCATCTCCACGCCTCTCAGCTCACCATACATTACTCTCCTGGCATGGTTCCATCTTTCCTCAGGGGTCAGTTGTATAAATCTTACAAGCTCCATTTGAGTAAAGAGGACACTGTTTTGTCTGGAAGACATCTTTGTTGGTTATTCTCTTACTTCTGTATTCGTGTATCTGTTGGTTGACTGAACTTCTGTCTGTGAGTTTACTGAGATGTGATCTCTTCAGCAGGTTTGTGCCAAATGATCTTCTCAGAGTGAAGAGTTCTTTAACTGCTGATGGAACATGTCAGTCATCACAAGTGTTCTACGGAACTCCAGACAGTATGAGGTCATACACTGCAGCATTCTATATGACACTTTAGCTACATGTTGTTAGCCCTGCTAGCAGTATGGCTATAGAGATGGAAATGTTGGTCGGTCAGTTGGTGAATCACTTTGGCCTGCAGTAAAGGTCATAAAGCCCGCCTCCTCCATGTTAACAGATGGGACATGGGTCAAACTAGAAAATCAAAATACACAACAAATACATTTTTCTCAAACACATCTATGGGCATCTGCTGGACAGGTAGAGAATAACAATGATTTGTTTAGGTTTTTGAGAGTTGGGAATCTGACTGTAAGAAGGAACAGAGGAGCAGCATGTGACAGGGCTTGTGAGTGGCCAATACAGAGCTTTACCTTCACATTTCAGAGCAGCAGAATTTGAGACAGGTTGAACTTTTATGCAGCCTCTCTGTGTTAGCACCTGCTGGCCATGTCATTTCATCAATAGCTAAAGTTGGTCTGAACACAGTCTGTTAAATAACCATAGCAAAGATCACAACAGTCCATTTACCATTTTCAAAACACATATCTATCCATCTAGTAAATATTTCACTGATGTTTAACATGTTTTGCTGTGATTTGGAGGTTCAAACTGTTTTGCAGTTGTTTCAGTAAATTGCCTCAACCATAAGCCGTGACGCGATTGTAATGGCATCAACATAATCCAAACATATTGAGGACTTTAGTGTTGTAAATGGTGAGTACACAATTTAAGTGTGACACACAATAATGCAGTTAATTGAAGCCTATCACCCACTTACAATGCAGTGTTGAATTCTCTGCCTAAAAACAGCTGAGATGACACTCAGGATCATGTGAGCTTAACGACCCATCAACACCAGGGGGTACTAACGACTCTCAGTGATACTAGGTTCACAGCTCAGGGTTATGACTCATCCTTGATTATACATTTGCCTTTAAGCTGTTAACCTGTCCCTCTGTGTTAGCCCAGTTCTAAATGCTGAGATGTACAGTAGCCTGTATTTTAGTCTCTTTCATGGAATAATTTACTATATCCCAAATCACCAACCAGCTGAAACCAACAAACTACAAACACAAACGCAACTCATGACAGACCAATTGTAAATATTTGCACCACAGACTGTTTTAAAAGTATGACAATGAATTGTATCTGTGTTATCTTGGCACAGATGCAGCCATGATGATGGTCTGGTCTGAGACAGTATTGAGTAGTAACGAGTACGACTGATGAGGCTTCTCTTTGGGGAAAAAGCAACAGGTAGTGGGGGTCTTTGATGTTGCGTGTTGCCATAGCGAAGAGTTTGACTGACAGCCAGTCATCCAATAATGACAATCACTTACCGGGGAGTTTTTTGAGTCGTCCAATCATGACTCCCATTTGGGCTGCATACATATTTGATAGTTAGACAGAAACTTGACAGCATTGAATTTGATCATCTTATATTTAACAGCTAACATTCAAACTTATGAACACACTCAAGTCATCCGAGTCATTGTGCCTCAAGTCAAGTCGAGCCTCAAGTCATTTATCTATTGTCAAGACGCAAAGTCATCAAAACAGTGACTCGAGTCGACTCAAGTCCAAGTCACCAAGTCTCAAGTCTACATCTCTGAAGTCATCTCTTCCATGACATTAAGAAGAGGAGGGTCTGGTTTTTTGGTTTTTTTTTTTACCATTTCTTGCATTGCTTTTTCACTGTCAATGAACAGTATTTTACATAGACGCCAGTCTTTTTATAATCGCATCCTCCCTCATAACACCAAGATACAGATCATTAAAATCAGTAGGAATTCCATATCCTCAAATCTTTCTCAGAGCAAAACACATACTCCCAACAGGAGTGATTGGCGCTGTTGTTGTGCCTGAGATTGGCGACTTTTAACCTGGGGATGCAAGTTCAAAAATGAAATACATTTTTTTGGTCCATATTTTCTTCACTTCTTGGAGCTCATGTTTGAATGTTGTGTCCAGATTAAACCTCAATCCTCCTGCGATATTTCTATGTTAAGTTTTTTACCCATTTCACTATATATGGTTATACTATAGTTGGAAATAATTTAATCCAGCTGCTCTGTTTATACACTTAAGTCAAAATATCTATCACTGCATCGCCCTCCTCAGATCATTCTGGATTTAGCTGTTTTTGTTTTAGTGATTTCTAATTTGTAAGTATCTGGAGAAATCTAGATCTAAAAACACCTGTTTATGTAAAACGTTAATCAGTATGTTTTACTGCAACACATTTTTATTATTCTGAATCACGAGACAACATAGAAACAAAGTAAAGAAGAACATTAAAACATAGATTTGAGGATGCTGTTTCTGTTGGCAGCAAATCCTCCAGTGCATCAGTCGTTCTGCCGGGAAGCATGGCTGGCTTGTCTCGCCTTGAAGGAGGTCCATCGGTCGTACTGCTCCTCAGCCTTGAGCTTTCTCTTCTCCTCTTTTTTCTCTCTATGGTCCCGGTATTTGTCCATCCAGTACCCGACCTTCAGTATGTCTGGCAGCCACTGCAGAGACCCGCTGGGTTTGGGTGTTTGTGGTTTTTCTGAAGACAAGAGAAGATAAAAGTTTCAGTTTGACGTACAGGAATTACTAATATGAAGCCCCAAAGAGTTCAGCACTGAATCAGTCTTGAGGGCTCAATATGTTCAGTATAAATAAGCAGGATAAAGGAATATGATGCCTATATGATATATACCTTCGGTCTTTGGGACTTCTCTGGCAGTAAAGAGGAGGTAGGTGGAGCTGTTCGGGTCAGGCTTCTGTTTGACAGGCTCTCTTTTTGTTTTCTGCACGCCAACCCAGTTCTTCAGGTCAGAGGTCAGGCGATCAGGGCTGGCTTTGACTCCCACTTTTGGCAGACGACAGAGCTCAGCCTCGGCTTGCCTCTTCTGCTGCTCCTCTTTCGGCACCCAGATGGTGTACCTGGGCCTTTGTACAGGCTCCTCCTCCACCTGCATCACCTTTTTCCAGTGAAGCCTCTCTTGCTTCAGCTGGTCTTGTTCTGCTTTCTGCAGTGCCTGTAGCTCTTTGGCCTTCTTCTCCTCCTCCTCTCTTTGTTCGGCCTCCTGCAGCCTCCTCTCCTCCAGATGTTCTTCTCTCTGTCTTCTCAGACCGTCTTCCACTTTTTCTCTCTCCTCCCTCTCCTTCTTGAGCTTCTCCTTGGTCTCACAAGCGACTCTTTCTCTGTGCTCCATCTCCATGCCTCTCAGCTCACCATACATTACTCTCCTGGCATGGTTCCATCTTTCCTCAGGGGTCAGTTGTATAAATCTTACAAGCTCCATTTGAGTAAAGAGGACACTGTTTTGTCTGGAAGACATCTTTGTTTGTTATTCTCTTACTTCTGTATTCGTGTATCTGTTGGTTGACTGAACTTCTGTCTGTGAGTTTACTGAGATGTGATCTCTTCAGCAGGTTTGTGCCAAATGATCTTCTCAGAGTGAAGAGTTCTTTAACTGCTGATGGAACATGTCAGTCATCACAAGTGTTCTACGGAACTCCAGACAGTATGAGGTCATACACTGCAGCATTCTATATGACACTTTAGCTACATGTTGTTAGCCCTGCTAGCAGTATGGCTATAGAGATGGAAATGTTGGTCGGTCAGTTGGTGAATCACTTTGGCCAGCAGTAAAGGTCATAAAGCCCGCCTCCTCCATGTTAACAGATGGGACATGGGTCAAACTAGAAAATCAAAATACACGACAAATACGTTTTTCTCAAACACATGTTTGATCACGATTCTGAAAACAGCTGATAAGAGCTTGTGAACCTCTCCCTGTCTCCATCACTTCACCACACTGATTTACATGAAGGGGAGAACTGGCTCATGGTAAACTAGTGATGCTTACTGTGGAGGGGACAGAAACAAAAGGGGTTTTTGGTGGTTTGTATTTTTAAATACACAATATATTTACACCAAAAATACACAAGCAAAACTTTGACATTACAAACAAAAAGGCAAACTAAAAAGTGATCTACTCTAAAGTGAGAAATGTGACCTTTTCAACCACTTAATCTTAAAACGTATCCGCCCCAACACATACAGTATACTGTTATCATTTTGTTCTGTAGCCCAGTTGAAAAATAACACTTATAACACATACGTACTGATACAATGGTACTTTAACTATAAGAGTAAAAATAGACAAAGATTTAAGATTTATATATAATTATTATTATTAAATTATGTATAAACAGTTGTAAGACATTATGGGATACACGTTTATTCGCTTCCAATTTAGGTGAATAGATTAATAACACATTCTTATTTGACAAATATAGCAGCCACTTAGCTTAGCTTCTCATAAAGACAAGAAGTATGGCTAACTATGGCATCTGACAGTTTCTTGGCCAGGACTAGTAACTTTCCCTTAAAACTACAAATGAACATTTTAACACTTGGGTATTTGTAGGATTAGGGCCTGTGTCCACTGATGGCATTTTTTGCTATTAGTTGACACATTGCCAAGCGCCCACGACCTCAATTTAGAGCAACTTTCAGAGCAGGACATGAAAAGAGGTCATCCTCCACCAGCGATCCATCGCATCCAGTTCGTCAAAGAAGGCCAGGGTGACGCAGGTGTCTCACCAAGAACCCCACCGAGGGCAGTCCTCGCCACCCAGGACTGCAGCATGAGGCTCGACCTCGGCAGAAAGCTCCAGTTCCTGAGGGAGATCACCAGCATGAGCCTCCGCTCAGACATAATAATGTGGTCCAGCAGCATCAAGATCATGCTCCTCATCGAGCTGACTGTCCCATGAGAAGTTGGGATCGAGGCCGCCTCTTAGAGGAAGAGGTTGAAGTATTTGGACCTTGCTGCCGAATGCAAGGAGGCGGGCTGGAGAACCATCATCTGGTCGAAGTGGGATGTTGCGGCTTTGTCAGTACATCAGCTGTTTGCCTCATGAGGAAATGTGGGAAGGAAAAGTGGGGGATGACATGCACTACATGATTGGCAGCCCGGGAGTCGAACCTGTGATCAGTGCGTCAAGGACTGTAGCCTCTGTATGAGGCACCTGCTCTACCAACTGAGCTAATCCAGCGCCCCGTGCCATTTTAAATGAATGTTTTTGTCAATGCAGTCTGGTGGCCTTGAAGAGAACGTTGTTAAAGCTGTGTCTTGTTTCAAAAAACATTTCAACCCGGCTCAAAAATACTCTAAGTCCACCTTAAGATTTAACCTCTGGGCACCATGAGTGTCTGAAATTTCATGACAATCCATCCAACAGTTGTTTCAGTCCAGACCAAAGTGTTGGACTGACTGTCTGACAAAAAACAGAAGACATGGCTTTGTCCAGAACCCCACTGGGTTTTTATTCTAATTGTCATTGAATCGCCCACATATCTCCACGGATAAACTTTTTTTGGTTACAAAACACTCAAACACTGACCTGCTACATGAAATGCTACAGTAATAAATACAAACAGACGTGCATCAGAGCTTTCTTATCGTGTGCTGTCCAATCGCAACACCTGAAATTCACTCCTAAATTCACAAGGTTATGTAGCAGCTACATTTCTAAAGCAGCATAAAAATGTTTACATTAAAAATAAATTGAATTTCATCATCTTATATTCAACAGCTAACATTCAAACTTATGAACACACTCAAGTCATCCGAGTCATCGTGCCTCAAGTCAAGTCGAGTCTCAAGTCATTTATCTTTTGTCAAGATGCAAAGTCATCAAAACAGTGACTCGAGTCGACTCAAGTCCAAGTCACCAAGTCTCAAGTCTACATCTCTGAAGTCATCTCTTCCATTACAATAAGAAGAGGAGGGTCTGTTTTTCTTTGTTCTTTTTTACCATTTCTTGCATTGCTTTTTCACTGTCAATGAACAGTATTTTACATCACACCAGTCTTTTTATAATTGCATCCTCCCTCATAACACCAAGATACAGATCCTTAAAATCAGTAGGAATTCCATATCCTCAAATCTTTCTCAGAGCAAAACATATACTCCCAACGTGCCTGAGATTGGCGACTTTTAACCTGGGGATGCAAGTTCAAAAAATAAATACATTTTTTTGGTCCATATTTTTTCCCTTCTTGGAGCTTATGTTTGAATGTTGTGTGCTCCAGATTAAACCTCAATCCTCCTGCGATATTTCTATGTTAAGTTTTTTACCCATTTCACTATATATGGTTATATTATAGTTGGAAATAATTTAATCCAGCTGCTCTGTTTATACACTTCAGTCAAAATATCTATCACTGCATCGCCCTCCTCACATCATTCTGGATTTAGCTGTTTTTTTTTATAGTGATTTCTAATTTGTAAGTATCTGAAGAAATCTAAATCTAAAAACTCCTGTTTATGTAAAACGTTAATCAGTATGTTTTACTGGAACGCATTTTTATTATTCTGAATCACGAGACAACATAGAAACAAAGTAAAGAAGAACATTAAAACATAGATTTGAGGATGCTGTTTCTGTTGGCAGCAAATCCTCCAGTGTATCAGTCGTTCTGCCGGGAAGCATGGCTGGCTTGTCTCGCCTTGAAGGAGGTCCATCGGTCGTACTGCTCCTCAGCCTTGAGCTTTCTCTTCTCCTCTTTTTTCTCTCTATGGTCCCGGTATTTGTCCATCCAGTACCCAACCTTCAGCATGTCTGGCAGCCACTGCAGAGACCCGCTGGGTTTGGGTGTTTGTGGTTTTTCTGAAGACAAGAGAAGATAAAAGTTTCAGTTTGACGTACAGGAATTATTAATATGAAGCCCCAAAGAGTTCAGCACTGAATCAGTCTTGAGGGCTCAATATGTTCAGTATAAATAAGCAGGATAAAGGAATATGATGCATATATGATATATACTTTCAGTCTTTGGGACTTCTCTGGCAGTAAAGAGGAGGTAGGTGGAGCTGTTTGGGTCAGGTTTCTCTTTGACAGGCTCTCGTTTTGTTTTCTGCACACCAACCCAGTTCTTCAGGTCAGAGGTCAGGTGATCAGGGCTGGCTTTGACTCCCACTTTTGGCAGACGACAGAGCTCAGCCTCCGCTTGCCTCTTCTGCTTCTCCTCTTTCAGAGCCCTGATGGTGTACCTGGGCCTTTGTACAGGCTCCTCCTCCACCTGCATCACCTTTTTCCAGTGAAGCCTCTCTTGCTTCAGCTGGTCTTGTTCTGCTTTCTGCAGTGCCTGTAGCTCTTTGGCCTTCTTCTCCTCCTCCTCTCTTTGTTCGGCCTCCTGCAGCCTCCTCTCCTCCAGATGTTCTTCTCTCTGTCTTCTCAGACCGTCTTCCACTTTTTCTCTCTCCTCCCTCTCCTTCTTGAGCTTCTCCTTGGTCTCACAAGCGACTCTTTCTCTGTGCTCCATCTCCACGCCTCTCAGCTCACCATACATTACTCTCCTGGCATGGTTCCATCTTTCCTCAGGGGTCAGTTGTATAAATCTAACGAGCTCCATTTGATTAAAGAGGACACTGTTTTGTCTGGAAGACATCTTTGTTGGTTATTCTCTTACTTCTGTATTCGTGTATCTGTTGGTTGACTGAACTTCTGTCTGTGAGTTTACTGAGATGTGATCTCTTCAGCAGGTTTGTGCCAAATGATCTTCTCAGAGTGAAGAGTTCTTTAACTGCTGATGGAACATGTCAGTCATCACAAGTGTTCTACGGAACTCCAGACAGTATGAGGTCATACACTGCAGCATTCTATATGACACTTTAGCTACATGTTGTTAGCCCTGCTAGCAGTATGGCTATAGGGATGGAAATGTTGGTCGGTCAGTTGGTGAATCACTTTGGCCAGCAGTAAAGGTCATAAAGCCCGCCTCCTCCATGTTAACAGATGGGACATGGGTCAAACTAGAAAATCAAAATACACAACAAATACATTTTTCTCAAACACATCTATGGGCATCTGCTGGACAGGTAGAGAATAACAATGATTTGTTTAGGTTTTTGAGAGTTGGGAATCTGACTGTAAGAAGGAACAGAGGAGCAGCATGTGACAGGGCTTGTGATTGGCCAATACAGAGCTTTACCTTCACATTTCAGAGCAGCAGAATTTGAGACAGGTTGAACTTTTATGCAGCCTCTCTGTGTTAGCACCTGCTGGCCATGTTATTTCATCAATAGCTAAAGTTGGTCTGAACACAGTCTGTTAAATAACCATAGCAAAGATCACAACAGTCCATTCACCATTTTCAAAACACATATCTATCCATCTAGTAAATATATCACTGATGTTTAACATGTTTTGCTGTGATTTGGAGGTTCAAACTGTTTTGCAGTTGTTTCAGTAAATTCCCTCAACCATAAGCCGTGACGCGATTGTAATGGCATCAACATAATCCAAACATATTGAGGACTTTAGTGTCGTAAATGGTGAAACTTGACAACATTGAATTTTATCATCTTATATTTAACAGCTAACATTCAAACTTATGAACACACTCAAGTCATCCGAGTCATTGTGCCTCAAGTCAAGTCGAGTCTCAAGTCATTTATCTATTGTCAAGACGCAAAGTCATCAAAACAGTGACTCGAGTCGACTCAAGTCCAAGTCACCAAGTCTCAAGTCTACATCTCTGAAGTCATCTCTTCCATGACATTAAGAAGAGGAGGGTCTGGTTTTTTGGGGGTTTTTTCACCATTTCTTGCATTGCTTTTTCACTGTCAATGAACAGTATTTTACATAGACACCAGTCTTTTTATAATCGCATCCTCCCTCATAACACCAAGATACAGATCCTTAAAATCAGTAGGAATTCCATATCCTCAAATCTTTCTCAGAGCAAAACATATACTCCCAACGGGAGTGATTGGCGCTGTTGTTGTGCCTGAGATTGGCGACTTTTAACCTGGGGATGCAAGTTCAAAAATTAAATAAATTTTTTTGGTCCATATTTTCTTCACTTCTTGGAGCTTATGTTTGAATGTTGTGTCCAGATTAAACCTCAATCCTCCTGCGATATTTCTTTGTTAAGTTTTTTACCCATTTCACTATATATGGTTATACTATAGTTGGAAATAATTTAATCCAGCTGCTCTGTTTATACACTTAAGTCAAAATATCTATCACTGCATCGCCCTCCTCAGATCATTCTGGATTTAGCTGTTTTTTTTATAGTGATTTCTAATTTGTAAGTATCTGGAGAAATCTAAATCTAAAAACACCTGTTTATGTAAAACGTTAATCAGTATGTTTTACTGCAACACATTTTTATTATTCTGAATCACAAGACAACATAGAAACAAAGTAAAGAACAACATTAAAACATAGATTTGAGGATGCTGTTTCTGTTGGCAGCAAATCCTCCAGTGTATCAGTCGTTCTGCCGGGAAGCATGGCTGGCTTGTCTCGCCTTGAAGGAGGTCCATCGGTCGTACTGCTCCTCAGCCTTGAGCTTTCTCTTCTCCTCTTTTTTCTCTCTATGGTCCCGGTATTTGTCCATCCAGTACCCGACATTCAGTATGTCTGGCAGCCACTGCAGAGACCCGCTGGGTTTGGGTGTTTGTGGTTTTTCTGAAGACAAGAGAAGATAAAAGTTTCAGTTTGACGTACAGGAATTATTAATATGAAGCCCCAAAGAGTTCAGCACTGAATCAGTCTTGAGGGCTCAATATGTTCAGTATAAATAAGCAGGATAAAGGAATATGATGCATATATGATATATACCTTCAGTCTTTGGGACTTCTCTGGCAGTAAAGAGGAGGTAGGTGGAGCTGTTTGGGTCAGGCTTCTGTTTGACAGGCTCTCGTTTTGTTTTCTGCACGCCAACCCAGTTCTTCAGGTCAGAGGTCAGGTGATCAGGGCTGGCTTTGACTCCCACTTTTGGCAGACGACAGAGCTCAGCCTCGGCTTGCCTCTTCTGCTTATCCTCTTTCGGAGCCAAGATGGTGTACCTGGGCCTTTGTACAGGCTCCTCCTCCACCTGCATCACCTTTTTCCAGTGAAGCCTCTCTTGCTTCAGCTGGTCTTGTTCTGCTTTCTGCAGTGCCTGTAGCTCATTGGCCTTCTTCTCCTCCTCCTCTCTTTGTTCGGCCTCCTGCAGCCTCCTCTCCTCCAGATGTTCTTCTCTCTGTCTTCTCAGACCGTCTTCCACTTTTTCTCTCTCCTCCCTCTCCTTCTTGAGCTTCTCCTTGGTCTCACAAGCGACTCTTTCTCTGTGCTCCATCTCCACGCCTCTCAGCTCACCATACATTACTCTCCTGGCATGGTTCCATCTTTCCTCAGGGGTCAGTTGTATAAATCTAACGAGCTCCATTTGATTAAAGAGGACACTGTTTTGTCTGGAAGACATCTTTGTTGGTTATTCTCTTACTTCTGTATTCGTGTATCTGTTGGTTGACTGAACTTCTGTCTGTGAGTTTACTGAGATGTGATCTCTTCAGCAGGTTTGTGCCAAATGATCTTCTCAGAGTGAAGAGTTCTTTAACTGCTGATGGAACATGTCAGTCATCACAAGTGTTCTACGGAACTCCAGACAGTATGAGGTCATACACTGCAGCATTCTATATGACACTTTAGCTACATGTTGTTAGCCCTGCTAGCAGTATGGCTATAGAGATGGAAATGTTGGTCGGTCAGTTGGTGAATCACTTTGGCCAGCAGTAAAGGTCATAAAGCCCGCCTCCTCCATGTTAACAGATGGGACATGGGTCAAACTAGAAAATCAAAATACACGACAAATACGTTTTTCTCAAACACATGTTTGATCACGATTCTGAAAACAGCTGATAAGATCTTGTGAACATCTCCCTGTCTCCATCACTTCACCACACTGATTTACATGAAGGGGAGAACTGGCTCATGGTAAACTAGTGATGCTTACTGTGGAGGGGACAGAAACAAAAGGGGTTTTGGTGGTTTGTATTTTTAAATACACAATATATTTACACCAAAAATACACAAGCAGAACTTTGACATTACAAACAAAAAGGCAAACTAAAAAGTGATCTACTCTACAGTGAAAAATGTGACCTTTTCAACCACTTAATCTTAAAACGTATCCGCCCCTAAAGTATGACAATGAATTGTATCTGTGTTTTTTTGGAACAGACGCAGCCATGATGATGGTCTGGTCTGAGACAGTATTGAGTAGTAATGAGTACGACTGATGAGGCTTCTCTTTGGGGAAAAAGCATCAGGTAGTGGGGGTCTTAGATGTTGCGTGTTGCCATAGCGAAGAGTTTGACTGACAGCCAATCATCCAATCATGACAATCACATACCGGGGAGTTTTTTGAGTCGTCCAATCATGACTCCCATTTGGGCTGCCTACATATTTGATAGTTAGACAGAAACTTGACAACATAGAATTTTATCATCTTATATTTAACAGCTAACATTCAAACTTATGAACACACTCAAGTCATCCGAGTCATCGTGCCTCAAGTCCAAGTCGAGTCTCAAGTCATTTATCTTTTGTCAAGACGCAAAGTCATCAAAACAGTGACTCGAGTCCACTCAAGTCCAAGTCACCAAGTCTCAAGTCTACATCTCTGAAGTCATCTCTTCCATTACATTACATCTTTTGTTCTTTTTTACCATTTCTTGCATTGCTTTTTCACTGTCAATGAACAGTATTTTACATCACACCAGTCTTTTAATAATCACATCCTCCCTCATAACACCAAGATACAGATCCTTAAAATCAGTAGGAATTCCATATCCTCAAATCTTTCTCAGAGCAAAACATATACTCCCAATGGGAGTGATTGGCGCTGTTGTTGTGCCTGAGATTGGCGACTTTTAACCTGGGGATGCAAGTTCAAAAAATGAATCAATTTTTTGGTCCATATTTTCTTCACTTCTTGGAGCTTATGTTTGAATGTTGTGTGCTCCAGATTAAACCTCAATCCTCCTGCGATATTTCTATGTTAAGTTTTTTACCCATTTCACTATATATGGTTATACTATAGTTGGAAATAATTTAATCCAGCTGCTCTGTTTATACACTTCAGTCAAAATATCTATCACTGCATCGCCCTCCTCAGATCATTCTGGATTTTGCTGTTTTTTTTATAGTGATTTCTAATTTGTAAGTATCTGGAGAAATCTAAATCTAAAAACACCTGTTTATGTAAAACGTTAATCAGTATGTTTTACTGCAACACATTTTTATTATTCTGAATCACGAGACAACATAGAAACAAAGAAAAGAAGAACATTAAAACATATATTTGAGGATGCTGTTTCTGTTGGCAGCAAATCCTCCAGTGTATCAGTCGTTCTGCCGGGAAGCATGGCTGGCTTGTCTCGCCTTGAAGGAGGTCCATCGGTCGGACTGCTCCTCAGCCTTCAGCTTTCTCTTCTCCTCTTTTTTCTCTCTATGGTCCCGGTATTTGTCCATCCAGTACCCGACCTTCAGTATGTCTGGCAGCCACTGCAGAGACTCGCTGGGTTTGGGTGTTTGTGGTTTTTCTGAAGACAAGAGAAGATAAAAGTTTCAGTTTGACGTACAGGAAATATTAATATGAAGCCCCAAAGAGTTCAGCACTGAATCAGTCTTGAGGGCTCAATATGTTCAGTATAAATAAGCAGGATAAAGGAATATGATGCCTATATGATATATACCTTCAGTCTTTGGGACTTCTCTGGCAGTAAAGAGGAGGTAGGTGGAGCTGTTTGGGTCAGGCTTCTCTTTGACAGGCTCTCTTTTTGTTTTCTGCACGCCAACCCAGTTCTTCAGGTCAGAGGTCAGGTGATCAGGGCTGGCTTTGACTCCCACTTTTGGCAGACGACAGAGCTCAGCTTCGGCTTGCCTCTTCTGCTTCTCCTCTTTCGGAGCCCAGATGGTGTACCTGGGCCTTTGTACAGGCTCCTCCTCCACCTGCATCACCTTTTTCCAGTGAAGTCTCTCTTGCTTCAGCTGGTCTTGTTCTGCTTTCTGCAGTGCCTGTAGCTCTTTGGCCTTCTTCTCGTCCTTCTCTCTTTGTTCGGCCTCCTGCAGCCTCCTCTCCTCCAGATGTTCTTCTCTCTGTCTTCTCAGACCGTCTTCCACTTTTTCTCTCTCCTCCCTCTCCTTCTTGAGCTTCTCCTTGGTCTCCCAAGCGACTCTTTCTCTGTGCTCCATCTCCACGCCTCTCTGCTCACCATACATTACTCTCCCGGCATGGTTCCATCTTTCCTCAGGGGTCAGTTGCATAAATCTTACAAGCTCCATTTGAGTAAAGAGGACACTGTTTTGTCTGGAAGACATCTTTGTTGGTTATTCTCTTACTTCTGTATTCGTATATCTGTTGGTTGACTGAACTTCTGTCTGTGAGTTTACTGAGATGTGATCTCTTCAGCAGGTTTGTGCCAAATGATCTTCTCAGAGTGAAGAGTTCTTTAACTGCTGATGGAACATGTCAGTCATCACAAGTGTTCTACGGAACTCCAGACAGTATGAGGTCATACACTGCAGCATTCTATATGACACTTTAGCTACATGTTGTTAGCCCTGCTAGCAGTATGGCTGTAGAGATTGAAATGTTGGTCGGTCAGTTGGTGAATCACTTTGGCCTGCAGTAAAGGTCATAAAGCCCGCCTCCTCCATGTTAACAGATGGGACATGGGTCAAACTAGAAAATCAAAATACACGACAAATATGTTTTTCTCAAACACATGTTTGATCACGATTCTGAAAACAGCTGATAAGAGCTTGTGAACATCTCCCTGTCTCCATCACTCCACCACACTGATTTACATGAAGGGGAGAACTGGCTCATGGTAAACTAGTGATGGAGGGACTACTAATGACAAGTACTTTGTGAGGTCATGGTCTAGAATGTTGGAGTAAATTTGATGCATGATGTAGGGACTACTAATGATAAGTACGTTGTGATGTCATACTCTGGAATGTTGAGATAGTTTAATACATGCTGTAGTGACTACTAATGATTTCATTATATGATGTAATGCTCTGGAATGTGGGGTTCCATCTGATGCATACTGTAGAGACTTCTAGTGACAAGTACTTTGTGAGGTCATGGTCTAGAATGTTGGAGTACATTTGATGCATGCTGTAGGGACTACTAATGACAAGTACTTTGTGATGTCATGCTCTAGAATGTTGGGATACATTCGTTGCATGCTGCAGTGCCTCCTATTGATGTCACTTTGTGATGTCATGGTCTAGAATGTTGGGATACATTTGATGCATGCTGTAGGGACTACTAATGACAAGTACTTTGTGTGGTCATGGCCTAGAATGTTGGGACACATTTGATGCATGCTGTAGTGACTACGCATGATATCACTTTGTGATGTCATGCTCTGGAATGTTGGGGTACATTTGGTGCATGCTGTAGGGACTACTCATCACAAGTACTTTGTGATGTCATGGTCAAGAATGTTGGAGTACCTTTGATACATGCTGTAGGGACTACTAATGACCAGTACTTTGTGAGGTCATGGTCTAGAATGCTGGAGTCCTTTGATGCATGCTGTAGGGACAACTAATGACAAGTACTTTGTGATGTCATGGTCTAGAATGTTGGAGTACCTTTGATACATGCTGTAGGGACTACTAATGACCAGTACTTTGTGATGTCATGGTCTTGAATGTTAAGGTACATTTGATGCATGCTGTAGTGACTACTAATGACAAGTAACTTGTGAGGTCATGGTCAAGAATGCTGGAGTCCTTTGATGCATGCTGTAGGGACTACTAATGACCAGTACTTTTTGAGGTCATGGCCTAGAATCTTGGAGTACCTTTGATGCATGATGTAGGGACTACTAATGACCAGTATTTAATGAGGTCATGGTCTAGAATGCTGGAGTCCTTTGATGCATGCTGTAGGGACTACTAATGACAAGTACTTTGCGAGGTCATGGCGTAGAATGTTGGACTACCTTTGATGCATGCTGTAGGGACTACTCATCGCAAGTACTTTGTGATGTCATGCTCTTGAATGTTGGGGTACCTTTGATGCATGCTGTAGGGACTACTAATGACAAGTACTTTGTGATGTCATGGTCAAGAATGTTGGAGTACCTTTGATACATGCTGTAGGCACTACTAATGACCAGTACTTTGTCAGGTCATGGTCTAGAATGCTGGAGTCCTTTGATGCATGCTGTAGGGACTACTAATGACCAGTACTTTTTGAGGTCATGGCCTAGAATGTTGGAGTACCTTTGATGCATGATGTAGGGACTACTAATGACCAGTATTTAATGAGGTCATGGTCTAGAATGCTGGAGTCCTTTGATGCATGCTGTAGGGACTACTAATGACAAGTACTTTGCGAGGTCATGGCCTAGAATGTTGGAGTACCTTTGAGGCATGATGTAGGGACTACTAATGACCAGTACTTTGTGAGGTCATGGTCTAGAATGTTGGAGTACCTTTGATGCGTTCTGTAGGGACTACTTATGGTATTGCTTTGTGATGTCATGGTCTAGAATGTTGGGATACATTTGATGCATGCTGTAGAGACTATTAATTATTTTACTTTATGTCATGCTCTAGAATGTTGGGATACATCTGATGCATACTGTAGAGATTTCTAATGACAAGTAATTTGTGATGTCATGGTCTAGAATGTTGGGACACATTTGATGCATGCTGTAGTGACTACGCATGATATCACGTTGTGATATCATGCTCTGGAATGTTGGGGTACTTTTGGTGCATGCTGTAGGGGCTACTCATCACAAGTACTTTGTGATGTCATGCTCTTGAATGTTGGGGTACCTTTGATGCATGCTGTAGGGACTACTAATGACAAGTACTTTGTGATGTCATGGTCTAGAATGTTGGAGTCCTTTGATGCATGCTGTAGGCACTACTAATGACAAGTACTTTGTGATGTCATGGTCTAGAATGTTGGAGTCCCTTTGACGCATGCTGTAGGGACTACTAATGATATCTCTTCGTGATGTCATGGTCTAGAATGTTGGAGTCCTTTGATGCATGCTGTAGGGACTACTAATGACCAGTACTTTGTGAGGTCAAGGTCTAGAATGCTGGAGTCCTTTGATGCATGTTGTAGGGACTACTAATGACAAGTACTTTGTGATGTCATGCTCTGGAATGTTGGGATACATTTGGTGAATGCTGTAGGGACTACTAATGACAAGTACGTTGTGAGGTCATGGTCTAGAATGTTGGAGTCCCTTTGACGCATGCTGTAGGGACTACTAATGATATCTCTTCGTGATGTCATGGTCTAGAATGTTGGAGTACCTTTGATGCATGATGTAGGGACTACTAATGATCTCAGTTTGTGATGTCATGCCCTAGAATGTTGGGATACATTTGGTGCAAGCTGTAGGGACTACTAAAGACAAGTACTTTGTGAGGTCATGGTCTAGAATGTTGGAGTACCTTTGAAGCATGATGTAGGGAATAATAATGACAAGTTCTTTGTGATGTCATGGTCTAGAATGTTGGGATACATTTGATGCATACTGTAGTGACTACGGAAGATATCACTTTGTGATGTCATGCTCTACAATCTTGGAGTACCTTTGATGCATGCTGTAGGGACTACTCATCACAAGTACTTTGTGATGTCATGCTCTAGAATGTTGGGGTACCTTTGATGCATGCTGTAGGGACTACTAATGACAAGTACTTTGTGAGATCATGGTCTAGAAAATTGGAATCCTTTGATGCATGCTGTAGTGACTCCTAATGATAACTCTTTGTGATGTCTTGGTCTAGAATCTTGGAGTACCTTTGATGCATGATGTAGGGACTACTAATGACAAGTAATTTGTCATGTCATGCTCTAGAATGTTGGGATACATTCGATGCATGCTGCAGTGCCTCCTAATGATGTCACTTTGTGATGTCATGGTTTAGAATGTTGGGATATATTTGATGCATGCTGTACAGACTACTACTGACAAGTACATTGTGATGTCATGCTCTAGAATGTTGGGGTACATTTTGTGCAAGCTGTAGGGACTACAAATGACAAGTACTTTGTGAGGTCATGGTCTAGAATGGTGGAGTACCTTTGAAAAATGATGTAGGGACTACTAATGACCAGTACTTTGTGATGTCATGCTCTAGAATGTGGGGGTACATTTTGTGCAAGCTGTAGGGACTACTAATGACAAGTACTTTGTGAGGTCATGGTCTAGAATGTTGGAGTACCTTTGAAGCATGATGTAGGGAATAATAATGACCAGTACTTTGTGATGTCATGCTCTGGAATGTTGGGATACATTTGGTGCATGCTGTAGGGACAACTAATGACAAGTACTTTGTGATGTCATGGTCTAGAATGTTGGAATACTTTTAATGCATGCTGTAGGGACTACTTATGGTATTGCTTTGTGATGTCATGCTCTAGAATGTTGGGATACATCTGATGCATACTGTAGAGATTTCTAATGACAAGTACTTTGTGATGTCATGGTCGAGAATGTTGGGAGACATTGGATGCATGCTATAGGGACTCCTAATGATATCTCATTGTGATGTCATGGTCTAGAATGTTTGAGTACCTTTGATGCATGATGTAGGGACTACTAATGACAATCACTTTGTGATGTCATGCTCTAGAATGTTGGGATACATTCGATGCATGCTGCAGTGCCTCCTACTGATGTCACTTTGTGATGTCATGGTCTAGAATGTTGGGATACATTTGATGCATGCTGTAGGGACTACGCATGATATCACTTTGTGATGTCATGCTCTGGAATGTTGGGGTACATTTGGTGCATGCTGTAGGGACTACTCATCACAAGTACTTTGTGATGTCATGCTCTGGCATGTTGAGGTACATTTGATGCATGCTGTAGTGACTATTAATGACAAGTAACTTGTGATGTCATGGTCTAGAATGTTGGGGTACATTTGATTCATGCTGTAGTGACTACTAGTTACATAATTTCAAGATGTCATGGTCTAGAATGTGATGATACAATTAATGCATGTGGTAGTGACTACTAGTTACATCATTTCAAGGTGTCATGGTCTAGAATGTTGGGGTACATTTAGTGCATGCTGTAGTGACTACTAATTACATCATTTCAAGATGTCATGGTCTAGAATTTTGGAAAACCGTTGATGCATGCTGTACTGACTACTAATGATATAATTTTATGATGTAATGCTCCGGAATGTTGGGATACATCTGATGCATACTGTAGGGATTATTAATAATATTACTTTGTGAGGTCATGCTCTGGAATGTTGGGACAAATTTGATGCATGATGTAGTGACTACGCATGATATCACTTTGTGATGTCATGCTCTGAAATGTTGGGGTACATTTGGTGCATGCTGTAGGGACTAGTTATGATATTGCTTTGTGATGTCATGGTCTAGAATGTTGAGGTACATTTGATGCATGCTGTAGAGACTATTAATTATTTTACTTTGTGATGTCATGCTCTAGAATGTTGGGGTACATTTGGTGCATGCCGTGGGGACTACTCATCACATGTACTTTGTGATGTCATGCTCTAGAATGTTGGGGTACCTATGATGCATGCTGTAGGGACTACTAATGACAAGTACTTTGTGATGTGATGGTCTAGAATGTTGGAGTACCTTTGATACATGCTGTAGGAACTACTAATGACCAGTACTTTGTGAGGTCATGGTCTAGAATGCTGGAGTCCTGTGATGCATGCTGTAGGGACTACTAATGACAAGTACTTTGTGATGTCATGGTCTAGAATGTTGGAGTACTTTTGATTCATGCTGTAGGGACTACTAATGACCAGTACTTTGTGATGTCATGGTCTAGAATGTTGGTATACATTCGATGCATGCTGTAGGGACTACTCATCACAAGTACTTCCTGATGTCATGCTCTAGAATGTTGGAATACATTTGATGCATGCTGTAGGGACTACCCATGATATCACATTGTGATGTCATGCTCTGGAATGTTGGGATACATTTGGTGAATGCTGTAGGGACTACTAATGACAAGTACGTTGTGAGGTCATGGTCTAGAATGTTGGAGTCCCTTTGATGCATGCTGTAGGGACTACTAATGACAAGTACTTTGTGATGTCATGGTCTAGAATGTTGGAGTACCTTTGATGCATGATGTAGGGACTACTAATGATCTCAGTTTGTGATGTCATGGTCTAGAATGTTGGGATACATTTGATGCATGCTGTAAGGACTACTAATGACAAGTAATTTGTGATGTCATGCCCTAGAATGTTGGGATACATTTGGTGCAAGCTGTAGGGACTACTAAAGACAAGTACTTTGTGAGGTCATGGTCTAGAATGTTGGAGTACCTTTGAAGCATGATGTAGGGAATAATAATGACAAGTACTTTGTGATGTCATGGTCTAGAATGTTGGGATACATTTGATGCATGCTGTAGTGACTACGGAAGATATCACTTTGTGATGTCATGCTCTAGAATCTTGGAGTACCTTTGATGCATGCTGTAGGGACTACTCATCACAAGTACTTTGTGATGTCATGCTCTAGAATGTTGGGGTACCTTTGATGCATGCTGTAGGGACTACTAATGACAAGTACTTTGTGAGATCATGGTCTACAAAAATTGGAATACTTTGATGCATGCTGTAGTGACTCCTAATGATAACTCTTTGTGATGTCTTGGTCTAGAATCTTGGAGTACCTTTGATGCATGATGTAGGGACTACTAATGACAAGTACTTTGTCATGTCATGCTCTAGAATGTTGGGATACATTCGATGCATGCTGCAGTGCCTCCTAATGATGTCACTTTGTGATGTCATTGTTTAGAATGTTGGGATATATTTGATGCATGCTGTACGGACTACTACTGACAAGTACATTGTGATGTCATGCTCTAGAATGTTGGGGTACATTTTGTGCAAGCTGTAGGGACTACAAATGACAAGTACTTTGTGAGGTCATGGTCTAGAATGTTGGAGTACCTTTGAAAAATGATGTAGGGACTACTAATGACCAGTACTTTGTGATGTCATGCTCTAGAATGTGGGGGTACATTTTGTGCAAGCTGTAGGGACTACTAATGACAAGTACTTTGTGAGGTCATGGTCTAGAATGTTGGAGTACCTTTGAAGCATGATGTAGGGAATAATAATGACCAGTACTTTGTGATGTCATGCTCTGGAATGTTGGGATACATTTGGTGCATGCTGTAGGGACAACTAATGACAAGTACTTTGTGATGTCATGGTCTAGAATGTTGGAATACTTTTAATGCATGCTGTAGGGACTACTTATGGTATTGCTTTGTGATGTCATGCTCTAGAATGTTCGGATACATCTGATGCATACTGTAGAGATTTCTAATGACAAGTACTTTGTGATGTCATGGTCTAGAATGTTGGGAGACATTGGATGCATGCTATAGGGACTCCTAATGATATCTCATTGTGATGTCATGGTCTAGAATGTTTGAGTACCCTTGATGCATGATGTAGGGACTACTAATGACAAGCACTTTGTGATGTCATGCTCTAGAATGTTGGGATACATTCGATGCATGCTGCAGTGCCTCCTACTGATGTCACTTTGTGATGTCATGGTCTAGGATGTTGGGATACATTTGATGCATGCTGTAGGGACTACGCATGATATCACTTTGTGATGTCATGCTCTGGAATGTTGGGGTACATTTGGTGCATGCTGTAGGGACTACTCATCACAAGTACTTTGTGATGTCATGCTCTGGCATGTTGAGGTTCATTTGATGCATGCTGTTGTGACTATTAATGACAAGTAACTTGTGATGTCATGGTCTAGAATGTTGGGGTACATTTGATTCATGCTGTAGTGACTACTAGTTACATAATTTCAAGATGTCATGGTCTAGAATGTGATGATACAATTAATGCATGTGGTAGTGACTACTAGTTACATCATTTCAAGGTGTCATGGTCTAGAATGTTGGGGTACATTTAGTGCATGCTGTAGTGACTACTAATGACAAGTACTTTGTGATGTCATGCTCTGAAATGTTGGGGTACATTTGGTGCATGCTGTAGGGACTAGTTATGATATTGCTTTGTGATGTCATCGTCTAGAATGTTGAGGTACATTTGATGCATGCTGTAGAGACTATTAATTATTTCACTTTGTGATGTCATGCTCTAGAATGTTGGGGTACATTTGGTGCATGCCGTGGGGACTACTCATCACATGTACTTTGTGATGTCATGCTCTAGAATGTTGGGGTACCTATGATGCATGCTGTAGGGACTACTAATGACAAGTACTTTGTGATGTGATGGTCTAGAATGTTGGAGTACCTTTGATACATGCTGTAGGAACTACTAATGACCAGTACTTTGTGATGTCATGCTCTAGAATGTTGGGATATATTCGATGCATGCTGCAGTGCCTCCTAATGATGTCACTTTGTGATGTCATGGTCTAGAATGTTGGAGTACCTTTGATACGTGCTGTAGGGACTACTAATGATAAGTAAGTTGTTATGTCATGCTCTGGAATGTTGAGATAGTTTAATATATGCTGTAGTGACAACTAATGATTTCATTATATGATGTCATGCTCTAGAATGTTGGGGTACATTTTGTGCAAGCTGTCGGGACTACTAATGACAAGTACTTTGTGATGTCATGGTCTAGAATGTTGGGATACATTTGATGCATGCTGTAGTGACTACGCAAGATATCTCTTCGTGATGTCATGGTCTAGAATGTTGGAGTACCTTTGATGCATGATGTAGGGACTACTAATGATGTCACTTTGTGATGTCATTGTCTAGAATGTTGGGATACATTTGATGCATGCTGTAAGGACTACTAGTGACAAGTACATTGTGATGTCATGCTCTAGAATGTTGGGGTACATTTTGTGCAAGCTGTAGTGACCACTAATGACAAGTAACTCATGATGTCATGGTCTAGAATGTTGGACTACCTTTGTTGCATGCTGTAGGGACTACTAATGATATTGCTTTGTGATGTCATGGTCTAGAATGTTGGGATACATTTGATGCATGCTGTAGGGACTACGCATGTTATCACTTTGTGATGTCATGCTCTGGAATGTTGGGATATATTTGGTGCATGCTGTAGGGACTACTAATGACAAGTACTTTGTGAGGTCATGGTCTAGAATGTTGGAGTACCCTTGATGCATGCTGTAGGGACTATTAATTATTTTACTTTGTGATGTCATGCTCTGGAATGTTGGGGTACATGTTGTGCAAGCTGTAGGGACTACTAATGACCAGTACTTTGTGAGGTCATGGTCTACAATGTTGGAGTACCTTTGATGCATGCTATAGGGACTCCTATTGATATCTCTTTGTGATGTCATGGTCTAGAATGTTGGGATACATTCGATGCATGCTGCAGTGCCTCCTAATGATTTCACTTTGTGATGTCATGGTCTAGAATGTTGGGATACATTTGGTGCAAGCTGTAGGGACTACTAAAGACAAGTACTTTGTGATGTCATGGTCTAGAATGTTCGAGTACCTTTGAAGCATGATGTAGGGAATAATAATGACAAGTACTTTGTGATGTCATGGTCTAGAATGTTGGAATACATTTGATGCATGCTGTAGGGACGACTTATGACATTGATTTGTGATGCCATGGTCTAGAATGTTGGAGTACCTTTGATACATGCTGTAGGGTCTACTAATGACAAGTACTTTGTGATGTCATGCTCTAGAACGTTGGGGTACCTTTGATGCATGCTGTAGGGACTACGAATGACAAGTACTTTGTGATGTCATAATCTAGAATGTTGGAGTATCTTTGATACATGCTGTAGGGACTACTAATGATATTGCTTTGTGATGTCATGGTCTAGAATGTTGGGATACATTTGATGCATGCTGTACTGATTACTAATGTTATCATTTTATAATGTAATTCTCTGGAATGTTGGGATACATCTGATGCATACAGTAGAGACTTCTAATGACAAGTACTTTGTGATGTCATGGTCTAGAATGTTGGGATACATTCAATGCATGCTGCAGTGCCTCCTAATGATGTCACTTTGTGAGGTCATGGTCTAGAATGTTGGATACCTTTGATGCATGCTGTAGGGACTACTAATGACAAGTACTTTGTGATGTCATGGTCTAGAATGTTGGAGTACCTTTGATACATGCTTTAGGGACTACTAATGACCAGTACTTTGAGTGCTTTTAGGCCTGATGTAGGGAATAATAATGACAAGTACTTTGTGAGGTCATGGTCTAGACTGTTGGAGTACATTTGATGCATGCTGTAGTGACTCCTAATGATATCTCTTTGTGATTTCATGGTCTAGAATGTTGGAGTACCTTTGATACATGCTGTAGGGACTACTAATGATCAGTACTTTGTGAGGTCATGGTCTAGAATGCTGGAGTCCTTTGATGCATGCTGTAGGGACTACTAATGACCAGTACTTTGTGAGGTCATGGCCTAGAATGTTGGAGTACCTTTGATGCATGATGTAGGGACTACTAATGACCAGTATTTAATGAGGTCATGGTCTAGAATGCTGGAGTCCTTTGATGCATGCTGTAGGGACTACTAATGACAAGTACTTTGTGATGTCATGGTCTAGAATGTTGGAGTACCTTTGATACATGCTGTAGGGACTACTAATGACAAGTACCTTGCGAGGTCATGGCCTAGAATGTTGGAGTACCTTTGATGCATGCTGTAGGGACTACTAATGACAAGTTTTTTGTGAGGTCATGGTCTAGAAAATTGGAGTCCTTTGATGCATGCTGTAGTGACTCCTAATGATATCTCTTTGTGAGGTCATGGTCTAGAATGTTGGAGTACATTTGATGCATGCTGTAGGGACTACTAATGATAAGTACGTTGTGATGTAATGCTCTGGAATGTTGGGATTCATCTGATGCATACTGTAGAGATTTCTAATGACAAGTACGTTGTGATGTCATGGTCTAGAATGTTGGGATACATCTGATGCATGCTGTAGAGACTATTAATTATTTTACTTTGTGATGTCATGCTCTAGAATGTTGGGATTCATCTGATGCATACTGTAGAGATTTCTAATGACAAGTACTTTGTGATGTCATGGTCTAGAATGTTGGGACACATTTGGTGCATGCTGTAGGGACTAGTCATCACAAGTACTTTGTGATGTCATGGTCTTGAATGTTGGGATACCTTTGATGCATGCTATAGGGACTACTAATGACAAGTACTTTGTGATGTCATGGTCTAGAATGTTTGAGTACCTTTGATACATGCTTAAGGGACTACTAATGACCAGTACTTTGAGTGCTTTTAGGCATGATGTAGGGAATAATAATGACAAGTACTTTGTGAGGTCATGGTCTAGAATGTTGGAGTACATTTGATGCATGCTGTAGTGACTCCTAATGATATCTCTTTGTGATTTCATGGTCTAGAATGTTGGGATACATTTGATGCATGCTGTAGGGATTATTAATGACAAGTACTTTGAGAGGTCATGGTCTAGAATGTTGGAATACTTTTGATGCATGCTGCAGGGAGTACTTATGGTATTGCTTTGTGATGTCATGGTCTAGAATGTTGGGATACATTTGATGCATGATGTAGGGACTACTAATGACAAGTAACTTGTGATGTCATGGTCTAGAATGTTGGGATATGTTTGATGCATGCTGTAGGGACTACTAATGAAATTGCTTTGTGATGTCATGGTCTAGAATGTTGGGATACATTTGATGCATGCTGTTGGGATTATTAATGATATTACGTTGTGATGTCATGCTCTGGAATGTTGAGATATTTTTGATGCATGCTGTACTGATTACTAATGTTATCATTTTATAATGTAATGCTCTGGAATGTTGGGATACATCTGATGCATACAGTAGAGACTTCTAATGACAAGTACTTTGTGATGTCATGCTCTAGAATGTTGGGGTACATTTTGATGCATGCTCTAGGGACTACTAATGACAAGTACGTTGTGATGTCACGGTCTAGAATGTTGGTATACCTTTAATGCATGTTGTGGTGACTACTAGTTTTATCATTTCAAGATGTCATGGTCTAGAATGTTGGGATACAGTTAATGCATGTGGTAGTGACTACTAGTTACATCATTTCAAGGTGTCATGGTCTAGAATGTTGGAGTACCTTTGATGCATGCTGTAGGGACTACTAATGACCAGTACTTTGTGAGGTCATGGCCTAGAATGTTGGAGTAGCTTTGATGCATGATGTAGGGACTACTAATGACCAGTATTTAATGAGGTCATGGTCTAGAATGCTGGAGTCCTTTGATTCATGCTGTAGGGACTACTAATGACAAGAACTTGTGGTGTCATTATCTAGAATGTTGGAGTACCTTTGATGCATGCTGTAGTGACTACTAATGACAAGTAGCAAGTGATGTCATGGTCTAGAATGTTGGGATATGTTTGATGCATGCTGTAGGGACTACTAATGATATTGCTTTGTGATGTCATGGTCTAGAATGTTGGGATATGTTTGATGCATGCTATAGGGACTACTAATGACAAGTAACTTGTGATGTCATGGTCTAGAATGTTGGGATACATTTGATGCATGTTGTCGTGACTACGCATGATATCACTTTGTGATGTCATGTTCTGGAATGTTGGGATACATTTGGTGCATGCTGTAGGGACTGCTAATGACAAGTACTTTGTGAGGTCATGGTCTAGAATGCTGGAGTACCTTTAATGCATAATGTAGGAACTACTAATGACAAGTACTTTGTGATGTCATGCACTGGAATGTTGAGGTACATTTGATGCATGCTGTAGTGACTCCTAATGATATCTCTTTGTGATGTCATGTTCTAGAATGTTGGGATATATTTGATGCATGCTGTAGAGACTACTACTGACAAGTACTTTGTGATGTCATGCTCTAGAATGTTGGGGTACATTTTGTGCAAGCTGTAGGGACTACTAATAACCAGTACTTTGTGAGGTCATGGTCTAGAATATTGGAGTACCTTTGAAGCATGCTGTAGGGAATACTTATGGTATTGCTTTCTGATGTCATGGTCTAGAATGTTGGGATACATCTGATGCATAATGTAGAGATTTCTAATGACAAGTACGTTTTGATGTCATGCTCTGGAATGTTGAGATACATTTGGTGCATGCTGTAGTGACTACTAATGACAAGTAACTTGTGATGTCATGGTCTAGAATGTTGGAGTACATTTGATGCATGTTGTAGGGACTACTAATGATAAGTACGTTTTGATGTCATGCTCTGGAATGTTGAGATACATTTGGTGCATGCTGTAGGGACAAGGGACAACTAATGACAGGTACTTTGTGAGGTCATGGTCTACAATGTTGGAGTACCTTTGATGCATGCGGTAGGGACTACTTATGGTATTGCTTTGTGATGTCATGGTCTAGAATGTTGGGATACATTTGTTGCATGCTGTAGAGACTGTTAATTATTTTACTTTATGATGTCATGCTCTAGAATGTTGGGATACATCTGATGCATACTGTAGAGATTTCTAATGACAAGTACTTTGTGAGGTCATGGTCTAGAAAGTTGGAGTCCTTTGATGCATGCTGTAGTGACTCCTAATGATATCTCTTTGTGACCAGTACTTTGTGATGTCATGGTCTGGAATGCTGAGGTACATTTGATGCATGCTGTAGTGACTACTAATGACAAGTAACTTGTGATGTCATGGTCTTTAATGTTGGAATATGTTTGATGCATGTTGTAGGGACTACTAAAGACATGTACTTTGTGAGATCATGGTCTAGAAAGTTGGAGTCCTTTGATGCATGCTGTCGTGACTCCTAATGATATCTCTTTGTGATGTCATGGTCTAGAATGTTGGATTACCTTTGATGCATGCTGTTGGGACTACTACTGACAAGTACTTTGTGAGGTCATGGTCTAGAATGTTGGAGTACATTTGATGCATGCTGTAGGGACTACTCATCACAAGTACTTTGTGATGGCATGCTCTGGAATGTTGGGGTACATGTTGTGTAAGCTATAGGGACTACTAATGACAAGTATTTTCTGAGGACATCGTCTAGAATGTTGGAGTACCTTTGATGCATGCTGTAGGGACTACTAATGACCAGTACTTTGTGAGGTCATGGTCTACAATGCTGGAGTACCTTTGATGCATGCTGTAGGGACTACTAATGACCAGTACTTTGTGAGATCATGGTCTAGAAAGTTGGAGTCTTTTGATGCATGCTGTAGTGTCTCCTAATGATATCTCTTTGTGATGTCATGGTCTAGAATGTTGGAGTACCTTTGATGCATGCTGTAGGGACTACTCATCACACGTACTTTGTGATGTCATGCTCTGGAATGTTGGAGTACCTTTGATGCATGCTGTAGGGAATACGCATGATATCACTTTGTGATGTCATGCTCTGGAATGTTGGGATACATTTGGTGCATGCTGTAGGGACAAGGGACAACTAATGACAGGTACTTTGTGAGGTCATGGTCTATAATGTTCAGATACATCTGATGCATTCAGTAGAGACTTCTAATGACAAGTACTTTGTGATGTCATGGTCTAGAATGTTGGGATACATTTGATGCATGCTGTAGTGACTCCTAATGATATCTCTTTGTGATGTCATGGTCTAGAATGTTGGGATACATTTGATGCATGCTGTAGGGACTACTACTGGCAAGTATATTGTGATGTCGTGCCTTAGAATTTTGGGATACATTCGATGCATGCTGCAGTGCCTCCTAATGATGTCACTTTGTGATGTCATGGTCTAGAATGTTGGGATATATTTGATGCATGCTGTAGGGACTACCCATGATATCACTTTGTGATGTCATGCTCTGGATTGTTGGAATACATTTGGTGCATGCTGTAGGGACAACTAATGACAAGTACTTTGTGAGGTCATGGTCTAGAATGTTGGAGTACATTTGATGCATGATGTAGGGAATAATAATGACAAGTACTTTGTGATGTCATGGTCTAGAATGTTGGGATACATTTGATGCATGCTGTAGGGACTACGCATGATATCACTTTGTGATGTCATGGTCTAGAATGTTGGGATACATTTGATGCATGCTGTAGTGACTACGCATGATATCACTTTGTGATGTCATGCTCTGGAATGTTGGAGTACCTTTGATGCATGATGTAGGGACTACTAATGACAAGTACTTTGTGATGTCATGCTCTAGAATGTTTGGATACATTCTATGCATGCTGCAGTGCCTCCTAATGATGTCACTTTGTGATGTCATGGTCTAGAATGTTGGAGTACCTTTGATGCATGCTGTAATGACTCCTAATGATATCTCTTTGTGATGTCATGCTCTAGAATGTTGGGATACATTCGATGCATGCTGCAGTGCCTCCTAATGATGTCACTTTGTAATGTCATGGTCTAGAATTTTGGGATACATTTGATGCATGCTGTAGGGACTACTTCTGACAAGTACATTGTGATGTCATGCTCTAGAATGTTGGGGTACATTTTGTGCAAGCTGTAGGGACTACTAATGACAAGTACTTTGTGAGGTCATGGTCCAGAATGTTGGAGTACATTTGATATGATGCATGCTGTAGGGACTAATTATGATATCTCTTTGTGATGTCATGCACTGGAATGTTGAGATAGTTTAATACATGCTGTAGTGACTCCTAATGATATCTCTTTGTGATGTCATGGTCTAGAATGTTGGAGTACCTTTGATGCATGCTGTAGGGACTACTAATGACAAGTACTTTGTGATGTCATGGTCTAGAATGTTGGGATACATTTGATGCATGCTGTAGGGATTATTAATTATATTACGTTGTGATGTCATGCTCTGGAATGTTGGGATACATCTGATGCATTCTGTAGATACTTCTAATGACAAGTACTTTGTGATGTCATGGTCTAGAATGTTGGGATACATTCGATGCATGCTGTAGGGACTACTACTGACAAGAACATTGTGATGTCATGCTCTAGATTGTTGGGGTACATTTGGTGCATGCTGTAGGAACTACTAATGACAAGTACTTTGTGAGGTCATGGTCTAGAATGTTGGAGTACCTTTAATGCATGTTGTAGTGACTACTAGTTATATCATTTCAAGATGTCATGGTCTAGAATGTTGGGATACAGTTAATGCATGTGGTAGTGACTACTAGTTACATCATTTCAAGGTGTCATGGTCTAGAATGTTGGAGTACCTGTGATGCATGATGTAGGGACTACTAATGACAAGTACTTTGTGATGTCATGCTCGAGAATGTTGGGATACATTCGATGCATGCTGCAGTGCCTCCTAATGATGTCACTTTGTAATGTCATGGTCTAGAATTTTGGGATACATTTGATGCATGCTGTAGGGACTACTACTGACAAGTACATTGTGATGTCATGGTCTAGAGTGTTTGGGTACCTTTGATGCATGCTGTAGGGACTACTCATCACAAGTACTTTGTGATGTCATGGTCTAGAGTGTTTGGGTACCTTTGATGCATGCTGTAGGGACTACTAATGACAAGTACTTTGTGATGTCATGGTCTAGAATGTTGGAGTACCTTTGATACATGCTGTAGGGACTACTAATGACCAGTACTTTGTGAGTTCATGGTCTAGAATACTGGAGTCCTTTGATGCATGATGTAGGGACTACTAATGACCAGTACTTTGAGAGGTCATGGTCTAGAATGTTGGAGTACCTTTGATGCATGCTGTAGGAACTACTAATGACCAGTACTTTGTGAGGTCATGGCCTAGAATGTTGGAGTACTTTTGATGCATAATGTAGGGACTACTAATGACCAGTATTTAATGAGGTCATGGTCTATAATGTTGGAGTACATTTGGTGCAAGCTGTAGGGACTACTACTGACAAGTACTTTGTGATGTCATGGTCTAGAATGTTGGGATACATTTGATGCATGCTGTAGGGACTACGCATGATATCACTTTGTGATTTAATGCTCTGGAATGTTGGGATACATTTGGTGCATGCCGTAGGGACTACTAATGACCAGTACTTTGCGAGGTCATGGCCTAAAATGTTGGAGTACCTTTGATGCATGCTGTAGGGAATACTAATGACAAGTACTTTGTGAGGTCATGGTCTAGAATGTTGGAGTACATTTGATGCATGCTGTAAGGACTACTAATGATAAGTACGTTGTGATGTCATGCTCTGGAATGTTGAGATAATTTAATACATGCTGTAGTGACTCCTAATGATATATCTTTGTGATGTCATGGTCTAGAATGTTGGGGTACCTTTGATGCATGATGTAGGGACTACTAATGACAAATACTTTGTAATGTCATGCTCTAGAATGTTGGGATACATTCGTTGCATGCTGCAGTGCCTCCTAATGATGTCACTTTGTGATGTCATGGTCTTGAATGTCGGAGTACCTTTGATACATGCTGTAGGGACTACTAATGACCAGTACTTTGTGAGGTCATGGTCTAGAATGCTGGAGTCCTTTGATGCATGATGTGGGGACTACTAATGACAAGTACTTTGTGATGTCATGGGCTTGAATGTTGGAGTACCTCTGATACATGCTGAAGGGACTACTAATGACCAGTACTTTGCGAGGTCATGGCCTAAAATGTTGGAGTACCTTTGATGCATGCTGTAGGGACTACTAATGACAAGTACTTTGTGAGGTAATGGTCTAGATTGTTGGAGTACATTTGATGCATGCTGTAGGGACTACTAATGATAAGTACGTTGTGATGTCATGGTCTGGAATGTTGAGATAGTTTAATACATGCTGTAGTGACTACTAATGATTTCATTATATTATGTAATGCTCTGGAATGTGGGGATACATCTGATGCATACTTTAGAGATTTCTAATGACAAGTACTTTGTGATGTCATGGTCTAGAATGTTGGGACACATTTGATGCATGCTGTAGTGACTCCTAATGATATCTCTTTGTGATGTCATGGTCTAGAATGTTGGAGTACCTTTTATGCATGATGTAGGGACTACTACTGACAAGTACATTGTGATGTCAAGCTCTAGAATGTTGGGGTACCTTTGATGCATGCTGTAGGGACTACTAATGACAAGTACTTTGTAATGTCATGGTCTAGAATGTTGGATTACCTTTGATACATGCTGTAGGGACTACTAATGACAAGTACTTTGTGATGTAATGCTCTAGAATGTTGGGATACATTCGATGCATGCTGGAGTTCCTCCTAATGATGTCACTTTGTGATGTCATGCTCTAGAATGTTGGGATACATTTGATGCATGCTGTAGGGACTACTACTGACAAGTACTTTGTGATGTCATGCTCTAGAATGTTGGGGTACATTTTGTGCAAGCTATAGGGACTATTAATGACAAGTACTTTGTGAGGTCATGGTCTAGAATGTGGGAGTACCTTTGAAGCATGATGTAGGGAATAATAATGACAAGTACTTTGTGATGTCATGGTCTAGAATGTTAGGATACATTTGATGCATGCTGTAGGGACTACGCATGTTATCACTTTGTGATGTCATGCTCTGGAATGTTGGGATACATTTGGTGCATGCTATGAGGACTTCCAATGACAAGTACTTTGTGAGGTCATGGTCTAGAATGTTGGAGTACCTTTGATGCATGCTGAAGGGACCATTAATTATTTTACTTTGTGATGTCATGCTCTAGAATGTTAGGATACATCTGATGCATGCTGTAGAGACTATTAATTATTTTACGTTGTGATGTCATGCTCTAGAATGTTGGGATACATCTGATGCATACTGTAGAGATTTCTATTGACAAGTACTTTGTGATGTCATGGTCTAGAATGTTGGGATACATTTGATGCATGCTGTAGTGGCTACGCATGATATCACTTTATGATGTCATGGTCTAGAATTTTGGGATACATTTGATGCATGCTGTAGGGACTACTACTGACAAGTACATTGTGATGTCATGCTCTAGAATGTTGGGGTATGTTTTGTGCAAGCTGTAGGGACTACTAATGACAAGTACTTTGTGAGGTCATGGTCTAGAATGTTGGAGTACATTTGATGCATGCTGTAGGGACTACTGGTGATAAGTACGTTGTGATGTCATGCTCTGGAATGTTGAGATAGTTTAATACATGCTGTAGTGACTCCTAATGATATCTCTTTTTGATGTAATGGTCTAGAATGCTGGAATACATCTGATGCATGCTGTAGGGACTACTAATGACCAGTACTTTGTGAGGTCATGGTCTAGAATGCTGGGATACATTTGATGCATGCTGTAGTGACTACGCATGATATCACTTTTTGATGTCCTGCTCTGGAATGTTGGGGTACCTTTGATGCATGATGTAGGGACTACTACTGACAAGTACTTTGTGATGTCATGCTCTAGAATGCTGGAGTCCTTTGATGCATGCTGTAGGGACAGCTAATGACAAGTACTTTGTGATGTCATGGTCTAGAATGTTGGAGTACCTTTGATACATAATGTAGGGACTACTAATGACTAGTACTTTGTGATGTCATGGTCTAGAATGTTAAGGTACATTTGATGCATGCTGTAGTGACAACGAATGACAAGTAACTTGTGATGTCATGGTCTAGAAAGTTGGAGTACCTTTGATACATGCTGTAGGGACTACTAATGACCAGTACTTTGTGATGACATGGTCTAGAATGTTAAGGTACATCTGATACATACAGTAGAGACTTCTAATGACAAGTACTTTGTGATGTCATGCTCTGGAATGTTGAGATAGTTTAATACATGCTGTATTGACAACTAATGATTTCATTATATGATGTAATGCTCTGGAATGTGGGGATACATCTGATGCATACTGTAGAAATTTCTCATGACAAGTACTTTGTGATGTCATGGTCTAGAATGTTGAGATACATTTGATGCATGCTGTAGGGATTATTAATGATATTACTTTGTGATGTCATGCTCTGGAATGTTGGGGTACATGTTGTGCAGGCTGTAGGGACTACCAATGACAAGTATTCTGTGAGGACATCGTCTAGAATGTTGGAGTACCTTTGATGCATGCTGTAGGGACTACTAATTACCAGTATTTAATGAGGTCATGGTCTAGAATGCTGGAGTCCTTTGATGGATGCTGTGGTTACTACGCATGATATCACTTTGTGATGTCATGGTCTGGAATGTTGGGATACATCTGATGCATGCTGTAGAGACTATTAATTATTTTATTTTGTGATGTCATGCTCTAGAATGTTGGGATACATCTGATGCATACTGTAGAGATTTCTAATTACAAGTACTTTGCGATGTCATGGTCTAGAATGTTGGAGTACCTTTGATGCATGCTGTAGGGACTACTAATGACCAGTACTTTGTGAGGTCATGGCCTAGAATGTTGGAGTACCTTTGATGCATGCTGTAGGGACTACCAATGACAAGTACTTTGTGATGTCATGGTCTTGAATGTTGGAGTACCTTTGATACATGCTGTAGGGACTACTAATGACGACTACTTTGCGAGGTCATGGCCTAAAATGTTGGAGTACCTTTGATGCATGCTGTAGGGACTAATAATGACAAGTACTTTGTGAGGTCATGGTCTAGAATGTTGGAGTACTTTTGATACATGCTGTTGGGACTACTAATGACAATTATTTTGTGAGGTCATGGTCTAGAAAATTGGAGTCCTTTGATGCATGCTGTAGTGCCTCCTAATGATGTCACTTTGTGATGTCATGGTCTAGAATGTTGGGATACCTTTGATGCATGCTGTAGGGATTACTAATGATAAGTAAGTTGTTATGTCATGCTCTGGAATGTTGAGATAGTTTAATACATGCTGTAGTGACTACTAATGATTTCATTATATGATGTCATGCTCTAGAATGTCGGGGTACCTGCATGATGTAGGGACTAATAATTACCAGTATTTAATGAGGTCATGGTCTAGAATGCTGGAGTCCTTTGATGCATGATGTAGGGACTAATAATTACCAGTATTTAATGAGGTCATGGTCTAGAATGCTGGAGTCCTTTGATGCATGCTGTAGTTACTACGCATGATATCACTTTGTGATGTCATGGTCTGGAATGTTGGGATACATCTGATGCATGCTGTAGAGACTATTAATTATTTTATTTTGTGATGTCATGCTCTAGAATGTTGGGATACATCTGATGCATACTGTAGAGATTTCTAATGACAAGTACTTTGCGATGTCATGGTCTAGAATGTTGGGGTACCTTTGATGCATGCTGTAGGGACTACTAATGACAAGTACTTTGTGATGTCATGGTCTAGAATGTTGGAGTACCTTTGATACATGCTGTAGGGACTACTAATGACAAGTACTTTGTGATGTAATGCTCTAGAATGTTGGGATACATTCGATGCATGCTGGAGTTCCTCCTAATGATGTCACTTTGTGATGTCATGCTCTAGAATGTTGGGATACATTTGATGCATGCTGTAGGGACGACTACTGACAAGTACTTTGTGATGTCATGCTCTAGAATGTTGGGGTACATTTTGTGCAAGGTGTAGGGACTACTAATGACAAGTACTTTGTGAGGTCATGGTCTAGAATGTGGGAGTACCTTTGAAGCATGATGTAGGGAATAATAATGACAAGTACTTTGTGATGTCATGGTCTAGAATGTTAGGATACATTTGATGCATGCTGTAGGGACTACGCATGTTATCACTTTGTGATGTCATGCTCTGGAATGTTGGGATACATTTGGTGCACGCTATGAGGACTTCGAATGACAAGTACTTTGTGAGGTCATGGTCTAGAATGTTGGACTACCTTTGATGCATGCTGTAGGGACTATTAATTATTTTACTTTGTGATGTCATGCTCTAGAATGTTGGGATACATCTGATGAATGCTGTAGAGACTATTAATTATTTTACGTTGTGATATCATGCTCTAGAATGTTGTGATACATCTGATGCATACTGTAGAGATTTCTAATGACAAGTACTTTGTGATGTCATGGTCTAGAATGTTGGGACACATTTGATGCATGCTGTAGTGACTACGCATCACAAGTACTTTGTGATGTCATGGTCTAGAATGTTGGAGCACCTTTGATGCATGATGTATTGACTACTAATGATAAGTAACTTGTGATGTCATGGTCTAGAATGTTGGGATATGTTTGATGCATGCTGCAATGACTACTAATGATATTGTTTAGTGATGTCATGCCCTGGAATGTTGGAATACCTTTGATGCATGCTGGAGGGACTACTAATGACAAGTACCTTGTGATGTCACGGTCTAGAATGTTGGGATACCTTTGATGCATGCTGTAGGGACTACTAATGATATTGCTTCGTGATGTCATGGTCTAGAATATTGGGATACATTTGATGCATGCTCTAGGGACTATTAATGATATTACGTTGTGATGTCATGCTCTGGAATGTTGAGATATTTTTGATGCATGCTGTACTGACTACTAATGATATAATTTTATGATGTAATGCTCTGGAATGTTGGGATACATCTGATGCATACTGTAGGGACTACTAATGACAAGTTCTTTGTGATGTCATGGTCTAGAATGTTGGGATACATTTGATGCATGCTGTAGGGATGATTAATGATATTACGTTGTGATGTCATGCTCTGGAATGTTGAGATATTTTTGATGCATGCTATACTGATTACTAATGTTATCATTTTATAATGTAATGCTCTGGAATGTTGGGATACATCTGATGCATACAGTAGAGACTTCTAATGAGAAGTACTTTGTGATGTCATGGTCTAGAATGTTGGGATACATTTGATGCATGCTTTAGTGACTATGCATGATATCACTTTGTGATGTCATGCCCTGGAATGTTGGGGTACATTTGATGCATGCTGTAGGGACTACTAATGACAAGTACTTTGTGATGTCATGCTCTAGAATGTTGGGATACATTCGATGCATGCTGCAGTGCCTCCTAATGATGTCACTTTGTGATGTCATGGTCTAGAATGTTGCGATACATTTGATACATGCTGTAGGGACTACGAATGATATCACTTTGTGATGTCATGGTCTGGAATGTTGGGATACATTTGGTGCATGCTGTTGGGACTACTAATGACAAGTACTTTGTGAGGTCATGGTCTGGAATGTTGGAGTACCTTTGGTGCATGCTGTAGGGGCTATTAATTATTTTACTTTGTGATGTCATGCTCTAGAATGTTGGGATACATCTGATGCATGCTGTAGAGACTATTAATTATTTTACTTTGTGATGTCATGCTCTAGTATGTTGGGATATATTTGATGCATGCTGTAGTGACTACGCATGATATCACTTTGTGATGTCCTGCTCTGGAATGTTGGGGTACCTTTGATGCATGATGTAGGGACTACTAATGACAAGTACTATGTGAGGTCATGGTCTAGAAAATTGGAGCCCTTTGATGCATGCTGTAGTGACTCCTAATGATATCTCTTTGTGATGTCATGGTCTAGAATTTTGGAGCACCTTTGATGCATGATGTGGTGACTACTAATGACAAGTACTTTGTGATGTCATGCTATTGAATGTTGGGATATATTTGATGCATGCTGTAGGGACTAGTACTGACAAGTACATTGTGATGTCATGGTCTAGAATGTTGGGATACATTTGGTGCAAGCTGTAGGGACTACTAATGACAAGTACTTTGTGACGTCATGGTCTAGAATGTTGGAGTACCTTTGAGGCATGATGTAGGGAATAATAATGACAAGTACTTTGTGATGTCATGGTCTAGAATGTTGGGATACATTTGATGCATGCTGTAGTGACTCCTATGATATCTCTTTGTGATGTCATGGTCTAGAATTTTGGAGCACCTTTGATGCATGATGTGGTGACTACTAATGACAAGTACTTTGTGATGTCATGCTATTGAATGTTGGGATATATTTGATGCCTGCTGTAGGGACTAGTACTGACAAGTACATTGTGATGTCATGGTCTAGAATGTTGGGATACATTTGGTGCAAGCTGTAGGGACTACTAATGACAAGTACTTTGTGACGTCATGGTCTAGAATGTTGGAGTACCTTTGAGGCATGATGTAGGGAATAATAATGACAAGTACTTTGTGATGTCATGGTCTAGAATTTTGGGATACATTTGATGCATGCTGTAGTGACTCCTAATGATATCTCTTTGTGATGTCATGGTCTAGAATTTTGAAGCACCTTTGATGCATGATGTAGTGACTACTAATGACAAGTACTTTGTGATGTCATGCTATTGAATGTTGGGATATATTTGATGCATGCTGTAGGGACTACTACTGACAAGTACTTTGTGAGGTCATGGTCTAGAATGTTGGGAAACATTTGATGCATGCTGTAGGGACAACGCATGATATCACTTTGTGATGTCATGCTCTGGAATGTTGGGATACATTTGGTGCATGCTGTAGGGACAACTAATGACAAGTACTTTGTGATGTCATGCTCTGGAATGTCGGGGTACATTTGGTGCATGCTGTAGGGACTACTAATGACAAGTACTTTGTGAGATCATGGTCTAGAAATTTGGAGTCCTTTGATGCATGCTGTAGTGACTCCTAATGATTTCTCTTTGTGATGTCATGGTCTAGAACTTTGGAGCACCTTTGATGCATGATGTAGGGACTACTAATGACAAGTACCTTGTGATGTTATGCTCTAGAATGTTGGGATACATTCGTTGCATGCTGCAGTGCCTCCTAATGATGTCACTTTGTGATGTCATGGTCTAGAATGTTGGGATACATTTGATGCATTCTGTAGGGACTACTACTGACAAGTTCATTGTGATGTCATGCTCTAGAATGTTGCAGTACCTTTGAAGCATGATGTAGGGAATAATAATGACAAGTACTTTGTGATGTCATGGTCTAGAATGTTGGGATACATTTGATGCATGCTGTAGGGACTACTCATGATATCTCTTTGTGATGTCATAGCATAGAATGTTGGGGTACCTTTAATGCATACTGTAGGGACTACTACTGACAAGTACATTGTGATGTCATGCTCTAGAATGTTGGGGTACATTTTGTTCAAGCTGTAGGGACTACTAATGACAAGTACTTTCTGAGGTCATGGTCTAGAATGTTGGAGTACCTTTGAAGCATGATGTAGGGAATAATAATGACAAGTACTTTGTGATGTCATGGTCTAGAATGTTGGGATACATCTGATGCATACTGTAGAGATTTCTAATGACAAGTACTTTGTGAGGTCATAGTCTAGAATGTTGGGACACATTTGATGCATGCTGTAGTGACTACGCATGATATCACTTTGTGATGTCATGCTCTGGAATGTTGGGGTACATTTGGTGCATGCTGTAGGGACTACTAATGACAAGTACTTTGTGATGTCATGCTCTAGAATATTGTGGTACCTTTGATGCATGCTGTAGGGACAATTAATGACAAGTACTTTGTGATGTCATGGTCTAGAATGTTGGAGTACTTTTGAAGCATGATGTAGGGAATAATAATGACAAGTACTTTGTGATGTCATGGTCTAGAATGTTGGGATACATTTGATGCATACTGTAGGGACTACGCATGATATCACTTTGTGATGTCATGGCATAGAATGTTGGAGTACCTTTGGTACATGCTGTAGGGACTACTAATGACCAGTACTTTGTGATGTCATGGTCTAGAATGTTGAGGTACATTTGATGCATGATGTAGTGACTACTAATGACAAGTAACTTGTGATGTCATGGTCTAGAATGTTGGGATACATTTGATGCATGCTGTAGGGACTATTAATGATATTATGTTTTGATGTCATGCTCTGGAATGTTGAGATACTTTAATACATGCTGTAGTGACTACTAATGATTTCATTATATGATGTAATGCTATGGAATGTGGGGTTACATCTGATGCATACTGTAGAGACTTCTAATGACAAGTACTTTGTGATGTCATGCTCTAGAGTGTTGGGGTACATTTTGTGCAAGCTGTAGGGACTACTAATGACAAGTACTTTGTGAGGTCATGGTCTAGAATGTTGGAGTACCTTTGAAGCATGATGTAGGGAATAATAATGACAAGTACTTTGTGAGGTCATGGCCTAGAATGTTGGAGTACATTTGATGCATGCTGTAGGGACTACTAATGACAAGTACTTTGTGAGGTCATGGTCTACAATGTTGGAGTACCTTTGATGCATGCTGTCGGGACTACTAATGACAAGTACTTTGTGAGATCATGGTCTAGAAAGTTGGAGTCAAAATCAGTCATTTAAAATGGCATGGGGCGCTGGATTAGCTCAGTTTGTAGAGTAGGTGCCTCATACAGAGGCTATAGTCCTTGACGCACTAATCACAGGTTCGACTCCCGGGCTGCCAATCATGCAGTGCATGTCATCCCCCACTTTTCCTCCCCACATTTCCTCATGAGGCAAACAGCTGATGTACTGACAAAGCCGCAACATCCCACTTCAACCAGATGATGGTTCTCCAGCCCGCCTCCTTGCATTCGGCAGCAAGGTCCAAATACTTCAACCTCTTCCTCTCAGAGGCGGCCTCGATCCCCACTTCTCATGGGACAGTCAGCTCGATGAGGAGCAAGATCTTGATGCTGCTGGACCACATTATTATGTCTGAGCGGAGGCTCATGCTGGTGATCTCCCTCAGGAACCGGAGCTTTCTGCCGAGGTCGAGCCTCATGCTGCAGTCCTGGGTGGCGAGGACTGCCCTCGGTGGGGATCTTGGTGAGACACCTGCGTCACCCTGGCCTTCTTTGACGAACTGGATGCGATGGATCGCTGGTGGAGGATGACCTCTTTTCATGTCCTGCTCTGAAAGTTGCTCTAAATTGAGGTCGTGGGCGCTTGGCAATGTGTCAACTAATAGCATTTAGCTGTTTTTTTTATAGTGATTTCTAATTTGTAAATATCTGGAGAAATCTAGATCTAAAAACACCTGTTTATGTAAAACGTTAATCAGTATGTTTTACTGCAACACATTTTTATTATTCTGAATCACGAGACAACATAGAAACAAAGTAAAGAACAACATTAAAACATAGATTTGAGGATGCTGTTTCTGTTGGCAGCAAATCCTCCAGTGTATCAGTCGTTCTGCCGGGAAGCATGGCTGGCTTGTCTCACCTTGAAGGAGGTCCATCGGTCGTACTGCTCCTCAGCCTTGAGCTTTCTCTTCTCCTCTTTTTTCTCTCTATGGTCCCGGTATTTGTCCATCCAGTACCCGACCTTCAGTATGTCTGGCAGCCACTGCAGAGACCCGCTGGGTTTGGGTGTTTGTGGTTTTTCTGAAGACAAGAGAAGATAAAAGTTTCAGTTTGACGTACAGGAATTACTAATATGAAGCCCCAAAGAGTTCAGCACTGAATCAGTCTTGAGGGCTCAATATGTTCAGTATAAATAAGCAGGATAAAGGAATATGATGCCTATATGATATATACCTTCAGTCTTTGGGACTTCTCTGGCAGTAAAGAGGAGGTAGGTGGAGCTGTTTGGGTCAGGCTTCTGTTTGACAGGCTCTCTTTTGTTATCTGCACGCCAACCCAGTTCTTCAGGTCAGAGGTCAGGCGATCAGGGCTGGCTTTGACTCCCACTTTTGGCAGACGACAGAGCTCAGCCTCGGCTTGCCTCTTCTGCTGCTCCTCTTACGGCACCCAGATGGTGTACCTGGGCCTTTGTACAGGCTCCTCCTCCACCTGCATCACCTTTTTCCAGTGAAGCCTCTCTTGCTTCAGCTGGTCTTGTTCTGCTTTCTGCAGTGCCTGTAGCTCTTTGGCCTTCTTCTCCCCCTCCTCTCTTTGTTCGGCCTCCTGCAGCCTCCTCTCCTCCAGATGTTCTTCTCTCTGTCTTCTCAGACCATCTTCCACTTTTTCTCTCTCCTCCCTCTCCTTCTTGAGCTTCTCCTTGGTCTCACAAGCGACTCTTTCTCTGTGCTCCATCTCCACGCCTCTCAGCTCACCATACATTACTCTCCTGGCATGGTTCCATCTTTCCTCAGGGGTCAGTTGTATAAATCTTACAAGCTCCATTTGAGTAAAGAGGACACTGTTTTGTCTGGAAGACATCTTTGTTGGTTATTCTCTCACTTCTGTATTCGTGTATCTGTTGGTTGACTGAACTTCTGTCTGTGAGTTTACTGAGATGTGATCTCTTCAGCAGGTTTGTGCCAAATGATCTTCTCAGAGTGAAGAGTTCTTTAACTGCTGATGGAACATGTCAGTCATCACAAGTGTTCTACGGAACTCCAGACAGTATGAGGTCATACACTGTAGCATTCTATATGACACTTTAGCTACATGTTGTTAGCCCTGCTAGCAGTATGGCTATAGAGATGGAAATGTTGGTCGGTCAGTTGGTGAATCACTTTGGCCAGCAGTAAAGGTCATAAAGCCCGCCTCCTCCATGTTAACAGATGGGACATGGGTCAAACTAGAAAATCAAAATACACAACAAATACATTTTTCTCAAACACATCTATGGGCATCTGCTGGACAGGTAGAGAATAACAATGATTTGTTTAGGTTTTTGAGAGTTGGGAATCTGACTGTAAGAAGGAACAGAGGAGCAGCATGTGACAGGGCTTGTGAGTGGCCAATACAGAGCTTTACCTTCACATTTCAGAGCAGCAGAATTTGAGACAGGTTGAACTTTTATGCAGCCTCTCTGTGTTAGCACCTGCTGGCCATGTTATTTCATCAATAGCTAAAGTTGGTCTGAACACAGTCTGTTAAATAACCATAGCAAAGATCACAACAGTCCATTCACCATTTTCAAAACACATATCTATCCATCTAGTAAATATTTCACTGATGTTTAACATGTTTTGCTGTGATTTGGAGGTTCAAACTGTTTTGCAGTTGTTTCAGTAAATTGCCTCAACCATAAGCCGTGACGCGATTGTAATGGCATCAACATAATCCAAACATATTGAGGACTTTAGTGTTGTAAATGGTGAGTACACAATTTAAGTGTGACACACAATAATGCAGTTAATTGAAGCCTATCACCCACTTACAATGCAGTGTTGAATTCTCTGCCTAAAAACAGCTGAGATGACACTCAGGATCATGTGAGCTTAACGACCCATCAACACCAGGGGGTACTAACGACTCTCAGTGATACTAGGTTCACAGCTCAGGGTTATGACTCATCCTTGATTATACATTTGCCTTTAAGCTGTTAACCTGTCCCTCTGTGTTAGCCCAGTTCTAAATGTTGAGATGTACAGTAGCCTGTATTTTAGTCTCTTTCATGGAATAATTTACTATATCCCAAATCACCAACCAGCTGAAACCAACAAACTACAAACACAAACGCAACTCATGACAGACCAATTGTAAATATTTGCACCACAGACTGTTTTAAAAGTATGACAATGAATTGTATCTGTGTTATCTTGGCACAGACGCAGCCATGATGATGGTCTGGTCTGAGACAGTTTTGAGTAGTAACGAGTACGACTGATGAGGCTTCTCTTTGGGGAAAAAGCAACAGGTAGTGGGGGTCTTTGATGTTGCGTGTTGCCATAGCGAAGAGTTTGACTGACAGCCAGTCATCCAATAATGACAATCACTTACCGGGGAGTTTTTTGAGTCGTCCAATCATGACTCCCATTTGGGCTGCATACATATTTGATAGTTAGACAGAAACTTGACAGCATTGAATTTGATCATCTTATATTTAACAGCTAACATTCAAACTTATGAACACACTCAAGTTATCCGAGTCATTGTGCCTCAAGTCAAGTCGAGCCTCAAGTCATTTATCTATTGTCAAGACGCAAAGTCATCAAAACAGTGACTCGAGTCGACTCAAGTCCAAGTCACCAAGTCTCAAGTCTACATCTCTGAAGTCATCTCTTCCATGACATTAAGAAGAGGAGGGTCTGGTTTTTTGGTTTTTTTTTTTACCATTTCTTGCATTGCTTTTTCACTGTCAATGAACAGTATTTTACATAGACGCCAGTCTTTTTATAATCGCATCCTCCCTCATAACACCAAGATACAAATCCTTAAAATCAGTAGGAATTCCATATCCTCAAATCTTTCTCAGAGCAAAACATATACTCCCAACGGGAGTGATTGGCGCTGTTGTTGTGCCTGAGATTGGCGACTTTTAACCTGGGGATGCAAGTTCAAAAATTAAATACATTTTTTTGGTCCATATTTTCTTCACTTCTTGGAGCTCATGTTTGAATGTTGTGTCCAGATTAAACCTCAATCCTCCTGCGATATTTCTATGTTAAGTTTTTTACCCATTTCACTATATATGGTTATACTATAGTTGGAAATAATTTAATCCAGCTGCTCTGTTTATACACTTAAGTCAAAATATCTATCACTGCATCGCCCTCCTCAGATCATTCTGGATTTAGCTGTTTTTTTTTTAGTGATTTCTAATTTGTAAGTATCTGGAGAAATCTAGATCTAAAAACAACTGTTTATGTAAAACGTTAATCAGTATGTTTTACTGCAACACATTTTTATTATTCTGAATCACGACACAACATAGAAACAAAGTAAAGAAGAACATTAAAACATAGATTTGAGGATGCTGTTTCTGTTGGCAGCAAATCCTCCAGTGTATCAGTCGTTCTGCCGGGAAGCATGGCTGGCTTGTCTCGCCTTGAAGGAGGTCCATCGGTCGTACTGCTCCTCAGCCTTGAGCTTTCTCTTCTCCTCTTTTTTCTCTCTATGGTCCCGGTATTTGTCCATCCAGTACCCGACCTTCAGTATGTCTGGCAGCCACTGCAGAGACCCGCTGGGTTTGGGTGTTTGTGGTTTTTCTGAAGACAAGAGAAGATAAAAGTTTCAGTTTGACGTACAGGAATTACTAATATGAAGCCCCAAAGAGTTCAGCACTGAATCAGTCTTGAGGGCTCAATATGTTCAGTATAAATAAGCAGGATAAAGGAATATGATGCCTATATGATATATACCTTCGGTCTTTGGGACTTCTCTGGCAGTAAAGAGGAGGTAGGTGGAGCTGTTCGGGTCAGGCTTCTGTTTGACAGGCTCTCTTTTTGTTTTCTGCACGCCAACCCAGTTCTTCAGGTCAGAGGTCAGGCGATCAGGGCTGGCTTTGACTCCCACTTTTGGCAGACGACAGAGCTCAGCCTCGGCTTGCCTCTTCTGCTGCTCCTCTTTCGGCACCCAGATGGTGTACCTGGGCCTTTGTACAGGCTCCTCCTCCACCTGCATCACCTTTTTCCAGTGAAGCCTCTCTTGCTTCAGCTGGTCTTGTTCTGCTTTCTGCAGTGCCTGTAGCTCTTTGGCCTTCTTCTCCTCCTCCTCTCTTTGTTCGGCCTCCTGCAGCCTCCTCTCCTCCAGATGTTCTTCTCTCTGTCTTCTCAGACCGTCTTCCACTTTTTCTCTCTCCTCCCTCTCCTTCTTGAGCTTCTCCTTGGTCTCACAAGCGACTCTTTCTCTGTGCTCCATCTCCACGCCTCTCTGCTCACCATACATTACTCTCCTGGCATGGTTCCATCTTTCCTCAGGGGTCAGTTGTATAAATCTTACAAGCTCCATTTGAGTAAAGAGGACACTGTTTTGTCTGGAAGACATCTTTGTTGGTTATTCTCTTACTTCTGAATTCGTGTATCTGTTGGTTGACTGAACTTCTGTCTGTGAGTTTACTGAGATGTGATCTCTTCAGCAGGTTTGTGCCAAATGATCTTCTCAGAGTGAAGAGTTCTTTAACTGCTGATGGAACATGTCAGTCATCACAAGTGTTCTACGGAACTCCAGACAGTATGAGGTCATACACTGCAGCATTCTATATGACACTTTAGCTACATGTTGTTAGCCCTGCTAGCAATATGGCTATAGGGATGGAAATGTTGGTCGGTCAGTTGGTGAATCACTTTGGCCTGCAGTAAAGGTCATAAAGCCCGCCTCCTCCATGTTAACAGATGGGACATGGGTCAAACTAGAAAATCAAAATACACGGCAAATACATTTTTCTCAAACACATGTTTGATCACGATTCTGAAAACAGCTGATAAGATCTTGTGAACATCTCCCTGAAACAGCTTTTGAGAAACAAAAGGGGTTTTTGGTGGTTTGTATTTTGAAATACACAATATATTTACACCAAAAATACACAAGCAAAACTTTGACATTACAAACAAAAAAGCAAACTAAAAAGTGATCTACTCTAAAGTGAGAAATGTGACCTTTTCAACCACTTAATCTTAAAACGTATCCGCCCCAACACATACAGTATACTGTTATCATTTTGTTCTGTAGGCCAGTAGAAAAAACACACTTATAACACATAAGTATTGATACAACGGTACTTGAACTATTAGAGTATATATTAAATTATTTATAACCAATTGTAAGACATTATGGGATATACGTTTAATTGCTTCCAACTTAGGTGAGCAGATTAATAGCACATACTTATTTTACAAATATAGCAGCCACTTAGCTTAGCTTCTCATAAAGACAAGAAGCATGGCTAACTATGGCATCTGACAGTTTCTTGGCCAGGACTAGTAACTTTCCCATAAAACTACAAATGAACACTTTAACACTTGGGTATTTGTAGGATTAGGGCCTGTGTCCACTGATGGCATTTTTTGCTATTAGTTGACACATTGCCTAGCGCCCACGACCTCAATTTCAGTTCGGTTGTAACTGGTGTAGCTACGAAATTTGTCTGGCGGCGCTTCCATTTCCCTTGCTAGTGACTGTTAAGTATGTTTTAACCCTCCTAACGTGTTTGTTTGTCCCCCTTACTTTGGTGTTTCCTGTCAAATTTGACCAGTCTGTTTTAACTGCTCTTACATTAACACAAAAACCATTAATCATCACCAAACACCTTTTTAAGCTGTAAACAATGTCTCAGACTAGTGTTTCAGATGAATGAACTGCAGTGAATATACAGAATAGGTATTGAAAATGTATCCATCTCTGGCTCAACTTCAATCTCCTCTTCATGGTTCAAAAAATCGGTCCAATTGTTGGGTCATGTGTGGGTGTGAATGGAGATGTTTTCCATCACCACAGGTGTTACAAAGTTGATTAAACCACTGAAATATCAATGAAAGTTGTGATCAGCAATTTTATATGTTCAAATGTGTAGTGTGGTGGATATCATAAGACCTTGAGGCAATCAAATGTAAAACACAATATTTATGATTGATGAAAGTTGTGAATCGGTCAGATTTGACCCGAACACGACAGGAGGCTTAAATCGCTCTGTATGCTTAATATTTGCTTTCTATCGAGGAAATTTTACAAAAAAAACATGGAAAGAAATCGTGTCCTGGTGTTAGCATCAGCTCCACACCTGGAAATTGTACCCTAAAAAAAACTAAAGGAATAGCTTCACCTCCGCCGTTGTTTTGACAAAGTTGATATTGAAATACCCGTCCCTTCTTGATTTTGATTGGTCGGTGAGGGAGAAGTGACATTGACGAGTGTGGCAGAGTGAAAGTAATTAAAATATTATTATTTTGGCTTTCCCTTTTAATTATAGCTGCACTCTCTGCAGCAGCACTCCAAACGCAAGCCTCAACCACATCCTGTCAGGCTGCGTGACCGCGCTCTTCCAACGTTGAACCCCACCGAGGGCAGTCCTCGCCACCCAGGACTGCAGCATGAGGCTCGACCTTGGCAGAAAGCTCCAGTTCCCGAGGGAGATCACCAGCACGAGCCTCCACTCAGACATGATAATGTGGTCCAGCAGCATCAAGATCATGCTCCTCATCGAGCTGACTGTCCCATGAGAAGTGGGGATCGAGGCCGCCTCCGAGAGGAAGAGGCTGAAGTATTTGGACCTTGCTGCCGAAAGCAAGGAGGCGGGCTGGAGAACCATCATCTGGTCGAAGTGGGATGTTGCGGCTTTGTCAGTACATCAGCTGTTTGCCTCATGAGGAAATGTGGGGAGGAGAAAGTGGGGGATGAAATGCACTACATGATTGGCAGCCCGGGAGTTGAACCTGTGATCAGTGCATCAAGGACTGTAGCATCTGTATGAGGCACCTGCTCTACCAACTGTGCTAATCCAGCGCCCCATGCCATTTTAAATGACAATGCAGTCTGGTGGCCTTGAAGAGAACGTTGTTAAAGCTGTGTCTTGTTTCAAAAAACATTTCAACCCTTAAAATAATTGTCTCTATGTCTTTAGGTGCCCTTTCCGCATCGCCCTCCTCACATCATTCTGGATTTAGCAGTTTTTTTTAATAGTGATTTCTAATTTGTAAGTATCTGGAGAAATCTAAATCTAAAATCACCTGTTTATGTAAAACGTTAATCAGTATGTTTTACTGTAACGCATTTTTATTATTCTGAATCACGAGACAACATAGAAACAAAGTAAAGAAGAACATTAAAACATAGATTTGAGGATGCTGTTTCTGTTGGCAGCAAATCCTCCAGTGTATCAGTCGTTCTGCCGGGAAGCATGGCTGGCTTGTCTCGCCTTGAAGGAGGTCCATCGGTCGTACTGCTCCTCAGCCTTGAGCTTTCTCTTCTCCTCTTTTTTCTCTCTATGGTCCCGGTATTTGTCCATCCAGTACCCAACCTTCAGTATGTCTGGCAGCCACTGCAGAGACCCGCTGGGTTTGGGTGTTTGTGGTTTTTCTGAAGACAAGAGAAAATAAAAGTTTCAGTTTGACATACAGGAATTACTAATATGAAGCCCCAAAGAGTTCAGCACTGAATAAGTCTTGAGGGCTCAATATGTTCAGTATAAATAAGCAGGATAAAGGAATATGATGCATATATGATATATACCTTCAGTCTTTGGGACTTCTCTGGCAGTAAAGAGGAGGTAGGTGGAGCTATTTGGGTCAGGCTTCTCTTTGACAGGCTCTCGTTTTGTTTTCTGCACGCCAACCCAGTTCTTCAGGTCAGAGGTCAGGCGATCAGGGCTGGCTTTGACTCCCACTTTTGGCAGACGACAGAGCTCAGCCTCCGCTTGCCTCTTCTGCTGCTCCTCTTTCTGAGCCCAGATGGTGTACCTGGGCCTTTGTACAGGCTCCTCCTCCACCTGCATCACCTTTTTCCAGTGAAGCCTCTCTTGCTTTAGCTGGTCTTGTTCTGCTTTCTGCAGTGCCTGTAGCTCTTTGGCCTTCTTCTCCTCCTCCTCTCTTTGTTCGGCCTCCTGCAGCCTCCTCTCCTCCAGATGTTCTTCTCTCTGTCTTCTCAGACCGTCTTCCACTTTTTCTCTCTCCTCCCTCTCCTTCTTGAGCTTCTCCTTGGTCTCACAAGCGACTCTTTCTCTGTGCTCCATCTCCATGCCTCTCAGCTCACCATACATTACTCTCCTGGCATGGTTCCATCTTTCCTCAGGGGTCAGTTGTATAAATCTTACAAGCTCCATTTGAGTAAAGAGGACACTGTTTTGTCTGGAAGACATCTTTGTTGGTTATTCTCTTACTTCTGTATTCGTGTATCTGTTGGTTGACTGAACTTCTGTCTGTGAGTTTACTGAGATGTGATCTCTTCAGCAGGTTTGTGCTAAATGATCTTCTCAGAGTGAAGAGTTCTTTAACTGCTGATGGAACATGTCAGTCATCACAAGTGTTCTACGGAACTCCAGACAGTATGAGGTCATACACTGCAGCATTCTATATGACACTTTAGCTACATGTTGTTAGCCCTGCTAGCAATATGGCTATAGAGATGGAAATGTTGGTCGGTCAGTTGGTGAATCACTTTGGCCAGCAGTAAAGGTCATAAAGCCCGCCTCCTCCATGTTAACAGATGGGACATGGGTCAAACTAGAAAATCAAAATACACAACAAATACATTTTTCTCAAACACATGTTTGATCACGATTCTGAAAACAGCTGATAAGAGCTTGTGAACATCTCCCTGTCTCCATCACTTCACCTGTAACAATCCTAAACCAAGGATACTCAAATGCAGAGAAAAAGTCCAGAACACAAAAATCCAGTAGCAGGAAAACTACTTTACTGAAAACGTTCAAAGGTAATACACAGGAAATCCGTCAGCAAGGGCAGAACAATCCAAAATGGGCAATCCACAAAAACCAAAATCCAAAAATCCAGTTCAAAAACCGGGCAAGCAAACACAATGATATCAAGGCTGGAAAACATGAACACACGAGGGTGACAATGACAATCTGGCAGAGGGTGAGTGGAAACACAGGGGTATATATATACAGGCTGGACTAATTACCAATGGGATACAGGTGTAGGGAAAAAACTGGCGGGAAACTGAACAAAGGCAGGAAGTAACACTAGACATGATACACAAGCACCAGGATACAAAATAAAACAGGAAGTGAACACAGATCAAATTAAAACAAACAGGTTACACAGAACATTACAGTACCCCCCCCTCAAGGGACGGCTCCAGACGTCCCAGGTTGATCAGGGTGATGCCGTTGAAAATCTCTGATAAGTGTCTTATCAATAATGTCTCTTGAAGGGACCCAAGACCTCTCCTCAGGTCCATATCCCTCCCAGTCAACAAGGTACTGAAGTCCACGGCCCCTGCGGCGGACCGCCAGCAGGTGCTTTACAGTGTAAACAGGCCCCCCATCAATAACCCGGGGGGGTGGAGGGGGTCTGGAGGAGGGAACCAGAGGACTGGTTCTGACGGGCTTGACCTTGGAAACATGGAAAGTAGGATGAACCCTCATTGTCCTCGGGAGCTTGAGCTGGACTGCAACTGGGTTCACTATTTTAGAGATGGAGAATGGGCCAACAAACCTCGGTGCCAACTTGCTTGACTCCAGGCGCGGAGGGAGATCTCGGCTGGAAAGCCAGACTCTTTGACCCACCCTGTAGCGAGGAGCTTGAGAACGGTGCTTGTCAGCTGACTGCTTGTACCGCCTGGAGGTGCGAAGGAGAGCTGCTCGGGCTCTTTTCCAGGTTAGGTGGCAGCGACGCACCAAGGCCCGAGTTGATGGAACAATGACCTCGCCCTCTACTTCAGGAAACAAAGGTGGCTGATATCCATACACACACTGGAAAGGAGTTCTTGTGCTCCCTTGTCTTGAAGGTTCCTGAGGATCGTTGCTGCAGACCACCTGCTGCTGTGGACCTGCTCGACTGCAACAACTACTAACATCAGCCTTCCCCATAGTATCATTATTGTTGCTGCTAATGCTAATAGTAGACCTGTTGACTTCAACTGTTACAATTACGATTACCTCAGCCTTTATCATTACTCTGCTTCTCTCGCTAATTTATTTATTTATTTATTTATTTAGCCAATCTTCACCCTAGTCTACCACTATTATTGGCATTGTAACCATAAGTATGTGTCTGTTGTTGTTCATGTAACAAGGACATATGTTGTTTTGGTAACAAGAACATATGTTGTTGTTGCTCTCTTTGCCTGTCTCTATCCTACATCTCCTTCTATCCCATTTTCGGCCCATCCAGTCGAGGCAGATGGCTGTTCAACATGAGTCTGGTTCTGCTCGAGGTTTCTGCCTGTTAAAAGGAAGTTTTTCCTTGCCAATGTGCCGAATTGCTAAGTGCTACTCATGGTGGATTCATGTTGGGCCTCTCTTTAAATAACATAACAAAGAGTCGGTCTAGACCTGCTCTTTCTGTAAAGTGTCTCGAGATAACCCTGGTTATGATTTGGCGCTATACAAATAAAATTTGATTTGATTTGATTTGATTTGATTTTTTTTTATTTGAGAAAGACCTGTGGCAGAGGCAGGGAGAGAGTTGTGAGCATATTCTACCCAAACCAAATGTCTGCTCCAGAGGGAAGGTTCTTGGGATACAGCACAGCGGAGTCCTGTCTCTAGCTCCTGGTTGTAACGCTCAGTCTGACCGTTGGACTGGGGGTGGAATCCAGAGGACAGACTAGCCGTAGCCCCGATTAGTCTGCAGAACTCCTTCCAAAACCGAGAGGCAAACTGAGGGCCCCGGTCCGAAACAACATCCTGTGGGAGCCCATGCAGTCGAAAAACTTGAGCTAACATGACCTCTGCCGTTTCCTTGGCAGAGGGTAGCTTAGACAAAGGGACAAAATGAGCCATTTTGGAAAATCTGTCCACTATGGTGAGAATAACTGTGTTACCTGCTGATGGAGGCAGTCCAGTGACAAAGTCTAAGGAGATGTGAGACCAGGGTCGTCGGGGAATGGGCAACGGGTGGAGCAAACCAGGAGGCCGCAGGTGGGAGGTCTTATTCTGGGCACAGACAGGGCAGGCAGCTATAAACTCCTGGACATCCTCCTTCAGCGTTGGCCACCAGAAACGCTGTTGAAGGAAACTGATGGAGCGAGCGACCCCCGGGTGACAGCTAAGGTTAGAGGAGTGCCCCCACTGCAGGACCCGTGGACGGAGGGGGGGGAGGACATAAAGCCGATTTTCAGGGCAGGTTTCAGGAATCTCCTCCCCCTCCAGCGCCTGGGCGACCTCGTCAACTATGCCCCACGTCACTGCTCCGATGACACAGGAGGATGGAAGAATGGTGGCAGGAGTTTCAGGGGTCTCCTCTCGTTGAAACTGCCGGGACAGGGCATCTGGCTTGACGTTTCTAGAACCAGGACGGTAAGACAGGGTGAAATCAAATCGATTGAAAAATAGTGCCCACCTTGCTTGACGAGAGTTCAATCTTTTAGCAGTCCTAATGTATTCCAGGTTCTTGTGGTCAGTCCACACCAGAAATGGCTGCTCAGCCCCCTCCAGCCAGTGCCTCCACTCTTCCAGAGCCAGCTTGACGGCAAGTAGCTCCCGGTTGCCCACATCATAGCTCTGTTCAGCAGGGGAAAGTTTTCTAGAAAAGAAAGCACAGGGGTGAACCTTGTTGTCCTTGGGGAAGCGTTGGGAGAGGACCGCCCCCACCCCCACATCAGAGGCATCAACCTCGACGATGAACTGGAGCTTGGGATCTGGCAGGGTGAGTATGGGAGCAGAGCAGAACCGCCGCTTGAGGGATTGAAAAGCCTCCTCAGCTTGAGGGTTCCATGCGAACCTGATCTTAGGGGACGAGAGAGCATGGAGAGGGGCTGCAACAGAACTAGTTCCTAATAAAGCGTCTGTAGAAGTTAGCAAAGCCCAAAAATCTCTGCAGCTGCTTTCTATCAGTGGGGACAGGCCAATCAGTGACAGCACTAACCTTATCAGGGTCCATCTTGAAACTGTCAGGTGCCACAATGAACCCCAAGAAGGAAACAGAACGTTGGTGGAACTCGCATTTTTCTGCCTTGACAAATAGTTTATTCTCCAGCAACCGCTGAAGAACCCGCTGGACGTGTTGCACGTGCTCCTCCTCAGACTTTGAAAAAATCAAAATGTCATCAAGATAAACAAAAACAAATGTGTTTAACATGTCTCTTAGAATGTCATTAACCAGGGCCTGAAAAACTGCTGGAGCATTAGTGAGACCGAATGGCATGACAAGATATTCATAGTGGCCACTAGGAGTGTTAAATGCAGTTTTCCATTCATCCCCCTCTCGTATGCGAACTAGATGATAAGCATTCCTTAAATCCAATTTAGAGAAAATGGTAGCTCCTTGTAAGAGTTCAAATGCAGAGGATATGAGTGGAAGAGGGTATCTGTTCTTGACCGTGACATTATTCAGGCCTCTGTAGTCTATGCAGGGGCGTAACGACTTGTCCTTCTTATCCACAAAAAAGAAACCTGCTCCAGCAGGAGAGGAGGAGGGACGAATTATACCTGCAGCCAGGGAACTCTGGATGTACTTGTTCATTGCCTCTCTCTCCGGGGCAGACAGGGAGTAGAGACGACCCTTCGGAGGAGAGGCCCCAGGGAGGAGGTCAATGGCGCAGTCGTAAGGCCGATGTGGAGGTAAGGAGGTAGCCCGGGACTTGTTAAAGACCTCCTTTAAATCCAGATAGATGGGAGGGACACAGGAGAGATCTGGAAAGTCTGAGGGGTCAGAGCTCTTACTAGAGATACTGGGTGAAGTAGAAACAAGGCAGGATGAGTGGCAAAACTTGCTCCACCCCAAAATTAGTCCAGTTGTCCAGTCAATGTGTGGATTGTGTCTTTTTAACCAAGGATGACCCAGAACCAGTGGACATTCAGGCGAGTCAATTATTAAAAATGAGAGCATCTCTGAGTGATTACCTGACATGGTTAGACTCAAAGCGGGAGTGCGGTGGGTAATACAGCAGAGTCGTCGGCCATTCAGGGCGTTGGCCTCCCGAGGACAAGGCAGAGGTTCCAGGGTCAACTGAAGCTGTTTAGCTAGTCCCCTGTCCATAAAGCTTTCGTCAGCTCCTGAATCAACAAAAACTGCTAGCTCCAGAGAACACCCAGAAATGGTCAAACAAGCGTGAGATGAAGGTCTGGAGGGATTTAAAGAAGTTGAGGTTTGACTCACCAATAACCCCCGCTCTATTGATGAGCCCTGTCTTTTACTGGACACACAGCCAAGAAGTGACCCAACTGGCCACAGTAGATGCACCTTCCCTCCTTAAGACGGCGCTGACGTTCCTCTGGGGAGAGACGAGTGCGTCCCAGCTGCATCGGCTCCTCCCGTCCACCGGGAGGCACTGTAACATTGTCCTGTGGCATAGCAGGAACAGAGAGAGGAGCAGGAACGGATGAGAGTGTAGATCGCTCCCAGCGGTCTGGTGGTCTCCGGACAGCTCGAGCCTTCTCCAGTCTCCTCTCATGAAGTCTGATGTCGATCTTTATTGCTAGGGCCACCAAAGAGTCAAAGTCAGGGGGCAGATCTAGTGGAGCCAGGTGATCCTTAATGTCCTCAGATAAACTATGTAGGAATGTATCTGATAGAGAATTCTCATCCCATTCGCTCTCTGCTGCCAAGGTGCGGAAGCGAATAGAATGATCAGCAACTCGACTGTTTCCTTGACGCAGGGCCAGCAGCCCCCGAGCTGCCTCTCTGCCAGGAGTGCGGTGGTCAAAAACTTTGCGAAGGGCATCAGATTCCTAACAGTACTGCATGACAGGGATTGCTTATCCCACTCCGCTGTAGCCCACTCTCTAGCTCTTCCTGTGAGGTGAGTTATAATGAAGGCTACACGTGAACTCTCCGAGGGATAAGAGTTAGGTTGCAGTTCAAAAGTCATTGAGCACAGAGACAGGAAGGAGCGACAGGTAGAGGGATTACCATCATACCTCTCAATGTTGGGAAGACGGGGCTCCGGTCGAAAAGATGGCTGAGCTGCCTGGGGCAAAGGAGAAGGCTGAGCAGGGGGAGTAGGCGTAGAGGGTCTCAGGAGGGTGAGCATCTGTTGCATCTGAACGGAAAGCTCCTGAAACTGGTTGGACATGGCAACTTGAAAAGTGTCTTGTCGCACATGTAGTTCACGCACGCCACCCACGAGAGAGGACAGCTGCTGCTCATGATCATGAAGTCTTTTCCCTTGAGCATGGAGAGCCAAGCGAACAGTATCTTCCTCTGCTGAGTCTGTCATGGCCAGATTGTACTGTAACAATCCTAAACCAAGGATACTCAAATGCAGAGAAAAAGTCCAGAACACAAAAATCCAGTAGCAGGAAAACTACTTTACTGAAAACGTTCAAAGGTAATACACAGGAAATCTGTCAGCAAGGGCAGAACAATCCAAAATGGGCAATCCACAAAAACCAAAATCCAAAAATCCAAACAGGGTTCAAAAACCGGGCAAGCAAACACAATGATATCAAGGCTGGAAAACATGAACACACGAGGGTGACAATGACAATCTGGCAGAGGGTGAGTGGAAACACAGGGGTGTATATACAGGCTGGACTAATTACCAATGGGATACAGGTGTAGGGAAAAAAACTGGCAGGAAACTGAACAAAGGCAGGAAGTAACACTAGACATGATACACAAGCACCAGGATACAAAATAAAACAGGAAGTGAACACAGATCAAATTAAAACAAACAGGTTACACAGAACATTACACACCACACTGATTTACATGAAGGGGAGAACTGGCTCATGGTAAACTAGTGATGCTTACTGTGGAGGGGACAGAAACAAAAGGGGTTTTTGGTGGTTTGTATTTTGAAATACACAATATATTTACACCAAAAATACACAAGCAAAACTTTGACATTACAAACAAAAAGGCAAACTAAAAAGTGATCTACTCTAAAGTGAGAAATGTGACCTTTTCAACCACTTAATCTTAAAACGTATCCGCCCCAACACATACAGTATACTGTTATCATTTTGTTCTGTAGCCCAGTAGAAAAATAACACTTATAACACATACGTACTGATACAACGGTACTTTAACTATAAGAGTAAAAATAGACAAAGATTTAAGATTTATATATAATTATTATTATTAAATTATGTATAAACAGTTGTAAGACATTATGGGATACACGTTTATTCGCTTCCAATTTAGGTGAATAGATTAATAACACATTCTTATTTGACAAATATAGCAGCCACTTAGCTTAGCTTCTCATAAAGACAAGAAGTATGGCTAACTATGGCATCTGACAGTTTCTTGGCCAGGACTAGTAACTTTCCCTTAAAACTACAAATTGATGTTTTAACAATTGGGTATTTGTAGGATTAGGGCCTGTGTCCACTGATGGCATTTTTTGCTATTAGTTGACACATTGCCTAGCGCCCACGACCTCAATTTAGAGCAACTTTCAGAGCAGGACATGAAAAGAGGTCATCCTCCACCGGCGATCCATCACATCCAGTTCGTCAAAGAAGGCCAGGGTGACGCAGGTGTCTCACCAAGAACCCCACCGAGGGCAGTCCTCGCCACCCAGGACTGCAGCATGATGCTCGACCTTGGCAGAAAGCTCCAGTTCCTGAGGGAGATCACCAGCATGAGCCTCCGCTCAGACATAATAATGTGGTCCAGCAGCATCAAGATCATGCTCCTCATCGAGCTGACTGTCCCATGAGAAGTGGGGATCGAGGCCGCCTCTGAGAGGAAGAGGTTGAAGTATTTGGACCTTGCTGCCGAATGCAAGGAGGCGGGCTGGAGAACCATCATCTGGTCGAAGTGGGATGTTGCGGCTTTGTCAGTACATCAGCTGTTTGCCTCATGAGGAAATGTGGGGAGGAAAAGTGGGGGATGACATGCACTACATGATTGGCAGCCCGGGAGTCGAACCTGTGATCAGTGCGTCAAGGACTATAGCCTCTGTATGAGGCACCTGCTCTACCAACTGAGCTAATCCAGTGCCCCATGCCATTTTAAATGAATGTTTTTGTCAATGCAATCTGGTGGCCTTGAAGAGAACGTTGTTAAAGCTGTGTCTTGTTTCAAAAAACATTTCAACCCGGCTCAAAAATACTCTAAGTCCACCTTAAGATTTAACCTCTGGGCACCATGAGTGTCTGAAATTTCATGACAATCCATCCAACAGTTGTTTCAGTCCAGACCAAAGTGTTGGACTGACTGCCTGACAAAAAACAGAAGACATGGCTTTGTCCAGAACCCCACTGGGTTTTTATTCTAGTTGTCATTGAATCACCCACATATCTCCACGGATAAACTTTTTTTGGTTACAAAACACTCAAACACTGACCTGCTACATGAAATGCTACAGTAATAAATACAAACAGACACGCATCAGAGCTTTCTTATCGTGTGCTGTCCAATCGCAACACCTGAATTTCACTCCTAAATTCACAATGTTATGTAACAGCTACATTTATAATGCAGCATAAAAATGTTTACATTCAAAATAAATTGAATTTTATCATCTTATATTCAACAGCTAACATTCAAACTTATGAACACACTCAAGTCAGCCGAGTCATCGTGCCTCAAGTCAAGTCGAGTCTCAAGTCATTTATCTTTTGTCAAGATGCAAAGTCATCAAAACAGTGACTCGAGTCGACTCAAGTCCAAGTCACCAAGTCTCAAGTCTACATCCCTGAAGTCATCTCTTCCATTACATTACATTTTTTGTTCTTTTTTACCATTTCTTGCATTGCTTTTTCACTGTCAATGAACAGTATTTTACATCACACCAGTCTTTTTATAATCGCATCCTCCCTCATAACACCAAGATACAGATCCTTAAAATCAGTAGGAATTCCATATCCTCAAGTCTTTCTCACAGCAAAACATATACTCCCAACGGGAGTGATTGGCGCTGTTGTTGTGCCTGAAATTGGCGACTTTTAACCTGGGGATGCAAGTTCAAAAAATGAATCAATTTTTTTGGTCCATATTTTCTTCACTTCTTGGAGCTCATGTTTGAATGTTGTGTCCAGATTAAACCTCAATCCTCCTGCGATATTTCTATGTTAAGTTTTTTACCCATTTCACTATATATGGTTATACTATAGTTGGAAATAATTTAATCCAGCTGCTCTGTTTATACACTTAAGTCAAAATATCTATCACTGCATCGCCCTCCTCAGATCATTCTGGATTTAGCTGTTTTTTATTTTATAGTGATTTCTAATTTGTAATTATCTGGAGAAATCTAGATCTAAAATCACCTGTTTATGTAAAACGTTAATCAGTATGTTTTACTGCAACACATTTTTATTATTCTGAATCACGAGACAACATAGAAACAAAGTAAAGAACAACATTAAAACATAGATTTGAGGATGCTGTTTCTGTTGGCAGCAAATCCTCCAGTGTATCAGTCGTTCTGCCGGGAAGCATGGCTGGCTTGTCTCGCCTTGAAGGAGATCCATCGGTTGTACTGCTCCTCAGCCTTGAGCTTTCTCTTCTCCTCTTTTTTCTCTCTATGGTCCCGGTATTTGTCCATCCAGTACCCGACCTTCAGTATGTCTGGCAGCCACTGCAGAGACCCGCTGGGTTTGGGTGTTTGTGGTTTTTCTGAAGACAAGAGAAGATAAAAGTTTCAGTTTGACGTACAGGAATTATTAATATGAAGCCCCAAAGAGTTCAGCACTGAATTAGTCTTGAGGGCTCAATATGTTCAGTATAAATAAGCAGGATAAAGGAATATGATGCATATATGATATATACCTTCAGTCTTTGGGACTTCTCTGGCAGTAAAGAGGAGGTAGGTGGAGCTGTTTGGGTCAGGCTTCTCTTTGACAGGCTCTCGTTTTGTTTTCTGCACACCAACCCAGTTCTTCAGGTCAGAGGTCAGGCGATCAGGGCTGGCTTTGACTCCCACTTTTGGCAGACGACAGAGCTCAGCCTCGGCTTGCCTCTTCTGCTGCTCCTCTTTCAGCGCCCAGATGGTGTACCTGGGCCTTTGTACAGGCTCCTCCTCCACCTGCATCACCTTTTTCCAGTGAAGCCTCTCTTGCTTCAGCTGGTCTTGTTCTGCTTTCTGCAGTGCCTGTAGCTCTTTGGCCTTCTTCTCCTCCTCCTCTCTTTGTTCGGCCTCCTGCAGCCTCCTCTCCTCCAGATGTTCTTCTCTCTGTCTTCTCAGACCGTCTTCCACTTTTTCTCTCTCCTCCCTCTCCTTCTTGAGCTTCTCCTTGGTCTCACAAGCGACTCTTTCTCTGTGCTCCATCTCCACGCCTCTCAGCTCACCATACATTACTCTCCTGGCATGGTTCCATCTTTCCTCAGGGGTCAGTTGTATAAATCTTACAAGCTCCATTTGAGTAAAGAGGACACTGTTTTGTCTGGAAGACATCTTTGTTGGTTATTCTCTTACTTCTGTATTCGTGTATCTGTTGGTTGACTGAACTTCTGTCTGTGAGTTTACTGAGATGTGATCTCTTCAGCAGGTTTGTGCCAAATGATCTTCTCAGAGTGAAGAGTTCTTTAACTGCTGATGGAACATGTCAGTCATCACAAGTGTTCTACGGAACTCCAGACAGTATGAGGTCATACACTGCAGCATTCTATATGACACTTTAGCTACATGTTGTTAGCCCTGCTAGCAGTATGGCTATAGAGATGGAAATGTTGGTCGGTCAGTTGGTGAATCACTTTGGCCAGCAGTAAAGGTCATAAAGCCCGCCTCCTCCATGTAAACAGATGGGACATGGGTCAAACTAGAAAATCAAAATACACGACAAATACGTTTTTCTCAAACACATGTTTGATCACGATTCTGAAAACAGCTGATAAGATCTTGTGAACATCTCCCTGTCTCCATCACTCCACCACACTGATTTACATGAAGGGGAGAACTGGCTCATGGTAAACTAGTGATGCTTACTGAGGAGGGGACAGAAACAAAAGGGGTTTTGGTGGTTTGTATTTTTAAATACACAATATATTTACACCAAAAATACACAAGCAAAACTTTGACATTACAAACAAAAAGGCAAACTAAAAAGTGATCTACTCTAAAGTGAGAAATGTGACCTTTTCAACCATTTAATCTTAAAACGTATCCGCCCCTAAAGTATGACAATGAATTGTATCTGTATTATCTTGGCACAGACGCAGCCATGATGATGGTCTAGTCTGAGACAGTTTTGAGTAGTAACGAGTACGACTGATGAGGCTTCTCTTTGGGGAAAAAGCATCAGGTAGTGGGGGTCTTTGATGTTGCGTGTTGCCATAGCGAAGAGTTTGACTGACAGCCAGTCATCCAATAATGACAATCACTTACCGGGGAGTTTTTTGAGTCGTCCAATCATGACTCCCATTTGGGCTGCATACATATTTGATAGTTAGACAGAAACTTGACAGCATTGAATTTGATCATCTTATATTTAACAGCTAACATTCAAACTTATGAACACACTCAAGTCATCCGAGTCATTGTGCCTCAAGTCCAAGTCGAGTCTCAAGTCATTTATCTTTTGTCAAGACGCAAAGTCATCAAAACAGTGACTCGAGTCGACTCAAGTCCAAGTCACCAAGTCTCAAGTCTACATCTCTGAAGTCATCTCTTCCGTTACAATAAGAAGAGGAGGGTCTGTTTTTTTTGTTCTTTTTTACCATTTCTTGCATTGCTTTTTCACTGTCAATGAACAGTATTTTACATCACACCAGTCTTTTTATAATCGCATCCTCCCTCATAACACCAAGATACAGATCCTTAAAATCAGTAGGAATTCCATATCCTCAAATCTTTCTCACAGCAAAACATATACTCCCAACGGGAGTGATTGGCGCTGTTGTTGTGCCTGAGATTGGCGACTTTTAACCTGGGGATGCAAGTTCAAAAAATGAATCAATTTTTTGGTCCATATTTTCTTCACTTCTTGGAGCTCATGTTTGAATGTTGTGTCCAGATTAAACCTCAATCCTCCTGCGATATTTCTATGTTAAGTTTTTTACCCATTTCACTATATATGGTTATACTATAGTTGGAAATAATTTAATCCAGCTGCTCTGTTTATACACTTCAGTCAAAATATCTATCACTGCATCGCCCTCCTCAGATCATTCTGGATTTAGCAGTTTTTTATTTTATAGTGATTTCTAATTTGTAATTATCTGGAGAAATCTAGATCTAAAATCACCTGTTTATGTAAAACGTTAATCAGTATGTTTTACTGCAACACATTTTTATTATTCTGAATCACGAGACAACATAGAAACAAAGTAAAGAACAACATTAAAACATAGATTTGAGGATGCTGTTTCTGTTGGCAGCAAATCCTCCAGTGTATCAGTCGTTCTGCCGGGAAGCATGGCTGGCTTGTCTCGCCTTGAAGGAGGTCCATCTGTCGTACTGCTCCTCAGCCTTGAGCTTTCTCTTCTTCTCTTTTTTCTCTCTATGGTCCCGGTATTTGTCCATCCAGTACCCGACCTTCAGTATGTCTGGCAGCCACTGCAGAGACTCGCTGGGTTTGGGTGTTTGTGGTTTTTCTGAAGACAAGAGAAGATAAAAGTTTCAGTTTGACGTACAGGAATTATTAATATGAAGCCCCAAAGAGTTCAGCACTGAATCAGTCTTGAGGGCTCAATATGTTCAGTATTAATAAGCAGGATAAAGGAATATGATGCATATATGATATATACCTTCAGTCTTTGGGACTTCTCTGGCAGTAAAGAGGAGGTAGGTGGAGCTGTTTGGGTCAGGCTTCTCTTTGACAGGCTCTCTTTTTGTTTTCTGCACGCCAACCCAGTTCTTCAGGTCAGAGGTCAGGCGATCAGGGCTGGCTTTGACTCCCACTTTTGGCAGACGACAGAGCTCAGCCTCGGCTTGCCTCTTCTGCTTCTCCTCTTTCGGAGCCCTGATGGTATACCCGGGCCTTTGTACAGGCTCCTCCTCCACCTGCATCACCCTTTTCCAGTGAAGCCTCTCTTGCTTTAGCTGGTCTTGTTCTGCTTTCTGCAGTGCCTGTAGCTCTTTGGCCTTCTTCTCCTCCTCCTCTCTTTGTTAGGCCTCCTGCAGCCTCCTCTCCTCCAGATGTTCTTCTATCTGTCTTCTCAGACCGTCTTCCACTTTTTCTCTCTCCTCCCTCTCCTTCTTGAGCTTCTCCTTGGTCTCACAAGCGACTCTTTCTCTGTGCTCCATCTCCACGCCTCTCAGCTCACCATACATTACTCTCCTGGCATGGTTCCATCTTTCCTCAGGGGTCAGTTGTATAAATCTTACAAGCTCCATTTGAGTAAAGAGGACACTGTTTTGTCTGGAAGACATCTTTGTTGGTTATTCTCTTACTTCTGTATTCGTGTATCTGTTGGTTGACTGAACTTCTGTCTGTGAGTTTACTGAAATGTGATCTCTTCAGCAGGTTTGTGCCAAATGATCTTCTCAGAGTGAAGAGTTCTTTAACTGCTGATGGAACATGTCAGTCATCACAAGTGTTCTACGGAACTCCAGACAGTATGAGGTCATACACTGCAGCATTCTATATGACACTTTAGCTACATGTTGTTAGCCCTGCTAGCAGTATGGCTATAGAGATGGAAATGTTGGTCGGTCAGTTGGTGAATCACTTTGGCCTGCAGTAAAGGTCATAAAGCCCGCCTCCTCCATGTTAACAGATGGGACATGGGTCAAACTAGAAAATCAAAATACACAACAAATACATTTTTCTCAAACACATCTATGGGCATCTGCTGGACAGGTAGAGAATAACAATGATTTGTTTAGGTTTTTGAGAGTTGGGAATCTGACTGTAAGAAGGAACAGAGGAGCAGCATGTGACAGGGCTTGTGAGTGGCCAATACAGAGCTTTACCTTCACATTTCAGAGCAGCAGAATTTGAGACAGGTTGAACTTTTATGCAGCCTCTCTGTGTTAGCACCTGCTGGCCATGTCATTTCATCAATAGCTAAAGTTGGTCTGAACACAGTCTGTTAAATAACCATAGCAAAGATCACAACAGTCCATTCACCATTTTCAAAACACATATCTATCCATCTAGTAAATATTTCACTGATGTTTAACAAGTTTTGCTGTGATTTGGAGGTTCAAACTGTTTTGCAGTTGTTTCAGTAAATTGCCTCAACCATAAGCCGTGACGCGATTGTAATGGCATCAACATAATCCAAACATATTGAGGACTTTAGTGTCGTAAATGGTGAAACTTGACAACATTGAATTTTATCATCTTATTTTTAACAGCTAACATTCAAACTTATGAACACACTCAAGTCATCCGAGTCATCGTGCCTCAAGTCAAGTCGAGTCTCAAGTCATTTATCTTTTGTCAAGATGCAAAGTCATCAAAACAGTGACTCGAGTCGACTCAAGTCCAAGTCACCAAGTCTCAAGTCTACATCTCTGAAGTCATCTCTTCCATTACATTAAGAAGAGGAGGGTCTGTTTTTCTTTGTTCTTTTTTACCATTTTTTGCATTGCTTTTTCACTGTCAATGAACAGTATTCTACATCACACCAGTCTTTTTATAATCGCATCCTCCCTCATAACACCAAGATACAGATCCTTAAAATCAGTAGGAATTCCATATCCTCAAATCTTTCTCACAGCAAAACATATACTCCCAACGGGAGTGATTGGCGCTGTTGTTGTGCCTGAGATTGGCGACTTTTAACCTGGGGATGCAAGTTCAAAAATTAAATAAATTTTTTTGGTCCATATTTTCTTCACTTCTTGGAGCTTATGTTTGAATGTTGTGTGCTCCAGATTAAACCTCAATCCTCCTGCGATATTTCTATGTTAAGTTTTTTACCCATTTCACTATATATGGTTATACTATAGTTGGAAATAATTTAATCCAGCTGTTAACGTTAATAAACACGACGTTTATTCCGTTCAGAGACCTTTATTTCGCGGTTCACACACACCGTTACCTTTCCCAGTCCCACCGCACCGCGAACTGCGCATGCGTCACCCCAGTACAGGGATCACCTCCAAAACATATTTACCATAATGAACATGGTAGAACAGAGATACATGTTAACAATCTCCCTATACTTTAAACAAAAAAATAAAAGATCAATTCCAAGTCTTAAAGAAATTAAATGACTGTAAACAAAACAGTTCTTGAGTTAAGTCCCTGATGTAACTAAGTTTACAAAGTCTTCCTCACAGAGTCCATAGCCCTGCACTTAGTGCTTTCAAAAGCACCAGAGGAGATGCTCCCTTTTTTGTTAGACAGTCAGCAAGTTGGGCTTTTGAGTCCGACCAGAGCACCTTCTTGATTTTCTTGCTTTCTATGAGCTCTTTAATGCTGCTTATGTCCAATCGGAGTCTTTTCTCTGTGACCTGTTTTGTTGACTTGAGAGCATCGAACAAGGAGTGATTGTCCGTCACACAGACCAGCGGGGGGGCATTCAGTTCAGCATTTCCAGTAGTGAGCTCAGAAAAAAGAGTGGCTAGAAAAATGGCATTGTCTATTCCGTCTGACATAGCAAGAGTTTCCCCTGCAAGGGTGCTCCGTACCACACGTCGAATCCTTTTTGATTTCCAACAGAGAGGGGAAAATTTCCCCCTATCTCCCATTAGAGCAATTAAAGCTCCTCCTTGTGTACCTCCATCTGGAAGGTTTCCCAGAGAGGCGTCACTGAAAACAATCAAGTTTAGAGCATCATTGTTCCCCAAATGCTGAAACCTAAGAGCCACCTTTTCGGACTTGAGTTTATGGATTACTTTATTTACTTCATGAACAGACTGCACCGTAGCATTTTTTGTATTAGATGCAAGACTACAAGCATCAAACATAACATCAGGTCTGGTCTGTTTGGCAACCCATAGCACCTGTCCTATTTTTGATTTTAGCTGTTCTTTCTCAGTTTCATTAAGGGGGACATCCCTCTGTGTGGCACGTGCTGCGTGCATGTGAAGAGGTTGTAAGTTCTCAATGTAGCTTTGCTGATGCACCTGTACTGCACCATCAATAGAAACAAAATCCATTCCCACATAGCAGAAATGTTCATGCTCCTCCCGGCCAACAAGGAATGTAGATCTCAGCTGGGGAATAACATTTGTTGAGAAGTTTTGTGAGCCTGCCCAAAGAAAATCATCTACATGGCATGCAAGTACTCCAGTTACCTTGCACTGCTCATCTAACCAATAGAATACTGCCGGATCCACCTGTGACACTCTACCACCTGTGCTCAGCATGATTTCTTTAACTTTGTGGTACCAATAAAGTGATGCATCAGCAAGACCATATACACATTTTTTTAGTTTCCATAGAACACCTTCATTTTTTGTCTCTGGAGGAGGGCGGATATAAATATCCCTGGATAGCTCCATTCCCTGCAAAAATGCAGATTTTATGTCCATGGAATGGACTTGCCACTGATTTTGACAGATAACTGCTAACAACAGCCTTAAAGATTCTGATGCACAGGTTGGTGAATCTTTCTGCAACTCATTAATATTAAGCTCTTCAAAACCTCTGGCTACGAGGCGAGCTTTAGGCACAATACCCTTGGCAGTTTCTTTTAGACTACAGACCCATCTGGTTGAAACACACTTTTGACCTGCATCTTCAACTTCCTCAAAAACATCATTATAATGCCAATTCTGCATTTCCTCATGTTTAGCTTTGTCAAAAGAGATATCTTTGGTTATAAGTACATCAGCATCCCTATCTTCTGACTGAATATTAAGGTTATCAACATTTGACATATCAACTGACTCCTTTTGTCCATTACTGCCATCAGGTTCAAGATATTGCAGGTTATACCAGTTTTTGTGCTTCCCTGTGGCTTTGCCAGCTCTGCCTAAAATTGTGGCTCTATGTAGAATACCATCATCTCTGTTTCTAAAAGTTACAGTCTGACCTGTCCTGAGCTGTTTTTTAATCTGTGTCATAGGGGGTTGCACTACTGTAGGAATTTCAATGTCACTGGTGTCATCAGTTTGTGTCACCATGGGTGTATGCACTTCACTGTCACTGTTGTTGCCCTGTTCATCATCTGTATTCTGTTCACTATGTGCTGCATTTTTTTACAAGGCTTTTCTCACTTCCTGTCTCTCTGTTTACATCATCTTGTACTGTCTGATTTTCCTGTGCGTTTACCTTTGTAAGCCTAGAGTGGTGCACCCTTACAAGAATTCCACCATGTCTTACAAATACAACAGCTCCATCCTGACCAATTACTACCCCTGGTCCCTTCCATTCTGTACAGTCTGCTCTTTTGTAATATATTTTGTCTCCCATCTCATATTTGTCATCTGTAGGTCTGAGCTGCTTACGGAGTGCTCTTCTTATCCTCTCTGAGCACTCGGCTTCAGTGAATGCTTTTCTGGAAGCATGCAGGGCTGATATGTGTTCCCCTACCCTTGTACTTACAGTGGTACCCTCTAGAGCAGGTGGCTTATCAACTAGTACAGAAGGAAGGTTAGGATTCTGTCCGAATACAAGTTGATGTGGACTGTAACCATGAACATTCAGCATACTGTTCTTAGCCATAAGGGCCCAGTCTAGAGCAGTGTCCCAGTCACATCCATTTTCTTGTTTCACCTTCTGGATGATCTCTGTGAGTGTGTGGTTGTGTCTTTCCAGTAGTCCGTTGCTCCAAGGGCTGTATCCTGCTGTTGTTTTTACCTCGATATTGAAGTTTTCTGCCATGTCTCTCATCTCTCCATTGTTAAATTCTCCACCATTGTCACTGTATAGCCTCTGGGGTGGACCATGGACACTTATCCATGAGTGGATGATGGAGTTGACGATTTCAGAGGCCTTTTTTGTTTTCACAATGTTTCCTGCGCTGAAACGTGTGAAGTGGTCGATTATATGGAGATACCACACACCTGGTTCCAGTTCGTGCAGATCCACTGCTACTGTTTCATTGTACTCTGAAGCCAAAGGCAAACCCACAGCAGGTTTTGGCTTTGTCTTGCTGTGCCTCTGGCATATGTCACAGTTATGTACTATTTCTTGCACGATAGTAGTACATTCTTTGTCTTTATTTCCCGAGCTGTGAAGAAGTCTCTGTAGTCTGTCTGCAGATGCGTGGCCAAACTGTTTATGTAGCTTCAGAAGAGCTTTCCGTTTTTCATCTGTGGACATGTTTTCTGTCACTGTAAGGACCTCATCTTCAGTTTGAACTTCTTTTGATTCTTTTTCTCTATTTTTCTCTTTATCTCTAATGTCTACACAGTAGTGTCCAGAACTGGTGAATTCAAGGAAAACAGGTTGCTTGAACATAACAGCTCTGTCGTTTTCCATGTCCAAAACAGTTCCTGCTTTTTTTAAAGATGTTTTACTCAGCAGCAGTGGGATTTCAGCTTGGACTACTTCAGTTTCAATGTAACATTTTGTCTGTCCTATTTTAGCAGGTAGTTTCACTTTTCTCTTGGAATATACAACATTTCCATCTCCAAAACGAAAAGGCCTACAGCTGGGGGTTTCTGTTTGCAACAAGAGGTTAACTTGTCCTTGGCTGAGGTCATTAACGTAGCATTCTAGCCATTTCTCACCACATACTGTACGAGTACAAGCAGTGTCGATAATAGCTGATCCTAAAGATTCAGTCAAGAAAATCTCTGAGTTACACATGGAGGCTTTTGTGAACAGTGTTATGTTACATTCTTCTACATTTTCAGTTAGTCTTACATGTTCACTCTTGTGAGGACAGTCCTTGGCCCAATGAAAGGTACTCTGACAAATGGCGCATTTGGACCTCTTACCGAATTTATCCAATGGATTGGTACCCGGTAATGGTTGCCTTTGTTGTCCACTCTGCAAGGTAATATTGCGTTTACCTTTTCCTTGCTGTCTTTGTTCTGTAAAGAAAGCTACGTCCTGGTTCACTTTTATTCCCTCGGACGAAGCTGACGTCTTTCCTCCGAAGATTCTCTTCAGTCCCGACTTCATAGATGAGAACGTTAACTCCGTGCACGCTGTCAATGCTAGTTGCCTGTTTTTTCCGTCCAAACATGCCGTGTCCAACAGCTTAAAGGCTAACACAGCATCAGGAAGAGTCATGTTATACTTTTTCATTCGGTTTTAACGCTGTTCAAAGTCAATAATGTAGTCCGCCATGGAAACAGAGCTGTCTTTCGTCATTCCGTCAAAATAAGAATAAGCTTCGTATGCGCGGTCTTTTTCCTCCTTCAGGAACACGTCATCCAACTTTGCTAGCAGCGTAGCCATACCGTTATCACTGTCCAAATCTTCTGCGGGTATTTCCATGGCTGTTTCCCTGGCTCTCCCCTCAAGCCCCAAAGCAAGTGCAAGGGCTTGTTTCTTTTTGTCGAGTTCGGTAACTCGCATCCAGATATTAACTTAATTCTTCCAGCTTTCATATGGCCTGGCTTCATCGAACTTCGGTGGAACTTTATAACTAGTAGCCATCCATACACGACGTTTATTCCGTTCAGAGACCTTTATTTCGCGGTTCACACACACCGTTACCTTTCCCAGTCCCACCGCACCGCGAACTGCGCATGCGTCACCCCAGTACAGGGATCACCTCCAAAACATATTTACCGTAATGAACATGGTAGAACAGAGATACATGTTAACACAGCTGCTCTGTTTATACACTTAAGTCAAAATATCTATCACTGCATCGCCCTCCTCAGATCATTCTGGATTTAGCTGGGTTTTTTTTATAGTGATTTCTAATTTGTAAGTATCTGGAGAAATCTAAATCTAAAAACACCTGTTTATGTAAAACGTTAATCAGTATGTTTTACTGCAACACATTTTTATTATTCTGAATCACGAGACAACATAGAAACAAAGTAAAGAAGAACATTAAAACATAGATTTGAGGATGCTGTTTCTGTTGGCAGCAAATCCTCCAGTGTAACAGTCGTTCTGCCGGGAAGCATGGCTGGCTTGTCTCGCCTTGAAGGAGGTCCATCGGTCGTACTGCTCCTCAGCCTTGAGCTTTCTCTTCTCCTCTTTTTTCTCTCTATGGTCCCGGTATTTGTCCATCCAGTACCCGACCTTCAGTATATCTGGCAGCCACTGCAGAGACTCGCTGGGTTTGGGTGTTTGTGGTTTTTCTGAAGACAAGAGAAGATAAAAGTTTCAGTTTGACGTACAGGAATTATTAATATGAAGCCCCAAAGAGTTCAGCACTGAATCAGTCTTGAGGGCTCAATATGTTCAGTATTAATAAGCAGGATAAAGGAATATGATGCATATATGATATATACCTTCAGTCTTTGGGACTTCTCTGGCAGTAAAGAGGAGGTAGGTGGAGCTGTTTGGGTCAGGCTTCTCTTTGACAGGCTCTCTTTTTGTTTTCTGCACGCCAACCCAGTTCTTCAGGTCAGAGGTCAGGCGATCAGGGCTGGCTTTGACTCCCACTTTTGGCAGACGACAGAGCTCAGCCTCGGCTTGCCTCTTCTGCTTCTCCTCTTTCGGAGCCCTGATGGTATACCCGGGCCTTTGTACAGGCTCCTCCTCCACCTGCATCACCCTTTTCCAGTGAAGCCTCTCTTGCTTTAGCTGGTCTTGTTCTGCTTTCTGCAGTGCCTGTAGCTCTTTGGCCTTCTTCTCCTCCTCCTCTCTTTGTTAGGCCTCCTGCAGCCTCCTCTCCTCCAGATGTTCTTCTATCTGTCTTCTCAGACCGTCTTCCACTTTTTCTCTCTCCTCCCTCTCCTTCTTGAGCTTCTCCTTGGTCTCACAAGCGACTCTTTCTCTGTGCTCCATCTCCACGCCTCTCAGCTCACCATACATTACTCTCCTGGCATGGTTCCATCTTTCCTCAGGGGTCAGTTGTATAAATCTTACAAGCTCCATTTGAGTAAAGAGGACACTGTTTTGTCTGGAAGACATCTTTGTTGGTTATTCTCTTACTTCTGTATTCGTGTATCTGTTGGTTGACTGAACTTCTGTCTGTGAGTTTACTGAAATGTGATCTCTTCAGCAGGTTTGTGCCAAATGATCTTCTCAGAGTGAAGAGTTCTTTAACTGCTGATGGAACATGTCAGTCATCACAAGTGTTCTACGGAACTCCAGACAGTATGAGGTCATACACTGCAGCATTCTATATGACACTTTAGCTACATGTTGTTAGCCCTGCTAGCAGTATGGCTATAGAGATGGAAATGTTGGTCGGTCAGTTGGTGAATCACTTTGGCCTGCAGTAAAGGTCATAAAGCCCGCCTCCTCCATGTTAACAGATGGGACATGGGTCAAACTAGAAAATCAAAATACACAACAAATACATTTTTCTCAAACACATCTATGGGCATCTGCTGGACAGGTAGAGAATAACAATGATTTGTTTAGGTTTTTGAGAGTTGGGAATCTGACTGTAAGAAGGAACAGAGGAGCAGCATGTGACAGGGCTTGTGAGTGGCCAATACAGAGCTTTACCTTCACATTTCAGAGCAGCAGAATTTGAGACAGGTTGAACTTTTATGCAGCCTCTCTGTGTTAGCACCTGCTGGCCATGTCATTTCATCAATAGCTAAAGTTGGTCTGAACACAGTCTGTTAAATAACCATAGCAAAGATCACAACAGTCCATTCACCATTTTCAAAACACATATCTATCCATCTAGTAAATATTTCACTGATGTTTAACAAGTTTTGCTGTGATTTGGAGGTTCAAACTGTTTTGCAGTTGTTTCAGTAAATTGCCTCAACCATAAGCCGTGACGCGATTGTAATGGCATCAACATAATCCAAACATATTGAGGACTTTAGTGTCGTAAATGGTGAAACTTGACAACATTGAATTTTATCATCTTATTTTTAACAGCTAACATTCAAACTTATGAACACACTCAAGTCATCCGAGTCATCGTGCCTCAAGTCAAGTCGAGTCTCAAGTCATTTATCTTTTGTCAAGATGCAAAGTCATCAAAACAGTGACTCGAGTCGACTCAAGTCCAAGTCACCAAGTCTCAAGTCTACATCTCTGAAGTCATCTCTTCCATTACATTAAGAAGAGGAGGGTCTGTTTTTCTTTGTTCTTTTTTACCATTTTTTGCATTGCTTTTTCACTGTCAATGAACAGTATTCTACATCACACCAGTCTTTTTATAATCGCATCCTCCCTCATAACACCAAGATACAGATCCTTAAAATCAGTAGGAATTCCATATCCTCAAATCTTTCTCACAGCAAAACATATACTCCCAACGGGAGTGATTGGCGCTGTTGTTGTGCCTGAGATTGGCGACTTTTAACCTGGGGATGCAAGTTCAAAAATTAAATAAATTTTTTTGGTCCATATTTTCTTCACTTCTTGGAGCTTATGTTTGAATGTTGTGTGCTCCAGATTAAACCTCAATCCTCCTGCGATATTTCTATGTTAAGTTTTTTACCCATTTCACTATATATGGTTATACTATAGTTGGAAATAATTTAATCCAGCTGTTAACGTTAATAAACACGACGTTTATTCCGTTCAGAGACCTTTATTTCGCGGTTCACACACACCGTTACCTTTCCCAGTCCCACCGCACCGCGAACTGCGCATGCGTCACCCCAGTACAGGGATCACCTCCAAAACATATTTACCATAATGAACATGGTAGAACAGAGATACATGTTAACAATCTCCCTATACTTTAAACAAAAAAATAAAAGATCAATTCCAAGTCTTAAAGAAATTAAATGACTGTAAACAAAACAGTTCTTGAGTTAAGTCCCTGATGTAACTAAGTTTACAAAGTCTTCCTCACAGAGTCCATAGCCCTGCACTTAGTGCTTTCAAAAGCACCAGAGGAGATGCTCCCTTTTTTGTTAGACAGTCAGCAAGTTGGGCTTTTGAGTCCGACCAGAGCACCTTCTTGATTTTCTTGCTTTCTATGAGCTCTTTAATGCTGCTTATGTCCAATCGGAGTCTTTTCTCTGTGACCTGTTTTGTTGACTTGAGAGCATCGAACAAGGAGTGATTGTCCGTCACACAGACCAGCGGGGGGGCATTCAGTTCAGCATTTCCAGTAGTGAGCTCAGAAAAAAGAGTGGCTAGAAAAATGGCATTGTCTATTCCGTCTGACATAGCAAGAGTTTCCCCTGCAAGGGTGCTCCGTACCACACGTCGAATCCTTTTTGATTTCCAACAGAGAGGGGAAAATTTCCCCCTATCTCCCATTAGAGCAATTAAAGCTCCTCCTTGTGTACCTCCATCTGGAAGGTTTCCCAGAGAGGCGTCACTGAAAACAATCAAGTTTAGAGCATCATTGTTCCCCAAATGCTGAAACCTAAGAGCCACCTTTTCGGACTTGAGTTTATGGATTACTTTATTTACTTCATGAACAGACTGCACCGTAGCATTTTTTGTATTAGATGCAAGACTACAAGCATCAAACATAACATCAGGTCTGGTCTGTTTGGCAACCCATAGCACCTGTCCTATTTTTGATTTTAGCTGTTCTTTCTCAGTTTCATTAAGGGGGACATCCCTCTGTGTGGCACGTGCTGCGTGCATGTGAAGAGGTTGTAAGTTCTCAATGTAGCTTTGCTGATGCACCTGTACTGCACCATCAATAGAAACAAAATCCATTCCCACATAGCAGAAATGTTCATGCTCCTCCCGGCCAACAAGGAATGTAGATCTCAGCTGGGGAATAACATTTGTTGAGAAGTTTTGTGAGCCTGCCCAAAGAAAATCATCTACATGGCATGCAAGTACTCCAGTTACCTTGCACTGCTCATCTAACCAATAGAATACTGCCGGATCCACCTGTGACACTCTACCACCTGTGCTCAGCATGATTTCTTTAACTTTGTGGTACCAATAAAGTGATGCATCAGCAAGACCATATACACATTTTTTTAGTTTCCATAGAACACCTTCATTTTTTGTCTCTGGAGGAGGGCGGATATAAATATCCCTGGATAGCTCCATTCCCTGCAAAAATGCAGATTTTATGTCCATGGAATGGACTTGCCACTGATTTTGACAGATAACTGCTAACAACAGCCTTAAAGATTCTGATGCACAGGTTGGTGAATCTTTCTGCAACTCATTAATATTAAGCTCTTCAAAACCTCTGGCTACGAGGCGAGCTTTAGGCACAATACCCTTGGCAGTTTCTTTTAGACTACAGACCCATCTGGTTGAAACACACTTTTGACCTGCATCTTCAACTTCCTCAAAAACATCATTATAATGCCAATTCTGCATTTCCTCATGTTTAGCTTTGTCAAAAGAGATATCTTTGGTTATAAGTACATCAGCATCCCTATCTTCTGACTGAATATTAAGGTTATCAACATTTGACATATCAACTGACTCCTTTTGTCCATTACTGCCATCAGGTTCAAGATATTGCAGGTTATACCAGTTTTTGTGCTTCCCTGTGGCTTTGCCAGCTCTGCCTAAAATTGTGGCTCTATGTAGAATACCATCATCTCTGTTTCTAAAAGTTACAGTCTGACCTGTCCTGAGCTGTTTTTTAATCTGTGTCATAGGGGGTTGCACTACTGTAGGAATTTCAATGTCACTGGTGTCATCAGTTTGTGTCACCATGGGTGTATGCACTTCACTGTCACTGTTGTTGCCCTGTTCATCATCTGTATTCTGTTCACTATGTGCTGCATTTTTTTACAAGGCTTTTCTCACTTCCTGTCTCTCTGTTTACATCATCTTGTACTGTCTGATTTTCCTGTGCGTTTACCTTTGTAAGCCTAGAGTGGTGCACCCTTACAAGAATTCCACCATGTCTTACAAATACAACAGCTCCATCCTGACCAATTACTACCCCTGGTCCCTTCCATTCTGTACAGTCTGCTCTTTTGTAATATATTTTGTCTCCCATCTCATATTTGTCATCTGTAGGTCTGAGCTGCTTACGGAGTGCTCTTCTTATCCTCTCTGAGCACTCGGCTTCAGTGAATGCTTTTCTGGAAGCATGCAGGGCTGATATGTGTTCCCCTACCCTTGTACTTACAGTGGTACCCTCTAGAGCAGGTGGCTTATCAACTAGTACAGAAGGAAGGTTAGGATTCTGTCCGAATACAAGTTGATGTGGACTGTAACCATGAACATTCAGCATACTGTTCTTAGCCATAAGGGCCCAGTCTAGAGCAGTGTCCCAGTCACATCCATTTTCTTGTTTCACCTTCTGGATGATCTCTGTGAGTGTGTGGTTGTGTCTTTCCAGTAGTCCGTTGCTCCAAGGGCTGTATCCTGCTGTTGTTTTTACCTCGATATTGAAGTTTTCTGCCATGTCTCTCATCTCTCCATTGTTAAATTCTCCACCATTGTCACTGTATAGCCTCTGGGGTGGACCATGGACACTTATCCATGAGTGGATGATGGAGTTGACAATTTCAGAGGCCTTTTTTGTTTTCACAATGTTTCCTGCGCTGAAACGTGTGAAGTGGTCGATTATATGGAGATACCACACACCTGGTTCCAGTTCGTGCAGATCCACTGCTACTGTTTCATTGTACTCTGAAGCCAAAGGCAAACCCACAGCAGGTTTTGGCTTTGTCTTGCTGTGCCTCTGGCATATGTCACAGTTATGTACTATTTCTTGCACGATAGTAGTACATTCTTTGTCTTTATTTCCCGAGCTGTGAAGAAGTCTCTGTAGTCTGTCTGCAGATGCGTGGCCAAACTGTTTATGTAGCTTCAGAAGAGCTTTCCGTTTTTCATCTGTGGACATGTTTTCTGTCACTGTAAGGACCTCATCTTCAGTTTGAACTTCTTTTGATTCTTTTTCTCTATTTTTCTCTTTATCTCTAATGTCTACACAGTAGTGTCCAGAACTGGTGAATTCAAGGAAAACAGGTTGCTTGAACATAACAGCTCTGTCGTTTTCCATGTCCAAAACAGTTCCTGCTTTTTTTAAAGATGTTTTACTCAGCAGCAGTGGGATTTCAGCTTGGACTACTTCAGTTTCAATGTAACATTTTGTCTGTCCTATTTTAGCAGGTAGTTTCACTTTTCTCTTGGAATATACAACATTTCCATCTCCAAAACGAAAAGGCCTACAGCTGGGGGTTTCTGTTTGCAACAAGAGGTTAACTTGTCCTTGGCTGAGGTCATTAACGTAGCATTCTAGCCATTTCTCACCACATACTGTACGAGTACAAGCAGTGTCGATAATAGCTGATCCTAAAGATTCAGTCAAGAAAATCTCTGAGTTACACATGGAGGCTTTTGTGAACAGTGTTATGTTACATTCTTCTACATTTTCAGTTAGTCTTACATGTTCACTCTTGTGAGGACAGTCCTTGGCCCAATGAAAGGTACTCTGACAAATGGCGCATTTGGACCTCTTACCGAATTTATCCAATGGATTGGTACCCGGTAATGGTTGCCTTTGTTGTCCACTCTGCAAGGTAATATTGCGTTTACCTTTTCCTTGCTGTCTTTGTTCTGTAAAGAAAGCTACGTCCTGGTTCACTTTTATTCCCTCGGACGAAGCTGACGTCTTTCCTCCGAAGATTCTCTTCAGTCCCGACTTCATAGATGAGAACGTTAACTCCATGCACGCTGTCAATGCTAGTTGCCTGTTTTTTCCGTCCAAACATGCCGTGTCCAACAGCTTAAAGGCTAACACAGCATCAGGAAGAGTCATGTTATACTTTTTCATTCGGTTTTAACGCTGTTCAAAGTCAATAATGTAGTCCGCCATGGAAACAGAGCTGTCTTTCGTCATTCCGTCAAAATAAGAATAAGCTTCGTATGCGCGGTCTTTTTCCTCCTTCAGGAACACGTCATCCAACTTTGCTAGCAGCGTAGCCATACCGTTATCACTGTCCAAATCTTCTGCGGGTATTTCCATGGCTGTTTCCCTGGCTCTCCCCTCAAGCCCCAAAGCAAGTGCAAGGGCTTGTTTCTTTTTGTCGAGTTCGGTAACTCGCATCCAGATATTAACTTCATTCTTCCAGCTTTCATATGGCCTGGCTTCATCGAACTTCGGTGGAACTTTATAACTAGTAGCCATCCTCTGCTACCATTGTTAACGTTAATAAACACGACGTTTATTCCGTTCAGAGACCTTTATTTCGCGGTTCACACACACCGTTACCTTTCCCAGTCCCACCGCACCGCGAACTGCGCATGCGTCACCCCAGTACAGGGATCACCTCCAAAACATATTTACCGTAATGAACATGGTAGAACAGAGATACATGTTAACACAGCTGCTCTGTTTATACACTTAAGTCAAAATATCTATCACTGCATCGCCCTCCTCAGATCATTCTGGATTTAGCTGGGTTTTTTTTATAGTGATTTCTAATTTGTAAGTATCTGGAGAAATCTAAATCTAAAAACACCTGTTTATGTAAAACGTTAATCAGTATGTTTTACTGCAACACATTTTTATTATTCTGAATCACGAGACAACATAGAAACAAAGTAAAGAAGAACATTAAAACATAGATTTGAGGATGCTGTTTCTGTTGGCAGCAAATCCTCCAGTGTAACAGTCGTTCTGCCGGGAAGCATGGCTGGCTTGTCTCGCCTTGAAGGAGGTCCATCGGTCGTACTGCTCCTCAGCCTTGAGCTTTCTCTTCTCCTCTTTTTTCTCTCTATGGTCCCGGTATTTGTCCATCCAGTACCCGACCTTCAGTATGTCTGGCAGCCACTGCAGAGACCCGCTGGGTTTGGGTGTTTGTGGTTTTTCTGAAGACAAGAGAAGATAAAAGTTTCAGTTTGACGTACAGGAATTACTAATATGAAGCCCCAAAGAGTTCAGCACTGAATCAGTCTTGAGGGCTCAATATGTTCAGTATAAATAAGCAGGATAAAGGAATATGATGCATATATGATATATACCTTCAGTCTTTGGGACTTCTCTGGCAGTAAAGAGGAGGTAGGTGGAGCTGTTTGGGTCAGGCTTCTGTTTGACAGGCTCTCGTTTTGTTTTCTGCACGCCAACCCAGTTCTTCAGGTCAGAGGTCAGGCGATCAGGGCTGGCTTTGACTCCCACTTTTGGCAGACGACAGAGCTCAGCCTCGGCTTGCCTCTTCTGCTTCTCCTCTTTCGGAGCCCAGATGGTGTACCTGGGCCTTTGTACAGGCTCCTCCTCCACCTGCATCACCTTTTTCCAGTGAAGCCTCTCTTGCTTCAGCTGGTCTTGTTCTGCTTTCTGCAGTGCCTGTAGCTCTTTGGCCTTCTTCTCCTCCTCCTCTCTTTGTTCGGCCTCCTGCAGCCTCCTGTCCTCCAGATGTTCTTCTCTCTGTCTTCTCAGACCGTCTTCCACTTTTTCTCTCTCCTCCCTCTCCTTCTTGAGCTTCTCCTTGGTCTCACAAGCGACTCTTTCTCTGTGCTCCATCTCCATGCCTCTCAGCTCACCATACATTACTCTCCTGGCATGGTTCCATCTTTCCTCAGGGGTCAGTTGTATAAATCTTACAAGCTCCATTTGAGTAAAGAGGACACTGTTTTGTCTGGAAGACATCTTTGTCGGTTATTCTCTTACTTCTGTATTCGTGTATCTGTTGGTTGACTGAACTTCTGTCTGTGAGTTTACTGAGATGTGATCTCTTCAGCAGGTTTGTGCCAAATGATCTTCTCAGAGTGAAGAGTTCTTTAACTGCTGATGGAACATGTCAGTCATCACAAGTGTTCTACGGAACTCCAGACAGTATGAGGTCATACACTGCAGCATTCTATATGACACTTTAGCTACATGTTGTTAGCCCTGCTAGCAGTATGGCTATAGAGATGGAAATGTTGGTCGGTCAGTTGGTGAATCACTTTGGCCAGCAGTAAAGGTCATAAAGCCCGCCTCCTCCATGTTAACAGATGGGACATGGGTCAAACTAGAAAATCAAAATACACGACAAATACGTTTTTCTCAAACACATGTTTGATCACGATTCTGAAAACAGCTGATAAGAGCTTGTGAACCTCTCCCTGTCTCCATCACTTCACCACACTGATTTACATGAAGGGGAGAACTGGCTCATGGTAAACTAGTGATGCTTACTGTGGAGGGGACAGAAACAAAAGGGGTTTTTGGTGGTTTGTATTTTTAAATACACAATATATTTACACCAAAAATACACAAGCAAAACTTTGACATTACAAACAAAAAGGCAAACTAAAAAGTGATCTACTCTAAAGTGAGAAATGTGACCTTTTCAACCACTTAATCTTAAAACGTATCCGCCCCAACACATACAGTATACTGTTATCATTTTGTTCTGTAGCCCAGTTGAAAAATAACACTTATAACACATACGTACTGATACAATGGTACTTTAACTATAAGAGTAAAAATAGACAAAGATTTAAGATTTATATATAATTATTATTATTAAATTATGTATAAACAGTTGTAAGACATTATGGGATACACGTTTATTTGCTTCCAATTTAGGTGAATAGATTAATAACACATTCTTATTTGACAAATATAGCAGCCACTTAGCTTAGCTTCTCATAAAGACAAGAAGTATGGCTAACTATGGCATCTGACAGTTTCTTGGCCAGGACTAGTAACTTTCCCTTAAAACTACAAATGAACATTTTAACACTTGGGTATTTGTAGGATTAGGGCCTGTGTCCACTGATGGCATTTTTTGCTATTAGTTGACACATTGCCTAGCGCCCACGACCTCAATTTAGAGCAACTTTCAGAGCAGGACATGAAAAGAGGTCATCCTCCACCAAAAATCCATCGCATCCAGTTTGTCAAAGAAGGCCAGGGTGACGCAGGTGTCTCACCAAGAACCCCACCGAGGGCAGTCCTCGCCACCCAGGACTGCAGCATGAGGCTCGACCTCGGCAGAAAGCTCCAGTTCCTGAGGGAGATCACCAGCATGAGCCTCCGCTCAGACATAATAATGTGGTCCAGCAGCATCAAGATCATGCTCCTCATCGAGCTGACTGTCCCATGAGAAGTTGGGATCGAGGCCGCCTCTTAGAGGAAGAGGTTGAAGTATTTGGACCTTGCTGCCGAATGCAAGGAGGCGGGCTGGAGAACCATCATCTGGTCGAAGTGGGATGTTGCGGCTTTGTCAGTACATCAGCTGTTTGCCTCATGAGGAAATGTGGGAAGGAAAAGTGGGGGATGACATGCACTACATGATTGGCAGCCCGGGAGTCGAACCTGTGATCAGTGCGTCAAGGACTGTAGCCTCTGTATGAGGCACCTGCTCTACCAACTGAGCTAATCCAGCGCCCCGTGCCATTTTAAATGAATGTTTTTGTCAATGCAGTCTGGTGGCCTTGAAGAGAACGTTGTTAAAGCTGTGTCTTGTTTCAAAAAACATTTCAACCCGGCTCAAAAATACTCTAAGTCCACCTTAAGATTTAACCTCTGGGCACCATGAGTGTCTGAAATTTCATGACAATCCATCCAACAGTTGTTTCAGTCCAGACCAAAGTGTTGGACTGACTGCCTGACAAAAAACAGAAGACATGGCTTTGTCCAGAACCCCACTGGGTTTTTATTCTAATTGTCATTGAATCGCCCACATATCTCCACGGATAAACTTTTTTTGGTTACAAAACACTCAAACACTGACCTGCTACATGAAATGCTACAGTAATAAATACAAACAGACGTGCATCAGAGCTTTCTTATCGTGTGCTGTCCAATCGCAACACCTGAAATTCACTCCTAAATTCACAAGGTTATGTAACAGCTACATTTCTAAAGCAGCATAAAAATGTTTACATTAAAAATAAATTGAATTTCATCATCTTATATTCAACAGCTAACATTCAAACTTATGAACACACTCAAGTCATCCGAGTCATCGTGCCTCAAGTCAAGTCGAGTCTCAAGTCATTTATCTTTTGTCAAGATGCAAAGTCATCAAAACAGTGACTCGAGTCGACTCAAGTCCAAGTCACCAAGTCTCAAGTCTTTTTTTTTATAGTGATTTCTAATTTGTAAGTATCTGAAGAAATCTAAATCTAAAAACTCCTGTTTATGTAAAACGTTAATCAGTATGTTTTACTGGAACGCATTTTTATTATTCTGAATCACGAGACAACATAGAAACAAAGTAAAGAAGAACATTAAAACATAGATTTGAGGATGCTGTTTCTGTTGGCAGCAAATCCTCCAGTGTATCAGTCGTTCTGCCGGGAAGCATGGCTGGCTTGTCTCGCCTTGAAGGAGGTCCATCGGTCGTACTGCTCCTCAGCCTTGAGCTTTCTCTTCTCCTCTTTTTTCTCTCTATGGTCCCGGTATTTGTCCATCCAGTACCCAACCTTCAGCATGTCTGGCAGCCACTGCAGAGACCCGCTGGGTTTGGGTGTTTGTGGTTTTTCTGAAGACAAGAGAAGATAAAAGTTTCAGTTTGACGTACAGGAATTATTAATATGAAGCCCCAAAGAGTTCAGCACTGAATCAGTCTTGAGGGCTCAATATGTTCAGTATAAATAAGCAGGATAAAGGAATATGATGCATATATGATATATACTTTCAGTCTTTGGGACTTCTCTGGCAGTAAAGAGGAGGTAGGTGGAGCTGTTTGGGTCAGGTTTCTCTTTGACAGGCTCTCGTTTTGTTTTCTGCACACCAACCCAGTTCTTCAGGTCAGAGGTCAGGTGATCAGGGCTGGCTTTGACTCCCACTTTTGGCAGACGACAGAGCTCAGCCTCCGCTTGCCTCTTCTGCTTCTCCTCTTTCAGAGCCCTGATGGTGTACCTGGGCCTTTGTACAGGCTCCTCCTCCACCTGCATCACCTTTTTCCAGTGAAGCCTCTCTTGCTTCAGCTGGTCTTGTTCTGCTTTCTGCAGTGCCTGTAGCTCTTTGGCCTTCTTCTCCTCCTCCTCTCTTTGTTCGGCCTCCTGCAGCCTCCTCTCCTCCAGATGTTCTTCTCTCTGTCTTCTCAGACCGTCTTCCACTTTTTCTCTCTCCTCCCTCTCCTTCTTGAGCTTCTCCTTGGTCTCAGGAGCGACTCTTTCTCTGTGCTCCATCTCCACGCCTCTCAGCTCACCATACATTACTCTCCTGGCATGGTTCCATCTTTCCTCAGGGGTCAGTTGTATAAATCTTACAAGCTCCATTTGAGTAAAGAGGACACTGTTTTGTCTGGAAGACATCTTTGTTGGTTATTCTCTTACTTCTGTATTCGTGTATCTGTTGGTTGACTGAACTTCTGTCTGTGAGTTTACTGAAATGTGATCTCTTCAGCAGGTTTGTGCCAAATGATCTTCTCAGAGTGAAGAGTTCTTTAACTGCTGATGGAACATGTCAGTCATCACAAGTGTTCTACGGAACTCCAGACAGTATGAGGTCATACACTGCAGCATTCTATATGACACTTTAGCTACATGTTGTTAGCCCTGCTAGCAGTATGGCTATAGGGATGGAAATGTTGGTCGGTCAGTTGGTGAATCACTTTGGCCAGCAGTAAAGGTCATAAAGCCCGCCTCCTCCATGTTAACAGATGGGACATGGGTCAAACTAGAAAATCAAAATACACAACAAATACATTTTTCTCAAACACATCTATGGGCATCTGCTGGACAGGTAGAGAATAACAATGATTTGTTTAGGTTTTTGAGAGTTGGGAATCTGACTGTAAGAAGGAACAGAGGAGCAGCATGTGACAGGGCTTGTGATTGGCCAATACAGAGCTTTACCTTCACATTTCAGAGCAGCAGAATTTGAGACAGGTTGAACTTTTATGCAGCCTCTCTGTGTTAGCACCTGCTGGCCATGTTATTTCATCAATAGCTAAAGTTGGTCTGAACACAGTCTGTTAAATAACCATAGCAAAGATCACAACAGTCCATTCACCATTTTCAAAACACATATCTATCCATCTAGTAAATATATCACTGATGTTTAACAAGTTTTGCTGTGATTTGGAGGTTCAAACTGTTTTGCAGTTGTTTCAGTAAATTCCCTCAACCATAAGCTGTGACGCGATTGTAATGGCATCAACATAATCCAAACATATTGAGGACTTTAGTGTCGTAAATGGTGAAACTTGACAACATTGAATTTTATCATCTTATATTTAACAGCTAACATTCAAACTTATGAACACACTCAAGTCATCCGAGTCATTGTGCCTCAAGTCAAGTCGAGTCTCAAGTCATTTATCTATTGTCAAGACGCAAAGTCATCAAAACAGTGACTCGAGTCGACTCAAGTCCAAGTCACCAAGTCTCAAGTCTACATCTCTGAAGTCATCTCTTCCATGACATTAAGAAGAGGAGGGTCTGGTTTTTTGGGGGTTTTTTCACCATTTCTTGCATTGCTTTTTCACTGTCAATGAACAGTATTTTACATAGACACCAGTCTTTTTATAATCGCATCCTCCCTCATAACACCAAGATACAGATCCTTAAAATCAGTAGGAATTCCATATCCTCAAATCTTTCTCAGAGCAAAACATATACTCCCAACGGGAGTGATTGGCGCTGTTGTTGTGCCTGAGATTGGCGACTTTTAACCTGGGGATGCAAGTTCAAAAATTAAATAAATTTTTTTGGTCCATATTTTCTTCACTTCTTGGAGCTTATGTTTGAATGTTGTGTCCAGATTAAACCTCAATCCTCCTGAGATATTTCTTTGTTAAGTTTTTTACCCATTTCACCATATATGGTTATACTATAGTTGGAAATAATTTAATCCAGCTGCTCTGTTTATACACTTAAGTCAAAATATCTATCACTGCATCGCCCTCCTCAGATCATTCTGGATTTAGCTGTTTTTTTTATAGTGATTTCTAATTTGTAAGTATCTGGAGAAATCTAAATCTAAAAACACCTGTTTATGTAAAACGTTAATCAGTATGTTTTACTGCAACACATTTTTATTATTCTGAATCACGAGACAACATAGAAACAAAGTAAAGAAGAACATTAAAACATAGATTTGAGGATGCTGTTTCTGTTGGCAGCAAATCCTCCAGTGTATCAGTCGTTCTGCCGGGAAGCATGGCTGGCTTGTCTCGCCTTGAAGGAGGTCCATCGGTCGTACTGCTCCTCAGCCTTGAGCTTTCTCTTCTCCTCTTTTTTCTCTCTATGGTCCCGGTATTTGTCCATCCAGTACCCGACATTCAGTATGTCTGGCAGCCACTGCAGAGACCCGCTGGGTTTGGGTGTTTGTGGTTTTTCTGAAGACAAGAGAAGATAAAAGTTTCAGTTTGACGTACAGGAATTATTAATATGAAGCCCCAAAGAGTTCAGCACTGAATCAGTCTTGAGGGCTCAATATGTTCAGTATAAATAAGCAGGATAAAGGAATATGATGCATATATGATATATACCTTCAGTCTTTGGGACTTCTCTGGCAGTAAAGAGGAGGTAGGTGGAGCTGTTTGGGTCAGGCTTCTGTTTGACAGGCTCTCGTTTTGTTTTCTGCACGCCAACCCAGTTCTTCAGGTCAGAGGTCAGGTGATCAGGGCTGGCTTTGACTCCCACTTTTGGCAGACGACAGAGCTCAGCCTCGGCTTGCCTCTTCTGCTTATCCTCTTTCGGAGCCAAGATGGTGTACCTGGGCCTTTGTACAGGCTCCTCCTCCACCTGCATCACCTTTTTCCAGTGAAGCCTCTCTTGCTTCAGCTGGTCTTGTTCTGCTTTCTGCAGTGCCTGTAGCTCATTGGCCTTCTTCTCCTCCTCCTCTCTTTGTTCGGCCTCCTGCAGCCTCCTCTCCTCCAGATGTTCTTCTCTCTGTCTTCTCAGACCGTCTTCCACTTTTTCTCTCTCCTCCCTCTCCTTCTTGAGCTTCTCCTTGGTCTCACAAGCGACTCTTTCTCTGTGCTCCATCTCCACGCCTCTCAGCTCACCATACATTACTCTCCTGGCATGGTTCCATCTTTCCTCAGGGGTCAGTTGTATAAATCTAACGAGCTCCATTTGATTAAAGAGGACACTGTTTTGTCTGGAAGACATCTTTGTTGGTTATTCTCTTACTTCTGTATTCGTGTATCTGTTGGTTGACTGAACTTCTGTCTGTGAGTTTACTGAGATGTGATCTCTTCAGCAGGTTTGTGCCAAATGATCTTCTCAGAGTGAAGAGTTCTTTAACTGCTGATGGAACATGTCAGTCATCACAAGTGTTCTACGGAACTCCAGACAGTATGAGGTCATACACTGCAGCATTCTATATGACACTTTAGCTACATGTTGTTAGCCCTGCTAGCAGTATGGCTATAGAGATGGAAATGTTGGTCGGTCAGTTGGTGAATCACTTTGGCCAGCAGTAAAGGTCATAAAGCCCGCCTCCTCCATGTTAACAGATGGGACATGGGTCAAACTAGAAAATCAAAATACACGACAAATACGTTTTTCTCAAACACATGTTTGATCACGATTCTGAAAACAGCTGATAAGATCTTGTGAACATCTCCCTGTCTCCATCACTTCACCACACTGATTTACATGAAGGGGAGAACTGGCTCATGGTAAACTAGTGATGGAGGGACTACTAATGACAAGTACTTTGTGAGGTCATGGTCTAGAATGTTGGAGTAAATTTGATGCATGATGTAGGGACTACTAATGATAAGTACGTTGTGATGTCATACTCTGGAATGTTGAGATAGTTTAATACATGCTGTAGTGACTACTAATGATTTCATTATATGATGTAATGCTCTGGAATGTGGGGTTCCATCTGATGCATACTGTAGAGACTTCTAGTGACAAGTACTTTGTGAGGTCATGGTCTAGAATGTTGGAGTACATTTGATGCATGCTGTAGGGACTACTAATGACAAGTACTTTGTGATGTCATGCTCTAGAATGTTGGGATACATTCGTTGCATGCTGCAGTGCCTCCTATTGATGTCACTTTGTGATGTCATGGTCTAGAATGTTGGGATACATTTGATGCATGCTGTAGGGACTACTAATGACAAGTACTTTGTGTGGTCATGGCCTAGAATGTTGGAGTACCTTTGATGCATGCTGTAGGGACTACTAATGACAAGTACTTTGTGAGTTCATGGTCTACAATGTTGGAGTACCTTTGATGCATGCTGTCGGGACTACTAATGACAAGTACTTTGTGAGATCATGGTCTAGAAAGTTGGAGTCCTTTGATGCATGCTGTAGTGACTACTAATGACAGGTACTTTGTGAGGTCATGGTCTAGAATGCTGGAGTCCTTTGATGCATGCTGTAGGGACTACTAATGACCAGTACTTTGTGATATCATGGTCTAGAATGTTGAGGTACATTTGATGCATGCTGTAGTGACTACTAATTACAAGTAACTTGTGATGTCGTGGTCTAGAATGTTGGGATATGTTTGATGCATGCTGTAGGGACTACTCATCTCAAGCACTTTGTGATGTCATGGTCTAGAATGTTGGGACACATTTGATGCATGCTGTAGTGACTACGCATGATATCACTTTGTGATGTCATGCTCTGGAATGTTGGGGTACATTTGGTGCATGCTGTAGGGACTACTCATCACAAGAACTTTGTGATGTCATGGTCAAGAATGTTGGAGTACCTTTGATACATGCTGTTGGGACTACTAATGACCAGTCCTTTGTGAGGTCATGGTCTAGAATGCTGGAGTCCTTTGATGCATGCTGTAGGGACTACTAATGACCAGTACTTTTTGAGGTCATGGCCTAGAATCTTGGAGTACCTTTGATGCATGATGTAGGGACTACTAATGACCAGTATTTAATGAGGTCATGGTCTAGAATGCTGGAGTCCTTTGATGCATGCTGTAGGGACTACTAATGACAAGTACTTTGCGAGGTCATGGCCTAGAATGTTGGACTACCTTTGATGCATGCTGTAGGGACTACTCATCACAAGTACTTTGTGATGTCATGCTCTTGAATGTTGGGGTACCTTTGATGCATGCTGTAGGGACTACTACTGACAAGTACTTTGTGATGTCATGGTCAAAAATGTTGGAGTACCTTTGATACATGCTGTAGGCACTACTAATGACCAGTACTTTGTGAGGTCATGGTCTAGAATGCTGGAGTCCTTTGATGCATGCTGTAGGGACTACTAATGACCAGTACTTTTTGAGGTCATGGCCTAGAATGTTGGAGTACCTTTGATGCATGATGTAGGGACTACTAATGACCAGTATTTAATGAGGTCATGGTCTAGAATGCTGGAGTCCTTTGATGCATGCTGTAGGGACTACTAATGACAAGTACTTTGCGAGGTCATGGCCTAGAATGTTGGAGTACCTTTGAGGCATGATGTAGGGACTACTAATGACCAGTACTTTGTGAGGTCATGGTCTAGAATGTTGGAGTACCTTTGATGCGTTCTGTAGGGACTACTTATGGTATTGCTTTGTGATGTCATGGTCTAGAATGTTGGGATACATTTGATGCATGATGTAGAGACTATTAATTATTTTACTTTGTGATGTCATGCTCTAGAATGTTGGGATAAATCTGATGCATACTGTAGAGATTTCTAATGACAAGTACTTTGTGATGTCATGGTCTAGAATGTTGGGACACATTTGATGCATGCTATAGGGACTCCTAATGATATCTCATTGTGATGTCATGGTCTAGAATGTTTGAATACCTTTGATGCATGATGTAGGGACTGCTAATGACAAGTACTTTGTGATGTCATGGTCTGTACTGATTACTAATGTTATCATTTTATAATGTAATTCTCTGGAATGTTGGGATACATCTGATTTATACAGTAGAGACTTCTAATGACAAGTATTTTGTGATGTCATGGTCTAGAATGTTGGGGTACATTTGGTGCATGCTGTAGTGACTCCTAATGATATCTCTTTGTGATGTCATGTTCTTGAATGTTGGGATATATTTGATGCATGCTATAGGGACTACTACTGACAAGTACATTGTGATGTCATGCCTTAGAATGTTGGGATACATTCCATGCATGCTGCAGTGCCTCCTAATGATGTCACTTTGTGATGTCATGGTCTAGAATGTTGGGATATTTTTGATGCATGCTGTAGGGACTACTACTGACAAGTACATTGTGATGTCATGCTCTAGAATGTTGGGGTACATTTTGTGCAAGCTGTAGGGACTACTAATGACAAGTACTTTGTGATGTCATGGTCTAGAATGTTGGAGTACCTTCGAAGCATGAAGTAGGGAATAATAATGACAAGTACTTTGTGATGCCATGGTCTAGAATGTTGGGATACATTTGATGCATGATGTAGAGACTATTAATTATTTTACTTTGTGATGTCATGCTCTAGAATGTTGGGATACATCTGATGCATACTGTAGAGATTTCTAATGACAAGTACTTTGTGATGTCATGCTCTAGAACGTTGGGGTACCTTTGATGCATGCTGTAGGGACTACGAATGACAAGTACTTTGTGATGTCATAATCTAGAATGTTGGAGTACCTTTGATACATGCTGTAGGGACTACTAATGATATTGCTTTGTGATGTCATGGTCTAGAATGTTGGGATACATTTGATGCATGCTGTAGGGACAATTAATGATATCACGTTGTGATGTCATGGTCTAGAATGTTGGAGTACCTTTGAAGCATGGTGTAGGGACAACTAATGACAAGTACTTTGAGAGGTCATGGTCTAGAATGTTGGAATACTTTTGATGCAAGCTGTAGGGACTACTAATGACAAGTACTTTGTGAGATCATGGTCTAGAAAGTTGGAGTCCTTTGATGCATGCTGTAGTGACTACTAATGACAAGTACTTTATGAGATCATGATCTAGAAAGTTTGAGTCCTTTGATGCATGCTGTAGTGACTCCTAATGATATCTCTTTGTGATGTCATGTTCTAGAATGTTGGAGTACCTTTGATGCATGATGAAGGGAATAATAATGACAAGTACTTTGTGATGTCATGGTCTAGAATGTTGGAATACTTTTGATGCATGCTGTAGGGACTACTTATGTTATTGCTTTGTGATGTCATGGTATAGAATGTTGGGATACATCTGATGCATTCTGTAGAGATTTCTAATGACAAGTACTTTGTGATGTCATGGTCTAGAATGTTGGGACACATTTGATGCATGATGTAGGGACTACTAATGACAACTATTTTGTGATGTCATGGTCTAGAATGTTGGGATACATTTGATGCATGCTGTAGGGACTACTACTGACAAGATTATTGTGATGTCATGCTCTAGAATGTTGGGGTACATTTTGTGCAAGCTGTAGGGACTTCTAATGACCAGTACTTTGTGAGGTCATGGTCTAGAATGCTGGAGTCCTTTGATGCATGCTGTAGGGACTACTAATGACAAGTACTTTGTGATGTCATGGTCCAGAATGTTGGAGTACCTTTGATTCATGCTGTAGGGACTACTAATGACCAGTACCTTGTGATGTCATGGTCTAGAATGTTGGGGTACATTTGGTGCATGCTGTAGGGACTACTCATCACAAGAACTTTGTGATGTCATACTCCAGAATGTTGGGGTACCTTTGATGCATGCTGTAGGGACTACGAATGACAAGTACTTTGTGATGTCATGGTCTAGAATGTTGGAGTACCTTTGATACATGCTGTAGGGACTACTAATGACCAGTACTTTGTGAACTCATGGTCTAGAATGCTGGAGTCCTTTGATGCATGCTGTAGGGACTACTAATGACAAGTACTTTGTGATGTCATGGTCTAGAATGTTGGAGTACCTTTGATACATGCTGTAGGGACTACTAATGACAACTACTTTGTGATGTCATGGTCTAGAATGTTGAGGTACATTTGATGCATGCTGTAGGGACTACTAATGACAAGTAACTTGTGATGTCATGGTCTAGAATGTTGGGATATGTTTGATGCATGCTGTAGGGACTACTAATGATATTGATTTGTGATGTCATGGTCTAGATTGTTGGGATACATTTGATGCATGCTGTAGGGACTATTAATGATATTACGTTGTGATATCATGCTCTGGAATGTTGAGATACATCTGATGCATACAGTAGAGACTTCTAATGACAAGTACTTTGTGATGTCATGGTCTAGAATGTTGGAGTACCTTTGATGCATGATGTAGGGACTACTAATGACAACTACTTTGTGATGTCATGGTCTAGAATGTTGGGATACATTTGATGCATGCTGTAGGGACTACTACTGACAAGATTATTGTGATGTCATGCTCTAGAATGTTGGGGTACATTTTGTGCAAGCTGTAGGGACTACTAATGACAAGTACTTTGTGAGGTCATGGTCTAGAATGTTGGAGTACCTTTGAAGCATGATGTAGGGAATGATAATGACAAGTACTTTGTGATGTCATGGTCTAGAATGTTGGGATACATTTGATACATGCTGTAGGGACTACTAATGACCAGTACTTTGTGATGTCATGGTCTAGAATGTTGAGGTACATTTGATGCATGCTGTATTGACTACTAATGACCAGTACTTTGTGAAGTCATGGTCTAGAATGTTGGGATACAATTAATGCATGTGGTAGTGACAACTAGTTACATCATTTCAAGGTGTCATGGTCTAGAATGTTGGAGTACCTTTGATGCATGCTGTAGGGAATACTTATGGTATTGCTTTCTGATGTCATGGTCTAGAATATTGGGATACATCTGATGCATAATGTAGAGATTTCTAATGACAAGTACTTTGTGATGTCATGGTCTAGAATGTTGGGACACATTTGATGCATGCCGTAGTGACTACGCATGATATCACTTTGTGATGTCATGCTCTGGAATGTTGGGGTACATTTGGTGCATGCTGTAGGGACTACTCATCACAAGTACTTTGTGATGTCATGCTCTAGAATGTTGGGGTACCTTTGATGCATGCTGTAGGGACTACGAATGACAAGTACTTTGTGATGTCATGGTCTAGAATGTTGGAGTACCTTTAATACATGCTGTAGGTACTACTAATGATATTGCTTTGTGATGTCATGTTCTAGAATGTTGGGATACATTTGATGCATGCTGTTGGACTATTAATGATATTATGTTGTGATGTCATGCTCTGGAATGTTGGGGTACATTTGGTGCATGCTGTAGGGACTACTCATCACAAGTACTTTGTGATGTCATGCTCTAGAATGTTGGGGATTCCTTGGATGCATGCTGTAGGGACTACTAATGATATTGCTTTGTGATGTCATGCTCTGGAATGTTGGGATACATCTGATGCATGCTGTAGTGACTACGCATGATATCACTTTGTGACGTCATGCTCTAGAATGTTGGGGTACATTTGGTGCATGCTGTAGGGACTACTCATCACAAGTACTTTGTGAGGTCATGCTCTAGAATGTTGGGGTACCTTTGATGCATGCTGTAGGGACTATTAATGATATTATGTTGTGATGTCATGCTCTGGAATGTTGAGATATTTTTGATGCATGCTGTACTGATTACTAATATTATCATTTTATAATGTAATTCTCTGGAATGTTGGGATACATCTGATGCATACAGTAGAGACTTCTATTCACAAGTACTTTGTGATGTCATGGTCTAGAATGTTGGGATACATTTGATGCATGATGTAGAGACTATTAATTATTTTACTTTGTGAGGTCATGGTCTAGAATGTTGGAGTACTTTTGATGCATGCTGTAGGGACTACTAATGACAAATACTTTGTGAGGTCATGGTCTAGAATGTTGGAGTACATTTGATGCATGCTGTACGGACTACTAATGATAAGTACGTTGTGATGTCATGCTCTTGAATGTTGAGATAGTTTAATACATGCTGTAGTGACTACTAATGATTTAATTATATGATATAATGCTCTGGAATGTGGGGATATTTTTGATGCATACAGTAGAGAATTCTAATGACAAGTACTTTGTGAGATCATGGTCTATAAAGTTGGAGTCCTTTGATGCATGCTGTTGTGACTCCTTATGATATCACTTTGTGATGTCATGCTCTAGAATGTTGGGATACATCTGATGAATACTGTAGAGACTTCTAATGACAAGTACTTTGTGATGTCATGGTCTAGAATATTGGGATACATCTGATGCATGCTGTAGAGACTATGAATTATTTTACTTTGTGATGTCATGGTCTAGAATGTTGGGACACATTTGATGCATGCTGTAGTGACTATGCATGATATCACTTTGTGATGTCATGCTCTGGAATGTTGGGGTACATTTGGTGCATGATGTAGGGACTACTCATCACATGTACTTTGTGATGTCATGCTCTAGAATGTTGGGGTACCTATGATGCATGCTGTAGGGACTACTAATGACAAGTACTTTGTGATGTCATGGTCTAGAATGTTGGAGTACCTTTGATACATGCTGTAGGGACTACTAATGACCAGTACTTTGTGAGGTCATGGTCTAGAATGCTGGAGTCCTTTGATGCATGTTGTAGGGACTACTAATGACAAGTACTTTGTGATGTCATGGTCTAGAATGTTGGAGTACCTTTGATACATGCTGTAGGGACTACTGATGACCAGTACTTTGTGATATCATGGTCTAGAATGTTGAGATACATTTGATGCATGCTGTAGGGACTACTAATGACCAGTACTTTGTGAGGTCATGGTCTAGAATGTTGGAGTACCTTTGATGCATGCTGTAGGGACTATTAATTATTTTACTTTGTGATGTCATGCTCTAGAGTGTTGGGATACATCTGATGCATGCTGTAGAGACTATTAATTATTTTACTTTGTGATGTCATGCTCTAGAATGTTGGGATTCATCTGATGCATGCTGTTGGACTATTAATGATATTACGTTGTGATGTCATGCTCTGGAATGTTGAGATATTTTTGATGCATGCTGTACTGATTAGTAATGTTATCATTTTATAATGTAATGCTCTGGAATGTTGGGATACATCTGATGCATACAGTAGAGACTTCTAATGACAAGTACTTTGTGATGTCATGGTCTAGAGTGTTGGGATACATCTGATGCATGCTGTAGAGACTATGAATTATTTTACTTTGTGATGTCATGGTCTAGAATGTTGGGACACATTTGATGCATGCTTTAGTGACTATGCATGATATCACTTTGTGATGTCATGCTCTGGAATGTTGGGGTACATTTGGTGCATGCTGTAGGGACTACTCATCACATGTACTTTGTGATGTCATGGTCTAGAATGTTGGAGTACCTTTGATACATGCTGTAGGGACTACTAATGACCAGTACTTTGTGAGGTCATGGTCTAGAATGCTGGAGTCCTTTGATGCATGCTGTAGGGACTACTAATGACAAGTAACTTGTGATGTCATGGTCTAGAATGTTGGGATATGTTTGATGCATGCTGTAGGGACTACTAATGATATTGCTTTGTGATGTCATGGTCTAGAATGTTGGGATACATTTGATGCATGCTGTTGGGATTATTAATGATATTACGTTGTGATGTCATGCTCTGGAATGTTGAGATATTTTTGATGCATGCTGTACTGATTACTAATGTTATCATTTTATAATGTAATGCTCTGGAATGTTGGGATACATCTGATGCATACAGTAGAGACTTCTAATGACAAGTACTTTGTGATGTCATGCTCTAGAATGTTGGGGTACATTTTGATGCATGCTCTAGGGACAACTAATGACAAGTACGTTGTGATGTCATGGTCAAGAATGTTGGAGTGCTTTGATGCATGCTGTAGTGACTCCTAATGATATCTCTTTGTGAGGTCATGGCCTAGAATGTTGGAGTAGCTTTGATGCATGATGTAGGGACTACTAATGACCAGTATTTAATGAGGTCATGGTCTAGAATGCTGGAGTCCTTTGATTCATGCTGTAGGGACTACTAATGACAAGAACTTGTGGTGTCATTATCTAGAATGTTGGAGTACCTTTGATACATGCTGTAGAGACTATTAATTATTTTACTTTGTGATATCATGGTCGAGAATGTTGGGATACATTTGATGCATGCTGTAGGGACTACGCATGATATCACTTTGTGATGTCATGCTCTGGAATGTTGGGATACATTTGGTGCATGCTGTAGGGACAACTAATGACAAGTAAGTTGTGATGTCATGCTCTGGAATGTTGAGATAGTTTAATACGTGCTGTAGTGACTACTAATGATTTCATTATATGATGTAATGCTCTAGAATTTTGGGGTACCTTTGATGCATGCTGTAGGGACTACTCATGACAAGGACTTTAAGATGTCATGCTCTAGAATGTTGCGGTACCTTTGATGCATGCTGTAGGGACTACTAATGACAAGTACTTTGTGAGATCATGGTCTAGAAAGTTGAGATATTTTTGATGCATGCTGTACTGACTACTAATGATATAATTTCATGATGTAATGCTCTGGAATGTTGGGGTACATTTGGTGCATGCTGTAGGGACTACTCATCACAAGTACTTTGTGAGGTCATGGTCTAGAATGTTGGAGTACCTTTAAAGCATGATGTAGGGAATAATAATGACAAGTACTTTGTGATGTCATGGTCTAGAATGTTGGGATGCATTTGATGCATGCTTTAGGGACTACTCATCACAAGTACTTTGTGAGGTCATGGTCTAGAATGTTGCAGTACCTTTGAAGCATGATGTAGGGAATAATAATGACAAGTACTTTGTGATGTCATGCCTTAGAATGTTGGGATACATTCGATGCATGCTGCAGTGCCTCCTAATGATGTCACTTTGTGATGTCATGGTCTGGAATTTTGGGATATATTTAATGCATGCTGTAGGGACTACTACTGACAAGTACATTGTGATGTCATGCTCTAGAATGTTGGGGTACATTTTGTGCAAGCTGTAGGGACTACTAATGACCAGTACTTTGTGAGGTCATGGTCTAGAATGTTGGAGTACCTTTGATACATGCTGTAGGGACTACTAATGACAAGTACTTTGTGATGTCATGGTCTAGAATGTTGGAGTACCTTTGATACATGCTGTAGGGACTACTAATGACCTGTACTTTGTGATGTCATGGTCTAGAATGTTGAGGTACATTTGATGCATGCTGTAGTGACTACTAATGACAAGTAACTTGTGATGTCATGGTCTAGAATGTTGGGGTACATTTTGTGCATGCTGTAGGGACAATTAGAGACAAGTACTTTGTGAAGTCATGCTCTAGAATGTTGGGGTACATTTTGTGCAAGCTGTAGGGACTACTAATGACCAGTACTTTGTGAGGTCATGGTCTAGAATATTGGAGTACCTTTGGAGCATGATGTAGGGAATACTAATGACAAGTACTTTGTGATGTCATGGTCTAGAATGTTGGGATACATTTGATGCATGCTGTAGGGACTACTACTGACAAGTACTTTGTGATGTCATGGTCTAGAATGTTGGGATACATTTGATGCATGCTGTAGGGAATACGCATGACCAGTACTTTGTGAGATCATGGTCTAGAATGTTGGAGTACCTTTGATGCATGCTGTAGGGACTATTAATTATTTTACTTTGTGATGTCATGCTCTAGAATGTTGGGATACATCTGATGCATGCTGTAGGGACTATTAATGATTTTACTTTGTGATGTCATGCTCTAGAATGTTGGGATACATCTGATGCAAACTGTAGAGATTTCTAATGACAAGTACTTTGTGATGTCATGGTCTAGAATGTTGGGACACATTTGATGCATGCTGTTGTGACTACGCATGATATCACTTTGTGATGCCATGCTCTGGAATGTTGGGGTACATTTGGTGCATGCTGTAGGGACTTCTCATCACAAGTACTTTGTGATGTCATGGTCTAGAATGTTGGGGTACATTTTGTGCAAGCTGTAGGGACTTCTAATGACAAGTACTTTGTGAGGTCATGCTCTAGAATGTTGGGATACATTCGATGCATGCTCCAGTTCCTCCTAATGATGTCACTTTGTGATGTCATGGTCTAGAATGTTGGGATACATTTGATGGATGTTGTAGGGACTACTACTGACAAGTACATTGTGATGTCATGCTCTAGAACTTTGGAGTACCTTTGAAGCATGATGTAGGGACTACTAATGACCAGTACTTTGTGAGGTCATGGTCTAGAATGTTGGAGTACCTTTGATGCATGCTGTAGGGACTACTTATGATTTTGCTTTGTGATGCCATGGTCTAGAATGTTGGAGTACCTTTGGTACATGCTGTGGGGACTACTAATGACAAGTACTTTGTGATGTCATGGTCTAGAAAGTTGGAGTCCTTTGATGCATGCTGTAGTGACTCCTAATGAAAATTACTCTGTGAGGTCATGGTCTAGAATGTTGGGATACACTTGATGCATGCTGTAGTGCCTCCTAATGATATCACTTTGTGATGTAATGCTCTGGAATGTTGGGGTACATTTGGTGCATGCTGTAGGGACTACTAATGACAAGTACTTTGTGAGGTTATGGTCTAGAATGTTGGAGTACCTCTGAAGCATGATGTAGGGAATAATAATGACAAGTTCTTTGTGATGTCATGGTCTGGAATGTTGGGATACATTTGATGCATGCTGTAGGGACTACGCATGATATCACGTTGTGATGTCATGCTCTGGAATGTTGGGATACATTTGGTGCATGCTGTAGGGACTACTAATGACAAGTACTTTGTGAGGTCATGCTCTAGAATGTTGGACTACATTTGATGCATGCTGTAGGGACTACTTATGATATTGCTTTGTGATGTCATGGTCAAGAATGTTGGAGTACCCTTGATGCATGCTGTAGGGACTACTAATGATATTGCTTTGTGATGTCATGGTCTAGAATGTTGGGATATGTTTGATGCATGCTGTAGGGACTACTAATGACAAGTAACTTGTGATGTCATGGTCTAGAATGTTGGGATATGTTTGATGCATGCTGCAGTGCCTCCTAATGATGTCATTTTGTGATGTCATGGTCTAGAATGTTGGGATACATTTGATGCGTGCTGTAGGGACTACTACTGACAAGTACATTGTGATGTCATGCTCTAGAATGTTGGAGTACATTTGATGCATGCTGTAGGGACAACTAATGACAAGTACTTTGTGAGGTCATGGTCTAGAATGTTGGAGTACATTTGATGCATGCTGTAGGGACTAATTATGATATTGCTATGTGATGTCATGCACTGGAATGTTGAGATAGTTTATTACATGCTGTAGTGACTCCTAATGATATCTCTTTGTGATGTCATGGTCTAGAATGTTGGAGTACCTTTGATGCATGCTGTAGGGACTACTAATGACCAGTACTTTGTGAGGTCATGGCCTGGAATGTTGGAGTACCTTTGATGCATGATGTAGGGACTACTAATGACCAGTATTTTATGAGGTCATGGTCTAGAATGCTTGAGTCCTTTGATGCATGCTGTAGGGACTACTAATGACAAGTACTTTGTTATGTCACGGTCTAGAATGTTGGGGTACATTTTGTGCAAGCTGCAGTGCCTCCTAATGATGTCACTTTGTGATGTCATGGTCTAGAATTTTGGGATACATTTGATGCATGCTGTAGGGACTACTACTGACAAGCACATTGTGATGTCATGCTCTAGAATGTTGAAGTACCTTTGATGCATGCTGTAGTGACTCCTAATGATATCTCTTTGTGATGTCATGGTCTAGAATGTTGGAGTACCATTGATGCATGATGTAGGGACTACTAATGACAAGTACTTTGTGATGTCATGCTCTAGAATGTTGGGATACATTCGATGCATGCTGCAGTGCCTCCTAATGATGTCACTTTGTGGTGTCATGTTCTAGAATGTTGAGATATTTTTGATGCATGCTGTACTGACTACTAATGATATAATTTTATGATGTAATGCTCTGGAATGTTGGGATACATCTGATGCATACTGTAGAGACTTCTAATGACAAGTACTTTGTGAAGTCATGGTCTAAAATGTTGGAGTACCTTTGATGCATGCTGTAGGGACTACTAATGACCAGTGCTTTGTGAGGTCATGGCCTAGAATCTTGGCATACCTTTGATGCAAACTGTAGGGACTACTAATGATAAGTACGTTGTGATGTCATATTTTGGAATGTTGAGATAGTTTAATACATGCTGTAGTGACTACTAATAATTTCATTTTATGATGTCATGGTCTAGTATGTTGGGATACATTTGGTGCATGCTGTAGGGACTACTAATGACAAGTACTTTGTGAGGTCATGGTCTAGAATGTTGGAGTACCTTTGATGCATGCTGTAGGGACTACTCATGATATTGCGTTGTGAGGCCATGGTCTAGAATGTTGGAGTACCTTTGATACATGCTGTAGGGACTAGTAAAGAGAAGTACTTTGTGAGCTCATGGTCTAGAATGTTGGAGTACCTTTGAAGCATGCTGTAGGGACTACGCATGATATCACATTGTGATGTCATGCTCTGGAATGTTGGGATACATTTGGTGCATGCTGTAGGGACTACCAATGACAAGTACTTTGTGAAGTCATGGTCTAGAATGTTGGAGTACCTTTGATGCATGCTGTAGGGACTACTAATGATATCTCTTCGTGATGTCATGGTCTAGAATGTTGGAGTACCTTGGATGCATGATGTTGGGACTACTAATGATGTCACTTTGTGATGTCATGGTCTAGAATGTTGGGATACATTTGATGCATGCTGTAGGGACTACGCATGTTATCACTTTGTGATGTCATGGTCTAGAATGTTGGGATACATTTGATGCATGCTGTAGGGACTACTACTGACAAGCACATTGTGATGTCATGCTCTAGAATGTTGAAGTACCTTTGATGCATGCTGTAGTGACTCCTAATGATATCTCTTTGTGATGTCATGGTCTAGAATGTTGGAGTACCATTGATGCATGATGTAGGGACTACTAATGACAAGTACTTTGTGATGTCATGCTCTAGAATGTTGGGATACATTCGATGCATGCTGCAGTGCCTCCTAATGATGTCACTTTGTGGTGTCATGTTCTAGAATGTTGAGATATTTTTGATGCATGCTGTACTGACTACTAATGATATAATTTTATGATGTAATGCTCTGGAATGTTGGGATACATCTGATGCATACTGTAGAGACTTCTAATGACAAGTACTTTGTGAAGTCATGGTCTAAAATGTTGGAGTACCTTTGATGCATGCTGTAGGGACTACTAATGACCAGTGCTTTGTGAGGTCATGGCCTAGAATCTTGGCATACCTTTGATGCAAACTGTAGGGACTACTAATGATAAGTACGTTGTGATGTCATATTTTGGAATGTTGAGATAGTTTAATACATGCTGTAGTGACTACTAATAATTTCATTTTATGATGTCATGGTCTAGTATGTTGGGATACATTTGGTGCATGCTGTAGGGACTACTAATGACAAGTACTTTGTGAGGTCATGGTCTAGAATGTTGGAGTACCTTTGATGCATGCTGTAGGGACTACTCATGATATTGCGTTGTGAGGCCATGGTCTAGAATGTTGGAGTACCTTTGATACATGCTGTAGGGACTAGTAAAGAGAAGTACTTTGTGAGCTCATGGTCTAGAATGTTGGAGTACCTTTGAAGCATGCTGTAGGGACTACGCATGATATCACATTGTGATGTCATGCTCTGGAATGTTGGGATACATTTGGTGCATGCTGTAGGGACTACCAATGACAAGTACTTTGTGAAGTCATGGTCTAGAATGTTGGAGTACCTTTGATGCATGCTGTAGGGACTACTAATGATATCTCTTCGTGATGTCATGGTCTAGAATGTTGGAGTACCTTGGATGCATGATGTTGGGACTACTAATGATGTCACTTTGTGATGTCATGGTCTAGAATGTTGGGATACATTTGATGCATGCTGTAGGGACTACGCATGTTATCACTTTGTGATGTCATGGTCTAGAATGTTGGGATACATTTGGTGCAAGCTGTAGGGACTACTAAAGACAAGTACTTTGTGAGGTCATGGTCTAGAATGTTGGAGTACCTTTGAAGCATGATGTAGGGAATAGTAATGACAAGTACTTTGTGATGTCATGGTCTAGAATGTTGGGATACATTCGATGCATGCTGCAGTGCCTCCTAATGATGTCACTTTGTGGTGTCATGGTCTAGAATGTTGGAATACCATTGATGCATGCTGGAGGGACTACTAATGACAAGTACTTTGTGATGTCATGGTCTAGAATATTGGGATACATTTGATGAATGCTCTAGGGACTATTAATGATATTACTTTGTTATGTCATGCTATGGAATGTTGAGATGTTTTTGGTGCATGCTGTAGGGACTACTAATGACAAGTACTTTGTGAGGTCATGGTCTAGAATGTTGGAGTACCTTTGATGCATGCTGTAGGGACTACTTATGATATTGCGTTGTGAGGCCATGGTCTAGAATGTTGGAGTACCTTTGATACATGCTGTAGGGACTAGTAAAGAGAAGTACTTTGTGAGCTCATGGTCTAGAATGTTGGAGTACCTTTGAAGCATGATGTAGGGAATAATAATGACAAGTACTTTGTCATGTCATGGTCTAGAATGTTGGAATACATTTGATGCATGCTGTAGGGACTACGCATGATATCACATTGTGATGTCATGCTCTAGAATGTTGGAGTACCTTTGATGCATGATGTAGGGAATAATAATGACAAGTACTTTGTGATGTCATGGTCTAGAATGTTGGGATACATTTGATGCATGCTGTAGGGACTACTAATGACAAGTGCTTTGTGAGGTCATGGTCTAGAATGTTGGAGTACCTTTGATGCATGCTGTAGAGACTATTAATTATTTTACTTTGTGATGTCATGCTCTAGAATGTTGGGATACATCTGATGCATGCTGTAGAGACTATTAATTATTTTACTTTGTGATGTCATGCTCTAGAATGTTGGAATTGATCTGATGCAAACTGTAGGGATTTCTAATGACAAGTACTTTGTGATATCATGGTCTAGAATGTTGGGACACATTTGATGCATGCTGTAGTGACTACGCATGATATCACTTTGTGATGTCATGCTCTGGAATGTTGGGGTACATTTGATGCATGCTGTAGTGACTCCTAATGATATCTCTTTGTGATTTCATGGTCTAGAATGTTGGGATACATTTGATGCATGCTGTAGGAACTATTAATGATATTACGTTATGATGTCATGCTCTGGAATGTTGAGATATTTTTGATGCATACAGTAGAGATTTCTAATGACAAGTACTTTGTGATGTCATGGTCTAGAATGTTGGGACACATTTGATGCATGCTGTAGGGACTACCCTTGATATCACTTTGTGATGTCATGCTCTGGAATGTTGGGATACATTTGGTGCATGCTGTAGGGACTACGAATGATAAGTACGTTGTGATGTCATGCTCTGGAATGTTGACATAGTTTAATACATGCTGTAGTGACTCCTAATGATATCTCTTTGTGATGTCATGGTCTAGAATGTTGGGGTACATTTTGTGCATGCAGTGGGGACAATTAATGACAAGTACTTTGTGATGTCCTGCTCTAGAATGTTGGAGTACCTTTGATGCGTGCTGTAGGGACTACTTATGGTATTGCTTTGTGATGTCATGGTCTAGAATGTTGGGATACATTTGATGCATGCTGTAGTGACTACGCATGATATCACTTTGTGATGTCATGCTCTGGAATGTTGGGGTACATTTGGTGCATGCTGTAGGGACTACTCATCACAAGTACTTTGTGATGTCATGCTCTTGAATGTTGGGGTACCTTAGATGCATGCTGTAGGGACTACTAATGACAACTACTTTGTGATGTCATGGTCAAGAATGTTGGAGTACCTTTGATACATGCTGTAGGGACTACTAATGACCAGCACTTTGTGAGGTCATGGTCTAGAATGCTGGAGTCCTTTGATGCATGCTGTAGGGACAACTAATGACAAGTACTTTGTGATGTCATGCTCTAGAATGTTGGGGTACATTTTGTGCATGCTGTAGGGACAATTAGAGACAAGTACTTTGTGATGTCATGCTCTAGAATGTTGGGGTACATTTTGTGCAAGCTGTAGGGACTACTAATGACCAGTACTTTGTGAGGTCATGGTCTAGAATATTGGAGTACCTTTGAAGCATGATGTAGGGAATAATAATGACAAGTACTTTGTGATGTCATGGTATAGAATGTTGGAGTACCTTACATACATGCTGTAGGGACTACTAATGACCAGTACTTTGTGAGGTTATGGTCTAGGATGTTGGAGTCCCTTTGATGCATGCTGTAGTGACCCCTAATGATATCTCTTTGTGATGTCATGGTCTAGAATGTTGGAGTACCTTTGATGCATGCTGTAGGGACTACTACTGACAAGTACTTTGTGATGCCATGGTCTAGAATGTTGGGATACATTTGATGCATGCTGTAGGGACTACTACTGACAAGTACTTTGTGATGCCATGGTCTAGAATGTTGGGATACATTTGATGCATGCTGTAGGGAATACTACTGACAAGTACTTTGTTATGCCATGGTCTAGAATGTTGGGATACATTTGATGCATGCTGTAGGGAATACGCATGACCAGTACTTTGTGAGATCATGGTCTAGAATGTTGGAGTACCTTTGATGCATGCTGTATGGACTATTAATTATTTTACTTTATGATGTCATGCTCTAGAATGTTGGGATACATCTGATGCAAACTGTAGAGATTTCTAATGACAAGTACTTTGTGATGTCATGTTCTAGAATGTTGGAGTACCTTTGATACATGCTGTAGGGACTACTAATGACCAGTACTTTGTGAGGTCATGGTCTAGAATGTTGGAATCCGTTTGATGCATGCTGTAGGGACTACTACTGACAAGTACATTGTGATGTCATGCTCTAGAATGTTGCAGTACCTTTGAAGCATGATGTAGGGAATAATAATGACAAGTACTTTGTGATGTCATGGTCTAGAATGTTGGGATACATTCGATGCATGCTGCAGTGCCTCCTAATGATGTCACTTTGTGGTGTCATGGTCTAGAATGTTGGAATCCGTTTGATGCATGCTGTAGGGACTACTACTGACAAGTACATTGTGATGTCATGCTCTAGAATGTTGCAGTACCTTTGAAGCATGATGTAGGGAATAATAATGACAAGTACTTTGTGATGTCATGGTCTAGAATGTTGGGATACATTCGATGCATGCTGCAGTGCCTCCTAATGATGTCACTTTGTGGTGTCATGGTCTAGAATGTTGGAATACCATTGATGCATGCTGGAGGGACTACTAATGACAAGTACTTTGTGATGTCATGGTCTAGAATGTTGGGATACATTTGATGCATGCTGTATGGACTACGCATGATATCACTTTGTGATGTCATGCTCTGGAATGTTGGGATACATTTGGTGCATGCTGTAGGGACAACTAATGACAATTACTTTGTGAGGTCATAGTCTAGAATGTTGGAGTACCTTTGATGCATGATGTAGGGACTACTAATGACAAATACTTTGTGATGTCATGCTCTAGAATGTTGGGATACATTCGATGCATGCTCCAGTGCCTCCTAATGATGTCACTTTGTGATGTCATGCTCTAGAATGTTGGGATACATTTGATGGATGTTGTAGGGACTACTACTGACAAGTACATTGTGATGTCATGCTCTAGAACTTTGGAGTACCTTTGAAGCATGATGTAGGGAATAATAATGACAAGAACTTTGTGATGTCATGCTCTGGAATGTTGGGATACATTTGATGGATGATGTAGGGACTACTACTGACAAGTACATTGTGATGTCATGCTCTAGAACTTTGGAGTACCTTTGAAGCATGATGTAAGGAATAATAATGACAAGTACTTTGTGATGTCATGCTCTAGAATGTTAAGGTACATTTGATGCATGCTGTAGTGACTACTAATGACAAGTAACTTGTGATGTCATGGTCTAGAATGTTGGGATATGTTTGATGCATGCTGTAGGGAATACTAATGATATTGCTTTGTGATGTCATGCTCTAGAATGTTGGGATACATTCGATGCATGCTGCAGTGCCTCCTAATGATGTCACTTTGTGATCTCATGGTTTAGAATGTTGGGATACATTTGATGCATGCTGTAGGGACTACTACTGACAAGTACATTGTGATGTCATGCTCTAGAATGTTGGGGTACATTTTGCGCAAGCTGTAGGGACTACTACTGACATGTACTTTGTGATGTCATGCTCTAGAATATTGGAGTACCTTTGAAGCATGATGTAGGGAATAATAATGACAAGTACTTTGTGATGTCATGGTCTATAATGTTGGGATACATTTGATGCATGCTGTAGGGACTACTACTGACAAGTACATTGTGATGTCATGGTCGAGAATGTTGGAGTTCATTTGATGCATGCTGTAGGGACTACTAATGATAAGTACGTTGTGATGTCATGCTCTGGAATGTTGAGATAGTTTAATACATGCTGTAGTGACTCCTAATGATATCTCTTTGTGATGTCATGGTCTAGAATGCTGGAATACATCTGATGCACACTGAAGAGATTTTTGATGACAAGTACTTTGTGATGTCATGCTCTAGAATGTTGGGACACGTGATGCATGCTGTAGTGACTACGCATGATATCACTTTGTGACCAGTACTTTGTGATGTCATGGTCTAGAATGCTGAGGTACATTTGATGCATGCTGTAGTGACTCCTAATGATATCTCTTTGTGACCAGTACTTTGTGATGTCATGGTCTAGAATGCTGAGGTACATTTGATGCATGCTGGAGTGACTCCTAATGATATCTCTTTGTGACCAGTACTTTGTGATGTCATGGTCTAGAATGCTGAGGTACATTTGATGCATGCTGTAGTGACTACTAATGACAAGTAACTTGTGATGTCATTGTCTTTAATGTTGGGATCTGTTTGATGCATGTTGTAGGGACTACTAAAGACAAGTACTTTGTGAGATCATGGTCTAGAAAGTTGGAGTCCTTTGATGCATGCTGTCGTGACTGCTAATGATATCTCTTTGTGATGTCATGGTCTAGAATGTTGGATTACCTTTGATGCATGCTGTTGGGACTACTACTGACAAGTACTTTGTGAGGTCATGGTCTAGAATGTTGGAGTAAATTTGATGCATGCTGAAGGGACTACTATTGACAAGTATTTTGTGAGGACATCGTCTAGAATGTTGCAGTACCTTTGATGCATGCTGTAGGGACTACTAATGACCAGTACTTTGTGATGTCATGGTCTACAATGTTGGAGTACCTTTGATGCATGCTGTAGGGACTACTAATGACCAGTTCTTAATGAGGTCATGGTCTAGAATGTTGGAGTACCTTTGATGCATGCTGTAGGGACTACTTATGGTATTGCTTTCTGATGTCATGGTCTAGAATGTTGGGATACATTTGTTGCATGCTGTAGAGGCTGTTAATTATTTTACTTTATGATGTCATGCTCTAGAATGTTGGGATACATCTGATGCATACTGTAGAGATTTCTAATGACAAGTACTTTGTGATGTCATGGTCTAGAATGCTGAGGTACATTTGATGCATGCTGGAGTGACTCCTAATGATATCTCTTTGTGACCAGTACTTTGTGATGTCATGGTCTAGAATGCTGAGGTACATTTGATGCATGCTGTAGTGACTACTAATGACAAGTAACTTGTGATGTCATTGTCTTTAATGTTGGGATCTGTTTGATGCATGTTGTAGGGACTACTAAAGACAAGTACTTTGTGAGATCATGGTCTAGAAAGTTGGAGTCCTTTGATGCATGCTGTCGTGACTCCTAATGATATCTCTTTGTGATGTCATGGTCTAGAATGTTGGATTACCTTTGATGCATGCTGTTGGGACTACTACTGACAAGTACTTTGTGAGGTCATGGTCTAGAATGTTGGAGTAAATTTGATGCATGCTGTAGGGACTACTCATCACAAGTACTTTGTGATGTCATGCTCTGGAATGTTGGGGTACATGTTGTGTAAGATATAGGGACTACTAATGACAAGTATTTTCCGAGGACATCGTCTAGAATGTTGGAGTACCTTTGATGCATGCAGTAGGGACTACTAATGACCAGTACTTTGTGAGGTCATGGTCTACAATGCTGGAGTACCTTTGATGCATGATGTAGGGACTACTAATGACCAGTACTTTGTGAGATCATGGTCTAGAAAGTTGGAGTCTTTTGATGCATGCTGTAGTGTCTCCTAATGATATCTCTTTGTGATGTCATGGTCTAGAATTTTGGAGTACCTTTGATGCATGATGTTGGGGCTACTAATGACAAGTACTTTGTGATGTCATGCTCTTGAATGTTGGGATACATTCGTTGCAAGCTGCAGTGCCTCCTAATGATGTCACTTTGTGATGTCATGGTCTAGAATGTTGGGATACATTTGGTGCAAGCTGTAGGGACTACTACTGACAAGTACTTTGTGAGGTCATGGTCTAGAATGTTGGAGTACCTTTGATGCATGCTGTAGGGACTACTCATCACACGTACTTTGTGATGTCATAATCTAGAATGTTGGAGTACCTTTGATACATGCTGTAGGGACTACTAAAGACAAGTACTTTGTGAGATCATGGTCTAGAAAGTTGGAGTCCTTTGATGCATGCTGTCGTGACTCCTAATGATATCTCTTTGTGATGTCATGGTCTATAATGTTGAGATACATCTGATGCATTCAGTAGAGACTTCCAATGACAAGTACTTTGTGATGTCATGCTCTAGAATGTTGGGATACATTCGATGCATGCTGCAGTGCCTCCTAATGATGTCACTTTGTGATGTCATGGTCTAGAATGTTGGGGTACATTTTGTGCATGCTGTAGGGACAACTAATGACAAGTACTTTGTGAGGTCATGGTCTAGAATGTTGGAGTACCTTTGATGCGTGATGTAGGGAGTACTCATGGTATTGCTTTGTGATGTCATGGTCTAGAATGCTGGAGTCCTTTGATGCATGCTGTAGGGACTACTAATGACCAGTACTTTTTGAGGTCATGGCCTAGAATCTTGGAGTACCTTTGATGCATGATGTAGGGACTACTAATGACCAGTATTTAATGAGGTCATGGTCTAGAATGCTGGAGTCCTTTGATGCATGCTGTAGGGACTACTAATGACAAGTACTTTGCGAGGTCATGGCCTAGAATGTTGGACTACCTTTGATGCATGCTGTAGGGACTACTCATCACAAGTACTTTGTGATGTCATGCTCTTGAATGTTGGGGTACCTTTGATGCATGCTGTAGGGACTACTACTGACAAGTACTTTGTGATGTCATGGTCAAAAATGTTGGAGTACCTTTGATACATGCTGTAGGCACTACTAATGACCAGTACTTTGTGAGGTCATGGTCTAGAATGCTGGAGTCCTTTGATGCATGCTGTAGGGACTACTAATGACCAGTACTTTTTGAGGTCATGGCCTAGAATGTTGGAGTACCTTTGATGCATGATGTAGGGACTACTAATGACCAGTATTTAATGAGGTCATGGTCTAGAATGCTGGAGTCCTTTGATGCATGCTGTAGGGACTACTAATGACAAGTACTTTGCGAGGTCATGGCCTAGAATGTTGGAGTACCTTTGAGGCATGATGTAGGGACTACTAATGACCAGTACTTTGTGAGGTCATGGTCTAGAATGTTGGAGTACCTTTGATGCGTTCTGTACGGACTACTTATGGTATTGCTTTGTGATGTCATGGTCTAGAATGTTGGGATACATTTGATGCATGCTGTAGAGACTATTAATTATTTTAATTTATGTCATGCTCTAGAATGTTGGGATACATCTGATGCATACTGTAGAGATTTCTAATGACAAGTAATTTGTGATGTCATGGTCTAGAATGTTGGAGTACCTTTGATACATGCTGTAGGGACTACTAATGACAAGTACTTTGTGAGGTCATGGTCTAGAATGCTGGAGTCCTTTGATGCATGCTGTAGGGACTACTAATGACAAGTACTTTGTGAGGTCATGGTCTAGAATGCTGGACTCCTTTGATGCATGCTGTAGGGACTAATAATGACAAGTACTTTGTGATGTCATGGTCTAGAATGTTGAGGTACATTTGATGCATGCTGTAGAGACTATTAATTATTTTACTTTGTGATGTCATGCTCTAGAATGTTGGGGTACATTTGGTGCATGCCGTGGGGACTACTCATCACATGTACTTTGTGATGTCATGCTCAAGAATGTTGGGGTACCTATGATGCATGCTGTAGGGACTACTAATGACAAGTACTTTGTGATTTGATGGTCTAGAATGTTGGAGTACCTTTGATACATGCTGTAGGAACTACTAATGACCAGTACTTTGTGATATCATGGTCTTGAATGTTGAGGTACATTTGATGCATGCTGTAGGGTTTATTAATGATATTACGTTGTGATGTCATGCTCTGGAATGTTGCGATATTTTGGATGCATGCTGTACTGATTACTAATGTTATCATTTTATGATGTAATGCTCTGGAATGTTGGGATACATCTGATGCATACAGTAGAGACTTCTAATGACAAGTACTTTGTGATGTCATGGTCCAGAATGTTGGGATACATTTGATGCATGCTGTCGTGACTACGCATGATATCACTTTGTGATGTCACGGTCTAGAATGTTGGGATACCTTTGATGCATGCTATAGGGACTACTAATGATATTGCTTTGTGATGTCATGGTCGAGAATATTGGGATACATTTGATGCATGCTCTCGGGACTATTAATTATATTACGTTGTGATGTCATGCTCTGGAATGTTGAGATATTTTTGATGCATGCTGTACTGACTACTAATGATATAATTTTATGATGTAATGCTCTGGAATGTTGGGATACATCTGATGCATACTGTAGAGACTTCTAATGACAAGTACTTTGTGATGTCATGCTCTAGAATGTTGGGATACTTTTGAAGCATGCTGTAGGGATTATTAATAATATTACTTTGTGAGGTCATGCTCTGGAATGTTGGGACAAATTTGATGCATGCTGTAGTGACTATGCATGATATCATTTTGTGATGTCATGCTCTGGAATGTTGGGGTACATTTGGTGCATGCTGTAGGGAGTAGTCATCACAAGTACTTTGTGATGTCATGATCTAGAATGTTGGAGTACCTTTGATACATGCTTTAGGGACGACTACTGACAAGTACATTGTGATGTCATGCTCTAGAATGTTGGGGTACATTTTGTGCAAGCTGTAGGGACTACTAATGACAAGTACTTTGTTATGTCATGGCCTAGAATGTTGGAGTACCTTTGAAGCATGATGTAGGGAATAATAATGACAAGTACTTTGTGATGTCATGGTCTAGAATGTTGGGATACATTTGATGCATGATGTAGAGACTATTAATTATTTTACTTTGTGATGTCATGCTCTAGAATGTTGGGATACATCTGATGCATACTGTAGAGATTTCTAATGACAAGTACTTTGTGATGTCATGCTCTAGAACATTGGGGTACCTTTGATGCATGCTGTAGGGACTACGAATGACAAGTACTTTGTGATGTCATAATCTAGAATGTTGGAGTACCTTTGATACATGCTGTAGGGACTACTAATGATATTGCTTTGTGATGTCATGGTCTTGAATGTTGGGATACATTTGATGCATGCTGTACTGATTACAAATGTTATCATTTTATAATGTAATTCTCTGGAATGTTGGGATACATCTGATGCATACAGTAGAGACTTCTAATGACAAGTACTTTGTGATGTCATGGTCTAGAATGTTGGGATACATTTGATGCATGCTGTAGTGACTCCTAATGATATGTCTTTGTGATGTCATGTTCTAGAATGTTGGGATATAAATGATGCATGCTGTCGGGACTACTACTGACAAGTACATTGTGATGTCATGCCTTAGAATGTTGGGATACATTCGATGCATGCTGCAGTGCCTCCTAATGATGTCACTTTGTGATGTCATGGTCTAGAATGTTGGAGTACCTTTGATGCATGATGTAGGGACTCCTAATGACAACTACTTTGTGATGTCATGCTCTAGAATGTTGGGATATATTCGATGCATGCTGCAGTGCCTCCTAATGATGTCACTTTGTGATGTCATGGTCTAGAATGTTGGAGTACCTTTGATACATGCTGTAGGGACTACTAATGATAAGTAAGTTGTTATGTCATGCTCTGGAATGTTGAGATAGTTTAATATATGCTGTAGTGACAACTAATGATTTCATTATATGATGTCATGCTCTAGAATGTTGGGGTACATTTTGTGCAAGCTGTCGGGACTACTAATGACAAGTACTTTGTGATGTCATGGTCTAGAATGTTGGGATACATTTGATGCATGCTGTTGTGACTACGCAAGATATCTCTTCGTGATGTCATGGTCTAGAATGTTGGAGTACCTTTGATGCATGATGTAGGGACTACTAATGATGTCACTTTGTGATGTCATTGTCTAGAATGTTGGGATACATTTGATGCATGCTGTAAGGACCACTAGTGACAAGTACATTGTGATGTCATGCTCTAGAATGTTGGGGTACATTTTGTGCAAGCTGTAGTGACCACTAATGACAAGTAACTTATGATGTCATGGTCTTGAATGTTGGACTACCTTTGTTGCATGCTGTAGGGACTACTAATGATATTGCTTTGTGATGTCATGGTCTAGAATGTTGGGATACATTTGATGCATGCTGTAGGGACTACGCATGTTATCACTTTGTGATGTCATGCTCTGGAATGTAGGGGTACATGTTGTGCAAGCTGTAGGGACTACTAATGACCAGTACTTTGTGAGGTCATGGTCTACAATGTTGGAGTACCTTTGATGCATGCTATAGGGACTCCTATTGATATCTCTTTGTGATGTCATGGTCTAGAATGTTGGGATACATTCGATGCATGCTGCAGTGCCTCCTAATGATTTCACTTTGTGATGTCATGGTCTAGAATGTTGGGATACATTTGGTGCAAGCTGTAGGGACTACTAAAGACAAGTACTTTGTGAGGTCATGGTCTAGAATGTTCGAGTACCTTTGAAGCATGATGTAGGGAATAATAATGACAAGTACTTTGTGATGTCATGGTCTAGAATGTTGGAATACATTTGATGCATGCTGTAGGGACGACTTATGACATTGATTTGTGATGCCATGGTCTAGAATGTTAGAGTACCTTTGATCCATGCTGTAGGGTCTACTAATGACAAGTACTTTGTGATGTCATGCTCTAGAACGTTGGGGTACCTTTGATGCATGCTGTAGGGACTACGAATGACAAGTACTTTGTGATGTCATAATCTAGAATGTTAGAGTACCTTTGATACATGCTGTAGGGACTACTAATGATATTGCTTTGTGATGTCATGGTCTAGAATGTTGGGATACATTTGATGCATGCTGTACTGATTACTAATGTTATCATTTTATAATGTAATTCTCTGGAATGTTGGGATACATCTGATGCATACAGTAGAGACTTCTAATGACAAGTACTTTGTGATGTCATGGTCTAGAATGTTGGGATACATTCAATGCATGCTGCAGTGCCTCCTAATGATGTCACTTTGTGATGTCATGTTCAAGAATGTTGGGATATATTTGATGCATGCTGTAGGGACTACTACTGACAAGTACATTGTGATGTCATGCTCTAGAATGTTGGGGTACATTTTGTGCAAGCTGTAGGGACTACTAATGACAAGTACTTTGTGAGGTCATGGTCTAGAATGTTGGAGTACCTTTGATGCATGATGTAGGGAATAATAATGACAAGTACTTTGTGATGTCATGGTCTAGAATGTTGGAATACTTTTGATGCATGCTGTAGGGACTACTGATGGTATTGCTTTGTGATGTCATGGTCTAGAATGTTGGGATACATTTGATGCATGATGTAGAGACTATTAATTATTTTACTTTGTGATGTCATGCTCTAGAATGTTGGGATAAATCTGATGCATACTGTAGAGATTTCTAATGACAAGTACTTTGTGATGTCATGGTCTAGAATGTTGGGACACATTTGATGCATGCTATAGGGACTCCTAATGATATCTCATTGTGATGTCATGGTCTAGAATGTTTGAATACCTTTGATGCATGATGTAGGGACTGCTAATGACAAGTACTTTGTGATGTCATGGTCTGTACTGATTACTAATGTTATCATTTTATAATGTAATTCTCTGGAATGTTGGGATACATCTGATTTATACAGTAGAGACTTCTAATGACAAGTATTTTGTGATGTCATGGTCTAGAATGTTGGGGTACATTTGGTGCATGCTGTAGTGACTCCTAATGATATCTCTTTGTGATGTCATGTTCTTGAATGTTGGGATATATTTGATGCATGCTATAGGGACTACTACTGACAAGTACATTGTGATGTCATGCCTTAGAATGTTGGGATACATTCCATGCATGCTGCAGTGCCTCCTAATGATGTCACTTTGTGATGTCATGGTCTAGAATGTTGGGATATTTTTGATGCATGCTGTAGGGACTACTACTGACAAGTACATTGTGATGTCATGCTCTAGAATGTTGGGGTACATTTTGTGCAAGCTGTAGGGACTACTAATGACAAGTACTTTGTGATGTCATGGTCTAGAATGTTGGAGTACCTTTGAAGCATGAAGTAGGGAATAATAATGACAAGTACTTTGTGATGTCATGGTCTAGAATGTTGGGATACATTTGATGCATGATGTAGAGACTATTAATTATTTTACTTTGTGATGTCATGCTCTAGAATGTTGGGATACATCTGATGCATACTGTAGAGATTTCTAATGACAAGTACTTTGTGATGTCATGCTCTAGAACGTTGGGGTACCTTTGATGCATGCTGTAGGGACTACGAATGACAAGTACTTTGTGATGTCATAATCTAGAATGTTGGAGTACCTTTGATACATGCTGTAGGGACTACTAATGATATTGCTTTGTGATGTCATGGTCTAGAATGTTGGGATACATTTGATGCATGCTGTAGGGACTATTAATGATATCACGTTGTGATGTCATGGTCTAGAATGTTGGAGTACCTTTGAAGCATGGTGTAGGGACAACTAATGACAAGTACTTTGAGAGGTCATGGTCTAGAATGTTGGAATACTTTTGATGCAAGCTGTAGGGACTACTAATGACAAGTACTTTGTGAGATCATGGTCTAGAAAGTTGGAGTCCTTTGATGCATGCTGTAGTGACTACTAATGACAAGTACTTTATGAGATCATGATCTAGAAAGTTTGAGTCCTTTGATGCATGCTGTAGTGACTCCTAATGATATCTCTTTGTGATGTCATGCTCTAGAACATTGGGGTACCTTTGATGCATGCTGTAGGGACTACGAATGACAAGTACTTTGTGATGTCATAATCTAGAATGTTGGAGTACCTTTGATACATGCTGTAGGGACTACTAATGATATTGCTTTGTGATGTCATGGTCTAGAATGTTGGGATACATTTGATGCATGCTGTACTGATTACTAATGTTATCATTTTATAATGTAATTCTCTGGAATGTTGGGATACATCTGATGCATACAGTAGAGACTTCTAATGACAAGTACTTTGTGATGTCATGGTCTAGAATGTTGGGATACATTTGATGCATGCTGTAGTGACTCCTAATGATATGTCTTTGTGATGTCATGTTCTAGAATGTTGGGATATAAATGATGCATGCTGTAGGGACTACTACTGACAAGTACATTGTGATGTCATGCCTTAGAATGTTGGGATACATTCGATGCATGCTGCAGTGCCTCCTAATGATGTCACTTTGTGATGTCATGGTCTAGAATGTTGGAGTACCTTTGATGCATGATGTAGGGACTCCTAATGACAACTACTTTGTGATGTCATGCTCTAGAATGTTGGGATATATTCGATGCATGCTGCAGTGCCTCCTAATGATGTCACTTTGTGATGTCATGGTCTAGAATGTTGGAGTACCTTTGATACATGCTGTAGGGACTACTAATGATAAGTAAGTTGTTATGTCATGCTCTGGAATGTTGAGATAGTTTAATATATGCTGTAGTGACAACTAATGATTTCATTATATGATGTCATGCTCTAGAATGTTGGGGTACATTTTGTGCAAGCTGTCGGGACTACTAATGACAAGTACTTTGTGATGTCATGGTCTAGAATGTTGGGATACATTTGATGCATGCTGTAGTGACTACGCAAGATATCTCTTCGTGATGTCATGGTCTAGAATGTTGGAGTACCTTTGATGCATGATGTAGGGACTACTAATGATGTCACTTTGTGATGTCATTGTCTAGAATGTTGGGATACATTTGATGCATGCTGTAAGGACTACTAGTGACAAGTACATTGTGATGTCATGCTCTAGAATGTTGGGGTACATTTTGTGCAAGCTGTAGTGACCACTAATGACAAGTAACTTATGATGTCATGGTCTAGAATGTTGGACTACCTTTGTTGCATGCTGTAGGGACTACTAATGATATTGCTTTGTGATGTCATGGTCTAGAATGTTGGGATACATTTGATGCATGCTGTAGGGACTACGCATGTTATCGCTTTGTGATGTCATGCTCTGGAATGTTGGGATATATTTGGTGCATGCTGTAGGGACTACTAATGACAAGTACTTTGTGAGGTCATGGTCTAGAATGTTGGAGTACCTTTGATGCATGATGTAGGGAATAATAATGACAAGTACTTTGTGATGTCATGGTCTAGAATGTTGGAATACTTTTGATGCATGCTGTAGGGACTACTGATGGTATTGCTTTGTGATGTCATGGTCTAGAATGTTGGGATACATTTGATGCATGATGTAGAGACTATTAATTATTTTACTTTGTGATGTCATGCTCTAGAATGTTGGGATAAATCTGATGCATACTGTAGAGATTTCTAATGACAAGTACTTTGTGATGTCATGGTCTAGAATGTTGGGACACATTTGATGCATGCTATAGGGACTCCTAATGATATCTCATTGTGATGTCATGGTCTAGAATGTTTGAATACCTTTGATGCATGATGTAGGGACTGCTAATGACAAGTACTTTGTGATGTCATGGTCTGTACTGATTACTAATGTTATCATTTTATAATGTAATTCTCTGGAATGTTGGGATACATCTGATTTATACAGTAGAGACTTCTAATGACAAGTATTTTGTGATGTCATGGTCTAGAATGTTGGGGTACATTTGGTGCATGCTGTAGTGACTCCTAATGATATCTCTTTGTGATGTCATGTTCTTGAATGTTGGGATATATTTGATGCATGCTATAGGGACTACTACTGACAAGTACATTGTGATGTCATGCCTTAGAATGTTGGGATACATTCCATGCATGCTGCAGTGCCTCCTAATGATGTCACTTTGTGATGTCATGGTCTAGAATGTTGGGATATTTTTGATGCATGCTGTAGGGACTACTACTGACAAGTACATTGTGATGTCATGCTCTAGAATGTTGGGGTACATTTTGTGCAAGCTGTAGGGACTACTAATGACAAGTACTTTGTGATGTCATGGTCTAGAATGTTGGAGTACCTTTGAAGCATGAAGTAGGGAATAATAATGACAAGTACTTTATGATGTCATGGTCTAGAATGTTGGAATACTTTTGATGCATGCTGTAGGGACTACTTATGTTATTGCTTTGTGATGTCATGGTATAGAATGTTGGGATACATCTGATGCATTCTGTAGAGATTTCTAATGACAAGTACTTTGTGATGTCATGGTCTAGAATGTTGGGACACATTTGATGCATGATGTAGGGACTACTAATGACAACTATTTTGTGATGTCATGGTCTAGAATGTTGGGATACATTTGATGCATGCTGTAGGGACTACTACTGACAAGATTATTGTGATGTCATGCTCTAGAATGTTGGGGTACATTTTGTGCAAGCTGTAGGGACTTCTAATGACCAGTACTTTGTGAGGTCATGGTCTAGAATGCTGGAGTCCTTTGATGCATGCTGTAGGGACTACTAATGACAAGTACTTTGTGATGTCATGGTCCAGAATGTTGGAGTACCTTTGATACATGCTGTAGGGACTACTAATGACCAGTACCTTGTAATGTCATGGTCTAGAATGTTGGGGTACATTTGGTGCATGATGTAGGGACTACTCATCACAAGAACTTTGTGATGTCATACTCCAGAATGTTGGGGTACCTTTGATGCATGCTGTAGGGACTACGAATGACAAGTACTTTGTGATGTCATGGTCTAGAATGTTGGAGTACCTTTGATACATGCTGTAGGGACTACTAATGACCAGTACTTTGTGAACTCATGGTCTAGAATGCTGGAGTCCTTTGATGCATGCTGTAGGGACTACTAATGACAAGTACTTTGTGATGTCATGGTCTAGAATGTTGGAGTACCTTTGATACATGCTGTAGGGACTACTAATGACAACTACTTTGTGATGTCATGGTCTAGAATGTTGAGGTACATTTGATGCATGCTGTAGGGACTACTAATGACAAGTAACTTGTGATGTCATGGTCTAGAATGTTGGGATATGTTTGATGCATGCTGTAGGGACTACTAATGATATTGATTTGTGATGTCATGGTCTAGAATGTTGGGATACATTTGATGCATGCTGTAGGGACTATTAATGATATTACGTTGTGATATCATGCTCTGGAATGTTGAGATACATCTGATGCATACAGTAGAGACTTCTAATGACAAGTACTTTGTGATGTCATGGTCTAGAATGTTGGAGTACCTTTGATGCATGATGTAGGGACTACTAATGACAACTACTTTGTGATGTCATGGTCTAGAATGTTGGGATACATTTGATGCATGCTGTAGGGACTACTACTGACAAGATTATTGTGATGTCATGCTCTAGAATGTTGGGGTACATTTTGTGCAAGCTGTAGGGACTACTAATGACAAGTACTTTGTGAGGTCATGGTCTAGAATGTTGGAGTACCTTTGAAGCATGATGTAGGGAATGATAATGACAAGTACTTTGTGATGTCATGGTCTAGAATGTTGGGATACATTTGATACATGCTGTAGGGACTACTAATGACCAGTACTTTGTGATGTCATGGTCTAGAATGTTGAGGTACATTTGATGCATGCTGTATTGACTACTAATGACCAGTACTTTGTGAAGTCATGGTCTAGAATGTTGGGATACAATTAATGCATGTGGTAGTGACAACTAGTTACATCATTTCAAGGTGTCATGGTCTAGAATGTTGGAGTACCTTTGATGCATGCTGTAGGGAATACTTATGGTATTGCTTTCTGATGTCATGGTCTAGAATATTGGGATACATCTGATGCATAATGTAGAGATTTCTAATGACAAGTACTTTGTGATGTCATGGTCTAGAATGTTGGGACACATTTGATGCATGCCGTAGTGACTACGCATGATATCACTTTGTGATGTCATGCTCTGGAATGTTGGGGTACATTTGGTGCATGCTGTAGGGACTACTCATCACAAGTACTTTGTGATGTCATGCTCTAGAATGTTGGGGTACCTTTGATGCATGCTGTAGGGACTACGAATGACAAGTACTTTGTGATGTCATGGTCTAGAATGTTGGAGTACCTTTAATACATGCTGTAGGTACTACTAATGATATTGCTTTGTGATGTCATGTTCTAGAATGTTGGGATACATTTGATGCATGCTGTTGGACTATTAATGATATTATGTTGTGATGTCATGCTCTGGAATGTTGGGGTACATTTGGTGCATGCTGTAGGGACTACTCATCACAAGTACTTTGTGATGTCATGCTCTAGAATGTTGGGGATTCCTTGGATGCATGCTGTAGGGACTACTAATGATATTGCTTTGTGATGTCATGCTCTGGAATGTTGGGATACATCTGATGCATGCTGTAGTGACTACGCATGATATCACTTTGTGACGTCATGCTCTAGAATGTTGGGGTACATTTGGTGCATGCTGTAGGGACTACTCATCACAAGTACTTTGTGAGGTCATGCTCTAGAATGTTGGGGTACCTTTGATGCATGCTGTAGGGACTATTAATGATATTATGTTGTGATGTCATGCTCTGGAATGTTGAGATATTTTTGATGCATGCTGTACTGATTACTAATATTATCATTTTATAATGTAATTCTCTGGAATGTTGGGATACATCTGATGCATACAGTAGAGACTTCTAATGACAAGTACTTTGTGATGTCATGGTCTAGAATGTTGGGATACATTCAATGCATGCTGCAGTGCCTCCTAATGATGTCACTTTGTGATGTCATGTTCAAGAATGTTGGGGTACATTTTGTGCAAGCTGTAGTGACCACTAATGACAAGTAACTTATGATGTCATGGTCTAGAATGTTGGACTACCTTTGTTGCATGCTGTAGGGACTACTAATGATATTGCTTTGTGATGTCATGGTCTAGAATGTTGGGATACATTTGATGCATGCTGTAGGGACTACGCATGTTATCGCTTTGTGATGTCATGCTCTGGAATGTTGGGATATATTTGGTGCATGCTGTAGGGACTACTAATGACAAGTACTTTGTGAGGTCATGGTCTAGAATGTTGGAGTACCCTTGATGCATGCTGTAGGGACTATTAATTATTTTACTTTGTGATGTCATGCTCTGGAATGTTGGGGTACATGTTGTGCAAGCTGTAGGGACTACTAATGACCAGTACTTTGTGAGGTCATGGTCTACAATGTTGGAGTACCTTTGATGCATGCTATAGGGACTCCTATTGATATCTCTTTGTGATGTCATGGTCTAGAATGTTGGGATACATTCGATGCATGCTGCAGTGCCTCCTAATGATTTCACTTTGTGATGTCATGGTCTAGAATGTTGGGATACATTTGGTGCAAGCTGTAGGGACTACTAAAGACAAGTACTTTGTGAGGTCATGGTCTAGAATGTTCGAGTACCTTTGAAGCATGATGTAGGGAATAATAATGACAAGTACTTTGTGATGTCATGGTCTAGAATGTTGGAATACATTTGATGCATGCTGTAGGGACGACTTATGACATTGATTTGTGATGCCATGGTCTAGAATGATAGAGTACCTTTGATACATGCTGAAGGGTCTACTAATGACAAGTACTTTGTGATGTCATGCTCTAGAACGTTGGGGTACCTTTGATGCATGCTGTAGGGACTACGAATGACAAGTACTTTGTGATGTCATAATCTAGAATGTTGGAGTACCTTTGATACATGCTGTAGGGACTACTAATGATATTGCTTTGTGATGTCATGGTCTAGAATGTTGGGATACATTTGATGCATGCTGTACTGATTACTAATGTTATCATTTTATAATGTAATTCTCTGGAATGTTGGGATACATCTGATGCATACAGTAGAGACTTCTAATGACAAGTACTTTGTGATGTCATGGTCTAGAATGTTGGGATACATTCAATGCATGCTGCAGTGCCTCCTAATGATGTCACTTTGTGATGTCATGTTCAAGAATGTTGGGATATATTTGATGCATGCTGTAGGGACTACTACTGACAAGTACATTGTGATGTCATGCTCTAGAATGTTGGGGTACATTTTGTGCAAGCTGTAGGGACTACTAATGACAAGTACTTTGTGAGGTCATGGTCTAGAATGTTGGAGTACCTTTGATGCATGATGTAGGGAATAATAATGACAAGTACTTTGTGATGTCATGGTCTAGAATGTTGGAATACTTTTGATGCATGCTGTAGGGACTACTGATGGTATTGCTTTGTGATGTCATGGTCTAGAATGTTGGGATACATTTGATGCATGATGTAGAGACTATTAATTATTTTACTTTGTGATGTCATGCTCTAGAATGTTGGGATAAATCTGATGCATACTGTAGAGATTTCTAATGACAAGTACTTTGTGATGTCATGGTCTAGAATGTTGGGACACATTTGATGCATGCTATAGGGACTCCTAATGATATCTCATTGTGATGTCATGGTCTAGAATGTTTGAATACCTTTGATGCATGATGTAGGGACTGCTAATGACAAGTACTTTGTGATGTCATGGTCTGTACTGATTACTAATGTTATCATTTTATAATGTAATTCTCTGGAATGTTGGGATACATCTGATTTATACAGTAGAGACTTCTAATGACAAGTATTTTGTGATGTCATGGTCTAGAATGTTGGGGTACATTTGGTGCATGCTGTAGTGACTCCTAATGATATCTCTTTGTGATGTCATGTTCTTGAATGTTGGGATATATTTGATGCATGCTATAGGGACTACTACTGACAAGTACATTGTGATGTCATGCCTTAGAATGTTGGGATACATTCCATGCATGCTGCAGTGCCTCCTAATGATGTCACTTTGTGATGTCATGGTCTAGAATGTTGGGATATTTTTGATGCATGCTGTAGGGACTACTACGGACAAGTACATTGTGATGTCATGCTCTAGAATGTTGGGGTACATTTTGTGCAAGCTGTAGGGACTACTAATGACAAGTACTTTGTGATGTCATGGTCTAGAATGTTGGAGTACCTTTGAAGCATGAAGTAGGGAATAATAATGACAAGTACTTTGTGATGTCATGGTCTAGAATGTTGGAATACTTTTGATGCATGCTGTAGGGACTACTTATGTTATTGCTTTGTGATGTCATGGTATAGAATGTTGGGATACATCTGATGCATTCTGTAGAGATTTCTAATGACAAGTACTTTGTGATGTCATGGTCTAGAATGTTGGGACACATTTGATGCATGATGTAGGGACTACTAATGACAACTATTTTGTGATGTCATGGTCTAGAATGTTGGGATACATTTGATGCATGCTGTAGGGACTACTACTGACAAGATTATTGTGATGTCATGCTCTAGAATGTTGGGGTACATTTTGTGCAAGCTGTAGGGACTTCTAATGACCAGTACTTTGTGAGGTCATGGTCTAGAATGCTGGAGTCCTTTGATGCATGCTGTAGGGACTACTAATGACAAGTACTTTGTGATGTCATGGTCCAGAATGTTGGAGTACCTTTGATACATGCTGTAGGGACTACTAATGACCAGTACCTTGTAATGTCATGGTCTAGAATGTTGGGGTACATTTGGTGCATGCTGTAGGGACTACTCATCACAAGAACTTTGTGATGTCATACTCCAGAATGTTGGGGTACCTTTGATGCATGCTGTAGGGACTACGAATGACAAGTACTTTGTGATGTCATGGTCTAGAATGTTGGAGTACCTTTGATACATGCTGTAGGGACTACTAATGACCAGTACTTTGTGAACTCATGGTCTAGAATGCCGGAGTCCTTTGATGCATGCTGTAGGGACTACTAATGACAAGTACTTTGTGATGTCATGGTCTAGAATGTTGGAGTACCTTTGATACATGCTGTAGGGACTACTAATGACAACTACTTTGTGATGTCATGGTCTAGAATGTTGAGGTACATTTGATGCATGCTGTAGGGACTACTAATGACAAGTAACTTGTGATGTCATGGTCTAGAATGTTGGGATATGTTTGATGCATGCTGTAGGGACTACTAATGATATTGATTTGTGATGTCATGGTCTAGAATGTTGGGATACATTTGATGCATGCTGTAGGGACTATTAATGATATTACGTTGTGATATCATGCTCTGGAATGTTGAGATACATCTGATGCATACAGTAGAGACTTCTAATGACAAGTACTTTGTGATGTCATGGTCTAGAATGTTGGAGTACCTTTGATGCATGATGTAGGGACTACTAATGACAACTACTTTGTGATGTCATGGTCTAGAATGTTGGGATACATTTGATGCATGCTGTAGGGACTACTACTGACAAGATTATTGTGATGTCATGCTCTAGAATGTTGGGGTACATTTTGTGCAAGCTGTAGGGACTACTAATGACAAGTACTTTGTGAGGTCATGGTCTAGAATGTTGGAGTACCTTTGAAGCATGATGTAGGGAATGATAATGACAAGTACTTTGTGATGTCATGGTCTAGAATGTTGGGATACATTTGATACATGCTGTAGGGACTACTAATGACCAGTACTTTGTGATGTCATGGTCTAGAATGTTGAGGTACATTTGATGCATGCTGTATTGACTACTAATGACCAGTACTTTGTGAAGTCATGGTCTAGAATGTTGGGATACAATTAATGCATGTGGTAGTGACAACTAGTTACATCATTTCAAGGTGTCATGGTCTAGAATGTTGGAGTACCTTTGATGCATGCTGTAGGGAATACTTATGGTATTGCTTTCTGATGTCATGGTCTAGAATATTGGGATACATCTGATGCATAATGTAGAGATTTCTAATGACAAGTACTTTGTGATGTCATGGTCTAGAATGTTGGGACACATTTGATGCATGCCGTAGTGACTACGCATGATATCACTTTGTGATGTCATGCTCTGGAATGTTGGGGTACATTTGGTGCATGCTGTAGGGACTACTCATCACAAGTACTTTGTGATGTCATGCTCTAGAATGTTGGGGTACCTTTGATGCATGCTGTAGGGACTACGAATGACAAGTACTTTGTGATGTCATGGTCTAGAATGTTGGAGTACCTTTAATACATGCTGTAGGTACTACTAATGATATTGCTTTGTGATGTCATGTTCTAGAATGTTGGGATACATTTGATGCATGCTGTTGGACTATTAATGATATTATGTTGTGATGTCATGCTCTGGAATGTTGGGGTACATTTGGTGCATGCTGTAGGGACTACTCATCACAAGTACTTTGTGATGTCATGCTCTAGAATGTTGGGGATTCCTTGGATGCATGCTGTAGGGACTACTAATGATATTGCTTTGTGATGTCATGCTCTAGAATGTTGGGATACATCTGATGCATGCTGTAGTGACTACGCATGATATCACTTTGTGACGTCATGCTCTAGAATGTTGGGGTACATTTGGTGCATGCTGTAGGGACTACTCATCACAAGTACTTTGTGAGGTCATGCTCTAGAATGTTGGGGTACCTTTGATGCATGCTGTAGGGACTATTAATGATATTATGTTGTGATGTCATGCTCTGGAATGTTGAGATATTTTTGATGCATGCTGTACTGATTACTAATATTATCATTTTATAATGTAATTCTCTGGAATGTTGGGATACATCTGATGCATACAGTAGAGACTTCTATTGACAAGTACTTTGTGATGTCATGGTCTAGAATGTTGGGATACATTTGATGCATGATGTAGAGACTATTAATTATTTTACTTTGTGAGGTCATGGTCTAGAATGTTGGAGTACTTTTGATGCATGCTGTAGGGACTACTAATGACAAATACTTTGTGAGGTCATGGTCTAGAATGTTGGAGTACATTTGATGCATGCTGTACGGACTACTAATGATAAGTACGTTGTGATGTCATGCTCTTGAATGTTGAGATAGTTTAATACATGCTGTAGTGACTACTAATGATTTAATTATATGATATAATGCTCTGGAATGTGGGGATATTTTTGATGCATACAGTAGAGAATTCTAATGACAAGTACTTTGTGAGATCATGGTCTATAAAGTTGGAGTCCTTTGATGCATGCTGTTGTGACTCCTTATGATATCACTTTGTGATGTCATGCTCTAGAATGTTGGGATACATCTGATGAATACTGTAGAGACTTCTAATGACAAGTACTTTGTGATGTCATGGTCTAGAATATTGGGATACATCTGATGCATGCTGTAGAGACTATGAATTATTTTACTTTGTGATGTCATGGTCTAGAATGTTGGGACACATTTGATGCATGCTGTAGTGACTATGCATGATATCACTTTGTGATGTCATGCTCTGGAATGTTGGGGTACATTTGGTGCATGATGTAGGGACTACTCATCACATGTACTTTGTGATGTCATGCTCTAGAATGTTGGGGTACCTATGATGCATGCTGTAGGGACTACTAATGACAAGTACTTTGTGATGTCATGGTCTAGAATGTTGGAGTACCTTTGATACATGCTGTAGGGACTACTAATGACCAGTACTTTGTGAGGTCATGGTCTAGAATGCTGGAGTCCTTTGATGCATGTTGTAGGGACTACTAATGACAAGTACTTTGTGATGTCATGGTCTAGAATGTTGGAGTACCTTTGATACATGCTGTAGGGACTACTGATGACCAGTACTTTGTGATATCATGGTCTAGAATGTTGAGATACATTTGATGCATGCTGTAGGGACTACTAATGACCAGTACTTTGTGAGGTCATGGTCTAGAATGTTGGAGTACCTTTGATGCATGCTGTAGGGACTATTAATTATTTTACTTTGTGATGTCATGCTCTAGAGTGTTGGGATACATCTGATGCATGCTGTAGAGACTATTAATTATTTTACTTTGTGATGTCATGCTCTAGAATGTTGGGATTCATCTGATGCATGCTGTTGGACTATTAATGATATTACGTTGTGATGTCATGCTCTGGAATGTTGAGATATTTTTGATGCATGCTGTACTGATTAGTAATGTTATCATTTTATAATGTAATGCTCTGGAATGTTGGGATACATCTGATGCATACAGTAGAGACTTCTAATGACAAGTACTTTGTGATGTCATGGTCTAGAGTGTTGGGATACATCTGATGCATGCTGTAGAGACTATGAATTATTTTACTTTGTGATGTCATGGTCTAGAATGTTGGGACACATTTGATGCATGCTTTAGTGACTATGCATGATATCACTTTGTGATGTCATGCTCTGGAATGTTGGGGTACATTTGGTGCATGCTGTAGGGACTACTCATCACATGTACTTTGTGATGTCATGCTCTAGAATGTTGGGGTACCTATGAAGCATGCTGTAGGGACTACTAATGACAAGTACTTTGTGATGTCATGGTCTAGAATGTTGGAGTACCTTTGATACATGCTGTAGGGACTACTAATGACCAGTACTTTGTGAGGTCATGGTCTAGAATGCTGGAGTCCTTTGATGCATGCTGTAGGGACTACTAATGACAAGTAACTTGTGATGTCATGGTCTAGAATGTTGGGATATGTTTGATGCATGCTGTAGGGACTACTAATGATATTGCTTTGTGATGTCATGGTCTAGAATGTTGGGATACATTTGATGCATGCTGTTGGGATTATTAATGATATTACGTTGTGATGTCATGCTCTGGAATGTTGAGATATTTTTGATGCATGCTGTACTGATTACTAATGTTATCATTTTATAATGTAATGCTCTGGAATGTTGGGATACATCTGATGCATACAGTAGAGACTTCTAATGACAGGTACTTTGTGATGTCATGCTCTAGAATGTTGGGGTACATTTTGATGCATGCTCTAGGGACAACTAATGACAAGTACGTTGTGATGTCATGGTCAAGAATGTTGGAGTGCTTTGATGCATGCTGTAGTGACTCCTAATGATATCTCTTTGTGAGGTCATGGCCTAGAATGTTGGAGTAGCTTTGATGCATGATGTAGGGACTACTAATGACCAGTATTTAATGAGGTCATGGTCTAGAATGCTGGAGTCCTTTGATTCATGCTGTAGGGACTACTAATGACAAGAACTTGTGGTGTCATTATCTAGAATGTTGGAGTACCTTTGATACATGCTGTAGTGACTACTAATGACAAGTAGCTTGTGATGTCATGGTCTAGAATGTTGGGATATGTTTGATGCATGCTGTAGGGACTACTAATGATATTGCTTTGTGATGTCATGGTCTAGAATGTTGGGATACATTTGATGCATGATTTAGGGACTATTAATGATATTACGTTGTGATGTCAAGCTCTGGAATGTTGAGATATTTTTCATGCATGCTGTACTGATTACTAATGTTGTCATTATATGATGTAAAGCTCTTGAATGTGGGGTTACATCTGATGCAAACTATAGAGACTTCTAATGACAAGTACTTTGTGAGGTCATGGTCTAGAATGTTGGGGTACATTTTATGCATGCTCAAGGGACTACTAATGACAAGTACTTTGTGATGTCATGCACTGGAATGTTGAGGTACATTTGATGCATGCTGTAGTGACTCCTAATGATATCTCTTTGTGATGTCATGTTCTAGAATGTTGGGATATATTTGATGCATGCTGTAGAGACTACTACTGACAAGTACTTTGTGATGTCATGCTCTAGAATGTTGGGGTACATTTTGTGCAAGCTGTAGGGACTACTAATGACAAGTACTTTGTGAGGTCATGGTCTAGAATGTTGGAGTACCTTTGAAGCATGATGTAGGGAATAATAATGACAAGTACTTTGTGATGTCATGGTCTAGAATGTTGGGATACATTTGATACATGCTGTAGGGACTACTAATGACCAGTACTTTGTGATGTCATGGTCTAGAATGTTGGGATACATTTGATGCATGCTGTAGGGACTACGCATGATATCACTTTGTGATGTCATGCTCTGGAATGTTGGGATACATTTGGTGCATGCTGTAGGGACAACTAATGACAAGTAAGTTGTGATGTCATGCTCTGGAATGTTGAGATAGTTTAATACGTGCTGTAGTGACTACTAATGATTTCATTATATGATGTAATGCTCTAGAATTTTGGGGTACCTTTGATGCATGCTGTAGGGACTACTCATGACAAGGACTTTAAGATGTCATGCTCTAGAATGTTGCGGTACCTTTGATGCATGCTGTAGGGACTACTAATGACAAGTACTTTGTGAGATCATGGTCTAGAAAGTTGAGATATTTTTGATGCATGCTGTACTGACTACTAATGATATAATTTCATGATGTAATGCTCTGGAATGTTGGGGTACATTTGGTGCATGCTGTAGGGACTACTCATCACAAGTACTTTGTGAGGTCATGGTCTAGAATGTTGGAGTACCTTTAAAGCATGATGTAGGGAATAATAATGACGAGTACTTTGTGATGTCATGGTCTAGAATGTTGGAGTACCTTTGATGCATGCTGTAGGGACTACTAATGACCAGTACTTTGTAAGGTCATGGCCTGGAATGTTGGAGTACCTTTGATGCATGATGTAGGGACTACTAATGACCAGTATTTTATGAGGTCATGGTCTAGAATGCTTGAGTCCTTTGATGCATGCTGTAGGGACTACTAATGACAAGTACTTTGTTATGTCACGGTCTAGAATGTTGGGGTACATTTTGTGCAAGCTGCAGTGCCTCCTAATGATGTCACTTTGTGATGTCATGGTCTAGAATTTTGGGATACATTTGATGCATGCTGTAGGGACTACTACTGACAAGCACATTGTGATGTCATGCTCTAGAATGTTGAAGTACCTTTGATGCATGCTGTAGTGACTCCTAATGATATCTCTTTGTGATGTCATGGTCTAGAATGTTGGAGTACCATTGATGCATGATGTAGGGACTACTAATGACAAGTACTTTGTGATGTCATGCTCTAGAATGTTGGGATACATTCGATGCATGCTGCAGTGCCTCCTAATGATGTCACTTTGTGGTGTCATGCTATGGAATGTTGAGATATTTTTGATGCATGCTGTACTGACTACTAATGATATAATTTTATGATGTAATGCTCTGGAATGTTGGGATACATCTGATGCATACTGTAGAGACTTCTAATGACAAGTACTTTGTGAAGTCATGGTCTAAAATGTTGGAGTACCTTTGATGCATGCTGTAGGGACTACTAATGACCAGTGCTTTGTGAGGTCATGGCCTAGAATCTTGGCATACCTTTGATGCAAACTGTAGGGACTACTAATGATAAGTACGTTGTGATGTCATATTTTGGAATGTTGAGATAGTTTAATACATGCTGTAGTGACTACTAATAATTTCATTTTATGATGTCATGGTCTAGTATGTTGGGATACATTTGGTGCATGCTGTAGGGACTACTAATGACAAGTACTTTGTGAGGTCATGGTCTAGAATGTTGGAGTACCTTTGATGCATGCTGTAGGGACTACTCATGATATTGCGTTGTGAGGCCATGGTCTAGAATGTTGGAGTACCTTTGATACATGCTGTAGGGACTAGTAAAGAGAAGTACTTTGTGAGCTCATGGTCTAGAATGTTGGAGTACCTTTGAAGCATGCTGTAGGGACTACGCATGATATCACATTGTGATGTCATGCTCTGGAATGTTGGGATACATTTGGTGCATGCTGTAGGGACTACCAATGACAAGTACTTTGTGAAGTCATGGTCTAGAATGTTGGAGTACCTTTGATGCATGCTGTAGGGACTACTAATGATATCTCTTCGTGATGTCATGGTCTAGAATGTTGGAGTACCTTGGATGCATGATGTTGGGACTACTAATGATGTCACTTTGTGATGTCATGGTCTAGAATGTTGGGATACATTTGATGCATGCTGTAGGGACTACGCATGTTATCACTTTGTGATGTCATGGTCTAGAATGTTGGGATACATTTGGTGCAAGCTGTAGGGACTACTAAAGACAAGTACTTTGTGAGGTCATGGTCTAGAATGTTGGAGTACCTTTGAAGCATGATGTAGGGAATAGTAATGACAAGTACTTTGTGATGTCATGGTCTAGAATGTTGGGATACATTCGATGCATGCTGCAGTGCCTCCTAATGATGTCACTTTGTGGTGTCATGGTCTAGAATGTTGGAATACCATTGATGCATGCTGGAGGGACTACTAATGACAAGTACTTTGTGATGTCATGGTCTAGAATATTGGGATACATTTGATGAATGCTCTAGGGACTATTAATGATATTACTTTGTGATGTCATGCTATGGAATGTTGAGATGTTTTTGGTGCATGCTGTAGGGACTACTAATGACAAGTACTTTGTGAGGTCATGGTCTAGAATGTTGGAGTACCTTTGATGCATGCTGTAGGGACTACTTATGATATTGCGTTGTGAGGCCATGGTCTAGAATGTTGGAGTACCTTTGATACATGCTGTAGGGACTAGTAAAGAGAAGTACTTTGTGAGCTCATGGTCTAGAATGTTGGAGTACCTTTGAAGCATGATGTAGGGAATAATAATGACAAGTACTTTGTCATGTCATGGTCTAGAATGTTGGAATACATTTGATGCATGCTGTAGGGACTACGCATGATATCACATTGTGATGTCATGCTCTAGAATGTTGGAGTACCTTTGATGCATGATGTAGGGAATAATAATGACAAGTACTTTGTGATGTCATGGTCTAGAATGTTGGGATACATTTGATGCATGCTGTAGGGACTACGCATGTTATCACTTTGTGATGTCATGCTCTGGAATGTTGGGATACATTTGGTGCATGCTGTAGGGACTACTAATGACAAGTGCTTTGTGAGGTCATGGTCTAGAATGTTGGAGTACCTTTGATGCATGCTGTAGAGACTATTAATTATTTTACTTTGTGATGTCATGCTCTAGAATGTTGGGATACATCTGATGCATGCTGTAGAGACTATTAATTATTTTACTTTGTGATGTCATGCTCTAGAATGTTGGAATTCATCTGATGCAAACTGTAGGGATTTCTAATGACAAGTACTTTGTGATATCATGGTCTAGAATGTTGGGACACATTTGATGCATGCTGTAGTGACTACGCATGATATCACTTTGTGATGTCATGCTCTGGAATGTTGGGGTACATTTGATGCATGCTGTAGTGACTCCTAATGATATCTCTTTGTGATTTCATGGTCTAGAATGTTGGGATACATTTGATGCATGCTGTAGGAACTATTAATGATATTACGTTATGATGTCATGCTCTGGAATGTTGAGATATTTTTGATGCATACAGTAGAGATTTCTAATGACAAGTACTTTGTGATGTCATGGTCTAGAATGTTGGGACACATTTGATGCATGCTGTAGGGACTACCCTTGATATCACTTTGTGATGTCATGCTCTGGAATGTTGGGATACATTTGGTGCATGCTGTAGGGACTACGAATGATAAGTACGTTGTGATGTCATGCTCTGGAATGTTGACATAGTTTAATACATGCTGTAGTGACTCCTAATGATATCTCTTTGTGATGTCATGGTCTAGAATGTTGGGGTACATTTTGTGCATGCAGTGGGGACAATTAATGACAAGTACTTTGTGATGTCCTGCTCTAGAATGTTGGAGTACCTTTGATGCGTGCTGTAGGGACTACTTATGGTATTGCTTTGTGATGTCATGGTCTAGAATGTTGGGATACATTTGATGCATGCTGTAGTGACTACGCATGATATCACTTTGTGATGTCATGCTCTGGAATGTTGGGGTACATTTGGTGCATGCTGTAGGGACTACTCATCACAAGTACTTTGTGATGTCATGCTCTTGAATGTTGGGGTACCTTAGATGCATGCTGTAGGGACTACTAATGACAACTACTTTGTGATGTCATGGTCAAGAATGTTGGAGTACCTTTGATACATGCTGTAGGGACTACTAATGACCAGCACTTTGTGAGGTCATGGTCTAGAATGCTGGAGTCCTTTGATGCATGCTGTAGGGACAACTAATGACAAGTACTTTGTGATGTCATGCTCTAGAATGTTGGGGTACATTTTGTGCATGCTGTAGGGACAATTAGAGACAAGTACTTTGTGATGTCATGCTCTAGAATGTTGGGGTACATTTTGTGCAAGCTGTAGGGACTACTAATGACCAGTACTTTGTGAGGTCATGGTCTAGAATATTGGAGTACCTTTGAAGCATGATGTAGGGAATAATAATGACAAGTACTTTGTGATGTCATGGTATAGAATGTTGGAGTACCTTACATACATGCTGTAGGGACTACTAATGACCAGTACTTTGTGAGGTTATGGTCTAGGATGTTGGAGTCCCTTTGATGCATGCTGTAGTGACCCCTAATGATATCTCTTTGTGATGTCATGGTCTAGAATGTTGGAGTACCTTTGATGCATGCTGTAGGGACTACTACTGACAAGTACTTTGTGATGCCATGGTCTAGAATGTTGGGATACATTTGATGCATGCTGTAGGGACTACTACTGACAAGTACTTTGTGATGCCATGGTCTAGAATGTTGGGATACATTTGATGCATGCTGTAGGGAATACTACTGACAAGTACTTTGTGATGCCATGGTCTAGAATGTTGGGATACATTTGATGCATGCTGTAGGGAATACGCATGACCAGTACTTTGTGAGATCATGGTCTAGAATGTTGGAGTACCTTTGATGCATGCTGTATGGACTATTAATTATTTTACTTTATGATGTCATGCTCTAGAATGTTGGGATACATCTGATGCAAACTGTAGAGATTTCTAATTACAAGTACTTTGTGATGTCATGTTCTAGAATGTTGGAGTACCTTTGATACATGCTGTAGGGACTACTAATGACCAGTACTTTGTGAGGTCATGGTCTAGAATGTTGGAATCCGTTTGATGCATGCTGTAGGGACTACTACTGACAAGTACATTGTGATGTCATGCTCTAGAATGTTGCAGTACCTTTGAAGCATGATGTAGGGAATAATAATGACAAGTACTTTGTGATGTCATGGTCTAGAATGTTGGGATACATTCGATGCATGCTGCAGTGCCTCCTAATGATGTCACTTTGTGGTGTCATGGTCTAGAATGTTGGAATCCGTTTGATGCATGCTGTAGGGACTACTACTGACAAGTACATTGTGATGTCATGCTCTAGAATGTTGCAGTACCTTTGAAGCATGATGTAGGGAATAATAATGACAAGTACTTTGTGATGTCATGGTCTAGAATGTTGGGATACATTCGATGCATGCTGCAGTGCCTCCTAATGATGTCACTTTGTGGTGTCATGGTCTAGAATGTTGGAATACCATTGATGCATGCTGGAGGGACTACTAATGACAAGTACTTTGTGATGTCATGGTCTAGAATGTTGGGATACATTTGATGCATGCTGTATGGACTACGCATGATATCACTTTGTGATGTCATGCTCTGGAATGTTGGGATACATTTGGTGCATGCTGTAGGGACAACTAATGACAATTACTTTGTGAGGTCATAGTCTAGAATGTTGGAGTACCTTTGATGCATGATGTAGGGACTACTAATGACAAATACTTTGTGATGTCATGCTCTAGAATGTTGGGATACATTCGATGCATGCTCCAGTGCCTCCTAATGATGTCACTTTGTGATGTCATGCTCTAGAATGTTGGGATACATTTGATGGATGTTGTAGGGACTACTACTGACAAGTACATTGTGATGTCATGCTCTAGAACTTTGGAGTACCTTTGAAGCATGATGTAGGGAATAATAATGACAAGAACTTTGTGATGTCATGCTCTGGAATGTTGGGATACATTTGATGGATGATGTAGGGACTACTACTGACAAGTACATTGTGATGTCATGCTCTAGAACTTTGGAGTACCTTTGAAGCATGATGTAGGGAATAATAATGACAAGTACTTTGTGATGTCATGCTCTAGAATGTTAAGGTACATTTGATGCATGCTGTAGTGACTACTAATGACAAGTAACTTGTGATGTCATGGTCTAGAATGTTGGGATATGTTTGATGCATGCTGTAGGGAATACTAATGATATTGCTTTGTGATGTCATGCTCTAGAATGTTGGGATACATTCGATGCATGCTGCAGTGCCTCCTAATGATGTCACTTTGTGATCTCATGGTTTAGAATGTTGGGATACATTTGATGCATGCTGTAGGGACTACTACTGACAAGTACATTGTGATGTCATGCTCTAGAATGTTGGGGTACATTTTGCGCAAGCTGTAGGGACTACTACTGACATGTACTTTGTGATGTCATGCTCTAGAATATTGGAGTACCTTTGAAGCATGATGTAGGGAATAATAATGACAAGTACTTTGTGAGGTCATGGTCTATAATGTTGGGATACATTTGATGCATGCTGTAGGGACTACTACTGACAAGTACATTGTGATGTCATGGTCGAGAATGTTGGAGTTCATTTGATGCATGCTGTAGGGACTACTAATGATAAGTACGTTGTGATGTCATGCTCTGGAATGTTGAGATAGTTTAATACATGCTGTAGTGACTCCTAATGATATCTCTTTGTGATGTCATGGTCTAGAATGCTGGAATACATCTGATGCACACTGAAGAGATTTTTGATGACAAGTACTTTGTGATGTCATGCTCTAGAATGTTGGGACACGTGATGCATGCTGTAGTGACTACGCATGATATCACTTTGTGACCAGTACTTTGTGATGTCATGGTCTAGAATGCTGAGGTACATTTGATGCATGCTGTAGTGACTCCTAATGATATCTCTTTGTGACCAGTACTTTGTGATGTCATGGTCTAGAATGCTGAGGTACATTTGATGCATGCTGGAGTGACTCCTAATGATATCTCTTTGTGACCAGTACTTTGTGATGTCATGGTCTAGAATGCTGAGGTACATTTGATGCATGCTGTAGTGACTACTAATGACAAGTAACTTGTGATGTCATTGTCTTTAATGTTGGGATCTGTTTGATGCATGTTGTAGGGACTACTAAAGACAAGTACTTTGTGAGATCATGGTCTAGAACGTTGGAGTCCTTTGATGCATGCTGTCGTGACTCCTAATGATATCTCTTTGTGATGTCATGGTCTAGAATGTTGGATTACCTTTGATGCATGCTGTTGGGACTACTACTGACAAGTACTTTGTGAGGTCATGGTCTAGAATGTTGGAGTAAATTTGATGCATGCTGTAGGGACTACTCATCACAAGTACTTTGTGATGTCATGCTCTGGAATGTTGGGGTACATGTTGTGTAAGATATAGGGACTACTAATGACAAGTATTTTCCGAGGACATCGTCTAGAATGTTGGAGTACCTTTGATGCATGCAGTAGGGACTACTAATGACCAGTACTTTGTGAGGTCATGGTCTACAATGCTGGAGTACCTTTGATGCATGATGTAGGGACTACTAATGACCAGTACTTTGTGAGATCATGGTCTAGAAAGTTGGAGTCTTTTGATGCATGCTGTAGTGTCTCCTAATGATATCTCTTTGTGATGTCATGGTCTAGAATTTTGGAGTACCTTTGATGCATGATGTTGGGGCTACTAATGACAAGTACTTTGTGATGTCATGCTCTTGAATGTTGGGATACATTCGTTGCAAGCTGCAGTGCCTCCTAATGATGTCACTTTGTGATGTCATGGTCTAGAATGTTGGGATACATTTGGTGCAAGCTGTAGGGACTACTACTGACAAGTACTTTGTGAGGTCATGGTCTAGAATGTTGGAGTACCTTTGATGCATGCTGTAGGGACTACTCATCACACGTACTTTGTGATGTCATAATCTAGAATGTTGGAGTACCTTTGATACATGCTGTAGGGACTACTAAAGACAAGTACTTTGTGAGATCATGGTCTAGAAAGTTGGAGTCCTTTGATGCATGCTGTCGTGACTCCTAATGATATCTCTTTGTGATGTCATGGTCTATAATGTTGAGATACATCTGATGCATTCAGTAGAGACTTCCAATGACAAGTACTTTGTGATGTCATGCTCTAGAATGTTGGGATACATTCGATGCATGCTGCAGTGCCTCCTAATGATGTCACTTTGTGATGTCATGGCCTAGAATGTTGGGGTACATTTTGTGCATGCTGTAGGGACAACTAATGACAAGTACTTTGTGAGGTCATGGTCTAGAATGTTGGAGTACCTTTGATGCGTGATGTAGGGAGTACTCATGGTATTGCTTTGTGATGTCATGGTCTAGAATGTTGGGATACATTTGATGCATGCTGTAGAGACTATTAATTATTTTACTTTATGATGTCATGCTCTAGAATGTTGGGATACATCTGATGCATACTGTAGAGATTTCTAATGAGAAGTATTTTGTGATGTCATGCTCTAGAATGTTGGGATACATTCGTTGCATGCTGCAGTGCCTCCTAATGATGTCACTTTGTGATGTCATGCTCTGGAATGTTGGGATACATTTGGTGCATGCTGTAGGGACAAGGGACAACTAATGACAGGTACTTTGTGAGGTCATGGTCTAGAATGTTGGAGTACCTTTGATGCATGCTGTAATGACTCCTAATGATATCTCTTTGTGATGTCATGGTCTAGAATGTTGGAGTACCTTTGATGCATGATGTAGGGACTACTAATGACAAGTACTTTGTGATGTCATGCTCTAGAATGTTGGGATACATTTGATGCATGCTCCAGTGCCTCCTAATGATGTCACTTTGTGATGTTATGGTCTAGAATGTTGGGATACATTTGATGCATGTTGTAGGGACTACTACTGACAAGTACTTTGTGATGTCATGGTCTAGAGTGTTTGGGTACCTTTGATGCATGCTGTAGGGACTACTCATCACAAGTACTTTGTGATGTCATGGTCTAGAGTGTTTGGGTACCTTTGATGCATGCTGTAGGGACTACTAATGACAAGTACTTTGTGATGTCATGGTCTAGAATGTTGGAGTACCTTTGATACATGCTGTAGGGACTACTAATAACCAGTACTTTGTGAGTTCATGGTCTAGAATACTGGAGTCCTTTGATGCATGATGTAGGGACTACTAATGACCAGTACTTTGAGAGGTCATGGTCTAGAATGTTGGAGTACCTTTGATGCATGCTGAAGGAACTACTAATGACCAGTACTTTGTGAGGTCATGGCCTAGAATGTTGGAGTACCTTTGATGCATAATGTAGGGACTACTAATGACCAGTATTTAATGAGGTCATGGTCTATAATGTTGGAGTACATTTGGTGCAAGCTGTAGGGACTACTACTGACAAGTACTTTGTGATGTCATGGTCTAGAATGTTGGGATACATTTGATGCATGCTGTAGGGACTACGCATGATATCACTTTGTGATGTCATGCTCTGGAATGTTGGGATACATTTGGTGCATGCTGTAGGGACTACTAATGACAAGTACTTTGCGAGGTCATGGCCTAGAATGTTGGAGTACCTTTGATGCATGCTGTAGGGAATACTAATGACAAGTACTTTGTGAGATCATGGTCTAGAATGTTGGAGTACATTTGATGCATGCTGTAAGGACTACTAATGATGAGTACGTTGTGATGTTATGCTCTGGAATGTTGAGATAGTTTAATACATGCTGTAGTGACTCCTAATGATATCTCTTTGTGATGTCATGGTCTAGAATGTTGGGGTACCTTTGATGCATGATGTAGGGACTACTAATGACAAATACTTTGTAATGTCATGCTCTAGAATGTTGGGATACATTCGTTGCATGCTGCAGTGCCTCCTAATGATGTCACTTTGTGATGTCATGGTCTAGAATGTTGGGGTACATTTTGTGCATGCTGTAGGGACAACTAATGACAAGTACTTTGTGAGGTCATGGTCTAGAAAGTTGGAGTACCTTTGATGCGTGATGTAGGGAGTACTCATGGTATTGCTTTGTGATGTCATGGTCTAGAATGTTGGGTTACATTTGATGCATGCTGTAGAGACTATTAATTATTTTACTTTATGATGTCATGCTCTAGAATGTTGGGATACATCTGATGCATACTGTAGAGATTTCTAATGAGAAGTATTTAGTGATGTCATGGTCTAGAATGTTGGGATACATTCGTTGCATGCTGCAGTGCCTCCTAATGATGTCACTTTGTGATGTCATGGTCTAGAATGTTGGGATACATTTGATGCATGCTGTAGGGACTACTAATAACCAGTACTTTGTGATGTCATGGTCTAGAATGCTGGAGTCCTTTGATGCATGCAGTAGGGACTACTAATGAAAAGTACTTTGTGATGTCATGGTCTAGAATGTTGCAGTACCTTTGATACATGCTGTAGGGACTACTAATGACCAGTACTTTGTGATGTCATGGTCTAGAATGTTGAGGCACATTTGATGCATGCTGTAGGGACTACTAATGACAAGTACTTTGTGATGTCATGGTCTAGAATGTTGGAGTACCTTTGATACATGCTGTAGGGACTACTAATGACCAGTACTTTGTGATGTCATGGTCTAGAATGCTGGAGTCCTTTGACGCATGCTGTAGGGACTACTAATGACCAGTACTTTGTGAGGTCATGGTCTAGAATGTTGGAGTACCTTTGATGCATGATGTATGGTCTACTAATGACCAGTATTTAATGAGGTCATGGTCTAGAATGCTGCAGTCCTTTGATGCATGCTGTAGTGACTACTAATGACAAGTAACTTGTGATGTCATGGTCTAGAATGTTGGGATGTGTTTGATGCATGCTGTAGGGACTACTAATGATATTGCTTTGTGATGTCATGGTCTAGAATGTTGGGATACATTTGATGCATGCTGTATGGACTATTAATGATTTTACGTTGTGATGTCATGCACTGGAATGTTGAGATACATCTGATGCATACAGTAGAGACTTCTAATGACAAATACTTTGTGATGTCATGGTCTAGATTGTTGGGATACATTTGATGCATGCTGTAGGGACTACGCATGATATCACTTTGTGAGGTCATGGTCGAGAATATTGGAGTACCTTTGAAGCATGATGTAGGGAATAATAATGACAAGTATTTTGTGATGTCATGGTCTACAATGTTGGGATACATTTGATGCATGCTGTAGGGACTACGTATGATATCACTTTGTGATGTCATGCTCTGGAATGCTGGGATACATTTGATGCATGCTGTAGGGACTACTAATGATAAGTACGTTGTGATGTCATGCTCTGGAATGTTGAGATAGTTTAATACATGCTGTAGTGACTACTAATGATTTCATTATATGACGTAATGCTCTGGAATGTTGAGATAGTTTAATACATGCTGTAGTGATTCCTAATGTTATCTCTTTGTGATGTCATGGTCTAGAATGTTGGAGTACTTTTGATGCTTGATGTAGGGACTACTACTGACAAGTACATTGTGATGTCATGCTCTAGAATGTTGGGGTACATTTTGTGCAAGCTGTAGGGACTACTAATAAGTACTTTGTGAGGTCATGGTCTAGAATGTTGGAGTACCTTTGAAGCATGATGTAGGAATGATAATGACAAGTACTTTGTGAGGTCATGGTCTAGAATGTTGGAGTACATTTGATGCATGCTGTAGGGACTACTAATGATAAGTACGTTGTGATGTCATGCTCTGGAATGTTGAGATAGTTTAATACATGCTGTAGTGACTCCTAATGACAAATACTTTGTGAGATCATGGTCTAGAAAGTTGGAGTCCTTTGATGTATTCTATAGTGACTCCTTATGATATCTCTTTGTGATGTCATGGTCTAGAATGTTGGGGTACCTTTGATGCATGATGTAGGGACTACTAATGACAAATACTTTGTGATGTCATGCTCTAGAATGTTGGGATACATTCGTTGCATGCTGCAGTGCCTCCTAATGATGTCACTTTGTGATGTCATGGTCTAGAATGTTGGGATACATTGGATGCATGCTGCAGTGCCTCCTAATGATGTCACTTTGTGATGTCATGGTCTTGAATGTTGGAGTACCTTTGATACATACTGTAGGGACTACTAATGACCAGTACTTTGTGAGGTCATGGTCTAGAATGCTGGAGTCCTTTGATGCATGATGTGGGGACTACTAATGACAAGTACTTTGTGATGTCATGGGCTTGAATGTTGGAGTACCTCTGATACATGCTGTAGGGACTACTAATAACCGGTACTTTGTGAGGTCATGGTCAAGAATGCTGGAGTCCTTTGATGCATGCTGAAGGGACTACTAATGACAAGTACTTTGTGAGGTAATGGTCTAGAATGTTGGAGTACATTTGATGCATGCTGTAGGGACTACTAATGATAAGTACGTTGTGATGTCATGCTCTGGAATGTTGAGATAGTTTAATACATTCTGTAGTGACTACTAATGATTTCATTATATAATGTAATGCTCTGGAATGTGGGGATACATCTGATGCATACTTTAGAGATTTCTAATGACAAGTACTTTGTGATGTCATGGTCTCGAATGTTGGGACACATTTGATGCATGCTGTAGTGACTCCTAATGATATCTCTTTGTGATGTCATGGTCTAGAATGTTGGAGTACCTTTGATGCGTGCTGTAGGGAGTACTTATGGTATTGCTTTGTGATGTCATGGTCTAGAATGTTGGGATACATTTGATGCATGCTGTAGTGACTACGCATGATATCACTTTGTGAGGTCATGCTCTGGAATGTTGGGGTACATTTGGTGCATGCTGTAGGGACTACTAATGATCAGTACATTGTGAAGTCATGCTCTGGAATGTTGAGATAGTTTAATACATGCGTTAGTGACTCCTAATGTTATCTCTTTGTGATGTCATGGTCTAGAATGTTGGAGTACTTTTGATGCATGATGTAGGGACTACTACTGACAAGTATTTTGTGATGTCATGCTCTAGAATGTTGGGGTACATTTTGTGCAAGCTGTAGGGACTACTAATAACAAGTACTTTGTGAGGTCATGGTCTAGAATGTTGGAGTACCTTTGAAGCATGATGTAGGGAATAATAATGACAAGTACTTTGTGATGTCATGCACTGGAATGTTGAGATACATCTGATGCATACAGTAGAGACTTCTAATGACAAGTACTTTGTGATGTCATGGTCTAGAATGTTGGGATACATTCGATGCATGCTGCAGTGCCTCCTAATGTCACTTTGTGATGTCATGGTCTTGAATGTTGGAGTACCTTTGATACATGCTGTAGGGACTACTAATGACCAGTACTTTGTGAGGTCATGGTCTAGAACGCTGGAGTCCTTTCATGCATGATGTGGGGACTACTAATGAGAAGTACTTTGTGATGTCATGCTCTGGAATGTTGAGATAGTTTAATACATGCTGTATTGACTCCTAATGATATCTCTTTGTGATGTCATGGTCTAGAATGTTGGAGTACCTTTCATGCATGATGTAGGGACTACTACTGACAAGTACATTTTGATGTCATGCTCTAGAATGTTGGGATACATTCGATGCATGCTCCAGTGCCTCCTAATGATGTCACTTTGTGATGTTATGGTCTAGAATGTTGGGATACATTTGATGCATGCTGTAGGGACTACTACTGACAAGTATATTGTGATGTCATGCCTTAGAATGTTGGGATACATTCGATGCATGCTGCAGTGCCTCCTAATGATGTCACTTTGTGATGTCATGGTCTAGAATGTTGGGATATATTTGATGCATGCTGTAGGGACTACCCATGATATCACTTTGTGAGGTCATGGTCTAGAATGTTGGAGTACCTTTGATGCATACTGTAGGGACTACTTATGGTATTGATTTGTGATGTCATGGTCTAGAATGTTGGGATACATTTGATGCATGCTGTAGAGACTATTAATTATTTTACTTTATGATGTCATGCTCTAGAATGTTGGGATACATCTGATGCATACTGTAGAGATTTCTAATGAGAAGTACTTAGTGATGTCATGGTCTAGAATGTTGGGATACATTCGTTGCATGCTGCAGTGCCTCCTAATGATGTCACTTTGTGATGCCATGGTCTAGAATGTTGGGATACATTTGATGCATGCTGTAGGGACAACTAATGACAAGTACTTTGTGATGTCATGGTCTAGAATGTTGGAGTACCTTTGATACATGCTGTAGGGACTACTAATAACCGGTACTTTGTGAGGTCATGGTCAAGAATGCTGGAGTCCTTTCATGCATGCTGAAGGGACTACTAATGACAAGTACTTTGTGATGTCATGGTCTAGAATGTTGGAGTACCTTTGATACATGCTGTAGGGACTACTAATAACCGGTACTTTGTGATGTCATGGTCTAGAATGCTGGAGTCCTTTGATGCATGCAGTAGGGACTACTAATGACAAGTACTTTGTGATGTCATGGTCTAGAATGTTGGAGTACCTTTGATACATGCTGTAGGGACTACTAATGACCAGTACTTTGTGATGTCATGGTCTAGAATGCTGGAGTCCTTTGATGCATGCTGTAGGGACTACTAATGACCAGTACTTTGTGAGGTCATGGCCTAGAATGTTGGGATACATTTGATGCATGCTGTAGGGACTACTAATGATAAGTACATTGTGATGTAATGGTCTAGAATGTTGGAGTACATTTGATGCATGCTGTAGGGACTACTAATGATAAGTACGTTGTGATGTCATGCACTGGAATGTTGAGATAATTTAATGCATGCTGTATTGACTCCTAATGATATCTCTTTGTGATGTCATGGTCTAGAATGTTGGAGTACCTTTGATGCATGATGTAGGGACTACTACTGACAAGTACATTTTGATGTCATGCTCTAGAATGTTGGGGTACATTTTGTGCATGCTGTAGGGACAACTATTGACAAGTACTTTGTGAGGTCATGGTCTAGAATGTTGGAGTACCTTTGATGCATACTGTAGGGACTACTTATGGTATTGCTTTGTGATGTCGTGGTTTAGAATGTTGGGATACATTTGATGCATGCTGTAGAGACTATTAATTATTTTACTTTATGATGTCATGCTCTAGAATGTTGGGATACATCTGATGCATACTGTAGAGATTTCTAATGAGAAGTACTTAGTGATGTCATGGTTTAGAATGTTGGGATACATTCGTTGCATGCTGCAGTGCCTCCTAATGATGTCACTTTGTGATGTCATGGTCTAGAATGTTGGGATACATTTGATGCATGCTGTAGGGACAACTAATGACAAGTACTTTGTGATGTCATGGTCTAGAATGTTGGAGTACCTTTGATACATGCTGTAGGGACTACTAATAACCGGTACTTTGTGAGGTCATGGTCAAGAATGCTGGAGTCCTTTGATGCATGCTGAAGGGACTACTAATGACAAGTACTTTTTGATGTCATGGTCTAGAATGTTGGCGTCCTTTGATGCATGCAGTAGGGACTACTAATGACAAGTACTTTGTGATGTCATGGTCTAGAATGTTGGAGTACCTTTGATACATGCTGTAGGGACTACTAATGACCAGTACTTTGTGATGTCATGGTCTAGAATGCTGGAGTCCTTTGATGCATGCTGTAGGGACTACTAATGACAAGTACTTTGTCATGTCATGGTCTAGAATGTTGGAGTACCTTTGATACATACTGTAGGGACTACTAATGACTAGGGACTACGCATGTTATCACTTTGTGATGTCATGCTCTGGAATGTTGGGATACATTTGGTGCATGCTATGAGGACTTCCAATGACAAGTACTTTGTGAGGTCATGGTCTAGAATGTTGGAGTACCTTTGATGCATGCTGAAGGGACCATTAATTATTTTACTTTGTGATGTCATGGTCTAGAATGTTGGAGTACATTTGATGCATGCTGTAGGGACTACTAATGATAAGTACGTTGTGATGTCATGCTCTGGAATGTTGAGATAGTTTAATACATGCTGTAGTGACTCCTAATGATATCTCTTTGTGATGTCATGGTCTGAAATGCTGGAATACATCTGATGCATACTGTAGAGATTTCTAATGACAAGTACTTTGTGATGTCAAGCTCTAGAATGTTGGGGTACCTTTGATGCATGCTGTAGGGACTACTAATGACAAGTACTTTGTAATGTCATGGTCTAGAATGTTGGAGTACCTTTGATACATGCTGTAGGGACTACTAATGACAAGTACTTTATGATGTAATGCTCTAGAATGTTGGGATACATTCGATGCATGCTGGAGTTCCTCCTAATGATGTCACTTTGTGATGTCATGCTCTAGAAAGTTGGGATACATTTGATGCATGCTGTAGGGACTACTACTGACAAGTACTTTGTGATGTCATGCTCTAGAATGTTGGGGTACATTTTGTGCAAGCTGTAGGGACTACTAATGACAAGTACTTTGTGAGGTCATGGTCTAGAATGTGGGAGTACCTTTGGAGCATGATGTAGGGACTACGTATGATATCACTTTGTGATGTCATGCTCTGGAATGCTGGGATACATTTGATGCATGCTGTCGGGACTACTAATGATAAGTACGTTGTGATGTCATGCTCTGGAATGTTGAGATAGTTTAATACATGCTGTAGTGACTACTAATGATTTCATTATATGATGTAATGCTTTGGAATGTTGAGATAGTTTAATACATGCTGTAGTGACTCCTAATGTTATCTCTTTGTGATGTCATGGTCTAGAATGTTGGAGTACTTTTGATGCTTGATGTAGGGACTACTACTGACAAGTACATTGTGATGTCATGCTCTAGAATGTTGGGGTACATTTTGTGCAAGCTGTAGGGACTACTAATAAGTACTTTGTGAGGTCATGGTCTAGAATGTTGGAGTACCTTTGAAGCATGATGTAGGGACTACTAATGATAAGTACGTTGTGATGTCATGCTCTGGAATGTTGAGATAGTTTAATACATGCTGTAGTGACTCCTAATGACAAATACTTTGTGAGATCATGGTCTAGAAAGTTGGAGTCCTTTGATGTATTCTATAGTGACTCCTTATGATATCTCTTTGTGATGTCATGGTCTAGAATGTTGGGGTACCTTTGATGCATGATGTAGGGACTACTAATGACAAATACTTTGTGATGTCATGCTCTAGAATGTTGGGATACATTCGTTGCATGCTGCAGTGCCTCCTAATGATGTCACTTTGTGATGTCATGGTCTAGAATGTTGGGATACATTGGATGCATGCTGCAGTGTCTCCTAATGATGTCACTTTGTGATGTCATGGTCTTGAATGTTGGAGTACCTTTGATACATGCTGTAGGGACTACTAATGACCAGTACTTTGTGAGGTCATGGTCTAGAATGCTGGAGTCCTTTGATGCATGATGTGGGGACTACTAATGACAAGTACTTTGTGATGTCATGGGCTTGAATGTTGGAGTACCTCTGATACATGCTGTAGGGACTACTAATGACCAGTACTTTGCGAGGTCATGGCCTAAAATGTTGGAGTACCTTTGATGCACGCTGTAGGGACTACTAATGACAAGAACTTTGTGAGGTAATGGTCTAGAATGTTGGAGTACATTTGATGCATGCTGTAGGGACTACTAATGATAAGTACGTTGTGATGTCATGCTCTGGACTGTTGAGATAGTTTAATACATACTGTAGTGACTACTAATGATTTCATTATATAATGTAATGCTCTGGAATGTGGGGATACATCTGATGCATACTTTAGAGATTTCTAATGACAAGTACTTTGTGATGTCATGGGCTTGAATGTTGGAGTACCTCTGATACATGCTGTAGGGACTACTAATGACCAGTACTTTGCGAGGTCATGGCCTAAAATGTTGGGATACATTTGATGCATGCTGTAGGGACTACGCATGATATCACTTTGTGATGTCATGCCCTGGAATGTTGGGGTACATTTGGTGCATGCGCTAGGGACTACTAATGATCAGTACGTTGTGATGTCATGCTCTGGAATGTTGAGATAGTTTAATACATGCGTTAGTGACTCCTAATGTTATCTCTTTGTGATGTCATGGTCTAGAATGTTGGAGTACTTTTGATGCATGATGTAGGGACTACTACTAACAAGTACTTTGTGATGTCATGCTCTAGAATGTTGGGGTACATTTTGTGCAAGCTGTAGGGACTACTAATAACAAGTACTTTGTGAGGTCATGGTCTAGAATGCTGGAGTCCTTTGATGCATGCTGTAGGCACTACTAATGACAAGTACTTTGTGATGTCATGGTCTAGAATGTTGTAGTACCTTTGATACATGCTGTAGGGACTACTAATGACCAGTACTTTGTGAGGTCAAGGTCTAGAATGCTGGAGTCCTTTGATGCATGCTGTAGGGACTACTAATGACAAGTACATTGTGATGTCATGCCTTAGAATGTTGGGATACATTCGATGCATGCTGCAGTGCCTCCTACTGATGTCACTTTGTGATGTCATGGTCTAGGATGTTGGGATACATTTGATGCATGCTGTAGGGACTACACATGATATCACTTTGTGATGTCATGCTCTGGAATGTTGGGGTACATTTGGTGCATGCTGTAGGGACTACTCATCACAAGTACTTTGTGATGTCATGCACTGGCATGTTGAGGTACATTTGATGCATGCTGTAGTGACTATTAATGACAAGTAACTTGTGATGTCATGGTCTAGAATGTTGGGGTACATTTGATTCATGCTGTAGTGACTACTAGTTACATAATTTCAAGATGTCATGGTCTAGAATGTTATGATACAATTAATGCATGTGGTAGTGACTACTAGTTACATCATTTCAAGGTGTCATGGTCTAGAATGTTGGGGTACATTTAGTGCCTGCTGTAGTGACTACTAATTACATCATTTCAAGATGTCATGGTCTAGAATTTTGGAAAACCTTTGATGCATGCTGTACTGACTATTTTATGATGTAATGCTCCGGAATGTTGGGATACATCTGATGCATACTGTAGAGACTTCTAATGACAAGTACTTTGTGATGTCATGCTCTAGAATGTTGGGATACTTTTGAAGCATGCTGTAGGGATTATTAATAATATTACTTTGTGAGGTCATGCTCTGGAATGTTGGGACAAATTTGATGCATGCTGTAGTGACTATTAATGACAAGTAACTTGTGATGTCATGGTCTAGAATGTTGGGGTACATTTGATTCATGCTGTAGTGACTACTAGTTACATAATTTCAAGATGTCATGGTCTAGAATGTTGTGATACAATTAATGCATGTGGTAGTGACTACTAGTTACATAATTTCAAGGTGTCATGGTCTAGAATGTTGGGGTACATTTAGTGCATGCTGTAGTGACTACTAATTACATCATTTCAAGATGTCATGGTCTAGAATTTTGGAAAACCGTTGATGCATGCTGTACTGACTACTAATGATATAATTTTATGATGTAATGCTCCGGAATGTTGGGATACATCTGATGCATACTGTAGGGATTATTAATAATATTACTTTGTGAGGTCATGCTCTGGAATGTTGGGACAAATTTGATGGATGCTGTAGTGACTACGCATGATATCACTTTGTGATGTCATGCTCTGAAATGTTGGGGTACATTTGGTGCATGCTGTAGGGACTAGTTATGATATTGCTTTGTGATATCATGGTCTAGAATGTTGAGGTACATTTGATGCATGCTGTAGAGACTATTAATTATTTTACTTTGTGATGTCATGCTCTAGAATGTTGGGGTACATTTGGTGCATGCCGTGGGGACTACTCATCACATGTACTTTGTGATGTCATGCTCTAGAATGTTGGGGTACCTATGATGCATGCTGTAGGGACTACTAATGACAAGTACTTTGTGATGTGATGGTCTAGAATGTTGGAGTACCTTTGATACATGCTGTAGGAACTACTAATGACCAGTACTTTGTGAGGTCATGGTCTAGAATGCTGGAGTCCTGTGATGCATGCTGTAGGGACTACTAATGACAAGTACTTTGTGATATCATGGTCTAGAATGTTGGAGTACTTTTGATTCATGCTGTAGGGACTACTAATGACCAGTACTTTGTGATGTCATGGTCTAGAATGTTGGGATACATTCGATGCATGCTGTAGGGACTACTCATCACAAGTACTTCCTGATGTCATGCTCTAGAATGTTGGAATACATTTGATGCATGCTGTAGGGACTACGCATGATATCACATTGTGATGTCATGCTCTGGAATGTTGGGATACATTTGGTGAATGCTGTAGGGACTACTAATGACAAGTACGTTGTGAGGTCATGGTCTAGAATGTTGGAGTCCCTTTGATGCATGCTGTAGGGACTACTAATGATATCTCTTCGTGATGTCATGGTCTAGAATGTTGGAGTACCTTTGATGCATGATGTAGGGACTACTAATGATCTCAGTTTGTGACGTCATGGTCTAGAATGTTGGGATACATTTGATGCATGCTGTAAGGACTACTAATGACAAGTACTTTGTGATGTCATGCCCTAGAATGTTGGGATACATTTGGTGCAAGCTGTAGGGACTACTAAAGACAAGTACTTTGTGAGGTCATGGTCTAGAATGTTGGAGTACCTTTGAAGCATGATGTAGGGAATAATAATGACAAGTACTTTGTGATGTCATGGTCTAGAATGTTGGGATACATTTGATGCATGCTGTAGTGACTACGGAAGATATCACTTTGTGATGTCATGCTCTAGAATCTTGGAGTACCTTTGATGCATGCTGTAGGGACTACTCATCACAAGTACTTTGTGATGTCATGCTCTAGAATGTTGGGGTACCTTTGATGCATGCTGTAGGGACTACTAATGACAAGTACTTTGTGAGATCATGGTCTAGAAAATTGGAATCCTTTGATGCATGCTGTAGTGACTCCTAATGATAACTCTTTGTGATGTCTTGGTCTAGAATCTTGGAGTACCTTTGATGCATGATGTAGGGACTACTAATGACAAGTACTTTGTCATGTCATGCTCTAGAATGTTGGGATACATTCGATGCATGCTGCAGTGCCTCCTAATGATGTCACTTTGTGATGTCATGGTTTAGAATGTTGGGATATATTTGATGCATGCTGTACGGACTACTACTGACAAGTACATTGTGATGTCATGCTCTAGAATGTTGGGGTACATTTTGTGCAAGCTGTAGGGACTACAAATGACAAGTACTTTGTGAGGTCATGGTCTAGAATGTTGGAGTACCTTTGAAAAATGATGTAGGGACTACTAATGACCAGTACTTTGTGATGTCATGCTCTAGAATGTGGGGGTACATTTTGTGCAAGCTGTAGGGACTACTAATGACAAGTACTTTGTGAGGTCATGGTCTAGAATGTTGGAGTACCTTTGAAGCATGATGTAGGGAATAATAATGACCAGTACTTTGTGATGTCATGCTCTGGAATGTTGGGATACATTTGGTGCATGCTGTAGGGACAACTAATGACAAGTACTTTGCGATGTCATGGTCTAGAATGTTGGAATACTTTTAATGCATGCTGTAGGGACTACTTATGGTATTGCTTTGTGATGTCATGCTCTAGAATGTTGGGATACATCTGATGCATACTGTAGAGATTTCTAATGACAAGTACTTTGTGATGTCATGGTCTAGAATGTTGGGAGACATTGGATGCATGCTATAGGGACTCCTAATGATATCTCATTGTGATGTCATGGTCTAGAATGTTTGAGTACCTTTGATGCATGATGTAGGGACTACTAATGACAAGCACTTTGTGATGTCATGCTCTAGAATGTTGGGATACATTCGATGCATGCTGCAGTGCCTCCTACTGATGTCACTTTGTGATGTCATGGTCTAGGATGTTGGGATACATTTGATGCATGCTGTAGGGACTACACATGATATCACTTTGTGATGTCATGCTCTGGAATGTTGGGGTACATTTGGTGCATGCTGTAGGGACTACTCATCACAAGTACTTTGTGATGTCATGCTCTGGCATGTTGAGGTACATTTGATGCATGCTGTAGTGACTATTAATGACAAGTAACTTGTGATGTCATGGTCTAGAATGTTGGGGTACATTTGATTCATGCTGTAGTGACTACTAGTTACATAATTTCAAGATGTCATGGTCTAGAATGTTATGATACAATTAATGCATGTGGTAGTGACTACTAGTTACATCATTTCAAGGTGTCATGGTCTAGAATGTTGGGGTACATTTAGTGCATGCTGTAGTGACTACTAATTACATCATTTCAAGATGTCATGGTCTAGAATTTTGGAAAACCTTTGATGCATGCTGTACTGACTATTTTATGATGTAATGCTCCGGAATGTTGGGATACATCTGATGCATACTGTAGAGACTTCTAATGACAAGTACTTTGTGATGTCATGCTCTAGAATGTTGGGATACTTTTGAAGCATGCTGTAGGGATTATTAATAATATTACTTTGTGAGGTCATGCTCTGGAATGTTGGGACAAATTTGATGCATGCTGTAGTGACTACGCATGATATCACTTTGTGATGTCATGCTCTGAAATGTTGGGGTACATTTGGTGCATGCTGTAGGGACTAGTTATGATATTGCTTTGTGATGTCATGGTCTAGAATGTTGAGGTACATTTGATGCATGCTGTAGAGACTATTAATTATTTTACTTTGTGATGTCATGCTCTAGAATGTTGGGGTACATTTGGTGCATGCCGTGGGGACTACTCATCACATGTACTTTGTGATGTCATGCTCTAGAATGTTGGGGTACCTATGATGCATGCTGTAGGGACTACTAATGACAAGTACTTTGTGATGTGATGGTCTAGAATGTTGGAGTACCTTTGATACATGCTGTAGGAACTACTAATGACCAGTACTTTGTGAGGTCATGGTCTAGAATGCTGGAGTCCTGTGATGCATGCTGTAGGGACTACTAATGACAAGTACTTTGTGATGTCATGGTCTAGAATGTTGGAGTACTTTTGATACATGCTGTAGGGACTACTAATGACCAGTACTTTGTGATATCATGGTCTAGAATGTTGAGGTACATTTGATGCATGCTGTAGGGTTTATTAATGATATTACGTTGTGATGTCATGCTCTGGAATGTTGCGATATTTTGGATGCATGCTGTACTGATTACTAATGTTATCATTTTATGATGTAATGCTCTGGAATGTTGGGATACATCTGATGCATACAGTAGAGACTTCTAATGACAAGTACTTTGTGATGTCATGGTCCAGAATGTTGGGATACATTTGATGCATGCTGTCGTGACTACGCATGATATCACTTTGTGATGTCACGGTCTAGAATGTTGGGATACCTTTGATGCATGCTGTAGGGATTACTAATGATATTGCTTTGTGATGTCATGGTCGAGAATATTGGGATACATTTGATGCATGCTCTCGGGACTATTAATTATATTACGTTGTGATGTCATGCTCTGGAATGTTGAGATATTTTTGATGCATGCTGTACTGACTACTAATGATATAATTTTATGATGTAATGCTCTGGAATGTTGGGATACATCTGATGCATACTGTAGAGACTTCTAATGACAAGTACTTTGTGATGTCATGCTCTAGAATGTTGGGATACTTTTGAAGCATGCTGTAGGGATTATTAATAATATTACTTTGTGAGGTCATGCTCTGGAATGTTGGGACAAATTTGATGCATGCTGTAGTGACTACGCATGATATCATTTTGTGATGTCATGCTCTGGAATGTTGGGGTACATTTGGTGCATGCTGTAGGGACTAGTCATCACAAGTACTTTGTGATGTCATGATCTAGAATGTTGGAGTACCTTTGATACATGCTTTAGGGACGACTACTGACAAGTACATTGTGATGTCATGCTCTAGAATGTTGGGGTACATTTTGTGCAAGCTGTAGGGACTACTAGTGACAAGTACTTTGTTATGTCATGGCCTAGAATGTTGGTGTACCTTTGAAGCATGATGTAGGGAATAATAATGACAAGTACTTTGTGATGTCATGGTCTAGAATGTTGGGATACATTTGATGCATGATGTAGAGACTATTAATTATTTTACTTTGTGATGTCATGCTCTAGAATGTTGGGATACATCTGATGCATACTGTAGAGATTTCTAATGACAAGTACTTTGTGATGTTATGCTCTAGAACGTTGGGGTACCTTTGATGCATGCTGTAGGGACTACGAATGACAAGTACTTTGTGATGTCATAATCTAGAATGTTGGAGTACCTTTGATACATGCTGTAGGGACTACTAATGATATTGCTTTGTGATGTCATGGTCTAGAATGTTGGGATACATTTGATGCATGCTGTACTGATTACTAATGTTATCATTTTATAATGTAATTCTCTGGAATGTTGGGATACATCTGATGCATACAGTAGAGACTTCTAATGACAAGTACTTTGTGATGTCATGGTCTAGAATGTTGGGATACATTTGATGCATGCTGTAGTGACTCCTAATGATATCTCTTTGTGATGTCATGCCTTAGAATGTTGGGATACATTCAATGCATGCTGCAGTGCCTCCTAATGATGTCACTTTGTGATGTCATGTTCAAGAATGTTGGGATATATTTGATGCATGCTGTAGGGACTACTACTGACAAGTACATTGTGATGTCATGCTCTAGAATGTTGGGGTACATTTTGTGCAAGCTGTAGGGAATAATAATGATATCTCTTTGTGATGTCATGGTCTAGAATGTTGGAGTACCTTTGATGCATGATGTAGGGACTACTAATGATATGTCTTTGTGATGTCATGTTCTAGAATGTTGGGATATAAATGATGCATGCTGTAGGGACTACTACTGACAAGTACATTGTGATGTCATGCCTTAGAATGTTGGGATACATTCGATGCATGCTGCAGTGCCTCCTAATGATGTCACTTTGTGATGTCATGGTCTAGAATGTTGGAGTACCTTTGATGCATGATGTAGGGACTCCTAATGACAACTACTTTGTGATGTCATGCTCTAGAATGTTGGGATATATTCGATGCATGCTGCAGTGCCTCCTAATGATGTCACTTTGTGATGTCATGGTCTAGAATGTTGGAGTACCTTTGATACATGCTGTAGGGACTACTAATGATAAGTAAGTTGTTATGTCATGCTCTGGAATGTTGAGATAGTTTAATATATGCTGTAGTGACAACTAATGATTTCATTATATGATGTCATGCTCTAGAATGTTGGGGTACATTTTGTGCAAGCTGTCGGGACTACTAATGACAAGTACTTTGTGATGTCATGGTCTAGAATGTTGGGATACATTTGATGCATGCTGTAGTGACTACGCAAGATATCTCTTCGTGATGTCATGGTCTAGAATGTTGGAGTACCTTTGATGCATGATGTAGGGACTACTAATGATGTCACTTTGTGATGTCATTGTCTAGAATGTTGGGATACATTTGATGCATGCTGTAAGGACTACGAATGACAAGTACTTTGTGATGTCATAATCTAGAATGTTGGAGTACCTTTGATACATGCTGTAGGGACTACTAATGATATTGCATTGTGATGTCATGGTCTAGAATGTTGGGATACATTCGATACATGCTGCAGTGCCTCCTAATGATTTCACTTTGTGATGTCATGGTCTAGAATGTTGGGGTACATTTTGTGCAAGCTGTAGGGACTACTAATGACAAGTACTTTGTGATGTCATGGTCTAGAATGTTGGAGTACCTTTGAAGCATGAAGTAGGGAATAATAATGACAAGTACTTTGTGATGTCATGGTCTAGAATGTTGGGATACATTTGATGCATGATGTAGAGACTATTAATTATTTTACTTTGTGATGTCATGCTCTAGAATGTTGGGATACATCTGATGCATACTGTAGAGATTTCTAATGACAAGTACTTTGTGATGTCATGCTCTAGAACGTTGGGGTACCTTTGATGCATGCTGTAGGGACTACGAATGACAAGTACTTTGTGATGTCATAATCTAGAATGTTGGAGTACCTTTGATACATGCTGTAGGGACTACTAATGATATTGCTTTGTGATGTCATGGTCTAGAATGTTGGGATACATTTGATGCATGCTGTAGGGACTATTAATGATATCACGTTGTGATGTCATGGTCTAGAATGTTGGAGTACCTTTGAAGCATGGTGTAGGGACAACTAATGACAAGTACTTTGAGAGGTCATGGTCTAGAATGTTGGAATACTTTTGATGCAAGCTGTAGGGACTACTAATGACAAGTACTTTGTGAGATCATGGTCTAGAAAGTTGGAGTCCTTTGATGCATGCTGTAGTGACTACTAATGACAAGTACTTTATGAGATCATGATCTAGAAAGTTTGAGTCCTTTGATGCATGCTGTAGTGACTCCTAATGATATCTCTTTGTGATGTCATTTTCTAGAATGTTGGAGTACCTTTGATGCATGATGAAGGGAATAATAATGACAAGTACTTTGTGATGTCATGGTCTAGAATGTTGGAATACTTTTGATGCATGCTGTAGGGACTACTTATGGTATTGCTTTGTGATGTCATGGTCTAGAATGTTGGGATAGATTTGATGCATGATGTAGAGACTATTAATTATTTTACTTTGTGATGTCACGCTCTAGAATGTTGGGATACATCTGATGCATACTGTAGAGATTTCTAATGACAAGTACTTTGTGATGTCATGGTCTAGAATGTTGGGACACAATTGATGCATGCTATAGGGACTCCTAATGATATCTCATTGTGATGTCATGGTCTAGAATGTTGGGGTACATTTGGTGCATGCTGTAGGGACTACTCATCACAAGTACTTTGTGATGTCATGCTCTAGAATGTTGGGGTACCTTTGATGCATGCTGTAGTGACTCCTAATGATATCTCTTTGTGATGTCATGGTCTAGAATGTTGGGATACATCTGATGCATTCTGTAGAGATTTCTAATGACAAGTACTTTGTGATGTCATGGTCTAGAATGTTGGGACACATTTGATGCATGATGTAGAGACTATAAATTATTTTACTTTGTGATGTCATGCTCTGGAATGTTGGGGTACATTTGGTGCATGCTGTAGGGACTACTCATCACAATTACTTTGTGATGTCATGCTCTAGAACGTTGGGGTACCTTTGATGCATGCTGTAGGGACTACGAATGACAAGTACTTTGTGATGTCATGGTCTAGAATGTTGGAGTACCTTTGATACATGCTGTAGGGACTACTAATGATATTGCTTTGTGATGTCATGGTCTAGAATGTTGGGATACATTTGATGCATGCTGTAGGGACTATTAATGATAATACGTTGTGATGTCATGCTCTGGAATGTTGACATACATCTGATGCGTACAGTAGAGACTTCTAATGACAAGTACTTTGTGATGTCATGGTCTAGAATGTTGGAGTACCTTTAATGCATGATGTAGGGACTACTAATGACAACTATTTTGTGATGTCATGGTCTAGAATGTTGGGATACATTTGATGCATGCTGTAGGGACTACTACTGACAAGATTATTGTGATGTCATGCTCTAGAATGTTGGGGTACATTTTGTGCAAGCTGTAGGGACTTCTAATGACCAGTACTTTGTGAGGTCATGGTCTAGAATGCTGGAGTCCTTTGATGCATGCTGTAGGGACTACTAATGACAAGTACTTTGTGATGTCATGGTCCAGAATGTTGGAGTACCTTTGATACATGCTGTAGGGACTACTAATGACCAGTACTTTGTGATGTCATGGTCTAGAATGTTGGGGTACATTTGGTGCATGCTGTAGGGACTACTCATCACAAGAACTTTGTGATGTCATACTCCAGAATGTTGGGCTACCTTTGATGCATGCTGTAGGGACTACGAATGACAAGTACTTTGTGATGTCATGGTCTAGAATGTTGGAGTACCTTTGATACATGCTGTAGGGACTACTAATGACCAGTACTTTGTGAACTCATGGTCTAGAATACTGGAGTCCTTTGATGCATGCTGTAGGGACTACTAATGACAAGTACTTTGTGATGTCATGGTCTAGAATGTTGGAGTACCTTTGATACATGCTGTAGGGACTACTAATGACCAGTACTTTGTGATGTCATGGTCTAGAATGTTGGGATATGTTTGATGCATGCTGTAGGGACTACTAATGATATTACGTTGTGATGTCATGCTCTGGAATGTTGAGATACATCTGATGCATACAGTAGAGACTTCTAATGACAAGTACTTTGTGAGGTCATGGTCTAGAATGTTGGAGTACCTTTGATGCATGCTGTAAGGACTACTAATGACAAGTACTTTGTGAGGTCATGGTCTAGAATGTTGGAGTACATTTTATGCGTGCTGTGGGGACTACTAATGATTTCATTTTATAATGTAATGCTCTGGAATATTGGGGTACATCTGAAGCATATTGTAGGTACTTTTAATGACAAGTACTTTGTGATGTCATGCTCTAGAATGTTGGGGTACCTTTGATGCATGCTGTAGGGACTACGAATGACAAGTACTTTGTGATGTCATGGTCTAGAATGTTGGAGTACCTTTGATGCATGATGTAGGGACTACTAATGACAACTACTTTGTGATGTCATGGTCTAGAATGTTGGGATACATTTGATGCATGCTGTAGCGACTACTACTGACAAGATTATTGTGATGTCATGCTCTAGAATGTTGGGGTACATTTTGTGCAAGCTGTAGGGACTTCTAATGACAAGTACTTTGTGAGGTCATGGTCTAGAATGTTGGGATACATTCCATGCATGCTGCAGTGCCTCCTAATGATGTCACTTTGTGATGTCATGGTCTAGAATGTTGGGATATTTTTGATGCATGCTGTTGGGACTACTACTGACAAGTACATTGTGATGTCATGCTCTAGAATGTTGGGGTACATTTTGTGCAAGCTGTAGGGACTACTAATGACAAGGACTTTGTGATGTCATGGTCTAGAATTTTGGAGTACCTTTGAAGCATGATGTAGGAAATAATAATGACAAGTACTTTGTGATGTCATGGTCTAGAATGTTGGGGTACATTTGATGCATGATGTAGAGACTATTAATTATTTTACTTTGTGATGTCATGCTCTAGAATGTTGGGATACATCTGATGCATACTGTAGAGATTTCTAATGACAAGTAATTTGTGATGTCATGGTCTTGAATGTTGGGGCACATTTTGTGCATGCTGTAGGGGCTACGCATGATATCACGTTGTGATATCATGCTCTGGAATGTTGGGGTACTTTTGGTGCATGCTGTAGGGGCTACTCATCACAAGTACTTTGTGATGTCATGCTCTTGAATGTTGGGGTACCTTTGATGCATGCTGTAGGGACTACTAATGACAAGTACTTTGTGATGTCATGGTCAAGAATGTTGGAGTACCTTTGATACATGCTGTAGGGACTACTAATGACAAGTACTTTGTGAGGTCATGGTCTAGAATGCTGGAGTCCTTTGATGCATGCTGTAGGGACAACTAATGACAAGTACTTCGTGATGTCATGGTCTAGAATGTTGGGGCACATTTTGTGCATGCTGTAGGGACTACTAATGACAAGTACTTTGTGATGTCATGGTCTAGAATGTTGGAGTACATTTGATGCATGCTGTAGTGACTCCTAATGATATCTCTTTGTGATTTCATGGTCTAGAATGTTGGGATACATTTGATGCATGCTGTAGTGATTACGCATGATATCACTTTGTGATGTCCTGCTCTGGAATATTGGGGTACATTTGGTGCATGCTGTAGGGACTACTCATCACAAGTACTTTGTGATGTCATGCTCTAGAATGTTGCGGTACCTTTGAGGCATGCTGTAGGGACTACTAATGACAAGTACTTTGTGAGATCATGGTCTAGAAAGTTGGAGTCCTTTGATGCATGCTGTAGTGACTCCTAATGATATCTCTTTGTGATGTCATGGTCTAGAATGCTGGAGTACCTTTGATGCATGATGTAGGGACTACTAATGACAAGTACTTTGTGATGTCATGCTCTAGAATGTTGGGATACATTCGATGCATGCTGCAGTGCCTCCTAATGATGTCACTTTGTGATGTCATGGTCTAGAAGGTTGGGATACATTTTATGCATGCTTTAGGGACAACTACTGACAAGTATATGGTGATGTCATGCTCTAGAATGTTGGGATACATTTGGTGCATGCTGTAGGGACTACTAATGACAAGTACTTTGTGAAGTCATGGTCTAGAATGTTGGGATATATTTGATGCATGCTGTAGGGACTACTACTGACCAGTACATTGTGATGTCAAGCTCTAGAATGTTGGGGTACATTTTGTGCAAGCTGTAGGGACTACTTATGACAAGTACTTTGTGAGGTCATGGTCTAGAATGTTGGAGTACCTTTGAAGCATGATGTAGGGAATAATAATGAAAAGTACTTTGTGATGTCATGGTCTAGAATGTTGGGATACATTTGATGCATGCTGTAGGGACTATTAATGATATTACGTTTTGATGTCATGCTGTACTGATTACTAATGATATCATTTTATGATTTAATGCTCTGGAATGTTGGGGTGCCTTTGATGCATGATGTAGGGACTACTACTGACAAGTACTTTGTGATGTCATGCTCTAGAATGTTGGGGTACATTTTGTGCATGCTGTAGGGACAATTAATGACAAGTACTTTGTGATGTCATGCTCTAGAATGTTGGGATACATTCGATGCACGCTACAGTGCCTCCTAATGATGTCACTTTGTTATGTCATGATCTAGAATGTTGGGATACATTTGATGCATGCTGTAGGGACTACTACTGACAATTACTTTGTGATGTCATGCTCTAGAATGTTGGGGTACATTTTGTGCAAGCTGTAGGGACTACTACTGACCAGTACTTTGTGAGGTCATGGTCTAGAATATTGGAGTACCTTTGAAGCATGATGTAGGGAATAATAATGACAAGTACTTTGTGATGTCATGGTCTTGAATGTTGGGATACCTTTGATGCATGCTCTAGGGACTACTAATGACAAGTACTTTGTGATGTCATGGTCTAGAATGTTGGAGTACCTTTGATACATGCTGCAGGGACTACTAATGACCAGTACTTTGAGTGCATTTAGGAATGATGTAGGGAATAATAATGACAAGTACTTTGTGAGGTCATGCTCTAGAATGTTGGAGTACCTTTGATACATGCTGTAGGGACTACTAATGACCAGTACTTTTTGAGGTCATGGCCTAGAATGTTGGAGTGCCGTTGATGCATGATGTAGGGACTACGAATGACCAGTATTTAATGAGGTCATGGTCTAGAATGCTGGAGTCCTTTGATGCATGCTGTAGGGACTACTAATGACGAGTACTTTGTGATGTCATGGTCTAGAATGTTGGAGTACCTTTGATACATGCTGTAGGGACTGCTAATGACAAGTACTTTGCGAGGTCATGGCCTAGAATGTTGGACTACCTTTGATGCATGCTGTAGGGACTACTAATGACAAGCACTTTGTGAGGTCATGGTCTAGAATGTTGGAGTACCTTTGATGCGTGCTGTAGGGACTACTTATGGTATTGCTTTGTGATGTCATGGTCTAGAATGTTGGGATACATTTGATGCATGCTGTAGAGACTATTAATTATTTTACTTTATGTCATGCTCTAGAATGTTGGGATACATCTGATGCATACTGTAGAGATTTCTAATGACAAGTAATTTGTGATGTCATGGTCTAGAATGTTGGGACACATTTGATGCATGCTGTAGTGACTACGCATGATATCACTTTGTGATGTCATGCTCTGGAATGTTGGGATACATCTGGTGAATGCTGTAGGGACAACTAATGACAAGTACTTTGAGAGGTCATGGTCTAGAATGTTGGAATACTTTTGATGCATGCTGTAGGGACTACTTATGGTATTGCTTTGTGATGTCATGGTCTAGAATGTTGGGATACATTTGGTGCATGCTGTAGGGACTACTAATGATTTCATTTTCATGATGTAATGCTCTGGAATATTGGGATACATCTGAAGCATATTGTAGGTACTTTTAATGACAAGTACTTTGTGCTGTCATGGTCTAGAATGTTGGGATACTTTTGATGCATGCTGTAGGGACTACGCATGATATCACTTCGTGATGTCATGTTCTGTAATGTTGGGATACATTTGGTGCATGCTGTAGGGACTGCTAATGACAAGCACGTTGTGGTGTCACGGTCTAGAATGTTGGTATACCTTTAATGCATGTTGTAGTGACTACTAGTTTTATCATTTCAAGATGTCATGGTCTAGAATGTTGGGATACAGTTAATGCATGTGGTAGTGACTACTAGTTAAATCATTTCAAGGTGTCATGGTCTAGAATGTTGGAGTACCTTTGATGCATGCTGTAGGGACTACTAATGACAAGTACTTTGCGAGGTCATGCTCTGGAATGTTGAGATAGTTTAATACAGTCTGTAGTGACTACTAATGACAAGTAACTTGTGATGTCATGGTCTAGAATGTTGGGGTACATTTGATTCATACTGTAGTGACTACTAGTTACATCATTTCAAGATGTCATGGTCTAGAATGTTGGAGTACCTTTGATGCATGCTGTAGGGACTACTAATGACCAGTACTTTGTGAGGTCATGGTCTAGAATGTTGGAATACTTTTGATGCATGCTGTAGGGACTTCTTATGGTATTGCTTTGTGATGTCATGGTCTAGAATGTTGGGATACATTTGATGCATGATGTAGAGACTATTAATTATTTTACTTTGTGATGTCATGCTCTAGAATGTTGGGATACATCTGATGCATACTGTAGAGATTTCTAATGACAAGTACTTTATGATGTCATGGTCTAGAATGTTGGGACACATTTGATGCATGCTGTAGTGACTACGCATGATATCACTTTGTGATGTCATGCTCTGGAATGTTGGGGTACATTTGGTGCATGCTGTAGGGACTACTCATCACAAGTACTTCCTGATGTCATGCTCTAGAATGTTGGAGTACCTTTGATGCATGCTGTAGGGACTACGAATGACAAGTACTTTGTGATGTCATGGTCTAGAATGTTGGAGTACCTTTGATACATGCTTTAGGGACTACTAATGACCAGTACTTTGTGATGTCATGGTCTAGAAGGTTGAGGTACATTTGATGCATGCTGTAGTGACTACTAATGACAAGTAACTTGTGATGTCATGGTCTACAATGTTGGGATATGTTTGATGCATGCTGTAGGGACTACTAATGATATTGCTTTGTGATGTCATGGTCTAGAATGTTGGGATACATTTGATGCATGCTGTAGGGACTATTAATGATATTACGTTGTGATGTCATGGTCTGGAATGTTGAGATACATCTGATGCATACAGTAGAGACTTCTAATGACAAGTACTTTGTGATGTCATGGTCTAGAATGTTGGGGTACATTTGGTGCATGCTGTAGGGACTACTCATCACAAGTACTTTGTGATGTCATGCTCTAGAATGTTGGGGTACCTTTGATGCATGCTGTAGGGACTACTAATGACAAGTACTTTGTGAGATCATGGTCTAGAAAGTTGGAGTCCTTTGATGCATGCTGTAGTGACTCCTAATGATATCTCTTTATGATGTCATGTTCTAGAATGTTGGGATATATTTGATGCATGCTGTAGAGACTACTACTGACAAGTACATTGTGATGTCATGCCTTAGAATGTTGGGATACATTCGATGCATGCTGCAGTGCCTCCTAATGATGTCACTTTGTGATGTCATGGTCTAGAATGTTGGAATACCTTTGATGCATGCTGTAGGGACTACTAATTACATCATTTCATGATGTCATGGTCTAGAATGTTGGGATACCTTTAATGCATGTTGTAGTGACTACTAGTGATATCATTTCAAGATGTCATGGTCTAGAATGTTGGGATACAATTATTGCATGTGGTAGTGACTACTAGTTAGATCATTTCAAGATGTCATGGTCTAGAATGTTGGAGTACATTTGATGCATGCTGTAGGGACTACTAATGACCAGTACTTTGTGAGGTCATGGTCTAGAATGTTGGAATACTTTTGATGCATGCTGTAGGGACTACTTATGGTATTGCTTTGTGAGGTCATGGTCTAGAATGTTGGAGTACCTTTGAAGCATGATGTAGGGAATAATAATGACAAGTACTTTTTGATGTCATGGTCTAGAATGTTGGGATACATTTGATGCATGCTGTAGTGACTACTAATGACAAGTAACTTGTGATGTCATGGTCTAGAATGTTGGGACACATTTGATGCATGCTGTAGTGACTACGCATGATATCACTTTGTGATGTCATGCTCTGGAATGTTGGGGTACATTTGGTGCATGCTGTAGGGACTACTCATCACAAGTACTTCCTGATGTCATGCTCTAGAATGTTGGAGTACCTTTGATGCATGCTGTAGGGACTACGAATGACAAGTACTTTGTGATGTCATGGTCTAGAATGTTGGAGTACCTTTGATACATGCTTTAGGGACTACTAATGACCAGTACTTTGTGATGTCATGGTCTAGAAGGTTGAGGTACATTTGATGCATGCTGTAGTGACTACTAATGACAAGCAACTTGTGATGTCATGGTCTACAATGTTGGGATATGTTTGATGCATGCTGTAGGGACTACTAATGATATTGCTTTGTGATGTCATGGTCTAGAATGTTGGGATACATTTGATGCATGCTGTAGGGACTATCAATGATATTACGTTGTGATGTCATGGTCTGGAATGTTGAGATACATCTGATGCATACAGTAGAGACTTCTAATGACAAGTACTTTGTGATGTCATGGTCTAGAATGTTGGGGTACATTTGGTGCATGCTGTAGGGACTACTCATCACAAGTACTTTGTGATGTCATGCTCTAGAATGTTGGGGTACCTTTGATGCATGCTGTAGGGACTACTAATGACAAGTACTTTGTGAGATCATGGTCTAGAAAGTTGGAGTCCTTTGATGCATGCTGTAGTGACTCCTAATGATATCTCTTTATGATGTCATGTTCTAGAATGTTGGGATATATTTGATGCATGCTGTAGAGACTACTACTGACAAGTACATTGTGATGTCATGCCTTAGAATGTTGGGATACATTCGATGCATGCTGCAGTGCCTCCTAATGATGTCACTTTGTGATGTCATGGTCTAGAATGTTGGAATACCTTTGATGCATGCTGTAGGGACTACTAATTACATCATTTCATGATGTCATGGTCTAGAATGTTGGGATACCTTTAATGCATGTTGTAGTGACTACTAGTGATATCATTTCAAGATGTCATGGTCTAGAATGTTGGGATACAATTATTGCATGTGGTAGTGACTACTAGTTAGATCATTTCAAGATGTCATGGTCTAGAATGTTGGAGTACATTTGATGCATGCTGTAGGGACTACTAATGACCAGTACTTTGTGAGGTCATGGTCTAGAATGTTGGAATACTTTTGATGCATGCTGTAGGGACTACTTATGGTATTGCTTTGTGAGGTCATGGTCTAGAATGTTGGAGTACCTTTGAAGCATGATGTAGGGAATAATAATGACAAGTACTTTTTGATGTCATGGTCTAGAATGTTGGGATACATTTGATGCATGCTGTAGTGACTACTCATCACAAGTACTTTGTGATGTCATGCTCTTGCATGTTGAGGTACATTTGATGCATGCTGTAGTGACTATTAATGACAAGTAACTTGTGATGTCATGGTCTAGAATGTTGGGGTACATTTGATTCATGCTGTAGTGACTACTAGTTACATAATTTCAAGATGTCATGGTCTAGAATGTTATGATACAATTAATGCATGTGGTAGTGACTACTAGTTACAACATTTCAAGGTGTCATGGTCTAGAATGTTGGGGTACATTTAGTGCATGCTGTAGTGACTACTAATTACATCATTTCAAGATGTCATGGTCTAGAATTTTGGAAAACCTTTGATGCATGCTGTACTGACTACTAATGATATAATTTTATGATGTAATGCTCCGGAATGTTTGGATACATCTGATGCATACTGTAGGGATTATTAATAATATTACTTTGTGAGGTCCTGCTCTGGAATGTTGGGACAAATTTGATGCATGCTGTAGTGACTACGCATGATATCACTTTGTGATGTCATGCTCTGAAATGTTGGGGTACATTTGGTGCATGCTGTAGGGACTAGTTATGATATTGCTTTGTGATGTCATGGTCTAGAATGTTGAGGTACATTTGATGCATGCTGTAGAGACTATTAATTATTTTACTTTGTGATGTCATGCTCTAGAATGTTGGGGTACATTTGGTGCATGCCGTGGGGACTACTCATCACATGTACTTTGTGATGTCATGCTCTAGAATGTTGGGGTACCTATGATGCATGCTGTAGGGACTACTAATGACAAGTACTTTGTGATGTGATGGTCTAGAATGTTGGAGTACCTTTGATACATGCTGTAGGAACTACTAATGACCAGTACTTTGTGAGGTCATGGTCTAGAATGCTGGAGTCCTGTGATGCATGCTGTAGGGACTACTAAGGACAAGTACTTCGTGATGTCATGGTCTAGAATGTTGGGATACATTCGATGCATGCTGTAGGGACTACTCATCACAAGTACTTCCTGATGTCATGCTCTAGAATGTTGGAATACATTTGATGCATGCTGTAGGGACTACGCATGATATCACATTGTGATGTCATGCTCTGGAATGTTGGGATACATTTGGTGAATGCTGTAGGAACTACTAATGACAAGTACGTTGTGAGGTCATGGTCTAGAATGTTGGAGTCCCTTTGATGCATGCTGTAGGGATACTAATGATATCTCTTCGTGATGTCATGGTCTAGAATGTTGGAGTACCTTTGATGCATGATGTAGGGACTACTAATGATCTCAGTTTGTGATGTCATGGTCTAGAATGTTGGGATACATTTGATGCATGCTGTAAGGACTACTAATGACAAGTACTTTGTGATGTCATGCCCTACAATGTTGGGATACATTTGGTGCAAGCTGTAGGGACTACTAAAGACAAGTACTTTGTGAGGTCATGGTCTAGAATGTTGGAGTACCTTTGAAGCATGATGTAGGGAATAATAATGACAAGTACTTTGTGATGTCATGGTCTAGAATGTTGGGATACATTTGATGCATGCTGTAGTGACTACGGAAGATATCACTTTGTGATGTCATGCTCTAGAATCTTGGAGTACCTTTGATGCATGCTGTAGGGACTACTCATCACAAGTACTTTGTGATGTCATGCTCTAGAATGTTGGGGTACCTTTGATGCATGCTGTAGGGACTACTAATGACAAGTACTTTGTGAGATCATGGTCTAGAAAATTGGAATCCTTTGATGCATGCTGTAGTGACTCCTAATGATAACTCTTTGTGATGTCTTGGTCTACAATCTTGGAGTACCTTTGATGCATGATGTAGGGACTACTAATGACAAGTACTTTGTCATGTCATGCTCTAGAATGTTGGGATACATTCGATGCATGCTGCAGTGCCTCCTAATGATATCACTTTGTGATGTCATGGTTTAGAATGATGGGATATATTTGATGCATGCTGTACGGACTACTACTGACAAGTACATTGTGATGTCATGCTCTAGAATGTTGGGGTACATTTTGTGCAAGCTGTAGGGACTACAAATGACAAGTACTTTGTGAGGTCATGGTCTAGAATGTTGGAGTACCTTTGAAAAATGATGTAGGGACTACTAATGACCAGTACTTTGTGATGTCATGCTCTAGAATGTGGGGGTACATTTTGTGCAAGCTGTAGGGACTACTAATGACAAGTACTTTGTGAGGTCATGGTCTAGAATGTTGGAGTACCTTTGAAGCATGATGTAGGGAATAATAATGACCAGTACTTTGTGATGTCATGCTCTGGAATGTTGGGATACATTTGGTGCATGCTGTAGGGACAGCTAATGACAAGTACTTTGTGATGTCATGGTCTAGAATGTTGGAATACTTTTAATGCATGCTGTAGGGACTACTTATGGTATTGCTTTGTGATGTCATGCTCTAGAATGTTGGGATACATCTGATGCATACTGTAGAGATTTCTAATGACAAGTACTTTGTGATGTCATGGTCTAGAATGTTGGGAGACATTGGATGCATGCTATAGGGACTCCTAATGATATCTCATTGTGATGTCATGGTCTAGAATGTTTGAGTACCTTTGATGCATGATGTAGGGACTACTAATGACAAGCACTTTGTGATGTCATGCTCTAGAATGTTGGGATACATTCGATGCATGCTGCAGTGCCTCCTACTGATGTCACTTTGTGATGTCATGGTCTAGGATGTTGGGATACATTTGATGCATGCTGTAGAGATTTCTAATGACAAGTAATTTGTGATGTCATGGTCTAGAATGTTGGGACACATTTGATGCATGCTGTAGTGACTACGCATGATATCACTTTGTGATGTCATGCTCTGGAATGTTGGGATACATCTGGTGAATGCTGTAGGGACAACTAATGACAAGTACTTTGAGAGGTCATGGTCTAGAATGTTGGAATACTTTTGATGCATGCTGTAGGGACTACTTATGGTATTGCTTTGTGATGTCATGGTCTAGAATGTTGGGATACATTTGGTGCATGCTGTAGGGACTACTAATGATTTCATTTTCATGATGTAATGCTCTGGAATATTGGGATACATCTGAAGCATATTGTAGGTACTTTTAATGACAAGTACTTTGTGCTGTCATGGTCTAGAATGTTGGGATACTTTTGATGCATGCTGTAGGGACTACGCATGATATCACTTCGTGATGTCATGTTCTGTAATGTTGGGATACATTTGGTGCATGCTGTAGGGACTGCTAATGACAAGCACGTTGTGGTGTCACGGTCTAGAATGTTGGTATACCTTTAATGCATGTTGTAGTGACTACTAGTTTTATCATTTCAAGATGTCATGGTCTAGAATGTTGGGATACAGTTAATGCATGTGGTAGTGACTACTAGTTAAATCATTTCAAGGTGTCATGGTCTAGAATGTTGGAGTACCTTTGATGCATGCTGTAGGGACTACTAATGACAAGTACTTTGCGAGGTCATGCTCTGGAATGTTGAGATAGTTTAATACAGTCTGTAGTGACTACTAATGACAAGTAACTTGTGATGTCATGGTCTAGAATGTTGGGGTACATTTGATTCATACTGTAGTGACTACTAGTTACATCATTTCAAGATGTCATGGTCTAGAATGTTGGAGTACCTTTGATGCATGCTGTAGGGACTACTAATGACCAGTACTTTGTGAGGTCATGGTCTAGAATGTTGGAATACTTTTGATGCATGCTGTAGGGACTTCTTATGGTATTGCTTTGTGATGTCATGGTCTAGAATGTTGGGATACATTTGATGCATGATGTAGAGACTATTAATTATTTTACTTTGTGATGTCATGCTCTAGAATGTTGGGATACATCTGATGCATACTGTAGAGATTTCTAATGACAAGTACTTTATGATGTCATGGTCTAGAATGTTGGGACACATTTGATGCATGCTGTAGTGACTACGCATGATATCACTTTGTGATGTCATGCTCTGGAATGTTGGGGTACATTTGGTGCATGCTGTAGGGACTACTCATCACAAGTACTTCCTGATGTCATGCTCTAGAATGTTGGAGTACCTTTGATGCATGCTGTAGGGACTACGAATGACAAGTACTTTGTGATGTCATGGTCTAGAATGTTGGAGTACCTTTGATACATGCTTTAGGGACTACTAATGACCAGTACTTTGTGATGTCATGGTCTAGAAGGTTGAGGTACATTTGATGCATGCTGTAGTGACTACTAATGACAAGTAACTTGTGATGTCATGGTCTACAATGTTGGGATATGTTTGATGCATGCTGTAGGGACTACTAATGATATTGCTTTGTGATGTCATGGTCTAGAATGTTGGGATACATTTGATGCATGCTGTAGGGACTATTAATGATATTACGTTGTGATGTCATGGTCTGGAATGTTGAGATACATCTGATGCATACAGTAGAGACTTCTAATGACAAGTACTTTGTGATGTCATGGTCTAGAATGTTGGGGTACATTTGGTGCATGCTGTAGGGACTACTCATCACAAGTACTTTGTGATGTCATGCTCTAGAATGTTGGGGTACCTTTGATGCATGCTGTAGGGACTACTAATGACAAGTACTTTGTGAGATCATGGTCTAGAAAGTTGGAGTCCTTTGATGCATGCTGTAGTGACTCCTAATGATATCTCTTTATGATGTCATGTTCTAGAATGTTGGGATATATTTGATGCATGCTGTAGAGACTACTACTGACAAGTACATTGTGATGTCATGCCTTAGAATGTTGGGATACATTCGATGCATGCTGCAGTGCCTCCTAATGATGTCACTTTGTGATGTCATGGTCTAGAATGTTGGAATACCTTTGATGCATGCTGTAGGGACTACTAATTACATCATTTCATGATGTCATGGTCTAGAATGTTGGGATACCTTTAATGCATGTTGTAGTGACTACTAGTGATATCATTTCAAGATGTCATGGTCTAGAATGTTGGGATACAATTATTGCATGTGGTAGTGACTACTAGTTAGATCATTTCAAGATGTCATGGTCTAGAATGTTGGAGTACATTTGATGCATGCTGTAGGGACTACTAATGACCAGTACTTTGTGAGGTCATGGTCTAGAATGTTGGAATACTTTTGATGCATGCTGTAGGGACTACTTATGGTATTGCTTTGTGAGGTCATGGTCTAGAATGTTGGAGTACCTTTGAAGCATGATGTAGGGAATAATAATGACAAGTACTTTTTGATGTCATGGTCTAGAATGTTGGGATACATTTGATGCATGCTGTAGTGACTACTAATGACAAGTAACTTGTGATGTCATGGTCTAGAATGTTGGGACACATTTGATGCATGCTGTAGTGACTACGCATGATATCACTTTGTGATGTCATGCTCTGGAATGTTGGGGTACATTTGGTGCATGCTGTAGGGACTACTCATCACAAGTACTTCCTGATGTCATGCTCTAGAATGTTGGAGTACCTTTGATGCATGCTGTAGGGACTACGAATGACAAGTACTTTGTGATGTCATGGTCTAGAATGTTGGAGTACCTTTGATACATGCTTTAGGGACTACTAATGACCAGTACTTTGTGATGTCATGGTCTAGAAGGTTGAGGTACATTTGATGCATGCTGTAGTGACTACTAATGACAAGCAACTTGTGATGTCATGGTCTACAATGTTGGGATATGTTTGATGCATGCTGTAGGGACTACTAATGATATTGCTTTGTGATGTCATGGTCTAGAATGTTGGGATACATTTGATGCATGCTGTAGGGACTATCAATGATATTACGTTGTGATGTCATGGTCTGGAATGTTGAGATACATCTGATGCATACAGTAGAGACTTCTAATGACAAGTACTTTGTGAGATCATGGTCTAGAAAGTTGGAGTCCTTTGATGCATGCTGTAGTGACTCCTAATGATATCTCTTTATGATGTCATGTTCTAGAATGTTGGGATATATTTGATGCATGCTGTAGAGACTACTACTGACAAGTACATTGTGATGTCATGCCTTAGAATGTTGGGATACATTCGATGCATGCTGCAGTGCCTCCTAATGATGTCACTTTGTGATGTCATGGTCTAGAATGTTGGAATACCTTTGATGCATGCTGTAGGGACTACTAATTACATCATTTCATGATGTCATGGTCTAGAATGTTGGGATACCTTTAATGCATGTTGTAGTGACTACTAGTGATATCATTTCAAGATGTCATGGTCTAGAATGTTGGGATACAATTATTGCATGTGGTAGTGACTACTAGTTAGATCATTTCAAGATGTCATGGTCTAGAATGTTGGAGTACATTTGATGCATGCTGTAGGGACTACTAATGACCAGTACTTTGTGAGGTCATGGTCTAGAATGTTGGAATACTTTTGATGCATGCTGTAGGGACTACTTATGGTATTGCTTTGTGAGGTCATGGTCTAGAATGTTGGAGTACCTTTGAAGCATGATGTAGGGAATAATAATGACAAGTACTTTTTGATGTCATGGTCTAGAATGTTGGGATACATTTGATGCATGCTGTAGTGACTACTCATCACAAGTACTTTGTGATGTCATGCTCTTGCATGTTGAGGTACATTTGATGCATGCTGTAGTGACTATTAATGACAAGTAACTTGTGATGTCATGGTCTAGAATGTTGGGGTACATTTGATTCATGCTGTAGTGACTACTAGTTACATAATTTCAAGATGTCATGGTCTAGAATGTTATGATACAATTAATGCATGTGGTAGTGACTACTAGTTACAACATTTCAAGGTGTCATGGTCTAGAATGTTGGGGTACATTTAGTGCATGCTGTAGTGACTACTAATTACATCATTTCAAGATGTCATGGTCTAGAATTTTGGAAAACCTTTGATGCATGCTGTACTGACTACTAATGATATAATTTTATGATGTAATGCTCCGGAATGTTTGGATACATCTGATGCATACTGTAGGGATTATTAATAATATTACTTTGTGAGGTCCTGCTCTGGAATGTTGGGACAAATTTGATGCATGCTGTAGTGACTACGCATGATATCACTTTGTGATGTCATGCTCTGAAATGTTGGGGTACATTTGGTGCATGCTGTAGGGACTAGTTATGATATTGCTTTGTGATGTCATGGTCTAGAATGTTGAGGTACATTTGATGCATGCTGTAGAGACTATTAATTATTTTACTTTGTGATGTCATGCTCTAGAATGTTGGGGTACATTTGGTGCATGCCGTGGGGACTACTCATCACATGTACTTTGTGATGTCATGCTCTAGAATGTTGGGGTACCTATGATGCATGCTGTAGGGACTACTAATGACAAGTACTTTGTGATGTGATGGTCTAGAATGTTGGAGTACCTTTGATACATGCTGTAGGAACTACTAATGACCAGTACTTTGTGAGGTCATGGTCTAGAATGCTGGAGTCCTGTGATGCATGCTGTAGGGACTACTAAGGACAAGTACTTCGTGATGTCATGGTCTAGAATGTTGGGATACATTCGATGCATGCTGTAGGGACTACTCATCACAAGTACTTCCTGATGTCATGCTCTAGAATGTTGGAATACATTTGATGCATGCTGTAGGGACTACGCATGATATCACATTGTGATGTCATGCTCTGGAATGTTGGGATACATTTGGTGAATGCTGTAGGAACTACTAATGACAAGTACGTTGTGAGGTCATGGTCTAGAATGTTGGAGTCCCTTTGATGCATGCTGTAGGGATACTAATGATATCTCTTCGTGATGTCATGGTCTAGAATGTTGGAGTACCTTTGATGCATGATGTAGGGACTACTAATGATCTCAGTTTGTGATGTCATGGTCTAGAATGTTGGGATACATTTGATGCATGCTGTAAGGACTACTAATGACAAGTACTTTGTGATGTCATGCCCTACAATGTTGGGATACATTTGGTGCAAGCTGTAGGGACTACTAAAGACAAGTACTTTGTGAGGTCATGGTCTAGAATGTTGGAGTACCTTTGAAGCATGATGTAGGGAATAATAATGACAAGTACTTTGTGATGTCATGGTCTAGAATGTTGGGATACATTTGATGCATGCTGTAGTGACTACGGAAGATATCACTTTGTGATGTCATGCTCTAGAATCTTGGAGTACCTTTGATGCATGCTGTAGGGACTACTCATCACAAGTACTTTGTGATGTCATGCTCTAGAATGTTGGGGTACCTTTGATGCATGCTGTAGGGACTACTAATGACAAGTACTTTGTGAGATCATGGTCTAGAAAATTGGAATCCTTTGATGCATGCTGTAGTGACTCCTAATGATAACTCTTTGTGATGTCTTGGTCTACAATCTTGGAGTACCTTTGATGCATGATGTAGGGACTACTAATGACAAGTACTTTGTCATGTCATGCTCTAGAATGTTGGGATACATTCGATGCATGCTGCAGTGCCTCCTAATGATATCACTTTGTGATGTCATGGTTTAGAATGATGGGATATATTTGATGCATGCTGTACGGACTACTACTGACAAGTACATTGTGATGTCATGCTCTAGAATGTTGGGGTACATTTTGTGCAAGCTGTAGGGACTACAAATGACAAGTACTTTGTGAGGTCATGGTCTAGAATGTTGGAGTACCTTTGAAAAATGATGTAGGGACTACTAATGACCAGTACTTTGTGATGTCATGCTCTAGAATGTGGGGGTACATTTTGTGCAAGCTGTAGGGACTACTAATGACAAGTACTTTGTGAGGTCATGGTCTAGAATGTTGGAGTACCTTTGAAGCATGATGTAGGGAATAATAATGACCAGTACTTTGTGATGTCATGCTCTGGAATGTTGGGATACATTTGGTGCATGCTGTAGGGACAACTAATGACAAGTACTTTGTGATGTCATGGTCTAGAATGTTGGAATACTTTTAATGCATGCTGTAGGGACTACTTATGGTATTGCTTTGTGATGTCATGCTCTAGAATGTTGGGATACATCTGATGCATACTGTAGAGATTTCTAATGACAAGTACTTTGTGATGTCATGGTCTAGAATGTTGGGAGACATTGGATGCATGCTATAGGGACTCCTAATGATATCTCATTGTGATGTCATGGTCTAGAATGTTTGAGTACCTTTGATGCATGATGTAGGGACTACTAATGACAAGCACTTTGTGATGTCATGCTCTAGAATGTTGGGATACATTCGATGCATGCTGCAGTGCCTCCTACTGATGTCACTTTGTGATGTCATGCTCTGGAATGTTGGGGTACATTTGGTGCATGCTGTAGGGACTACTCATCACAAGTACTTTGTGATGTCATGCTCTGGCATGTTGAGGTACATTTGATGCATGCTGTAGTGACTATTAATGACAAGTAACTTGTGATGTCATGGTCTAGAATGTTGGGGTACATTTGATTCATGCTGTAGTGACTACTAGTTACATAATTTCAAGATGTCATGGTCTAGAATGTTATGATACAATTAATGCATGTGGTAGTGACTACTAGTTACATCATTTCAAGGTGTCATGGTCTAGAATGTTGGGGTACATTTAGTGCATGCTGTAGTGACTACTAATTACATCATTTCAAGATGTCATGGTCTAGAATTTTGGAAAACCTTTGATGCATGCTGTACTGACTATTTTATGATGTAATGCTCCGGAATGTTGGGATACATCTGATGCATACTGTAGAGACTTCTAATGACAAGTACTTTGTGATGTCATGCTCTAGAATTTTGGGATACTTTTGAAGCATGCTGTAGGGATTATTAATAATATTACTTTGTGAGGTCATGCTCTGGAATGTTGGGACAAATTTGATGCATGCTGTAGTGACTACGCATGATATCACTTTGTGATGTCATGCTCTGAAATGTTGGGGTACATTTGGTGCATGCTGTAGGGACTAGTTATGATATTGCTTTGTGATGTCATGGTCTAGAATGTTGAGGTACATTTGATGCATGCTGTAGAGACTATTAATTATTTTACTTTGTGATGTCATGCTCTAGAATGTTGGGGTACATTTGGTGCATGCCGTGGGGACTACTCATCACATGTACTTTGCGATGTCATGCTCTAGAATGTTGGGGTACCTATGATGCATGCTGTAGGGACTACTAATGACAAGTACTTTGTGATGTGATGGTCTAGAATGTTGGAGTACCTTTGATACATGCTGTAGGAACTACTAATGACCAGTACTTTGTGAGGTCATGGTCTAGAATGCTGGAGTCCTGTGATGCATGCTGTAGGGACTACTAATGACAAGTACTTTGTGATGTCATGGTCTAGAATGTTGGAGTACTTTTGATACATGCTGTAGGGACTACTAATGACCAGTACTTTGTGATATCATGGTCTAGAATGTTGAGGTACATTTGATGCATGCTGTAGGGTTTATTAATGATATTACGTTGTGATGTCATGCTCTGGAATGTTGCGATATTTTGGATGCATGCTGTACTGATTACTAATGTTATCATTTTATGATGTAATGCTCTGGAATGTTGGGATACATCTGATGCATACAGTAGAGACTTCTAATGACAAGTACTTTGTGATGTCATGGTCCAGAATGTTGGGATACATTTGATGCATGCTGTCGTGACTACGCATGATATCACTTTGTGATGTCACGGTCTAGAATGTTGGGATACCTTTGATGCATGCTGTAGGGACTACTAATGATATTGCTTTGTGATGTCATGGTTGAGAATATTGGGATACATTTGATGCATGCTCTCGGGACTATTAATTATATTACGTTGTGATGTCATGCTCTGGAATGTTGAGATATTTTTGATGCATGCTGTACTGACTACTAATGATATAATTTTATGATGTAATGCTCTGGAATGTTGGGATACTTTTGAAGCATGCTGTAGGGATTATTAATAATATTACTTTGTGAGGTCATGCTCTGGAATGTTGGGACAAATTTGATGCATGCTGTAGTGACTACGCATGATATCATTTTGTGATGTCATGCTCTGGAATGTTGGGGTACATTTGGTGCATGCTGTAGGGACTAGTCATCACAAGTACTTTGTGATGTCATGATCTAGAATGTTGGAGTACCTTTGATACATGCTTTAGGGACGACTACTGACACGTACATTGTGATGTAATGCTCTAGAATGTTGGGGTACATTTTGTGCAAGCTGTAGGGACTACTAATGACAAGTACTTTGTTATGTCATGGCCTAGAATGTTGGAGTACCTTTGAAGCATGATGTAGGGAATAATAATGACAAGTACTTTGTGATGTCATGGTCTAGAATGTTGGGATACATTTGATGCATGATGTAGAGACTATTAATTATTTTACTTTGTGATGTCATGCTCTAGAATGTTGGGATACATCTGATGCATACTGCAGAGATTTCTAATGACAAGTACTTTGTGATGTCATGCTCTAGAACGTTGGGGTACCTTTGATGCATGCTGTAGGGACTACGAATGACAAGTACTTTGTGATGTCATAATCTAGAATGTTGGAGTACCTTTGATACATGCTGTAGGGACTACTAATGATATTGCTTTGTGATGTCATGGTCTAGAATGTTGGGATACATTTGATGCATGCTGTACTGATTACTAATGTTATCATTTTATAATGTAATTCTCTGGAATGTTGGGATACATCTGATGCATACAGTAGAGACTTCTAATGACAAGTACTTTGTGATGTCATGGTCTAGAATGTTGGGATACATTTGATGCATGCTGTAGTGACTCCTAATGATATCTCTTTGTGATGTCATGCCTTAGAATGTTGGGATACATTCAATGCATGCTGCAGTGCCTCCTAATGATGTCACTTTGTGATGTCATGTTCAAGAATGTTGGGATATATTTGATGCATGCTGTAGGGACTACTACTGACAAGTACATTGTGATGTCATGCTCTAGAATGTTGGGGTACATTTTGTGCAAGCTGTAGGGACTACTAATGACAAGTACTTTGTGAGGTCATGGTCTAGAATGTTGGAGTACCTTTGATGCATGATGTAGGGAATAATAATGACAAGTACTTTGTGATGTCATGGTCTAGAATGTTGGATTACTTTTGATGCATGCTGTAGGGACTACTGATGGTATTGCTTTGTGATGTCATGGTCTAGAATGTTGGGATACATTTGATGCATGATGTAGAGAATATTAATTATTTTACTTTGTGATGTCATGCTCTAGAATGTTGGGATAAATCTGATGCATACTGTAGAGATTTCTAATGACAAGTACTTTGTGATGTCATGGTCTAGAATGTTTGAGTACCTTTGATGCATGATGTAGGGACTGCTAATGACAAGTACTTTGTGATGTCATGGTCTGTACTGATTACTAATGTTATCATTTTATAATGTAATTCTCTGGAATGTTGGGATACATCTGATTTATACAGTAGAGACTTCTAATGATAAGTATTTTGTGATGTCATGGTCTAGAATGTTGGGGTACATTTGATACATGCTGTAGGGACTACTACTGACAAGTACATTGTGATGTCATGCTCTAGAATGTTGGGATACATTTGATGCATGCTGTAGTGACTACGCATGATATCACTTTGTGATGTCATGCTCTGGAATGTTGAGGTACATTTGGTGCATGCTGTAGGGACTACTCATCACAAGTACTTCCTGATGTCATGCTCTAGAATGTTGGGGTACCTTTGATGCATGCTGTAGGGACTTCGAATGACAAGTACTTTGTGATGTCATGGTCTAGAATGTTGGAGTACCTTTGATACATGCTGTAGGGACTACTAATGACCAGTACTTTGTGAGGTCATGGTCTAGAATGCTGGAGTCCTTTGATGCATGCTGTAGGCACTACTAATGACAAGTACTTTGTGATGTCATGGTCTAGAATGTTGTAGTACCTTTGATACATGCTGTAGGGACTACTAATGACCAGTACTTTGTGAGGTCATGGTCTAGAATGCTGGAGTCCTTTGATGCATGCTGTAGGGACTACTAATGACAAGTACTTTGTGAGATCATGGTCTAGAAAGTTGGAGTCCTTTGATGCATGCTGTAGTGACTCCTAATGATATGTCTTTGTGATGTCATGTTCTAGAATGTTGGGATATAAATGATGCATGCTGTAGGGACTACTACTGACAAGTACATTGTGATGTCATGCCTTAGAATGTTGGGATACATTCGATGCATGCTGCAGTGCCTCCTAATGATGTCACTTTGTGATGTCATGGTCTAGAATGTTGGAGTACCTTTGATGCATGATGTAGGGACTCCTAATGACAACTACTTTGTGATGTCATGCTCTAGAATGTTGGGATATATTCGATGCATGCTGCAGTGCCTCCTAATGATGTCACTTTGTGATGTCATGGTCTAGAATGTTGGAGTACCTTTGATACATTCTGTAGGGACTACTAATGATAAGTAAGTTGTTATGTCATGCTCTGGAATGTTGAGATAGTTTAATATATGCTGTAGTGACAACTAATGATTTCATTATATGATGTCATGCTCTAGAATGTTGGGGTACATTTTGTGCAAGCTGTCGGGACTACTAATGACAAGTACTTTGTGATGTCATGGTCTAGAATGTTGGGATACATTTGATGCATGCTGTAGTGACTACGCAAGATATCTCTTCGTGATGTCATGGTCTAGAATGTTGGAGTACCTTTGATGCATGATGTAGGGACTACTAATGATGTCACTTTGTGATGTCATTGTCTAGAATGTTGGGATACATTTGATGCATGCTGTAAGGACTACTACTGACAAGTACATTGTGATGTCATGCTCTAGAATGTTGGGGTACATTTTGTGCAAGCTGTAGTGACCACTAATGACAAGTAACTTATGATTTCATGGTCTAGAATGTTGGAGTACCTTTGTTGCATGCTGTAGGGACTACTAATGATATTGCTTTGTGATGTCATGGTCTAGAATGTTGGGATACATTTGATGCATGCTGTAGGGACTACGCATGTTATCACTTTGTGATGTCATGCTCTGGAATGTTGGGATATATTTGGTGCATGCTGTAGGGACTACTAATGACAAGTACTTTGTGAGGTCATGGTCTAGAATGTTGGAGTACCCTTGATGCATGCTGTAGGGACTATTAATTATTTTACTTTGTGATGTCATGCTCTGGAATGTTGGGGTACATGTTGTGCAAGCTGTAGGGACTACTAATGACCAGTACTTTGTGAGGTCATGGTCTACAATGTTGGAGTACCTTTGATGCATGCTATAGGGACTCCTATTGATATCTCTTTGTGATGTCATGGTCTAGAATGTTGGGATACATTCGATGCGTGCTGCAGTGCCTCCTAATGATTTCACTTTGTGATGTCATGGTCTAGAATGTTGGGATACATTTGGTGCAAGCTGTAGGGACTACTAAAGACAAGTACTTTGTGAGGTAATGTTCTAGAATGTTCGAGTACCTTTGAAGCATGATGTAGGGAATAATAATGACAAGTACTTTGTGGTGTCATGGTCTAGAATGTTGGAATACATTTGATGCATGCTGTAGGGACGACTTATGACATTGCTTTGTGATGCCATGGTCTAGAATGTTGGAGTACCTTTGATACATGCTGTAGGGTCTACTACTGACAAGTACATTGTGATGTCATGCTCTAGAATGTTGGGGTACATTTTGTGCAAGCTGTAGGGACTACTAATGACAAGTACTTTGTGAGGTCATGGTCTAGAATGTTGGAGTACCTTTGATGCATGATGTAGGGAATAATAATGACAAGTACTTTGTGATGTCATGGTCTAGAATGTTGGAATACTTTTGATGCATGCTGTAGGGACTACTGATGGTATTGCTTTGTGATGTCATGGTCTAGAATGTTGGGATACATTTGATGCATGATGTAGAGACTATTAATTATTTTACTTTGTGATGTCATGCTCTAGAATGTTGGGATAAATCTGATGCATACTGTAGAGATTTCTAATGACAAGTACTTTGTGATGTCATGGTCTAGAATGTTGGGACACATTTGATGCATGCTATAGGGACTCCTAATGATATCTCATTGTGATGTCATGGTCTAGAATGTTTGAATACCTTTGATGCATGATGTAGGGACTGCTAATGACAAGTACTTTGTGATGTCATGGTCTGTACTGATTACTAATGTTATCATTTTATAATGTAATTCTCTAGAATGTTGGGATACATCTGATTTATACAGTAGAGACTTCTAATGACAAGTATTTTGTGATGTCATGGTCTAGAATGTTGGGGTACATTTGGTGCATGCTGTAGGGACTACTCATTACAAGTACTTTGTGATGTCATGCTCTAGAATGTTGGGGTACCTTTGATGCATGCTGTAGTGACTCCTAATGATATCTCTTTGTGATGTCATGTTCTTGAATGTTGGGATATATTTGATGCATGCTATAGGGACTACTACTGACAAGTACATTGTGATGTTATGCCTTAGAATGTTGGGATACATTCCATGCATGCTGTTGGGACTATTAATGATATCACGTTGTGATGTCATGGTCTAGAATGTTGGAGTACCTTTGAAGCATGGTGTAGGGACAACTAATGACAAGTACTTTGAGAGGTCATGGTCTAGAATGTTGGAATACTTTTGATGCAAGCTGTAGGGACTACTAATGACAAGTACTTTGTGAGATCATGGTCTAGAAAGTTGGAGTCCTTTGATGCATGCTGTAGTGACTACTAATGACAAGTACTTTATGAGATCATGATCTAGAAAGTTTGAGTCCTTTGATGCATGCTGTAGTGACTCCTAATGATATCTCTTTGTGATGTCATGTTCTAGAATGTTGGAGTACCTTTGATGCATGATGAAGGGAATAATAATGACAAGTACTTTGTGATGTCATGGTCTAGAATGTTGGAATACTTTTGATGCATGCTGTAGGGACTACTTATGGTATTGCTTTGTGATGTCATGCTCTAGAATGTTGGGATACATCTGATGCATACTGTAGAGATTTCTAATGACAAGTACTTTGTGATGTCATGGTCTAGAATGTTGGGACACAATTGATGCATGCTATAGGGACTCCTAATGATATCTCATTGTGATGTCATGGTCTAGAATGTTGGGGTACATTTGGTGCATGCTGTAGGGACTACTCATCACAAGTACTTTGTGATGTCATGCTCTAGAATGTTGGGGTACCTTTGATGCATGCTGTAGTGACTCCTAATGATATCTCTTTGTGATGTCATGGTCTAGAATGTTGGGATACATCTGATGCATTCTGTAGAGATTTCTAATGACAAGTACTTTGTGATGTCATGGTCTAGAATGTTGGGACACATTTGATGCATGATGTAGAGACTATTAATTATTTTACTTTGTGATGTCATGCTCTGGAATGTTGGGGTACATTTGGTGCATGCTGTAGGGACTACTCATCACAATTACTTTGTGATGTCATGCTCTAGAACGTTGGGGTACCTTTGATGCATGCTGTAGGGACTACGAATGACAAGTACTTTGTGATGTCATGGTCTAGAATGTTGGAGTACCTTTGATACATGCTGTAGGGACTACTAATGATATTGCTTTGTGATGTCATGGTCTAGAATGTTGGGATACATTTGATGCATGCTGTAGGGACTATTAATGATATTACGTTGTGATGTCATGCTCTGGAATGTTGACATACATCTGATGCATACAGTAGAGACTTCTAATGACAAATACTTTGTGATGTCATGGTCTAGAATGTTGGAGTACCTTTAATGCATGATGTAGGGACTACTAATGACAACTATTTTGTGATGTCATGGTCTAGAATGTTGGGATACATTTGATGCATGCTGTAGGGACTACTACTGACAAGATTATTGTGATGTCATGCTCTAGAATGTTGGGGTACATTTTGTGCAAGCTGTAGGGACTTCTAATGACCAGTACTTTGTGAGGTCATGGTCTAGAATGCTGGAGTCCTTTGATGCATGCTGTAGGGACTACTAATGACAAGTACTTTGTGATGTCATGGTCCAGAATGTTGGAGTACCTTTGATACATGCTGTAGGGACTACTAATGACCAGTACTTTGTGATGTCATGGTCTAGAATGTTGGGGTACATTTGGTGCATGCTGTAGGGACTACTCATCACAAGAACTTTGTGATGTCATACTCCAGAATGTTGGGGTACCTTTGATGCATGCTGTAGGGACTACGAATGACAAGGACTTTGTGATGTCATGGTCTAGAATGTTGGAGTACCTTTGATACATGCTGTAGGGACTACTAATGACCAGTACTTTGTGAACTCATGGTCTAGAATGCTGGAGTCCTTTGATGCATGCTGTAGGGACTACTAATGACAAGTACTTTGTGATGTCATGGTCTAGAATGTTGGAGTACCTTTGATACATGCTGTAGGGACTACTAATGACCAGTACTTTGTGATGTCATGGTCTAGAATGTTGGGATATGTTTGATGCATGCTGTAGGGACTACTGATGATATTACGTTGTGATGTCATGCTCTGGAATGTTGAGATACATCTGATGCATACAGTAGAGACTTCTAATGACAAGTACTTTGTGAGGTCATGGTCTAGAATGTTGGAGTACCTTTGATGCATGCTGTAAGGACTACTAATGACAAGTACTTTGTGAGGTCATGGTCTAGAATGTTGGAGTACATTTTATGCGTGCTGTGGGGACTACTAATGATTTCATTTTATAATGTAATGCTCTGGAATATTGGGGTACATCTGAAGCATATTGTAGGTACTTTTAATGACAAGTACTTTGTGATGTCATGCTCTAAAATGTTGGGGTACCTTTGATGCATGCTGTAGGGACTACGAATGACAAGTACTTTGTGATGTCATGGTCTAGAATGTTGGAGTACCTTTGATACATGCTGTAGGGACTACTAATGACCAGTACTTTGTGAGGTCATGGTCTAGAATGCTGGAGTCCTTTGATGCATGCTGTAGGGACTACTAATGACAACTACTTTGTGATGTCATGGTCTAGAATGTTGGAGTACCTTTGATACATTCTGTAGGGACTACTAATGACCAGTACTTTGTGATGTCATGGTCTAGAATGTTGGAATACTTTTGATGCAAGCTGTAGGGACTACTAATGACAAGTACTTTGTGAGATCATGGTCTAGAAAGTTGGAGTCCTTTGATGCATGCTGTAGTGACTACTAATGACAAGTACTTTATGAGATCATGATCTAGAAAGTTTGAGTCATTTGATGCATGCTGTAGTGACTCCTAATGATATCTCTTTGTGATGTCATGTTCTAGAATGTTGGAGTACCTTTGATGCATGATGAAGGGAATAATAATGACAAGTACTTTGTGATGTCATGGTCTGGAATGTCGGGGTACATTTGGTGCATGCTGTAGGGACTACTAATGACAAGTACTTTGTGATGTCATGCTCTAGAATGTTGGGACACAATTGATGCATGCTATAGGGACTCCTAATGATATCTCATTGTGATGTCATGGTCTAGAATGTTGGGGTACATTTGGTGCATGCTGTAGGGACTACTCATCACAAGTACTTTGTGATGTCATGCTCTAGAATGTTGGGGTACCTTTGATGCATGCTGTAGTGACTCCTAATGATATCTCTTTGTGATGTCATGGTCTAGAATGTTGGGATACATCTGATGCATTCTGTAGAGATTTCTAATGACAAGTACTTTGTGATGTCATGGTCTAGATTGTTGGGACACATTTGATGCATGATGTAGAGACTATCAATTATTTTACTTTGTGATGTCATGCTCTGGAATGTTGGGGTACATTTGGTGCATGCTGTAGGGACTACTCATCACAATTACTTTGTGATGTCATGCTCTAGAACGTTGGGGTACCTTTGATGCATGCTGTAGGGACTACGAATGACAAGTACTTTGTGATGTCATGGTCTAGAATGTTGGAGTACCTTTGATACATGCTGTAGGGACTACTAATGATATTGCTTTGTGATGTCATGGTCTAGAATGTTGGGATACATTTGATGCATGCTGTAGGGACTATTAATGATATTACGTTGTGATGTCATGCTCTGGAATGTTGACATACATCTGATGCATACAGTAGAGACTTCTAATGACAAACACTTTGTGATGTCATGGTCTAGAATGTTGGAGTACCTTTAATGCATGATGTAGGGACTACTAATGACAACTATTTTGTGATGTCATGGTCTAGAATGTTGGGATACATTTGATGCATGCTGTAGGGACTACTACTGACAAGATTATTGTGATGTCATGCTCTAGAATGTTGGGGTACATTTTGTGCAAGCTGTAGGGACTTCTAATGACCAGTACTTTGTGAGGTCATGGTCTAGAATGCTGGAGTCCTTTGATGCATGCTGTAGGGACTACTAATGACAAGTACTTTGTGATGTCATGGTCCAGAATGTTGGAGTACCTTTGATACATGCTGTAGGGACTACTAATGACCAGTACTTTGTGATGTCATGGTCTAGAATGTTGGGGTACATTTGGTGCATGCTGTAGGGACTACTCATCACAAGAACTTTGTGATGTCATACTCCAGAATGTTGGGGTACCTTTGATGCATGCTGTAGGGACTACTAATGACAAGTACTTTGTGATGTCATGGTCTAGAATGTTGGAGTACCTTTGATACATGCTGTAGGGACTACTAATGACCAGTACTTTGTGATGTCATGGTCTAGAATGTTGGGATATGTTTGATGCATGCTGTAGGGACTACTAATGATATTACATTGTGATGTCATGCTCTGGAATGTTGAGATACATCTGATGCATACAGTAGAGACTTCTAATGACAAGTACTTTGTGAGGTCATGGTCTAGAATGTTGGAGTACCTTTGATGCATGCTGTAAGGACTACTAATGACAAGTACTTTGTGAGGTCATGGTCTAGAATGTTGGAGTACATTTTATGCGTGCTGTGGGGACTACTAATGATTTCATTTTATAATGTAATGCTCTGGAATATTGGGGTACATCTGAAGCATATTGTAGGTACTTTTAATGACAAGTACTTTGTGATGTCATGCTCTAGAATGTTGGGGTACCTTTGATGCATGCTGTAGGGACTACGAATGACAAGTACTTTGTGATGTCATGGTCTAGAATGTTGGAGTACCTTTGATACATGCTGTAGGGACTACTAATGACCAGTACTTTGTGAGGTCATGGTCTAGAATGCTGGAGTCCTTTGATGCATGCTGTAGGGACTACTAATGACAACTACTTTGTGATGTCATGGTCTAGAATGTTGGAGTACCTTTGATACATGCTGTAGGGACTACTAATGACCAGTACTTTGTGATGTCATGGTCTAGAATGTTGAGGTACATTTGATGCATGCTGTAGTGACTACTAATGACAAGTAACTTGTGATGTCATGGTCTAGAATGTTGGGATATGTTTGATGCATGCTGTAGGGACTACTAATGATATTGCTTTGTGATGTCATGGTCTAGAATTTTGGGATACATTTGATGCATGCTGTAGGGACTATTAATGATATTACGTTGTGATGTCATGCTCTGGAATGTTGAGATACATCTGATGCATACAGTAGAGACTTCTAATGACAAGTACTTTGTGATGTCATGGTCTAGAATGTTGGAGTACCTTTGATGCATGATGTAGGGACTACTAATGACAACTACTTTGTGATGTCATGGTCTAGAATGTTGGGATACATTTGATGCATGCTGTAGGGACTACTACTGACAAGATTATTGTGATGTCATGCTCTAGAATGTTGGGGTACATTTTGTGCAAGCTGTAGGGACTTCTAATGACAAGTACTTTGTGAGGTCATGGTCTAGAATGTTGGGATACATTCCATGCATGCTGCAGTGCCTCCTAATGATGTCACTTTGTGATGTCATGGTCTAGAATGTTGGGATATTTTTGATGCATGCTGTAGGGACTACTACTGACAAGTACATTGTGATGTCATGCTCTAGAATGTTGGGGTACATTTTGTGCAAGCTGTAGGGACTACTAATGACAAGTACTTTGTGATGTCATGGTCTAGAATGTTGGAGTACCTTTGAAGCATGCTGTAGGGACTACTAATGACCAGTACTTTGCGAGTTCATGGCCTAAAATGTTGGAGTACCTTTGATGCATGCTGTAGGGACTACGAATGACAAGTACTTTGTGATGTCATAATCTAGAATGTTGGAGTACCTTTGATACATGCTGTAGGGACTACTAATGATATTGCTTTGTGATGTCATGGTCTAGAATGTTGGGATACATTTGATGCATGCTGTAGGGACTATTAATGATATCACGTTGTGATGTCATGGTCTAGAATGTTGGAGTACCTTTGAAGCATGATGTAGGGACAACTAATGACAAGTACTTTGTGATGTCATGGTCTAGAATGTTGGAGTACCTTTGATACATGCTGTAGGGACTACTAATGACCAGTACTTTGTGATGTCATGGTCTAGAATGTTGAGGTACATTTGATGCATGCTGTAGGGACTACTAATGACAAGTAACTTGTGATGTCATGGTCTAGAATGTTGGGATACATTTGATGCATGCTGTAGGGACTATTAATGATATTACGTTGTGATATCATGCTCTGGAATGTTGAGATACATCTGATGCATACAGTAGAGACTTCTAATGACAAGTACTTTGTGATGTCATGGTCTAGAATGTTGGAGTACCTTTGATGCATGATGTAGGGACTACTAATGAAAACTACTTTGTGATGTCATGGTCTAGAATGTTGGGATACATTTGATGCATGCTGTAGGGACTACTACTGACAAGATTATTGTGATGTCATGCTCTAGAATGTTGGGGTACATTTTGTGCAAGCTGTAGGGACTACTAATGACAAGTACTTTGTGAGGTCATGGTCTAGAATGTTGGAGTACCTTTGAAGCATGATGTAGGGAATGATCATGACAAGTACTTTGTGATGTCATGGTCTAGAATGTTGGGATACATTTGATACATGCTGTAGGGACTACTAATGACCAGTACTTTGTGATGTCATGGTCTAGAATGTTGAGGTACATTTGATGCATGCTGTATTGACTACTAATGACCAGTACTTTGTGAAGTCATGGTCTAGAATGTTGGGATACAATTAATGCATGTGGTAGTGACAACTAGTTACATCATTTCAAGGTGTCATGGTCTAGAATGTTGGAGTACCTTTGATGCATGCTGTAGGGACTACTAATGACCAGTACTTTGTGAAGTCATGGTCTAGAATGTTGGAATACTTTTGATGCATGCTGTAGGGAATACTTATGGTATTGCTTTCTGATGTCATGGTCTAGAATATTGGGATACATCTGATGCATAATGTAGAGATTTCTAATGACAAGTACTTTGTGATGTCATGGTCTAGAATGTTGGGACACATTTGATGCATGCCGTAGTGACTACGCATGATATCACTTTGTGATGTCATGCTCTGGAATGTTGGGGTACATTTGGTGCATGCTGTAGGGACTACTCATCACAAGTACTTTGTGATGTCATGCTCTAGAATGTTGGGGTACCTTTGATGCATGCTGTAGGGACTACGAATGACAAGTACTTTGTGATGTCATGGTCTAGAATGTTGGAGTACCTTTAATACATTCTGTAGGTACTACTAATGATATTGCTTTGTGATGTCATGTTCTAGAATGTTGGGATACATTTGATGCATGCTGTAGGGACTATTAATGATATTATGTTGTGATGTCATGCTCTGGAATGTTGGGGTACATTTGGTGCATGCTGTAGGGACTACTCATCACAAGTACTTTGTGATGTCATGCTCTAGAATGTTGGGGTACATTTTGTGCAAGCTGTAGGGACTACTAATGACAAGTACTTTGTGATGTCATGGTCTAGAATGTTGGAGTACCTTTGAAGCATGATGTAGGGAATAATAATGACAAGTACTTTGTGATGTCATGGTCTAGAATGTTGGGATACATTTGATGCATGATGTAGAGACTATTAATTATTTTACTTTGTGATGTCATGGTCTAGAATGTTGGGATACATTTGATGCATGCTGTAGGGACTATTAATGATATCACGTTGTGATGTCATGGTCTAGAATGTTGGAGTACCTTTGAAGCATGGTGTAGGGACAACTAATGACAAGTACTTTGAGAGGTCATGGTCTAGAATGTTGGAATACTTTTGATGCAAGCTGTAGGGACTACTAATGACAAGTACTTTGTGAGATCATGGTCTAGAAAGTTGGAGTCCTTTGATGCATGCTGTAGTGACTACTAATGACAAGTACTTTATGAGATCATGATCTAGAAAGTTTGAGTCCTTTGATGCATGCTGTAGTGACTCCTAATGATATCTCTTTGTGATGTCATGTTCTAGAATGTTGGAGTACCTTTGATGCATGATGAAGGGAATAATAATGACAAGTACTTTGTGATGTCATGGTCTAGAATGTTGGAATACTTTTGATGCATGCTGTAGGGACTACTTATGGTATTGCTTTGTGATGTCATGGTCTAGAATGTTGGGATAGATTTGATGCATGATGTAGAGACTATTAATTATTTTACTTTGTGATGTCACGCTCTAGAATGTTGGGATACATCTGATGCATACTGTAGAGATTTCTAATGACAAGTACCTTGTGATGTCATGGTCTAGAATGTTGGGACACAATTGATGCATGCTATAGGGACTCCTAATGATATCTCATTGTGATGTCATGGTCTAGAATGTTGGGGTACATTTGGTGCATGCTGTAGGGACTACTCATCACAAGTACTTTGTGATGTCATGCTCTAGAATGTTGGGGTACCTTTGATGCATGCTGTAGTGACTCCTAATGATATCTCTTTGTGATGTCATGGTCTAGAATGTTGGGATACATCTGATGCATTCTGTAGAGATTTCTAATGACAAGTACTTTGTGATGTCATGGTCTAGAATGTTGGGACACATTTGATGCATGATGTAGAGACTATTAATTATTTTACTTTGTGATGTCATGCTCTGGAATGTTGGGGTACATTTGGTGCATGCTGTAGGGACTACTCATCACAATTACTTTGTGATGTCATGCTCTAGAACGTTGGGGTACCTTTGATGCATGCTGTAGGGACTACGAATGACAAGTACTTTGTGATGTCATGGTCTAGAATGTTGGAGTACCTTTGATACATGCTGTAGGGACTACTAATGATATTGCTTTGTGATGTCATGGTCTAGAATGTTGGGATACATTTGATGCATGCTGTAGTGACTATTAATGATATTACGTTGTGATGTCATGCTCTGGAATGTTGACATACATCTGATGCATACAGTAGAGACTTCTAATGACAAGTACTTTGTGATGTCATGGTCTAGAATGTTGGAGTACCTTTAATGCATGATGTAGGGACTACTAATGACAACTATTTTGTGATGTCATGGTCTAGAATGTTGGGATACATTTGATGCATGCTGTAGGGACTACTACTTACAAGATTATTGTGATGTCATGCTCTAGAATGTTGGGGTACATTTTGTGCAAGCTGTAGGGACTTCTAATGACCAGTACTTTGTGAGGTCATGGTCTAGAATGCTGGAGTCCTTTGATGCATGCTGTAGGGACTACTAATGACAAGTACTTTGTGATGTCATGGTCCAGAATGTTGGAGTACCTTTGATACATGCTGTAGGGACTACTAATGACCAGTACTTTGTGATGTCATGGTCTAGAATGTTGGGGAACATTTGGTGCATGCTGTAGGGACTACTCATCACAAGAACTTTGTGATGTCATACTCCAGAATGTTGGGGTACCTTTGATGCATGCTGTAGGGACTACGAATGACAAGTACTTTGTGATGTCATGGTCTAGAATGTTGGAGTACCTTTGATACATGCTGTAGGGACTACTAATGACCAGTACTTTGTGAACTCATGGTCTAGAATGCTGGAGTCCTTTGATGCATGCTGTAGGGACTACTAATGACAGGTACTTTGTGATGTCATGGTCTAGAATGTTGGAGTACCTTTGATACATGCTGTAGGGACTACTAATGACCAGTACTTTGTGATGTCATGGTCTAGAATGTTGGGATATGTTTGATGCATGCTGTAGGGACTACTAATGATATTACATTGTGATGTCATGCTCTGGAATGTTGAGATACATATGATGCATACAGTAGAGACTTCTAATGACAAGTACTTTGTGAGGTCATGGTCTAGAATGTTGGAGTACCTTTGATGCATGCTGTAAGGACTACTAATGACAAGTACTTTGTGAGGTCATGGTCTAGAATGTTGGAGTACATTTTATGCGTGCTGTGGGGACTACTAATGATTTCATTTTATAATGTAATGCTCTGGAATATTGGGGTACATCTGAAGCATATTGTAGGTACTTTTAATGACAAGTACTTTGTGATGTCATGCTCTAGAATGTTGGGGTACCTTTGATGCATGCTGTAGGGACTACGAATGACAAGTACTTTGTGATGTCATGGTCTAGAATGTTGGAGTACCTTTGATACATGCTGTAGGGACTACTAATGACCAGTACTTTGTGAGGTCATGGTCTAGAATGCTGGAGTCCTTTGATGCATGCTGTAGGGACTACTAATGACAACTACTTTGTGATGTCATGGTCTAGAATGTTGGAGTACCTTTGATACATGCTGTAGGGACTACTAATGACCAGTACTTTGTGATGTCATGGTCTAGAATGTTGAGGTACATTTGATGCATGCTGTAGTGACTACTAATGACAAGTAATTTGTGATGTCATGGTCTAGAATGTTGGGATATGTTTGATGCATGCTGTAGGGACTACTAATGATATTGCTTTGTGATGTCATGGTCTAGAATTTTGGGATACATTTGATGCATGCTGTAGGGACTATTAATGATATTACGTTGTGATGTCATGTTCTAGAATGTTGGGATACATTTGATGCATGCTGTAGGGACTATTAATGATATTATGTTGTGATGTCATGCTCTGGAATGTTGGGGTACATTTGGTGCATGCTGTAGGGACTACTCATCACAAGTACTTTGTGATGTCATGCTCTAGAATGTTGGGAATTCCTTGGATGCATGCTGTAGGGACTACTAATGATATTGCTTTGTGATGTCATGCTCTGGAATGTTGGGATACATCTGATGCATGCTGTAGTGACTACGCATGATATCACGTTGTGACGTCATGCTCTAGAATGTTTGGGAACATTTGGTGCATGCTGTAGGGACTACTGATGACAAGTACTTTCTGAGATCATGGTCTAGAAAGTTGGAGTCCTTTGATGCATGCTGTAGTGACTCCTAATGATATCTCTTTCTGATGTCATGTTCTAGAATGTTGGGATATATTTGATGCATGCTGTAGGGACTACTCATCACAAGTACTTTGTGATGTCATGCTCTGGCATGTTGAGGTACCTTTGATACATGCTGTACTGACTATTTTATGATGTAATGCTCCGGAATGTTGGGATACATCTGATGCATACTGTAGAGACTTCTAATGACAAGTACTTTGTGATGTCATGCTCTAGAATTTTGGGATACTTTTGAAGCATGCTGTAGGGATTATTAATAATATTACTTTGTGAGGTCATGCTCTGGAATGTTGGGACAAATTTGATGCATGCTGTAGTGACTACGCATGATATCACTTTGTGATGTCATGCTCTGAAATGTTGGGGTACATTTGGTGCATGCTGTAGGGACTAGTTATGATATTGCTTTGTGATGTCATGGTCTAGAATGTTGAGGTACATTTGATGCATGCTGTAGAGACTATTAATTATTTTACTTTGTGATGTCATGCGCTAGAATGTTGGGGTACATTTGGTGCATGCCGTGGGGACTACTCATCACATGTACTTTGTGATGTCATGCTCTAGAATGTTGGGGTACCTATGATGCATGCTGTAGGGACTACTAATGACAAGTACTTTGTGATGTGATGGTCTAGAATGTTGGAGTACCTTTGATACATGCTGTAGGAACTACTAATGACCAGTACTTTGTGAGGTCATGGTCTAGAATGCTGGAGTCCTGTGATGCATGCTGTAGGGACTACTAATGACAAGTACTTTGTGATGTCATGGTCTAGAATGTTGGAGTACTTTTGATACATGCTGTAGGGACTACTAATGACCAGTACTTTGTGATATCATGGTCTAGAATGTTGAGGTACATTTGATGCATGCTGTAGGGTTTATTAATGATATTACGTTGTGATGTCATGCTCTGGAATGTTGCGATATTTTGGATGCATGCTGTACTGATTACTAATGTTATCATTTTATGATGTAATGCTCTGGAATGTTGGGATACATCTGATGCATACAGTAGAGACTTCTAATGACAAGTACTTTGTGATGTCATGGTCCAGAATGTTGGGATACATTTGATGCATGCTGTCGTGACTACGCATGATATCACTTTGTGATGTCACGGTCTAGAATGTTGGGATACCTTTGATGCATGCTGTAGGGACTACTAATGATATTGCTTTGTGATGTCATGGTCGAGAATATTGGGATACATTTGATGCATGCTCTCGGGACTATTAATTATATTACGTTGTGATGTCATGCTCTGGAATGTTGAGATATTTTTGATGCATGCTGTACTGACTACTAATGATATAATTTTATGATGTAATGCTCTGGAATGTTGGGATACATCTGATGCATACTGTAGAGACTTCTAATGACAAGTACTTTGTGATGTCATGCTCTAGAATGTTGGGATACTTTTGAAGCATGCTGTAGGGATTATTAATAATATTACTTTGTGAGGTCATGCTCTGGAATGTTGGGGTACATTTGGTGCATGCTGTAGGGACTAGTCATCACAAGTACTTTGTGATGTCATGATCTAGAATGTTGGAGTACCTTTGATACATGCTTTAGGGACGACTACTGACAAGTACATTGTGATGTAATGCTCTAGAATGTTGGGGTACATTTTGTGCAAGCTGTAGGGACTACTAATGACAAGTACTTTGTCATGTCATGGCCTAGAATGTTGGAGTACCTTTGAAGCAAGATGTAGGGAATAATAATGACAAGTACTTTGTGATGTCATGGTCTAGAATGTTGGGATACATTTGATGCATAATGTAGAGACTATTAATTATTTTACTTTGTGATGTCATGCTCTAGAATGTTGGGATACATCTGATGCATACTGTAGAGATTTCTAATGACAAGTACTTTGTGATGTCATGCTCTAGAACGTTGGGGTACCTTTGATGCATGCTGTAGGGACTACGAATGACAAGTACTTTGTGATGTCATAATCTAGAATGTTGGAGTACCTTTGATACATGCTGTAGGGACTACTAATGATATTGCTTTGTGATGTCATGGTCTAGAATGTTGGGATACATTTGATGCATGCTGTACTGATTACTAATGTTATCATTTTATAATGTAATTCTCTGGAATGTTGGGATACATCTGATGCATACAGTAGAGACTTCTAATGACAAGTACTTTGTGATGTCATGGTCTAGAATGTTGGGATACATTTGATGCATGCTGTAGTGACTCCTAATGATATCTCTTTGTGATGTCATGCCTTAGAATGTTGGGATACATTCAATGCATGCTATAGGGACTCCTAATGACAAGTACTTTGTGATGTCATGGTCTGTACTGATTACTAATGTTATCATTTTATAATGTAATTCTCTGGAATGTTGGGATACATCTGATTTATACAGTAGAGACTTCTAATGATAAGTATTTTGTGATGTCATGGTCTAGAATGTTGGGGTACATTTGGTGCATGCTGTAGGGACTACTCATCACAAGTACTTTGTGATGTCATGCTCTAGAATGTTGGGGTACCTTTGATGCATGCTGTAGTGACTCCTAATGATATCTCTTTGTGATGTCATGGTCTAGAATGTTGGGATACATCTGATGCATTCTGTAGAGATTTCTAATGACAAGTACTTTGTGATGTCATGGTCTAGAATGTTGGGACACATTTGATGCATGATGTAGAGACTATTAATTATTTTACTTTGTGATGTCATGCTCTGGAATGTTGGGGTACATTTGGTGCATGCTGTAGGGACTACTCATCACAATTACTTTGTGATGTCATGCTCTAGAACGTTGGGGTACCTTTGATGCATGCTGTAGGGACTACGAATGACAAGTACTTTGTGATGTCATGGTCTAGAATGTTGGAGTACCTTTGATACATGCTGTAGGGACTACTAATGATATTGCTTTGTGATGTCATGGTCTAGAATGTTGGGATACATTTGATGCATGCTGTAGGGACTATTAATGATATTACGTTGTGATGTCATGCTCTGGAATGTTGACATACATCTGATGCATACAGTAGAGACTTCTAATGACAAATACTTTGTGATGTCATGGTCTAGAATGTTGGAGTACCTTTAATGCATGATGTAGGGACTACTAATGACAACTATTTTGTGATGTCATGGTCTAGAATGTTGGGATACATTTGATGCATGCTGTAGGGACTACTACTGACAAGATTATTGTGATGTCATGCTCTAGAATGTTGGGGTACATTTTGTGCAAGCTGTATGGACTTCTAATGACCAGTACTTTGTGAGGTCATGGTCCAGAATGTTGGAGTACCTTTGATACATGCTGTAGGGACTACTAATGACCACTACTTCGTGATGTCATGGTCTAGAATTTTGTGGTACATTTGGTGCATGCTGGAGGGACTACTCATCACAAGTACTTCCTGATGTCATGCTCTAGAATGTTGGGGTACCTTTGATGCATGCTGTAGGGACTACGAATGACAAGTACTTTGTGATGTCATGGTCTAGAATGTTGGAGTACCTTTGATACATGCTGTAGGGACTACTAATGACCAGTACTTTGTGAGGTCATGGTCTAGAATGCTGGAGTCCTTTGATGCATGCTGTAGGCACTACTAATGACAAGTACTTTGTGATGTCATGGTCTAGAATGTTGTAGTACCTTTGATACATGCTGTAGGGACTACTAATGACCAGTACTTTGTGAGGTCATGGTCTAGAATGCTGGAGTCCTTTGATGCATGCTGTAGGGACTACTAATGACAAGTACTTTGTTAGATCATGGTCTAGAAAGTTGGAGTCCTTTGATGCATGCTGTAGTGACTCCTAATGATATGTCTTTGTGATGTCATGTTCTAGAATGTTGGGATATAAATGATGCATGCTGTAGGGACTACTACTGACAAGTACATTGTGATGTCATGCCTTAGAATGTTGGGATACATTCGATGCATGCTGCAGTGCCTCCTAATGATGTCACTTTGTGATGTCATGGTCTAGAATGTTGGAGTACCTTTGATGCATGATGTAGGGACTCCTAATGACAACTACTTTGTGATGTCATGCTCTAGAATGTTGGGATATATTCGATGCATGCTGCAGTGCCTCCTAATGATGTCACTTTGTGATGTCATGGTCTAGAATGTTGGAGTACCTTTGATACATGCTGTAGGGACTACTAATGATAAGTAAGTTGTTATGTCATGCTCTGGAATGTTGAGATAGTTTAATATATGCTGTAGTGACAACTAATGATTTCATTATATGATGTCATGCTCTAGAATGTTGGGGTACATTTTGTGCAAGCTGTCGGGACTACTAATGACAAGTACTTTGTGATGTCATGGTCTAGAATGTTGGGATACATTTGATGCATGCTGTAGTGACTACGCAAGATATCTCTTCGTGATGTCATGGTCTAGAATGTTGGGGTACATTTGGTGCATGCTGTAGGGACTACTCATCACAAGTACTTTGTGATGTCATGCTCTAGAATGTTGGGGTACCTTTGATGCATGCTGTAGTGACTCCTAATGATATCTCTTTGTGATGTCATGGTCTAGAATGTGGGAGTACCTTTGAAGCATGATGTAGGGAATAATAATGACAAGTACTTTGTGACGTCATGGTCTAGAATGTTGGGGTACCTTTCATGCATGATGTAGGGACTACTAATGATAAGTACGTTGTGATGTCATGGTCTGGAATGTTGAGATAGTTTAATACATGCTGTAGTGACTCCTAATGATATCTCTTTGTGAGGTCATGGTCTAGAAAGTTGGAGTACATTTGATGCATGCTGTAGGGACTACTAATGATAAAAACGTTGTGATGTCATGGTCTAGAATTTTGGGATACATTTGATGCATGCTGTAGGGACTACTACTGACAAGTACATTGTGATGTCATGGTCTAGAATGTTGGAGTACATTTGATGCATGCTGTAGGGACTACTAATGATAAGTACTTTGTGATGTCGTGCTCTGGAATGTTGAGATAGTTTAATACATGCTGTAGTGACTCCAAATGATATCTCTTTGTGATGTCATGGTCTAGAATGCTGGAATACATCTGATGCACACTGTAGAGATTTCTGATGACAAGTACTTTGTGATGTCATGCTCTAGAATGTTGGGACACATGTGATGCATGCTGTAGTGACTACGGATGATATCACTTTGTGATGTAATGCTCTGGAATGTTGGGATACATTTGGTGCATGCTGTAGGGACTACTCATCACAAGTACTTTGTGATGTCATGCCTTAGAATGTTGGGATACATTCGATGCATGCTGCAGTGCCTCCTAATGTCACTTTGTGATGTCATGGTCTTGAATGTTGGAGTACCTTTGATACATGCTGTAGGGACTACTAATGACCAGTACTTTGTGAGGTCATGGTCTAGAATGCTGGAGTCCTTTCATGCATGATGTGGGGACTACTAATGAGAAGTACTTTGTGATGTCATGGGCTTGAATGTTGGAGTACCTCTGATACATGCTGTAGGGACTACTAATGACCAGTATTTTGCGAGTTCATGGCCTAAAATGTTGGAGGAGTACCTTTGATGCATGCTGTAGGGACTACTAATGACAAGTACTTTGTGAGGTCATGGTCTAGAATGTTGGAGTACATTTGATGCATGCTGTAGGGACTACTAATGATAAGTACGTTGTGATGTCATGCTCTGGAATGTTGAGATAGTTTAATACATGCTGTAGTGACTACTAATGATTTCATTATATGATGTAATTTTCTGGAATGTGGGGATACATCTGATGCATACTGTAGAGACTTCTAATGACAAGTACTTTGTGAGATCATGGTCTAGAAAGTTGGAGTCTTTTGATGCATGCTGTAGTGTCTCCTAATGATATCTCTTTGTGATGTCATGGTCTAGAATTTTGGAGTACCTTTGATGCATGATGTAGGGACTACTAATGACAAGTACTTTGTGATGTCATGCTCTAGAATGTTGGGATACATTCGATGCATGCTGCAGTGCCTCCTAATGATGTCACTTTGTGATCTCATGGTTTAGAATGTTGGGATACATTTGATGCATGCTGTAGGGACTACTACTGACAAGTACATTGTGATGTCATGCTCTAGAATGTTGGGGTACATTTGATGCATGCTGTAGGGACTACTAATGACAAGTACTTTGTGAGGTCATGGTCTAGAATGTTGGAGTACCTTTGAAGCATGATGTAGGGAATAATAATGACAAGTACTTTGTGATGTCATGGTCTATAATGTTGGGATACATTTGATGCATGCTGTAGGGACTACTACTGACAAGTACATTGTGATGTCATGGTCGAGAATGTTGGAGTACATTTGATGCATGCTGTAGGGACTACTAATGATAAGTACGTTGTGATGTCATGCTCTGGAATGTTGAGATAGTTTAATACATGCTGTAGTGACTCCTAATGATATCTCTTTGTGATGTCATGGTCTAGAATGCTGGAATACATCTGATGCACACTGTAGAGATTTTTGATGACAAGTACTTTGTGATGTCATGCTCCAGAATGTTGGGACACGTGATGCATGCTGTAGTGACTACGCATGATATCACTTTGTGATGTAATGCTCTGGAATGTTGGGATACATTTGGTGCATGCTGTAGGGACTACTCATCACAAGTACTTTGTGATGTCATGCCTTAGAATGTTGGGATACATTCGATGCATGCTGCAGTGCCTCCTAATGTCACTTTGTGATGTCATGGTCTTGAATGTTGGAGTACCTTTGATACATGCTGTAGGGACAACTAATGACCAGTACTTTGTGAGGTCATGGTCTAGAATGCTGGAGTCCTTTCATGCATGATGTGGGGACTACTAATGAGAAGTACTTTGTGATGTCATGGGCTTGAATGTTGGAGTACCTCTGATACATGCTGTAGGGACTACTAATGACCAGTACTTTGCGAGTTCATGGCCTAAAATGTTGGAGTACCTTTGATGCATGATGTAGGGAATAATAATGACAAGTACTTTGTGATGTCATGGTCTAGAATGTTAGGATACATTTGATGCATGCTGTAGGGACTACGAATGTTATCACTTTGTGATGTCATGCTCTGGAATGTTGGGATAAATTTGGTGCATGCTATGAGGACTTCCAATGACAAGTACTTTATGAGGTCATGGTCTAGAATGTTGGAGTACCTTTGATGTATGCTGAAGGGACCATTAATTATTTTACTTTGTGATGTCATGCTCTAGAATGTTAGGATACATCTGATGCATGCTGTAGAGACTATTAATTATTTTACGTTGTGATGTCATGCTCTAGAATGTTGGGATACATCTGATGCATACTGTAGAGATTTCTATTGACAAGTACTTTGTGATGTCATGGTCTAGAATGTTGGGATACATTTGATGCATGCTGTAGTGGCTACGCATGATATCACTTTATGATGTCATGGTCTAGAATTTTGGGATACATTTGATGCATGCTGTAGGGACTACTAATGACAAGTAACTTGTGATGTCATGGTCTAGAATGTCGGGATATGTTTGATGCAAGCTGTAGGGACTACTAATGACAAGTACTTTGTGAGGTCATGGTCTAGAATGTGGGAGTACCTTTGAAGCATGATGTAGGGAATAATAATGACAAGTACTTTGTGACGTCATGGTCTAGAATGTTGGGGTACCTTTCATGCATGATGTAGGGACTACTAATGATAAGTACGTTGTGATGTCATGCTCTGGAATGTTGAGATAGTTTAATACATGCTGTAGTGACTCCTAATGATATCTCTTTGTGATGTCATGGTCTAGAATGTTGGAGTACCTTTGATGCATGCTGTAGGGACTACTAATCACAAGTACTTTGTGATGTCATGGTCTTGAATGTTGGGATACATTTGATGCATGCTGTAGGGATTATTAATTATATTGCGTTGTGATGTCATGCTCTGGAATGTTGGGATACATCTGATGCATACTGTAGAGACTTCTAATGACAAGTACTTTGTGATGTCATGGTCTAGAATGTTGGAGTACCTTTGATGCATGATGTAGGGACTACTAATTACAAGTACTTTGTGATGTCATGCTCTAGAATGTTGGGATACATTCGATGCATGCTGTAGGGACTACTACTGACAAGAACATTGTGATGTCATGCTCTAGATTGTTGGGGTACATTTGGTGCATGCTGTAGGAACTACTAATGACAAGTACTTTGTGAGGTCATGGTCTAGAATGTTGGAGTACCTTTAATGCATGTTGTAGTGACTACTAGTTATATCATTTCAAGTTGTCATGGTCTAGAATGTTGGGATACAGTTAATGCATGTGGTAGTGACTACTAGTTACATCATTTCAAGGTGTCATGGTCTAGAATGTTGGAGTACCTGTGATGCATGATGTAGGGACTACTAATGACAAGTACTTTGTGATGTCATGCTCGAGAATGTTGGGATACATTCGATGCATGCTGCAGTGCCTCCTAATGATGTCACTTTGTAATGTCATGGTCTAGAATGTTGGGATACATTTGATGCATGCTGTAGGGACTACGCATGATATCACTTTGTGATTTCATGCTCTGGAATGTTGGGATACATTTGGTGCATGCTGTAGGGACTACTAATGACAAGTACTTTGCAAGGTCATGGCCTAGAATGTTGGAGTACCTTTGATGCATGCTGTAGGGAATACTAATGACAAGTACTTTGTGAGGTCATGGTCTAGAATGTTGGAGTACATTTGATGCATGCTGTAAGGACTACTAATGATAAGTACGTTGTGATGTCATGCTCTGGAATGTTGAGATAGTTTAATACATGCTGTAGTGACTCCTAATGATATCTCTTTGTGATGTCATGGTCTAGAATGTTGGGGTACCTTTGATGCATGATGTAGGGACTACTAATGACAAATACTTTGTAATGTCATGCTCTAGAATGTTGGGATACATTCGTTGCATGCTGCAGTGCCTCCTAATGATGTCACTTTGTGATGTCATGGTCTTGAATGTCGGAGTACCTTTGATACATGCTGTAGGGACTACTAATGACCAGTACTTTGTGAGGTCATGGTCTAGAATGCTGGAGTCCTTTGATGCATGATGTGGGCACTACTAATGACAAGTACTTTGTGATGTCATGGGCTTGAATGTTGGAGTACCTCTGATACATGCTGTAGGGACTACTAATGACCAGTACTTTGCGAGGTCATGGCCTAAAATGTTGGAGTACCTTTGTTACATGCTGTAGGGACTACTAATGACAAGTACTTTGTGAGGTAATGGTCTAGATTGTTGGAGTACATTTGATGCATGCTGTAGGGACTACTAATGATTTCATTATATTATGTAATGCTCTGGAATGTGGGGATACATCTGATGCATACTTTAGAGATTTCTAATGGCAAGTACTTTGTGATGTCATGGTCTAGAATGTTGGGACACATTTGATGCATGCTGTAGTGACTCCTAATGATATCTCTTTGTGATGTCATGGTCTAGAATGTTGGAGTACCTTTGATGCATGATGTAGGGACTACTACTGACAAGTACATTGTGATGTCATGCTCTAGAATGTTGGGGTACATTTTTTGCATGCTGTAGGGACAACTAATGACAAGTACTTTGTGAGGTCATGGTCTAGAATGTTGGAGTACCTTTGATGCGTGATGTAGGGAGTACTCATGGTATTGCTTTGTGATGTCATGGTCTAGAATGTTAAGTTACATTTGATGCATGCTTTAGTGACTACTAATGACAGGTAACTTGTGATGTCATGGTCTAAAATTTTGGAGTACCTTTGATACATGCTGTAGGGACTACTAATGACCAGTACTTTGTGATGTCATGCTCTAGAATGTTAAGGTACATCTGATGCATACAGTAGAGACTTCTAATGACAAGTACTTTGTGAGGTCATGGTCTAGAATGTTGGAGTACCTTTGAAGCATGATGTAGGGAATAATAATGACAAGTTCTTTGTGAGGTCATGGTCTAGAATGTTGGGATACATTTGATGCATGCTGTAGGGACTACGCATTATATCACGTTGTGATGTCATGCTCTGGAATGTTGGGATACATTTGATGCATTATGTAGGGACTACTAATGATAAGTACGTTGTGATGTCATGCACTGGAATGTTGAAATAATTTAATGCATGCTGTATTGACTCCTAATGATATCTCTTTGTGATGTCATGGTCTAGAATGTTGGAGTACCTTTGATGCATGATGTAGGGACTACTACTGACAAGTACATTTTGATGTCATGCTCTAGAATGTTGGGGTACATTTTGTGCATGCTGTAGGGACAACTAATGACAAGTACTTTGTGGGGTCATGGTCTTGAATGTTGGAGTACCTTTGATGTGTGCTGTAGGGACTACTTATGGTATTGCTTTGTGATGTCATGGTCTAGAATGTTGGGATACATTTGATGCATGCTGTAGAGACTATTAATTATTTTACTTTATGATGTCATGCTCTAGAATGTTGGGATACATCTGATGCATACTGTAGAGATTTCTAATGAGAAGTATTTAGTGATGTCATGGTCTAGAATGTTGGGATACATTCGTTGCATGCTGCAGTGCCTCCTAATGATGTCACTTTGTGATGTCATGGTCTTGAATGTTGGAGTACCTTTGATACATGCTGTAGGGACTACTAATGACCAGTACTTTGTGAGGTCATGGTCTAGAATGCTGGAGTCCTTTGATGCATGATGTGGGGACTACTAATGACAAGTACTTTGTGATGTCATGGGCTTGAATGTTGGAGTACCTCTGATACATGCTGTAGGGACTACTAATAACCAGTACTTTGCGAGGTCATGGCCTAAAATGTTGGAGTAACTTTGATGCATGCTGTAGGGACTACTAATAACCAGTACTTTGCGAGGTCATGGCCTAAAATGTTGGAGTAACTTTGATGCATGCTGTAGGGACTACTAATGACAAGTACTTTGTGAGGTAATGGTCTAGAATGTTGGAGTACATTTGATGCATGCTGTAGGGACTACTAATGATAAGTACGTTGTGATGTCATGCTCTGGAATGTTGAGATAGTTTAATACATGCTGTAGTGACTACTAATGATTTCATTATATGATGTAATGCTCTGGAATGTGGGGATACATCTGATGCATACTTTAGAGATTTCTAATGACAAGTACTTTGTGATGTCATGGTCTAGAATGTTGGGACACATTTGATGCATGCTGTAGTGACTCCTAATGATATCTCTTTGTGATGTCATGGTCTACAATGTTGGAGTACCTTTGATGCGTGCTGTAGGGAGTACTTATGGTATTGCTTTGTGATGTCATGGTCTAGAATGTTGGCATACATTTGATGCATGCTGTAGTGACTACGCATGATATCACTTTGTGATGTCATGCTCTGGAATGTTGGGGTACATTTGGTGCATGCTGTAGGGACTACTAATGATCAGTACGTTGTGATGTCATGCTCTGGAATGTTGAGATAGTTTAATACATGCGTTTGTGACTCCTAATGTTTTCTCTTTGTGATGTCATGGTCTAGAATGTTGGAGTACTTTTGATGCATGATGTAGGGACTACTACTGACAAGTACTTTGTGATGTCATGCTCTAGAATGTTGGGGTACATTTTGTGCAAGCTGTAGGGACTAGTAATAACAAGTACTTTGTGAGGTCATGGTCTACAATGTTGGAGTACCTTTGAAGCATGATGTAGGGAATAATAATGACAATTACTTTGTGAGGTCATGGTCTAGAATGTTGGGATACATTTGATGCATGCTGTAGGGACTACGCATGATATCACTTTGTGATGTCATGCTCTGGAATGTTGGGGTACCTTTGATGCATGCTGTAGGGACTACTAATGATAAGTACGTTGTGATGTCATGCACTGGAATGTTGAGATAATTTAATGCATGCTGTATTGACTCCTAATGATATCTCTTTGTGATGTCATGGTCTAGAATGTTGGGATACATTTGGTGCATGCTGTTCGGACTACTAATGACAAATACTTTGTGAGGTCATGGCCTAGAATGTTGGAGTACCTTTGATGCATGATGTAGGGACTACTAATGACAAGTACTTTGTGATGTCATGCTCTAGAATGTTGGGATACATTCGATGCATGCTGCAGTGCCTCCTAATGATGTCACTTTGTGATGTCATGGTCTAGAATGTTGGGATACATTTGATGCATGCTGTAGGGACTACTACTGACAAGTACATTGTGATGTCATGGCCTAGAATGTTGGGATACGTTTGATGCATGCTGTAGGGACTATTAATGATATTACTTTGTGATGTCATGGTCTAGAATGTTGGGATACATTTGGTGCATGCTGTTCGGACTACTAATGACAAATACTTTGTGAGGTCATGGCCTAGAATGTTGGAGTACCTTTGATGCATGATGTAGGGACTACTAATGACAAGTACTTTGTGATGTCATGCTCTAGAATGTTGGGATACATTCGATGCATGCTGCAGTGCCTCCTAATGATGTCACTTTGTGATGTCATGGTCTAGAATGTTGGGATACATTTGATGCATGCTGTAGGGACTACTACTGACAAGTACATTGTGATGTCATGGCCTAGAATGTTGGGATACGTTTGATGCATGCTGTAGGGACTATTAATGATATTACTTTGTGATGTCATGCTCTAGAATGTTGAGATACTTTTGATGGATGCTGTAGTGACTACTAATGATATCATTTTATGATGTGATTCTCTGGAATGTTTGGATACATGTAATGCATACTGTAGAGTCTTCTAATGAAAACTACTTTGTGATGTCATGGCCTAGAATGTTGGGATACGTTTGATGCATGCTGTAGGGACTATTAATGATATTACTTTGTGATGTCATGCTCTAGAATGTTGGGGTACATTTGATGCATGCTTTAGGGACTACTAATGACAAGTACGTTGTAATGTCATGCTCTGGAATGTTGAGATACTTTAATGCATGCTTTAGTGACTAATAATGATTTCATTTTATGATGTAATGCTCTGGAATATTGGGATACATCTGATGCATATTGTAGGTACTTCTAATGACAAGTACTTTGTGATGTCATGGTCTAGAACGTTGGGATACATTTGATGCATGCTGTAGTGACTACGCATGATATCACTTTGTGATGTCATGGTCTAGAATGTTGGGATACATTTGATGCATGCTGTAGAGAGGATACCTTTAATGCATGTTGTAGTGACTACGAGTGATATCATTTCAAGATGTCATAGTCTAGAAAGTTGGAGTACTTTTGATGCATGCTGTCGTTACTATTAATGAAAAGTACTTTTGTGTTGTGGTCGGCTACAGAGATGCTGAAACATTTTTTTTCACACTTGACAATCACTTTCAATGTCCTTATATTACACCCTAGGCATTACACTTTGTGATGTCATGCTCTGGAATGTTGGGATACATTCGTTGCATGCTGCAGTGCCTCCTAATGATGTCACTTTGTGATGTCATGCTCTGGAATGTTGGGATACATTTGGTGCATGCTGTAGGGACAAGGGACAACTAATGACAGGTACTTTGTGAGGTCATGGTCTAGAATGTTGGAGTACCTTTGATGCATGCTGTAATGACTCCTAATGATATCTCTTTGTGATGTCATGGTCTAGAATGTTGGAGTACCTTTGATGCATGATGTAGGGACTACTAATGACAAGTACTTTGTGATGTCATGCTCTAGAATGTTGGGATACATTCGATGCATGCTCCAGTGCCTCCTAATGATGGCACTTTGTGATGTTATGGTCTAGAATGTTGGGATACATTTGATGCATGCTGTAGGGACTACTACTGACAAGTATATTGTGATGTCATGCCTTAGAATTTTGGGATACATTCGATGCATGCTGCAGTGCCTCCTAATGATGTCACTTTGTGATGTCATGGTCTAGAATGTTGGGCTACACTGGATGCATGCTGCAGTGCCTCCTAATGATGTCACTTTGTGATGTCATGCTCTCGAATGTTGGGATACATTCGATGCATGCTGTAGGGACTACCCATGATATCACTTTGTGATGTCATGCTCTGGATTGTTGGAATGCATTTGGTGCATGCTGTAGGGACAACTAATGACAAGTACTTTGTGAGGTCATGGTCTAGAATGTTGGAGTACATTTGATGCATGATGTAGGGAATAATAATGACAAGTACTTTGTGATGTCATGGTCTAGAATGTTGGGATACATATGATGCATGCTGTAGGGACTACGCATGATATCACTTTGTGATGTCATGGTCTAGAATGTTGGGATACATTTGATGCATGCTGTAGTGACTACGCATGATATCACTTTGTGATGTCATGCTCTGGAATGTTGGAGTGCCTTTGATGCATGATGTAGGGACTACTAATGACAAGTACTTTGTGATGTCATGCTCTAGAATGTTGGGATACATTCGATGCATGCTGCAGTGCCTCCTAATGATGTCACTTTGTGATGTCATGGTCTACAATGTTGGGATACATCTGATGCATGCTGTAGGGACTACCCATGATATCACGTTGTGATGTCATGCTCTGGAATGTTGGCATACATTTGGTGCATGCTGTATGGACAACTAATGACAGGTACTTTGTGAGGTCATGGTCTAGAATGTTGGAGTACCTTTGATGCATGCTGTAATGACTCCTAATGATATCTCTTTGTGATGTCATGGTCTAGAATGTTGGAGTACCTTTGATGCATGATGTAGGGACTACTAATGACCAGTACTTTGTGAGATCATGGTCTAGAAAGTTGGAGTCTTTTGATGCATGCTGTAGTGTCTTCTAATGATATCTCTTTGTGATGTCATGGTCTAGAATTTTGGAGTACCTTTGATGCATGATGTTGGGGCTACTAATGACAAGTACTTTGTGATGTCATGCTCTTGAATGTTGGGATACATTCGTTGCAAGCTGCATTGCCTCCTAATGATGTCACTTTGTGATGTCATGGTCTAGAATGTTGGGATACATTTGGTGCAAGATGTAGGGACTACGACTGACAAGTACTTTGTGAGGTCATGGTCTAGAATGTTGGATTACCTTTGATGCATGCTGTAGGGACTACTCATCACACGTACTTTGTGATGTCATGCTCTGGAATGTTGGAGTACCTTTGATGCATGCTGTAGGGAATACGCATGATAGCACTTTGTGATGTCATGCTCTAGAATGTTGGGCTACATTGGATGCATGCTGCAGTGCCTCCTAATGATGTCACTTTGTGATGTCATGGTCTTGAATGTTGGAGTACCTTTGATACATGCTGTAGGGACTACTAATGACAACTACTTTGTGATGTCATGGTCTAGAATGTTGGGATACATTTGATGCATGCTGTAGTGACTCCTAATGATATCTCTTTGTGATGTCATGGTCTAGAATTTTGGAGCACCTTTGATGCATGATGTAGGGACTACTAATGACAAGTACTTTGTGATGTCATGCTCTAGAATGTTGGGATACATTCGTTGCATGCTGCAGTGCCTCCTAATGATGTCACTTTGTGATGTCATGCTCTGGAATGTTAGGATACATTTGGTGCATGCTGTAGGGACAAGGGACAACTAATGACAGGTACTTTGTGAGGTCATGGTCTAGAATGTTGGAGTACCTTTGATGCATGCTGTAATGACTCCTAATGATATCTCTTTGTGATGTCATGGTCTACAATGTTGGAGTACCTTTGATGCATGATGTAGGGACTACTAATGACAAGTACTTTGTGATGTCATGCTCTAGAATGTTGGGATACATTCGATGCATGCTCCAGTGCCTCCTAATGATGTCACTTTGTGATGTTATGGTCTAGAATGTTGGGATACATTTGATGCATGCTGTAGGGACTACTACTGACAAGTATATTGTGATGTCATGCCTTAGAATTTTGGGATACATTCGATGCATGCTGCAGTGCCTCCTAATGATGTCACTTTGTGATGTCATGGTCTAGAATGTTGGGCTACATTGGATGCATGCTGCAGTGCCTCCTAATGATGTCACTTTGTGATGTCATGGTCTTGAATGTTGGAGTACCTTTGATACATGCTGTAGGGACTACTAATGACAAGTTCTTTGTGATGTCATGCTCTAGAATGTTGGGATACATTCGATGCATGCTGTAGGGACTACCCATGATATCACTTTGTGATGTCATGCTCTGGATTGTTGGAATACATTTGGTGCATGCTGTAGGGACAACTAATGACAAGTACTTTGTGAGGTCATGGTCTAGAATGTTGGAGTACATTTGATGCATGATGTAGGGAATAATAATGACAAGTACTTTGTGATGTCATGGTCTAGAACGTTGGGATACATATGATGCATGCTGTAGGGACTACGCATGATATCACTTTGTGATGTCATGGTCTAGAATGTTGGGATACATTTGATGCATGCTGTAGTGACTACGCATGATATCACTTTGTGATGTCATGCTCTGGAATGTTGGAGTACCTTTGATGCATGATGTAGGGACTACTAATGACAAGTACTTTGTGATGTCATGCTCTAGAATGTTGGGATACATTCGATGCATGCTGCAGTGCCTCCTAATGATGTCACTTTGTGATGTCAAGGTCTACAATGTTGGGATACATTTGATGCATGCTGTAGGGACTACCCATGACATCACTTTGTGATGTCATGCTCTGGAATGTTGGCATACATTTGGTGCATGCTGTATGGACAACTAATGACAGGTACTTTGTGATGTCATGCTCTAGAATGTTGGGATACATTCGATGCATGCTCCAGTGCCTCCTAATGATGGCACTTTGTGATGTTATGGTCTAGAATGTTGGGATACATTTGATGCATGCTGTAGGGACTACTACTGACAAGTATATTGTGATGTCATGCCTTAGAATTTTGGGATACATTCGATGCATGCTGCAGTGCCTCCTAATGATGTCACTTTGTGATGTCATGGTCTAGAATGTTGGGCTACACTGGATGCATGCTGCAGTGCCTCCTAATGATGTCACTTTGTGATGTCATGCTCTCGAATGTTGGGATACATTCGATGCATGCTGTAGGGACTACCCATGATATCACTTTGTGATGTCATGCTCTGGATTGTTGGAATGCATTTGGTGCATGCTGTAGGGACAACTAATGACAAGTACTTTGTGAGGTCATGGTCTAGAATGTTGGAGTACATTTGATGCATGATGTAGGGAATAATAATGACAAGTACTTTGTGATGTCATGGTCTAGAATGTTGGGATACATATGATGCATGCTGTAGGGACTACGCATGATATCACTTTGTGATGTCATGGTCTAGAATGTTGGGATACATTTGATGCATGCTGTAGTGACTACGCATGATATCACTTTGTGATGTCATGCTCTGGAATGTTGGAGTGCCTTTGATGCATGATGTAGGGACTACTAATGACAAGTACTTTGTGATGTCATGCTCTAGAATGTTGGGATACATTCGATGCATGCTGCAGTGCCTCCTAATGATGTCACTTTGTGATGTCATGGTCTACAATGTTGGGATACATCTGATGCATGCTGTAGGGACTACCCATGATATCACGTTGTGATGTCATGCTCTGGAATGTTGGCATACATTTGGTGCATGCTGTATGGACAACTAATGACAGGTACTTTGTGAGGTCATGGTCTAGAATGTTGGAGTACCTTTGATGCATGCTGTAATGACTCCTAATGATATCTCTTTGTGATGTCATGGTCTAGAATGTTGGAGTACCTTTGATGCATGATGTAGGGACTACTAATGACCAGTACTTTGTGAGATCATGGTCTAGAAAGTTGGAGTCTTTTGATGCATGCTGTAGTGTCTTCTAATGATATCTCTTTGTGATGTCATGGTCTAGAATTTTGGAGTACCTTTGATGCATGATGTTGGGGCTACTAATGACAAGTACTTTGTGATGTCATGCTCTTGAATGTTGGGATACATTCGTTGCAAGCTGCATTGCCTCCTAATGATGTCACTTTGTGATGTCATGGTCTAGAATGTTGGGATACATTTGGTGCAAGATGTAGGGACTACGACTGACAAGTACTTTGTGAGGTCATGGTCTAGAATGTTGGATTACCTTTGATGCATGCTGTAGGGACTACTCATCACACGTACTTTGTGATGTCATGCTCTGGAATGTTGGAGTACCTTTGATGCATGCTGTAGGGAATACGCATGATAGCACTTTGTGATGTCATGCTCTAGAATGTTGGGCTACATTGGAAGCATGCTGCAGTGCCTCCTAATGATGTCACTTTGTGATGTCATGGTCTTGAATGTTGGAGTACCTTTGATACATGCTGTAGGGACTACTAATGACAACTACTTTGTGATGTCATGGTCTAGAATGTTGGGATACATTTGATGCATGCTGTAGTGACTCCTAATGATATCTCTTTGTGATGTCATGGTCTAGAATTTTGGAGCACCTTTGATGCATGATGTAGGGACTACTAATGACAAGTACTTTGTGATGTCATGCTCTAGAATGTTGGGATACATTCGTTGCATGCTGCAGTGCCTCCTAATGATGTCACTTTGTGATGTCATGCTCTGGAATGTTAGGATACATTTGGTGCATGCTGTAGGGACAAGGGACAACTAATGACAGGTACTTTGTGAGGTCATGGTCTAGAATGTTGGAGTACCTTTGATGCATGCTGTAATGACTCCTAATGATATCTCTTTGTGATGTCATGGTCTAGAATGTTGGAGTACCTTTGATGCATGATGTAGGGACTACTAATGACAAGTACTTTGTGATGTCATGCTCTAGAATGTTGGGATACATTCGATGCATGCTCCAGTGCCTCCTAATGATGTCACTTTGTGATGTTATGGTCTAGAATGTTGGGATACATTTGATGCATGCTGTAGGGACTACTACTGACAAGTATATTGTGATGTCATGCCTTGGAATTTTGGGATACATTCGATGCATGCTGCAGTGCCTCCTAATGATGTCACTTTGTGATGTCATGGTCTAGAATGTTGGGCTACATTGGATGCATGCTGCAGTGCCTCCTAATGATGTCACTTTGTGATGTCATGGTCTTGAATGTTGGAGTACCTTTGATACATGCTGTAGGGACTACTAATGACAAGTACTTTGTGATGTCATGCTCTAGAATGTTGGGATACATTCGATGCATGCTGTAGGGACTACCCATGATATCACTTTGTGATGTCATGCTCTGGATTGTTGGAATACATTTGGTGCATGCTGTAGGGACAACTAATGACAAGTACTTTGTGAGGTCATGGTCTAGAATGTTGGAGTACATTTGATGCATGATGTAGGGAATAATAATGACAAGTACTTTGTGATGTCATGGTCTAGAACGTTGGGATACATATGATGCATGCTGTAGGGACTACGCATGATATCACTTTGTGATGTCATGGTCTAGAATGTTGGGATACATTTGATGCATGCTGTAGTGACTACGCATGATATCACTTTGTGATGTCATGCTCTGGAATGTTGGAGTACCTTTGATGCATGATATAGGGACTACTAATGACAAGTACTTTGTGATGTCATGCTCTAGAATGTTGGGATACATTCGATGCATGCTGCAGTGCCTCCTAATGATGTCACTTTGTGATGTCATGGTCTACAATGTTGGGATACATTTGATGCATGCTGTAGGGACTACCCATGATATCACTTTGTGATGTCATGCTCTGGAATGTTGGCATACATTTGGTGCATGCTGTATGGACAACTAATGACAGGTACTTTGTGAGGTCATGGTCTAGAATGTTGGAGTACCTTTGATGCATGCTGTAATGACTCCTAATGATATCTCTTTGTGATGTCATGGTCTAGAATGTTGGAGTACCTTTGATGCATGATGTAGGGACTACTAATGACAAGTACTTTGTGATGTCATGCTCTAGAACGTTGGGATACATTCGATGCATGCTCCAGTGCCTCCTAATGAGGTCACTTTGTGGTGTTATTGTCTAGAATGTTGGGATACATTCAATGCATGCTGCAGTGCCTCCTAATGATGTCACTTTGTGATGTCATGGTCTAGAATGTTGGGATATATTTGATGCATGCTTTAGGGACTACTAATGACAAGTATTTTGTGAGGACATCGTCTAGAATGTTGGAGTACCTTTGATTCATGCTGTAGGGACTACTAATAACAAGTACTTTGTGATGTCATGCTCTGGAATGTTGGGATACATTTGGTGCATGCTGTAGTGACAAGGGACAACTAATGACAGATACTTTGTGAGGTCATGGTCTAGAATGTTGGAGTACCTTTGATGCATGCTGTAATGACTCCTAATGATATCTCTTTGTGATGTCATGGTCTAGAATGTTGGAGTACCTTTGATGCATGATGTAGGGACTACTAATGACATGTACTTTGTGATGTCATGCTCTAGAATGTTGGGATACATTCGATGCATGCTCCAGTGCCTCCTAATGATGTCACTTTGTGATGTTATGGTCTAGAATGTTGGGATACATTTGATGCATGCTGTAGGGACTACTACTGACAAGTATATTGTGATGTCATGCCTTAGAATTTTGGGATACATTCGATGCATGCTGCAGTGACTCCTAATGATGTCACTTTGTGATGTCATGGTCTAGAATGTTGGGATATATTTGATGCATGCTGTAGGGACTACCCATGATATCACTTTGTGATGTCATGCTCTGGATTGTTGGAATACATTTGGTGCATGCTGTAGGGACAACTAATGACAAGTACTTTGTGAGGTCATGGTCTAGAATGTTGGAGTACATTTGATGCATGCTGTAGTGACTACGTATGATATCACTTCGTGATGTCATGCTCTGGAATGTTGGGGTACATTTGGTGCATGCTGTAGGGACTACGCTCTAGAATGTTGGGGTACATTTTGTGCAAGCTGCAGGGACTACTAATGACAAGTACTTTGTGAGGTCATGGTCTAGAATGTTGGAGTACCTTTGATACATGCTCTAGGGACAATTAATGATATAATTTTATGATGTCATGGTCTAGAATGTTGGGGTACATTTGGTGCATGCTGTAGGGACTACTAATGACAAGTACTTTGTGAGATCATGGTCTAGAATGTTGGAGTACCTTTGATACATGCTGCAGGGACTACTAATGACCAGTACTTTGAGTGCATTTAGGAATGATGTAGGGAATAATAATGACAAGTACTTTGTGAGGTCATGCTCTAGAATGTTGGAGTACCTTTGATACATGCTGTAGGGACTACTAATGACCAGTACTTTTTGAGGTCATGGCCTAGAATGTTGGAGTGCCGTTGATGCATGATGTAGGGACTACGAATGACCAGTATTTAATGAGGTCATGGTCTAGAATGCTGGAGTCCTTTGATGCATGCTGTAGGGACTACTAATGACGAGTACTTTGTGATGTCATGGTCTAGAATGTTGGAGTACCTTTGATACATGCTGTAGGGACTGCTAATGACAAGTACTTTGCGAGGTCATGGCCTAGAATGTTGGACTACCTTTGATGCATGCTGTAGGGACTACTAATGACAAGCACTTTGTGAGGTCATGGTCTAGAAAATTGGAGTCCTTTGATGCATGCTGTAGTGACTCCTAATGATATCTCTTTGTGATGTCATGGTCTAGAATTTTGGAGCACCTTTGATGCATGATTTTGTGACTACTAATGACAAGTACTTTGTGATGTCATGCTGTTGAAAGTTGGGATATATTTGATGCATGCTGTAGGGACTACTACTGACAAGTACATTGTGATGTCATGGTCTAGAATGTTGGGATACATTTGGTGAAAGCTGTAGGGACTACTAATGACAAGTACTTTGTGAGGTCATGGTCTAGAATGTTGGAGTACCTTTGATGCGTGCTGTAGGGACTACTTATGGTATTGCTTTGTGATGTCATGGTCTAGAATGTTGGGATACATTTGATGCATGCTGTAGAGACTATTAATTATTTCACTTTATGTCATGCTCTAGAATGTTGGGATACATCTGATGCATACTGTAGAGATTTCTAATGACAAGTAATTTGTGATGTCATGGTCTAGAATGTTGGGACACATTTGATGCATGCTGTAGTGACTACGCATGATATCACTTTGTGATGTCATGCTCTGGAATGTTGGGATACATCTGGTGAATGCTGTAGGGACAACTAATGACAAGTACTTTGAGAGGTCATGGTCTAGAATGTTGGGAGGAATTTGATGCATGCTGTAGTGACTACGCATGATATCACTTTGTGATGTCATGCTCTGGAATGTTGGGGTACATTTGGTGCATGCTGTAGGGACTACTCATCACAAGTAGTTTGTGTTGTCATGCTCTAGAATGTTGGAGTACCTTTGATGCATGCTGTAGGGACTACTAATGACCAGTATTTAATGAGGTCATGGTCTAGAATGCTGGAGTCCTTTGATGCATGCTGTAGGGACTACTAATGACAAGTACTTGTGATGTCATTGTCTAGAATGTTGGAGTACCTTTGATACATGCTGTAGGGACTACTAATGACAAGTACTTTGCGAGGTCATGGCCTAGAATGTTGGTGTACCTTTGATGCATGCTGTAGGGAGAACCAATGACAAGTACTTCGTGAGGTCATGTTCTGGAAAGTTGGGATACATTTGGTGCATGCTGTAGGGACTACTAATGATTTCATTTTCATGATGTAATGCTCTGGAATATTGGGATACATCTGAAGCATATTGTAGGTACTTTTAATGACAAGTACTTTGTGCTGTCATGGTCTAGAATGTTGGGATACTTTTGATGCATGCTGTAGGGACTACGCATGATATCACTTCGTGATGTCATGTTCTGGAATGTTGGGATACATTTGGTGCATGCTGTAGGGACTGCTAATGACAAGCACGTTGTGGTGTCACGGTCTAGAATGTTGGTATACCTTTAATGCATGTTGTAGTGACTACTAGTTTTATCATTTCAAGATGTCATGGTCTAGAATATTGGGATACAGTTAATGCATGTGGTAGTGACTACTAGTTAAATCATTTCAAGGTGTCATGGTCTAGAATGTTGGAGTACCTTTGATGCATGCTGTAGGGACTACTAATGACAAGTACTTTGCGAGGTCATGCTCTGGAATGTTGAGATAGTTTAATACAGTCTGTAGTGACTACTAATGACAAGTAACTTGTGATGTCATGGTCTAGAATGTTGGGGTACATTTGATTCATACTGTAGTGACTACTAGTTACATCATTTCAAGATGTCATGGTCTAGAATGTTGGAGTACCTTTGATGCATGCTGTAGGGACTACTAATGACCAGTACTTTGTGAGGTCATGGTCTAGAATGTTGGAATACTTTTGATGCATGCTGTAGGGACTTCTTATGGTATTGCTTTGTGATGTCATGGTCTAGAATGTTGGGATACATTTGATGCATGATGTAGAGACTATTAATTATTTTACTTTGTGATGTCATGCTCTAGAATGTTGGGATACATCTGATGCATACTGTAGAGATTTCTAATGACAAGTACTTTATGATGTCATGGTCTAGAATGTTGGGACACATTTGATGCATGCTGTAGTGACTACGCATGATATCACTTTGTGATGTCATGCTCTGGAATGTTGGGGTACATTTGGTGCATGCTGTAGGGACTACTCATCACAAGTACTTCCTGATGTCATGCTCTAGAATGTTGGGGTACCTTTGATGCATGCTGTAGGGACTACGAATGACAAGTACTTTGTGATGTCATGGTCTAGAATGTTGGAGTACCTTTGATACATGCTTTAGGGACTACTAATGACCAGTACTTTGTGATGTCATGGTCTAGAAGGTTGAGGTACATTTGATGCATGCTGTAGTGACTACTAATGACAAGTAACTTGTGATGTCATGGTCTACAATGTTGGGATATGTTTGATGCATGCTGTAGGGACTACTAATGATATTGCTTTGTGATGTCATGGTCTAGAATGTTGGGATAAATTTGATGCATGCTGTAGGGACTATTAATGATATTACGTTGTGATGTCATGGTCTGGAATGTTGAGATACATCTGATGCATACAGTAGAGACTTCTAATGACAAGTACTTTGTGATGTCATGGTCTAGAATGTTGGGGTACATTTGGTGCATGCTGTAGGGACTACTCATCACAAGTACTTTGTGATGTCATGCTCTAGAATGTTGGGGTACCTTTGATGCATGATGTAGGGACTACTAATGACAAGTACTTTGTGAGATCATGGTCTAGAAAATTGTAGTCCTTTGATGCATGCTGTAGTGACTCCTAATGATATCTCTTTATGATGTCATGTTCTAGAATGTTGGGATATATTTGATGCAGGCTGTAGAGACTACTACTGACAAGTACATTGTGATGTCATGCCTTAGAATGTTGGGATACATTCGATGCATGCTGCAGTGCCTCCTAATGATGTCACTTTGTGATGTCATGGTCTAGAATGTTGGAATACCTTTGATGCATGCTGTAGGGACTACTAATTACATCATTTCAAGATGTCATGGTCTAGAATGTTGGGATACCTTTAATGCATGTTGTAGTGACTACTAGTGATATCATTTCAAGATGTCATGGTCTAGAATGTTGGGATACAATTATTGCATGTGGTAGTGACTACTAGTTAGATCATTTCAAGATGTCATGGTCTAGAATGTTGGAGTACATTTGATGCATGCTGTAGGGACTACTAATGACCAGTACTTTGTGAGGTCATGGTCTAGAATGTTGGAATACTTTTGATGCATGCTGTAGGGACTACTTATGGTATTGCTTTGTGAGGTCATGGTCTAGAATGTTGGAGTACCTTTGAAGCATGATGTAGGGAATAATAATGACAAGTACTTTTTGATGTCATGGTCTAGAATGTTGGGATACATTTGATGCATGCTGTAGTGACTACTAATGACAAGTAACTTGTGATGTCATGGTCTAGAATGTTGGGATATGTTTAATGCATGCTGTAGGGACTACTAATGATATTGCTTTGTGATGTCATGGTCTAGAATGTTGTGATACATTTGATGCATGCTGTAGGGACTATTAATGATATTACGTTTTGATGTCATGGTCTAGAATGTTGGAGTACCTTTGATGCATGATGTAGGGACTCCTATTGACAACTACTTTGTGATGTCATGCTCTAGAATGTTGGGATATATTCGATGCATGCTGCAGTGCCTCCTAATGATGTCACTTTGTGATGTCATGGTCTAGAATGTTGGAGTACCTTTGATACATGCTGTAGGGACTACTAATTATTTTACTTTGTGATGTCATGCTCTGGAATGTTGGGGTACATGTTGTGCAAGCTGTAGGGACTACTAATGACCAGTACTTTGTGAGGTCATGGTCTACAATGTTGGAGTACCTTTGATGCATGCTATAGGGACTCCTATTGATATCTCTTTGTGATGTCATGGTCTAGAATGTTGGGATACATTCGATGCATGCTGCAGTGCCTCCTAATGATTTCACTTTGTGATGTCATGGTCTAGAATGTTGGGATACATTTGGTGCAAGCTGTAGGGACTACTAAAGACAAGTACTTTGTGAGGTCATGGTCTAGAATGTTCGAGTACCTTTGAAGCATGATGTAGGGAATAATAATGACAAGTACTTTGTGATGCCATGGTCTAGAATGTTGGAGTACCTTTGATACATGCTGTAGGGTCTACTAATGACAAGTACTTTGTGATGTCATGGTCTAGAATGTTGGAATACTTTTAATGCATGCTGTAGGGACTACTAATGACAAGTACTTTGTGATGTCATGGTCTAGAATGTTGGGAGACATTGGATGCATGCTATAGGGACTCCTAATGATATCTCATTGTGATGTCATGGTCTAGAATGTTTGAGTACCTTTGATGCATGATGTAGGGACTACTAATGACAAGCACTTTGTGATGTCATGCTCTAGAATGTTGGGATACATTCGATGCATGCTGCAGTGCCTCCTACTGATGTCACTTTGTGATGTCATGGTCTAGAATGTTGGGATACATTTGATGCATGCTGTAGGGACTACGCATGATATCACTTTGTGATGTCATGCTCTGGAATGTTGGGGTACATTTGGTGCATGCTGTAGGGACTACTCATCACAAGTACTTTGTGATGTCATGCTCTTGCATGTTGAGGTACATTTGATGCATGCTGTAGTGACTATTAATGACAAGTAACTTGTGATGTCATGGTCTAGAATGTTGGGGTACATTTGATTCATGCTGTAGTGACTACTAGTTACATAATTTCAAGATATCATGGTCTAGAATGTTATGATACAATTAATGCATGTGGTAGTGACTACTAGTTACATCATTTCAAGGTGTCATGGTCTAGAATGTTGGGGTACATTTAGTGCATGCTGTAGTGACTACTAATTACATCATTTCAAGATGTCATGGTCTAGAATTTTGGAAAAATTTGATGCATGCTGTACTGACTATTTTATGATGTAATCCTCCGGAATGTTGGGATACATCTGATGCATACTGTAGAGACTTCTAATGACAAGTACTTTGTGATGTCATGCTCTAGAATTTTGGGATACTTTTGAAGCATGCTGTAGGGATTATTAATAATATTACTTTGTGAGGTCATGCTCTGGAATGTTGGGACAAATTTAATGCATGCTGTAGTGACTACGCATGATATCACTTTGTGATGTCATGCTCTGAAATGTTGGGGTACATTTGGTGCATGCTGTAGGGACTAGTTATGATATTGCTTTGTGATGTCATGGTCTAGAATGTTGAGGTACATTTGATGCATGCTGTAGAGACTATTAATTATTTTACTTTGTGATGTCATGCTCTAGAATGTTGGGGTACATTTGGTGCATGCTGTAGGGACTACTCATCACAAGTACTTACTGATGTCATGCTCTAGAATGTTGGGGTACCTTTGATGCATGCTGTAGGGACTACGAATGACAAGTACTTTGTGATGTCATGGTCTAGAATGTTGGAGTACCTTTGATACATGCTGTAGGGACTACTAATGACCAGTGCTTTGTGAGGTCATGGTCTAGAATGATGGAGTCCTTTGATGCATGCTGTAGGCACTACTAATGACAAGTACTTTGTGATGTCATGGTCTAGAATGTTGTAGTACCTTTGATACATGCTGTAGGGACTACTAATGACCAGTACTTTGTGAGGTCATGGTCTAGAATGCTGGAGTCCTTTGATGCATGCTGTAGGGACTACTAATGACAAGTACTTTGTGAGATCATGGTCTAGAAAGTTGGAGTCCTTTGATGCATGCTGTAGTGACTCCTAATGATATGTCTTTGTGATGTCATGTTCTAGAATGTTGGGATATAAATGATGCATGCTGTAGGGACTACTACTGACAAGTACATTGTGATGTCATGCCTTAGAATGTTGGGATACATTCGATGCATGCTGCAGTGCCTCCTAATGATGTCACTTTGTGATGTCATGGTCTAGAATGTTGGAGTACCTTTGATGCATGATGTAGGGACTCCTAATGACAACTACTTTGTGATGTCATGCTCTAGAATGTTGGGATATATTCGATGCATGCTGCAGTGCCTCCTAATGATGTCACTTTGTGATGTCATGGTCTAGAATGTTGGAGTACCTTTGATACATGCTGTAGGGACTACTAATGATAAGTAAGTTGTTATGTCATGCTCTGGAATGTTGAGATAGTTTAATATATGCTGTAGTGACAACTAATGATTTCATTATATGATGTCATGCTCTAGAATGTTGGGGTACATTTTGTGCAAGCTGTCGGGACTACTAATGACAAGTACTTTGTGATGTCATGGTCTAGAATGTTGGGATACATTTGATGCATGCTGTAGTGACTACGCAAGATATCTCTTCGTGATGTCATGGTCTAGAATGTTGGAGTACCTTTGATGCATGATGTAGGGACTACTAATGATGTCACTTTGTGATGTCATTGTCTAGAATGTTGGGATACATTTGATGCATGCTGTAAGGACTACTACTGACAAGTACATTGTGATGTCATGCTCTAGAATGTTGGGGTACATTTTGTGCAAGCTGTAGTGACCACTAATGACAAGTAACTTATGATGTCATGGTCTAGAATGTTGGACTACCTTTGTTGCATGCTGTAGGGACTACTAATGATATTGCTTTGTGATGTCATGGTCTAGAATGTTGGGATACATTTGATGCATGCTGTAGGGACTACGCATGTTATCACTTTGTGATGTCATGCTCTGGAATGTTGGGATATATTTGGTGCATGCTGTAGGGACTACTAATGACAAGTACTTTGTGAGGTCATGGTCTAGAATGTTGGAGTACCCTTGATGCATGCTGTAGGGACTATTAATTATTTTACTTTGTGATGTCATGCTCTGGAATGTTGGGGTACATGTTGTGCAAGCTGTAGGGACTACTAATGACCAGTACTTTGTGAGGTCATGGTCTACAATGTTGGAGTACCTTTGATGCATGCTATAGGGACTCCTATTGATATCTCTTTGTGATGTCATGGTCTAGAATGTTGGGATACATTCGATGCATGCTGCAGTGCCTCCTAATGATTTCACTTTGTGATGTCATGGTCTAGAATGTTGGGATACATCTGATGCATACAGTAAAGACTTCTAATGACAAGTACTTTGTGATGTCATGGTCTAGAATGTTGGGATACATTCAATGCATGCTGCAGTGCCTCCTAATGATGTCACTTTGTGATGTCATGTTCAAGAATGTTGGGATATATTTGATGCATGCTGTAGGGACTACTACTGACAAGTACATTGTGATGTCATGCTCTAGAATGTTGGGGTACATTTTGTGCAAGCTGTAGGGACTACTAATGACAAGTACTTTGTGAGGTCATGGTCTAGAATGTTGGAGTACCTTTGATGCATGATGTAGGGAATAATAATGACAAGAACTTTGTGATGTCATGGTCTAGAATGTTGGAATACTTTTGATGCATGCTGTAGGGACTACTGATGGTATTGCTTTGTGATGTCATGGTCTAGAATGTTGGGATACATTTGATGCATGATGTAGAGACTATTAATTATTTTATTTTGTGATGTCATGCTCTAGAATGTTGGGATAAATCTGATGCATACTGTAGAGATTTCTAATGACCAGTACTTTGTGAAGTCATGGTCTAGAATGTTGGGATACAATTAATGCATGTGGTAGTGACAACTAGTTACATCATTTCAAGGTGTCATGGTCTAGAATGTTGGAGTACCTTTGATGCATGCTGTAGGGACTACTAATGACCAGTACTTTGTGAAGTCATGGTCTAGAATGTTGGAATACTTTTGATGCATGCTGTAGGGAATACTTATGGTATTGCTTTCTGATGTCATGGTCTAGAATATTGGGATACATCTGATGCATAATGTAGAGATTTCTAATGACAAGTACTTTGTGATGTCATGGTCTAGAATGTTGGGACACATTTGATGCATGCCGTAGTGACTACGCATGATATCACTTTGTGATGTCATGCTCTGGAATGTTGGGATACATTCGATGCATGCTGCAGTGCCTCCTAATGATGTCACTTTGTGGTGTCATGGTCTAGAATGTTGGAATACCATTGATGCATGCTGGAGGGACTACTAATGACAAGTACTTTGTGATGTCATGGTCTAGAATGTTGGGATACATTTGATGCATGCTGTAGGGACTACGAATGACAAGTACTTTGTGATGTCATGGTCTAGAATGTTGGAGTACCTTTAATACATGCTGTAGGTACTACTAATGATATTGCTTTGTGATGTCATGTTCTAGAATGTTGGGATACATTTGATGCATGCTGTAGGGACTATTAATGATATTATGTTGTGATGTCATGCTCTGGAATGTTGGGGTACATTTGGTGCATGCTGTAGGGACTACTCATCACAAGTACTTTGTGATGTCATGCTCTAGAATGTTGGGGTACATTTTGTGCAAGCTGTAGGGACTACTAATGACAAGTACTTTGTGATGTCATGGTCTAGAATGTTGGAGTACCTTTGAAGCATGATGTAGGGAATAATAATGACAAGTACTTTGTGATGTCATGGACTAGAATGTTGGGATACATTTGATGCATGATGTAGAGACTATTAATTATTTTACTTTGTGATGTCATGCTCTAGAATGTTGGGATACATCTGATGCATACTGTAGAGATTTCTAATGACAAGTACTTTGTGATGTCATGCTCTAGAACGTTGGGGTACCTTTGATGCATGCTGTAGGGACTACGAATGACAAGTACTTTGTGATGTCATAATCTAGAATGTTGGAGTACCTTTGATACATGCTGTAGGGACTACTAATGATATTGCTTTGTGATGTCATGGTCTAGAATGTTGGGATACATTTGATGCATGCTGTAGGGACTATTAATGATATCACGTTGTGATGTCATGGTCTAGAATGTTGGAGTACCTTTGAAGCATGGTGTAGGGACAACTAATGACAAGTACTTTGAGAGGTCATGGTCTAGAATGTTGGAATACTTTTGATGCAAGCTGTAGGGACTACTAATGACAAGTACTTTGTGAGATTATGGTCTAGAAAGTTGGAGTCCTTTGATGCATGCTGTAGTGACTACTAATGACAAGTACTTTATGAGATCATGATCTAGAAAGTTTGAGTCCTTTGATGCATGCTGTAGTGACTCCTAATGATATCTCTTTGTGATGTCATGTTCTAGAATGTTGGAGTACCTTTGATGCATGATGAAGGCAATAATAATGACAAGTACTTTGTGATGTCATGGTCTAGAATGTTGGAATACTTTTGATGCATGCTGTAGGGACTACTTATGGTATTGCTTTGTGATGTCATGGTCTAGAATGTTGGGATAGATTTGATGCATGATGTAGAGACTATTAATTATTTTACTTTGTGATGTCACGCTCTAGAATGTTGGGATACATCTGATGCATACTGTAGAGATTTCTAATGACAAGTACTTTGTGATGTCATGGTCTAGAATGTTGGGACACAATTGATGCATGCTATAGGGACTCCTAATGATATCTCATTGTGATGTCATGGTCTAGAATGTTGGGGTACATTTGGTGCATGCTGTAGGGAATACTCATCACAAGTACTTTGTGATGTCATGCTCTAGAATGTTGGGGTACCTTTGATGCATGCTGTAGTGACTCCTAATGATATCTCTTTGTGATGTCATGGTCTAGAATGTTGGGATACATCTGATGCATTCTGTAGAGATTTCTAATGACAAGTACTTTGTGATGTCATGGTCTAGAATGTTGGGACACATTTGATGCATGATGTAGAGACTATTAATTATTTTACTTTGTGATGTCATGCTCTGGAATGTTGGGGTACATTTGGTGCATGCTGTAGGGACTACTCATCACAATTACTTTGTGATGTCATGCTCTAGAACGTTGGGGTACCTTTGATGCATGCTGTAGGGACTACGAATGACAAGTACTTTGTGATGTCATGGTCTAGAATGTTGGAGTACCTTTGATACATGCTGTAGGGACTACTAATGATATTGCTTTGTGATGTCATGGTCTAGAATGTTGGGATACATTTGATGCATGCTGTAGGGACTATTAATGATATTACGTTGTCATGTCATGCTCTGGAATGTTGACATACATCTGATGCATACAGTAGAGACTTCTAATGACAAGTACTTTGTGATGTCATGGTCTAGAATGTTGGAGTACCTTTAATGCATGATGTAGGGACTACTAATGACAACTATTTTGTGATGTCATGGTCTAGAATGTTGGGATACATTTGATGCATGCTGTAGGGACTACTACTGACAAGATTATTGTGATGTCATGCTCTAGAATGTTGGGGTACATTTTGTGCAAGCTGTAGGGACTTCTAATGACCAGTACTTTGTGAGGTCATGGTCTAGAATGCTGGAGTCCTTTGATGCATGCTGTAGGGACTACTAATGACAAGTACTTTGTGATGTCATGGTCCAGAATGTTGGAGTACCTTTGATACATGCTGTAGGGACTACTAATGACCAGTACTTTGTGATGTCATGGTCTAGAATGTTGGGGTACATTTGGTGCATGCTGTAGGGACTACTCATCACAAGAACTTTGTGATGTCATGGTCTAGAATGTTGGAGTACCTTTGATACATGCTGTAGGGACTACTAATGACCAGTACTTTGTGATGTCATGGTCTAGAATGTTGGGATATGTTTGATGCATGCTGTAGGGACTACTAATGATATTACGTTGTGATGTCATGCTCTGGAATGTTGAGATACATCTGATGCATACAGTAGAGACTTCTAATGACAAGTACTTTGTGAGGTCATGGTCTAGAATGTTGGAGTACCTTTGATGCATGCTGTAAGGACTACTAATGACAAGTACTTTGTGAGGTCATGGTCTAGAATGTTGGAGTACATTTTATGCGTGCTGTGGGGACTACTAATGATTTCATTTTATAATGTAATGCTCTGGAATATTGGGGTACATCTGAAGTATATTGTAGGTACTTTTAATGAAAAGTACTTTGTGATGTCATGCTCTAGAATGTTGGGGTACCTTTGATGCATGCTGTAGGGACTACGAATGACAAGTACTTTGTGATGTCATGGTCTAGAATGTTGGAGTACCTTTGATACATGCTGTAGGGACTACTGATGACCAGTACTTTGTGAGGTCATGGTCTAGAATGCTGGAGTCCTTTGATGCATGCTGTAGGGACTACTAATGACAACTACTTTGTGATGTCATGGTCTAGAATGTTGGAGTACCTTTGATACATGCTGTAGGGACTACTAATGACCAGTACTTTGTGATGTCATGGTCTAGAATGTTGAGGTACATTTGATGCATGCTGTAGTGACTACTAATGACAAGTAATTTGTGATGTCATGGTCTAGAATGTTGGGATATGTTTGATGCATGCTGTAGGGACTACTAATGATATTGCTTTGTGATGTCATGGTCTAGAATTTTGGGATACATTTGATGCATGCTGTAGGGACTATTAATGATATTACGTTGTGATGTCATGTTCTAGAATGTTGGGATACATTTGGTGCATGCTGTAGGGACTACTCATCACAAGTACTTTGTGATGTCATGCTCTAGAATGTTGGGAATTCCTTGGATGCATGCTGTAGGGACTACTAATGATATTGCTTTGTGATGTCATGCTCTGGAATGTTGGGGTACATTTGGTGCATGCTGTAGGGACTACTCATCACAAGTACTTTGTGATCTCATGCTCTAGAATGTTGGGGATTCCCTGGATGCATGCTGTAGGGACTACTGATGACAAGTACTTTCTGAGATCATGGTCTAAAAAGTTGGAGTCCTTTGATGCATGCTGTAGTGACTCCTAATGATATCTCTTTCTGATGTCATGTTCTAGAATGTTGGGATATATTTGATGCATGCTGTAGGGACTACTACTGACAAGTACATTGTGATGTCATGCCTTAGAATGTTGGGATACATTCGATGCATGCTGCAGTGCCTCCTAATGATGTCACTTTGTGATGTCATGGTCTAGAATGTTGAGGTACATTTGATGCATGCTGTAGTGACTACTAATGACAAGTAATTTGTGATGTCATGGTCTAGAATGTTGGGATATGTTTGATGCATGCTGTAGGGACTACTAATGATATTGCTTTGTGATGTCATGGTCTAGAATTTTGGGATACATTTGATGCATGCTGTAGGGACTATTAATGATATTACGTTGTGATGTCATGTTCTAGAATGTTGGGATACATTTGATGCATGCTGTAGGGACTATTAATGATATTATGTTGTGATGTCATGCTCTGGAATGTTGGGGTACATTTGGTGCATGCTGTAGGGACTACTCATCACAAGTACTTTGTGATGTCATGCTCTAGAATGTTGGGAATTCCTTGGATGCATGCTGTAGGGACTACTAATGATATTGCTTTGTGATGTCATGCTCTGGAATGTTGGGATACATCTGATGCATGCTGTAGTGACTACGCATGATATCACTTTGTGACGTCATGCTCTAGAATGTTGGGGTACATTTGGTGCATGCTGTAGGGACTACTCATCACAAGTACTTTGTGAGGTCATGCTCTAGAATGTTGGGGTACCTTTGATGCATGCTGTAGGGACTATTAATGATATTATGTTGTGATGTCATGCTCTGGAATGTTGAGATATTTTTGATGCATGCTGTACTGATTACTAATATTATCATTTTATAATGTAATTCTCTGGAATGTTGGGATACATCTGATGCATACAGTAGAGACTTCTAATGACAAGTACTTTGTGATGTCATGGTCTAGAATGTTGGGGTACATTTGGTGCATGCTGTAGGGACTACTCATCACAAGTACTTTGTGAGGTCATGCTCTAGAATGTTGGGGTACCTTTGATGCATGCTGTAGGGACTATTAATGATATTATGTTGTGATGTCATGCTCTGGAATGTTGAGATATTTTTGATGCATGCTGTACTGATTACTAATATTATCATTTTATAATGTAATTCTCTGGAATGTTGGGATACATCTGATGCATACAGTAGAGACTTCTAATGACAAGTACTTTGTGATGTCATGGTCTAGAATGTTGGGGTACATTTTGTGCAAGCTGTAGGGACTACTAATGACAAGTACTTTGTGAGGTCATGGTCTAGAATGTTGGAGTACCTTTGAAGCATGATGTAGGGAATAATAATGACAAGTACTTTGTGATGTCATGCTCTAGAATGTTGGGATACATCTGATGCATACCGTAGAGACTTCTAATGACAAGTACTTTGTGATGTCATGGTCTAGAATGTTGGGATACATTTGATGCATGCTGTAGTGACTACGCATGATATCACTTTGTGATGTCATGCTCTAGAATGTTGGGGTACATTTGGTGCATGCTGTAGGGAATACTCATCACAAGTACTTTGTGATGTCATGGTCTAGAATGTTGGGGTACCTTTGATGCATGCTGTAGGGACTATTAATTATATTATGTTGTGATGTCATGCTCTGGAATGTTGAGATATTTTTGATGCATCCTGTACTGATTACTAATGTTATCATTGTATAATGTAATTCTCTGGAATGTTGGGATACATCTGATGCATACACTAGAGACTTCTAATGACAAGTACTTTGTGATGTCATGGTCTAGAATGTTGGGGTACATTTGGTGCATGCTGTAGGGACTACTCATCACAAGGGCTTTGTGATGTCATGGTCTAGAAAGTTGGAGTCCTTTGATGCATGCTGTAGTGACTCCCAATGATATCTCTTTGTGATGTTATGTTCTAGAATGTTGGGATATATTTGATGCATGCTGTAGGGACTACTACTGACAAGTACATTGTGATGTCATGCCTTAGAATGTTGGGATACATTCGATGCATGATGCAGTGCCTCCTAATGATGTCACTTTGTGATGTCATGGTCTAGAATGTTGAGGTACATTTGATGCATGCTGTAGTGACTACTAATGACAAATAACTTGTGATGTCATGGTCTAGAATTTTGGGATATGTTTGATGCGTGCTGTAGGGACTACTAACGATATTGCTTTGTGATGTCATGCTCTGGAATGTTGGGATACATCTGATGCATACAGTAGAGACTTCTAATGACAAGTACTTTGTGATGTCATGCTCTAGAATGTTGGGGTACCTTTGATGCATGCTGTAGGGACTATTAATGATATTATGTTGTGATGTCATGCTCTGGAATGTTGAGATATTTTTGATGCATGCTGTACTGATTACTAATGTTCTCATTTTATAATGTAATTCTCTGAAATGTTGGGATACATCTGATGCATACAGTAGAGACTTCTAATGACAAGTACTTTGTGATGTCATGGTCTAGAATGTTGGGGTACATTTGGTGCATGCTGTAGGGACTACTCATCACAAGTACTTTGTGATGTCATGCTCTAGAATGTTGGGGATTCCTTGGATGCATGCTGTAGGGACTACTAATGACAAGTACTTTGTGAGATCATGGTCTAGAAAGTTGGAGTCCTTTGATGCATGCTGTAGTGACTCCTAATGATATCTCTTTGTGATGTCATGGTCTAGAATGTTGGGATATATTTGATGCATGCTGTAGGGACTACTACTGACAAGTACATTGTGATGTCATGCCTTAGAATGTTGGGATACATTCGATGCATGCTGCAGTGCCTCCTAATGATGTCACTTTGTGATGTCATGGTTTAGAATGTTGGGATATATTTGATGCATGCTGTAGGGACTACTACTGACAAGTACATTGTGATGTCATGCTCTAGAATGTTGGGGTACATTTTGTGCAAGCTATAGGGACTACTAATGACCAGTACTTTGTGAGGTCATGGTCTAGAATGTTGGAGTACCTTTGAAGCATGCTGTAGGGACTACTGATGACCAGTACTTTGTGATGTCATGGTCTAGAATGCTGGGATACATTTGATGCATGCTGTAGGGACTACGCATGATATCACTTTGTGATGTCATGCTCTGGAATGTTGGGATACATTTGGTGCATGCTGTAGGGACAACTAATGACAAGTACTTTGAGAGGTCATGGTCAAGAATGTTGGAATACTTTTGATGCATGCTGTAGGGACTACTTATGGTATTGCTTTGTGATGTCATGGTCTAGAATGTTGGGATACATTTGATGCATGATGTAGAGACTATTAATTATTTTACTTTGTCATGTCATGCTCTAGAATGTTGGGACACATTTGATGCATGCTGTAGTAATTACGCATGATATCACTTTGTGATGTCATGCTCTAGAATGTTGGGGTACATTTTGTGCAAGCTGTAGGGACTACTAATGACAAGTACTTTGTGAGGTCATGGTCTAGAATGTTGGAGTACCTTTGAAGCATGATGTAGGGAATAATAATGACAAGTACTTTGTGAGGTCATCGTCAAGAATGTTGGGATACATTTGATGCATGCTGTAGGGACTACTAATGACAAGTACTTTGTGATGTCATGGTCTAGAATGCTGGAGTCCTTTGATGCATGCTGTAGGGACTACTAATGACAAGTACTTTGTGATGTCATGGTCTAGAATGTTGGGATATGTTTGATGCATGCTGTAGGGACTACTAATGATATTGCTTTGTGATGTCATGTTCTAGAATGTTGGGATACATTTGATGCATGCTGTAGGGACTATTAATGATATTATGTTGTGATGTCATGCTCTGGAATGTTGAGATATTTTTGATGCATGCTGTACTGATTACTAATGTTATCATTTTATAATGTAATTCTCTGGAATGTTGGGATACATCTGATGCATACAGTAGAGACTTCTAATGACAAATACTTTGTGATGTCATGGTCTAGAATGTTGGGGTACATTTGATACATGCTGCAGTGCCTCCTAATGATGTCACTTTGTGATGTCATGCTCTAGAATGTTGGGGTACATTTTGTGCAAGCTGTAGGGACTACTAATGACAAGTACTTTGTGATGTCACGGTCTAGAATGTTGGGATACCTTTAATGCATGTTGTAGTGACTACTAGTTATATCATTTCAAGATGTCATGGTCTAGAATGTTGGGATACAATTAATGCATGTGGTAGTGACAACTAGTTACTTCATTTCAAGGTGTCATGGTCTAGAATGTTGGAGTACCTTTGATGCATGCTGTAGGGACTACTAATGACCAGTACTTTGTGAGGTCATGGCCTAGAATGTTGGAGTACCTTTGATGCATGATGTAGGGACTACTAATGACCAGTATTTAATGAGGTCATGGTCTAGAATGCTGGAGTCCTTTGATGCATGCTGTAGGGACTACTAATGACAAGTACTTTGTGATGTCATGGTCTAGAATATTGGAGTACCTTTGATACATGCTGTAGGGACTACTAATGACCAGTACTTTGTGATATCATGGTCTAGAATGTTGAGGTACATTTGATGCATGCTGTAGGGACTACTAATGACAAGTACTTTGTGAGGTCATGGTCTAGAATGTTGGAGTACCTTTGATGCATGCTGTAGGGACTATTAATTATTTTACTTTATGATGTCATGCTCTAGAATGTCGGGGTACCTTTGATGCATGCTGTAGGGACTACTAATGATATTGCTTTGTGATGTCATGCTCTGGAATGTTGGGATACATCTGATGCATACAGTAGAGACTTCTAATGACAAGTACTTTGTGATGTCATGGTCTAGAATGTTGGGGTACCTTTGATGCATGCTGTACTGACTACTAATGACATAATTTTATGATGTAATGCTCTGGAATGTTGGGGTACATTTGGTGCATGCTGTAGGGACTACTAATCACAAGTACTTTGTGAGGTCATGGTCTAGAATGTTGGTGTACCTTTAAAGCATGATGTAGGGAATAATAATGACAAGTACTTTGTGATGTCATGCTCTGGAATGTTGAGATATTTTTGATGCATGCTGTACTCACTACTAATGTTGTCATTTCAAGATGTCATGGTCTAGAATGTTGGAATACCTTTGATGCATGCTGGAGGGACTACTAATGACCAGTACTTCGTGATGTCATGGTCTAGAATATTGGGATGCATTTGATGCATGCTCTAGGGACTATTAATGATATTACGTTGTGATGTAATGCTCTGGAATGTTGGGATACATCTGATGCATACTGTAGAGACTTCTAATGACAATTACTCTGTGAGGTCATGGTCTAGAATGTTGGGATACACTTGATGCATGCTGTAGGGACTACTAATGATATTGCTTTGTGATGTCATGGTCTAGAATGTTGGGATATGTTTGATGCATGCTGTAGGGACTACGCATGATATCACGTTGTGATGTCATGCTCTGGAATGTTGGGATACATTTGGTGCATGCTGTAGGGACTACTAATGACAAGTACTTTGTGAGGTCATGCTCTAGAATGTTGGAGTACATTTGATGCATGCTGTAGGGACTACTTATGATATTGCTTTGTGATGTCATGGTCAAGAATGTTGGAGTACCCTTGATGCATGCTGTAGGGACTACTAATGATATTGCTTTGTGATGTCATGGTCTAGAATGTTGGGATATGTTTGATGCATGCTGTAGGGACTACTAATGACAAGTAACTTGTGATGTCATGGTCTAGAATGTTGGGATATGTTTGATGCATGCTGCAGTGCCTCCTAATGATGTCATTTTGTGATGTCATGGTCTAGAATGTTGGGATACATTTGATGCGTGCTGTAGGGACTACTACTGACAAGTACATTGTGATGTCATGCTCTAGAATGTTGGAGTACATTTGATGCATGCTGTAGGGACAACTAATGACAAGTACTTTGTGAGGTCATGGTCTAGAATGTTGGAGTACATTTGATGCATGCTGTAGGGACTAATTATGATATTGCTATGTGATGTCATGCACTGGAATGTTGAGATAGTTTATTACATGCTGTAGTGACTCCTAATGATATCTCTTTGTGATGTCATGGTCTAGAATGTTGGAGTACCTTTGATGCATGCTGTAGGGACTACTAATGACCAGTACTTTGTGAGGTCATGGCCTGGAATGTTGGAGTACCTTTGATGCATGATGTAGGGACTACTAATGACCAGTATTTTATGAGGTCATGGTCTAGAATGCTTGAGTCCTTTGATGCATGCTGTAGGGACTACTAATGACAAGTACTTTGTTATGTCACGGTCTAGAATGTTGGGGTACATTTTGTGCAAGCTGCAGTGCCTCCTAATGATGTCACTTTGTGATGTCATGGTCTAGAATTTTGGGATACATTTGATGCATGCTGTAGGGACTACTACTGACAAGCACATTGTGATGTCATGCTCTAGAATGTTGAAGTACCTTTGATGCATGCTGTAGTGACTCCTAATGATATCTCTTTGTGATGTCATGGTCTAGAATGTTGGAGTACCATTGATGCATGATGTAGGGACTACTAATGACAAGTACTTTGTGATGTCATGCTCTAGAATGTTGGGATACATTCGATGCATGCTGCAGTGCCTCCTAATGATGTCACTTTGTGGTGTCATGCTATGGAATGTTGAGATATTTTTGATGCATGCTGTACTGACTACTAATGATATAATTTTATGATGTAATGCTCTGGAATGTTGGGATACATCTGATGCATACTGTAGAGACTTCTAGTGACAAGTACTTTGTGAAGTCATGGTCTAAAATGTTGGAGTACCTTTGATGCATGCTGTAGGGACTACTAATGACCAGTGCTTTGTGAGGTCATGGCCTAGAATCTTGACATACCTTTGATGCAAACTGTAGGGACTACTAATGATAAGTACGTTGTGATGTCATATTTTGGAATGTTGAGATAGTTTAATACATGCTGTAGTGACTACTAATAATTTCATTTTATGATGTCATGGTCTAGTATGTTGGGATACATTTGGTGCAAGCTGTAGGGACTAGTAAAGACAAGTACTTTGTGAGGTCATGGTCTAGAATGTTGGAGTACCTTTCAAGCATGATGTAGGGAATATTAATGACAAGTACTTTGTGATGTAATGCTCTGGAATGTTGGGATACATTTGGTGCATGCTGTAGGGACTACCAATGACAAGTACTTTGTGAAGTCATGGTCTAGAATTTTGGAGTACCTTTGATGCATGCTGTAGGGACTACTAATGATATCTCTTCGTGATGTCATGGTCTAGAATGTTGGAGTACCTTGGATGCATGATGTTGGGACTACTAATGATGTCACTTTGTGATGTAATGGTCTAGAATGTTGGGATACATTTGATGCATGCTGTAGGGACTACGCATGTTATCACTTTGTGATGTCATGGTCTAGAATGTTGGGATACATTTGGTGCAAGCTGTAGGGACTACTAAAGACAAGTACTTTGTGAGGTCATGGTCTAGAATGTTGGAGTACCTTTGAAGCATGATGTAGGGAATAATAATGACAAGTACTTTGTGATGTCATGGTCTAGAATGTTGGGATACATTCGATGCATGCTGCAGTGCCTCCTAATGATGTCACTTTGTGGTGTCATGGTCTAGAATGTTGGAATACCATTGATGCATGCTGGAGGGACTACTAATGACAAGTACTTTGTGATGTCATGGTCTAGAATATTGGGATACATTTGATGAATGCTCTAGGGACTATTAATGATATTACTTTGTGATGTCATGCTATGGAATGTTGAGATGTTTTTGGTGCATGCTGTAGGGACTACTAATGACAAGTACTTTGTGAGGTCATGGTCTAGAATGTTGGAGTACCTTTCATGCATGCTGTTGGGACTACTTATGATATTGCGTTGTGAGGCCATGGTCTAGAATGTTGGAGTACCTTTGATACATGCTGTAGGGACTAGTAAAGAGAAGTACTTTGTGAGCTCATGGTCTAGAATGTTGGAGTACCTTTGAAGCATGATGTAGGGAATAATAATGACAAGTACTTTGTCACGTCATGGTCTAGAATGTTGGAATACATTTGATGCATGCTGTAGGGACTACGCATGATATCACATTGTGATGTCATGCTCTAGAATGTTGGAGTACCTTTGATGCATGATGTAGGGAATAATAATGACAAGTACTTTGTGATGTCATGGTCTAGAATGTTGGGATACATTTGATGCATGCTGTAGGGACTACGCATGTTATCACTTTGTGATGTCATGCTCTGGAATGTTGGGATACATTTGGTGCATGCTGTAGGGACTACTAATGAAAAGTGATTTGTGAGGTCATGGTCTAGAATGTTGGAGTACCTTTGATGCATGCTGTAGGGACTATTAATTATTTTACTTTGTGATGTCATGCTCTAGAATGTTGGGATACATCTGATGCATGCTGTAGAGACTATTAATTATTTTACTTTGTGATGTCATGCTCTAGAATGTTGGAATTCATCTGATGCATACTGTAGGGATTTCTAATGACAAGTACTTTGTGATATCATGGTCTAGAATGTTGGGACACATTTGATGCATGCTGTAGTGACTACGCATGAAATCACTTTGTGATGTCATGCTCTGGAATGTTGGGGTACATTTGATGCATGCTGTAGTGACTACTAATGATATCTCTTTGTGATTTCATGATCTAGAATGTTGGGATACATGTGATGCATGCTGTAGGAACTATTAATGATATTACGTTATGATGTCATGCTCTGGAATGTTGAGATATTTTTGATGCATACAGTAGAGATTTCTAATGACAAGTACTTTGTGATGTCATGGTCTAGAATGTTGGGACACATTTGATGCATGCTGTAGGGACTACCCTTGATATCACTTTGTGATGTCATGCTCTGGAATGTTGGGATACATTTGATGCATGCTGTAGGGACTACGAATGATAAGTACGTTGTGATGTCATGCTCTGGAATGTTGACATAGTTTAATACATGCTGTAGTGACTCCTAATGATATCTCTTTGTGATGTCATGGTCTCGAATGTTGGGGTACATTTTGTGCATGCAGTAGGGACAATTAATGACAAGTACTTTGTGATGTCCTGCTCTAGAATGTTGGAGTACCTTTGATGCGTGCTGTAGGGACTACTTATGGTATTGCTTTGTGATGTCATGGTCTAGAATGTTGGGATACATTTGATGCATGCTGTAGTGACTACGCATGATATCACTTTGTGATGTCATGCTCTGGAATGTTGGGGTACATTTGGTGCATGCTGTAGGGACTACTCATCACAAGTACTTTGTGATGTCATGCTCTTGAATGTTGGGGTACCTTAGATGCATGCTGTAGGGACTACTAATGACAAGTACTTTGTGATGTCATGCTCTAGAATGTTGGGGTACATTTTGTGCATGCTGTAGGGACAATTAGAGACAAGTACTTTGTGATGTCATGCTCTAGAATGTTGGGGTACATTTTGTGCAAGCTGTAGGGACTACTAATGACCAGTACTTTGTGAGGTCATGGTCTAGAATATTGGAGTACCTTTGATGCATGATGTAGGGAATAATAATGACAAGTACTTTGTGATGTCATGGTATAGAATGTTGGAGTACCTTACATACATGCTGTAGGGACTACTAATGACCAGTACTTTGTGAGGTCATGGTCTAGGATGTTGGAGTCCCTTTGATGCATGCTGTAGTGACCCCTAATGATATCTCTTTGTGATGTCATGGTCTAGAATGTTGGAGTACCTTTGATACATGATGTAGGGACTACTAATGATGTCACTTTGTGATGTCATGGTCTAGAATGTTGGGATACATTTGATGCATGCTGTAGGGACTACTACTGACAAGTACTTTGTGATGCCATGGTCTAGAATGTTGGGATACATTTGATGCATGCTGTAGGGAATACGCATGACCAGTACTTTGTGAGATCATGGTCTAGAATGTTGGAGTACCTTTGATGCATGCTGTATGGACTATTAATTATTTTACTTTGTGATGTCATGCTCTAGAATGTTGGGATACATCTGATGCAAACTGTAGAGATTTCTAATGACAAGTACTTTGTGATGTCATGGTCTAGAATGTTGGGACACATTTGATGCATGCTGTAGTGACTACGCATGATATCACTTTGTGATGCCATGCTCTGGAATGTTGGGGTACATTTGGTGCATGCTGTCGGGACTTCTCATCACAAGTACTTTGTGATGTCATGGTCTAGAATGTTGGGGTACCTTTGATGCATGCTGTAGGGACTACTAATGACAAGTACTTTGTGAGGTCATGGTCTAGAATGCTGGAGTCATTTGATGCATGATGTAGGGACTACTAATGACCAGTACTTTGTGAGGTCATGGTCTAGAATGTTGGAATCCATTTGATGCATGCTGTAGGGACTACTACTGACAAGTACATTGTGATGTCATGCTCTAGAATGTTGCAGTACCTTTGAAGCATGATGTAGGGAATAATAATGACAAGTACTTTGTGATGTCATGGTCTAGAATGTTGGGATACATTCGATGCATGCTGCAGTGCCTCCTAATGATGTCACTTTGTGGTGTCATGGTCTAGAATGTTGGAATACCATTGATGCATGCTGGAGGGACTACTAATGACAAGTACTTTGTGATGTCATGGTCTAGAATGTTGGGATACATTTGATGCATGCTGTATGGACTACGCATGATATCACTTTGTGATGTCATGCTCTGGAATGTTGGGATACATTTGGTGCATGCTGTAGGGACAACTAATGACAATTGCTTTGTGATGTCATGCTCTAGAATGTTGGGATACATTCGATGCATGCTCCAGTGCCTCCTAATGATGTCACTTTGTGATGTCATGCTCTAGAATGTTGGGATACATTTGATGGATGTTGTAGGGACTACTACTGACAAGTACATTGTGATGTCATGCTCTAGAACTTTGGAGTACCTTTGAAGCATGATGTAGGGAATAATAATGACAAGTACTTTGTGATGTCATGCTCTGGAATGTTGGGATACATTTGATGGATGTTGTAGGGACTACTACTGACAAGTACATTGTGATGTCATGCTCTAGAACTTTGGAGTACCTTTGAAGCATGATGTAGGGAATAATAATGACAAGTACTTTGTGATGTCATGCTCTAGAATGTTAAGGTACATTTGATGCATGCTGTAGTGACGACTAATGACAAGTAACTTGTGATGTCATGGTCTAGAATGTTGGGATATGTTTGATGCATGCTGTAGGGACTACTAATGATATTGCTTTGTGATGTCATGGTCTAGAATGTTGGGATATGTTTGATGCATGCTATAGGGACTACTACTGACAAGTAACTTGTGATGTCATGGTCTAGAATGTTGGGATATGTTTGATGCATGCTGCAGTGCCTCCTAATGATGTCATTTTGTGATGTCATGGTCTAGAATGTTGGGATACATTTGATGCGTGCTGTTGGGACTACTACTGACAAGTACATTGTGATGTCATGGTCTAGAATGTTGGGATACATTTGATGCATGCTGTAGGGACTACTTATGATGTCACTTTGTGATGTCATGGTCTAGAATGTTGGGATACATTTGATGCATGCTGTAGGGACTACGCATGTTATCACTTTGTGATTTCATGGTCTAGAATGTTGGGATACATTTGGTGCAAGCTGTAGGGACTACTAAAGACAAGTACTTTGTGAGGTCCTGGTCTAGAATGTTGGAGTACCTTTGAAGCATGATGTAGGGAATAATAATGACAAGTACTTTGTGATGTCATGGTCTAGAATGTTGGAATACATTTGATGCATGCTGTAGGGACTACGCATGATATCACATTGTGATGTCATGCTCTGGAATGTTGGGATACATTTGGTGCATTCTGTATGGACTACTAATGACAAGTACTTTGTGAGGTCATGGTCTAGAATGTTGGAGTACCTTTGATGCATGCTGTAGGGACTACTTATGATTTTGCTTTGTGATGCCACGGTCTAGAATGTTGGAGTACCTTTGATACATGCTGTGGGGACTACTAATGACAAGTACTTTGTGATGTCATGGTCTAGAAAGCTGGAGTCCTTTGATGCATACTGTAGTGACTACTAATGACAAGTACTACGTGAGATAATGGTCTAGAAAGTTGGAGTGCTTTGATGCCTGCTGTAGTGACTCCTAATGATATCTCTTTGTGATGTCATGGTCTAGAATGTTGGAGTACCATTGATGCATGATGTAGGGACTAGTAATGACAAGTACTTTGTGATGTCATGCTTTAGAATGTTGGGGTACCTTTGATGCATGCTGTAGGGACTACTAATGACAAGTACTTTGTGAGATCATGGTCTAGAAAGTTGGAGTGCTTTGATGCCTGCTGTAGTGACTCCTAATGATATCTCTTTGTGATGTTATGGTCTAGAATGTTGTAGTACCTTTGATGCATGATGTAGGGACTAGTAATGACAAGTACTTTGTGATGTTATGCTCTAGAATGTTGGGATACATTCGATGAATGCTGCAGTGCCTCCTAATGATGTCACTTTGGGATGTCATGGTCTAGAATGTTGGGATATATTTGATGCATGCTGTAAGGACTACTACTGACAAGTACATTGTGATGTCATGCTCTAGAATGTTGAGGTACATTTTGTGCAAGCTGTAGGGACTTCTAATGACAAGTACTTTGTGAGGTCATGGTCTAGAATGTTAGAGTTCCTTTGAAGCATGATGTAAGGAATAATAATGACAAGTACTTTGTGATGTCATGGTCTAGAACGTGGGAGTACCTTTGATACATGCTGTAGGGACTACTAATGACCAGTACTTTATGAGGTCATGGCCTACAATGTTGGAGTACCTTTGATGCATGCTGTAGGGACTACTAATGACAAGTACTTTGTGATGTCATGCTCTAGAATGTTGGGATACATTCGATGCATGCTGCAGTGCCTCCTAATGATGTCACATTGTGATGTCATGGTCTAGAATGTTGGGATACATTTGATGCATGCTGTAGGGACTACTACTGACAAGTCCATTGTGATGTCATGGCCTAGAATGTTGGGATACATTTGATGCATGCTGTAGGGACTATTAATGATATTACTTTGTGATGTCATGCTCTAGAATGTTGAGATACTTTTGATGGATGCTGTAGTGACTACTAATGATATCATTTTATAATGTGATTCTCTGGAATGTTTGGATACATGTAATGCATACTGTAGAGTCTTCTAATGAAAACTACTTTGTGATGTCATGGCCTAGAATGTTGGGATACGTTCGATGCATGCTGTAGGGACTATTAATGATATTACTTTGTGATGTCATGCTCTAGAATGTTGGGGTACATTTGATGCATGCTTTAGGAACTACTAATGATTTCATTTTTTGATGTAATGCTCTGGAATATTGGGATACATCTGATGCATATTGTAGGTACTTCTAATGACAAGTGCTTTGTGATGTCATGGTCTAGAACGTTGGGATACATTTGATGCATGCTGTAGTGACTACGCATGATATCACTTTGTGATGTCATGGTCTAGAATGTTGGGATACATTTGATGCATGCTGTAGAGAGGATACCTTTAATGCATGTTGTAGTGACTACGAGTTATATCATTTCAAGATGTCATAGTCTAGAAAGTTGGAGTACCTTTAATGCATGCTGTCGTTACTATTAATGAAAAGTACTTTTGTGTTGTGGTCGGCTACAGAGATGCTGAAACATTTTTTTTCACACTTGACAATCACTTTCAATGTCCTTATATTACACCCTAGGCATTACACTTTGTGATGTCATGCTCTAGAATGTTGGGATACATCTGAAGCATACTGTAGAGACTTCTAATGACAAGTACTTTGTGATGTCATGGTCTAGAATGTTGGAGTACCTTTGATACATGCTGTAGGGACTACTAATGACCAGTACTTTGTGAGTTCATGGTCTAGAATGCTGGAGTCCTTTGATGCATGATGTAGGGACTACCAGTGACCAGTACTTTGGAAGGTCATGGTCTAGGATGTTAGAGTACCTTTGATGCATGCTGTAGGAACTACTAATGACCAGTACTTTGTGAGGTCATGGCCTAGAATTTTGAAGTACCTTTGATGCATGCTGTAGGGACTACTTATGACAAGTACTTTGTGAGGTCATGGTCTAGAAAGTTGGAGTACATTTGATGCATGCTGTAGGGACTACTATGGATAAAAACGTTGTGATGTCATGGTCTAGAATTTTGGGATACATTTGATGCATGCTGTAGGGACTACTACTGACAAGTACATTGTGATGTCATGGTCTAGAATGTTGGAGTACATTTGATGCATGCTGTAGGGACTACTAATGATAAGTACTTTGTGATGTCATGCTCTGGAATGTTGAGATAGTTTAATACATGCTGTAGTGACTCCTAATGATATCTCTTTGTGATGTCATGGTCTAGAATGCTGGAATACATCTGATGCACACTGTAGAGATTTCTGATGACAAGTACTTTGTGATGTCATGCTCTAGAATGTTGGGACACATGTGATGCATGCTGTAGTGACTACGGATGATATCACTTTGTGATGTAATGCTCTGGAATGTTGGGATACATTTGGTGCATGCTGTAGGGACTACTCATCACAAGTACTTTGTGATGTCATGCCTTAGAATGTTGGGATACATTCGATGCATGCTGCAGTGCCTCCTAATGTCACTTTGTGATGTCATGGTCTTGAATGTTGGACTACCTTTGATACATGCTGTAGGGACTACTAATGACCAGTACTTTGTGAGGTCATGGTCTAGAATGCTGGAGTCCTTTCATGCATGATGTGGGGACTACTAATGAGAAGTACTTTGTGATGTCATGGGCTTGAATGTTGGAGTACCTCTGATACATGCTGTAGGGACTACTAATGACCAGTACTTTGCGAGTTCATGGCCTAAAATGTTGGAGTACCTTTGATGCATGCTGTAGGGACTACTAATGACAAGTACTTTGTGAGGTCATGGTCTAGAATGTTGGAGTACATTTGATGCATGCTGTAGGGACTACTAATGATAAGTACGTTGTGATGTCATGCTCTGGAATGTTGAGATAGTTTAATACATGCTGTAGTGACTACTAATGATTTCATTATATGATGTAATTCTCTGGAATGTGGGGATACATCTGATGCATACTGTAGAGACTTCTAATGACAAGTACTTTGTGAGATCATGGTCTAGAAAGTTGGAGTCTTTTGATGCATGCTGTAGTGTCTCCTAATGATATCTCTTTGTGATGTCATGGTCTAGAATTTTGGAGTACCTTTGATGCATGATGTAGGGACTACTAATGACAAGTACTTTGTGATGTCATGCTCTAGAATGTTGGGATACATTCGATGCATGCTGCAATGCCTCCTAATGATGTCACTTTGTGATCTCATGGTTTAGAATGTTGGAGTACCTTTGATACATGCTGTAGGGACTACTAATGACCAGCACTTTGTGAGGTCATGGTCTAGAATGCTGGAGTACCTTTGATTCATGCTGTAGGGACTACTAATAACAAGTACTTTGTGATGTCATGCTCTGGAATGTTGGGATACATTTGGTGCATGCTGTAGTGACAAGGGACAACTAATGACAGATACTTTGTGAGGTCATGGTCTAGAATGTTGGAGTACCTCTGATTCATGCTGTAGGGACTACTAATAACAAGTACTTTGTGATGTCATGCTCTGGAATGTTGGGATACATTTGGTGCATGCTGTAGTGACAAGGGACAACTAATGACAGATACTTTGTGAGGTCATGGTCTAGAATGTTGGAGTACCTTTGATGCATGCTGTAATGACTCCTAATGATATCTCTTTGTGATGTCATGGTCTAGAATGTTGGAGTACCTTTGATGCATGATGTAGGGACTACTAATGACAAGTACTTTGTGATGTCATGCTCTAGAATGTTGGGATACATTCGATGCATGCTCCAGTGCCTCCTAATGATGTCACTTTGTGATGTTATGGTCTAGAATGTTGGGATACATTTGATGCATGCTGTAGGGACTACTACTGACAAGTATATTGTGATGTCATGCCTTAGAATTTTGGGATACATTCGATGCATGCTGCAGTGCCTCCTAATGATGTCACTTTGTGATGTCATGGTCTAGAATGTTGGGATATATTTGATGCATGCTGTAGGGACTACCCATGATATCACTTTGTGATGTCATGCTCTGGATTGTTGGAATACATTTGGTGCAGGCTGTAGGGACAACTAATGACAAGTACTTTGTGAGGTCATGGTCTAGAATGTTGGAGTACATTTGATGCATGCTGTAGTGACTACGTATGATATCACTTCGTGATGTCATGCTCTGGAATGTTGGGGTACATTTGGTGCATGCTGTAGGGACTACGCTCTAGAATGTTGGGGTACATTTTGTGCAAGCTGCAGGGACTACTAATGACAAGTACTTTGTGAGGTCATGGTCTAGAATGTTGGAGTACCTTTGATACATGCTCTAGGGACAATTAATGATATAATTTTATGATGTCATGGTCTAGAATGTTGGGATACATTTGATGCATGCTGTAGTGACTACGTATAATATCACTTAGTGATGTCATGCTCTGGAATGTTGGGGTACATTTGGTGCATGCTGTAGGGACTACTAATGACAAGTACTTTGTGAGATCATGGTCTAGAAAGTTGGAGTCCTTTGATGCATGCTGTAGTGACTCCTAATGATATCTCATTGTGATGTCATGGTCTAGAATGTTGGGGTACATTTGGTGCATGCTGTAGGGACTACTCATCACAAGTACTTTGTGATGTCATGCTCTAGAATGTTGGGGTACCTTTGATGCATGCTGTAGTGACTCCTAATGATATCTCTTTGTGATGTCATAGTCTAGAATGTTGGGATACATCTGATGCATACTGTAGAGATTTCTAATGACAAGTACTTTGTGATGTCATGGTCTAGAATGTTGGGACACATTTGATGCATGATGTAGAGACTATTAATTATTTTACTTTGTGATGTCATGCTCTGGAATGTTGGGGTACATTTGGTGCATGCTGTAGGGACTACTCATCACAAGTACTTTGTGATGTCATGCTCTAGAACGTTGGGGTACCTTTGATGTATGCTGTAGGGACTACGAATGACAAGTACTTTGTGATGTCATGGTCTAGAATGTTGGAGTACCTTTGATACATGCTGTAGGGACTACTAATGATATTGCTTTGTGATGTCATGTTCTAGAATGTTGGGATACATTTGATGCATGCTGTAGAGACTATTAATGATATTACGTTGTGATATCATGCTCTGGAATGTTGACATACATCTGATGCATACAGTAGAGACTTCTAATGACAAGTACTTTGTGATGTCATGGTCTAGAATGTTGGAGTACCTTTAATGCATGATGTAGGGGCTACTAATGACAACTATTTTGTGATGTCATGGTCTAGAATGTTGGGACACATTTGATGCATGCTGTAGGGACTACTACTGACAAGATTATTGTGATGTCATGCTCTAGAATGTTGGGGTACATTTTGTGCAAGCTGTAGGGACTTCTAATGACCCGTACTTTGTGAGGTCATGGTCTAGAATGCTGGAGTCCTTTGATGCATGCTGTAGGGACTACTAATGACAAGTACTTTGTGATGTCATGGTCCAGAATGTTGGAGTACCTTTGATACATGCTGTAGGGACTACTAATGACCAGTACTTTGTGATTTCATGGTCTAGAATGTTGGGGTACATTTGGTGCATGCTGTAGGGACTACTCATCACAAGAACTTTGTGATGTTATACTCCAGAAAGTTGGGGTACCTTTGATGCATGCTGTAGGGACTACGAATGACAAGTACTTTGTGATGTCATGGTCTAGAATATTGGAGTACCTTTGATACATGCTGTAGGGACTACTAATGACTAGTACTTTGTGATGTCATGGTCTAGAATGTTGAGGTACATTTGATGCATGCTATAGTGACTAATATTGACAAGTAACTAGTGATGTCATGGTCTAGAATGTTGGGACATGTTTCATGCATGCTGTAGGGATTACTAATGATATTGCTTTGTGATGTCATGGTCTAGAATGTTGGGATACATTTAATGCATGCTGTAAGGACTACTAATGACAAGTACTTTGTGATGTCATGGTCTAGAATGTTGGAGTACCTTTGATACATGCTGTAGGGACTACTAATGACCAGTATTTTGTGATGTCATGGTCTAGAATGTTGAGGTATATTTGATGCATGCTGTAGTGACTACTAATGACAAGTAACTAGTGATGTCATGGTCTAGAATGTTGGGATATGTTTCATGCATGCTGTAGGGATTACTAATGTTATCATTTTATGATGTAATGCTCTGGAATGTTGGGGTACATTCGATGCATGCTGCAGTGCCTCCTAATGATGTCAGTTTGTGATGTCATGCTCTAGAATGTTGGGATATATTTGATGCATGCTGTAGGGACTACGCATGATATCACTTTGTGATGTCATGCTCTAGAATGTTGGGGTACATTTTGTGCAAGCTGTAGGGACTACTAATGACAAGTACTTTGTGAGGTCATGGTCTAGAATGTTGGAGTACCTTTGAAGCATGATGTAGGGAATAATAATGACAAGTTCTTTGTGATGTCATGGTTTAGAATGTTGGGATACATTTCATGCATGCTGTAGGGACTACGCATGATATCACGTGTTGATGTCATGCTCTGGAATGTTGGGATACATTTGGTGCATGCTGTAGGGACTACTAATGACAAGTACTTTGTGAGGTCATGCTCTAGAATGTTGGAGTACATTTGATGCATGCTGTAGGGACTACTTATGATATTGCTTTGTGATGTCATGGTCTAGAATGTTGGAGTACCTTTGATGCATGATGTAGGGACTACTAATGACCAGTATTTAATGAGGTCATGGTCTAGAATGCTGGAGTCCTTTAATGCATGCTGTAGGGACTACTAATGACAAGTACTTTGTCATGTCATGCTCTTGAATGTTGGAGTACCTTTGATTCATGCTGTAGTGACTCCTAATGACAAGTACTTTGTGATGTCACGGACTAGAATGTTGGGATACCTTTAATGCATGTTGTAGTGACTACTAGTTTTATCATTTCAAGATGTCATGGTCTAGAATGTTGGGATACAATTAATGCATGTGGTAGTGACTACTAGTTACATCATTTCAAGGTGTCAAGGTCTAGAATGTTGGGGTACATTTAGTGCATGCTGTAGTGACTATTAATTACATCATTTCAAGATGTCATGGTCTAGAATGTTGGAAAACCTTTGATGCATGCTGGAGGGACTACTAATGACAAGTACTTTGTGATGTCACGGTCTAGAATGTTGGGATACCTTTGATGCATGCTGTAGGGACTACTAATGATATTGCTTTGTGATGTCATGGTCTAGAATATTGGGATACATTTGATGCATGCCCTAGGGACTATTAATTATATTACGTTGTCATGTCATGCTCTTGAATGTTGGAGTACCTTTGATTCATGCTGTAGTGACTCCTAATGATATCTCTTTGTGAAGTCATGGTCTAGAATGTTGGAGTACCTTTGAAGCATGATGTAGGGAATAAAAATGACAAGTACTTTGTGATGTCATGGTCTAGAATGTTGGGATACATCTGATGCATGCTGTAGGGACTACGCATGATATCACTTTGTGATGTCATGCTCTGGAATGTTGGGATACATTTGGTGCATGCTGTAGGGACAACTAATGATATTGCTTTGTGATGTCATGGTCTGGAATGTTGAGATACATGTGATGCATACAGTAGAGACTTCTAATGACAAGTACTTTGTGATGTCATGGTCTACAATGTTGGGGTACATTTGGTGCATGCTGTAGGGACTACTCATCACAAGTACTTTGTGATGTCATGCTCTAGAATGTTGGGGTACCTTTGATGCATGCTGTAGGGACTCCTAATGATATCTCTTTGTGATGTCATGTTCTGGAATGTTGAGATACATCTGATGCATATAGTAGAGACTTTATAATGACAAGTACTTTGTGATGTCATGGTCTAGAATGTCGGAGTACCTTTGATGCATCATGTAGGGACTACTACTGACAAGATTATTGGGAGGTCATGGTCTAGAATGTTGGGATATGTTTGATGCATGCTGTAGGGAATACTAATGATATTGCTTTGTGATGTCATGATCTAGAAAGTTGGGATACATTTGATGCATGCTGTGAGGCTATTAATGATATTACGTTGTGATGTCATGCTCTGGAATGTTGAGATACATCTGATGCATACAGTAGAGACTTCTAATGACAAGTACTTTGTGATGTCATGGTCTAGAATGTTGGAGTACCTTTGATGCATGATGTAGGGACTTCTAATGACAAGTACTTTGTGAGGTCATGGTCTAGAACGTTGGAGTACATTTTATGTATGCTGTGGGGACTACTAATGATTTCATTTTATGATGTAATGCTCTGAAATATTGGGATACATCTGAAGCATATTGTAGGTACTTTTAATGACAAGTACTTCGTGATGTCATGTTCTGGAATGTTGGGATACATTTGGTGCATGCTGTAGGGACTACTAATGACAAGTACTTTGTGATGTCATGGTCTAGAATGTTGGGATGCCTTTAATGCATGTTGTAGTGACTACTAGTTATATCATTTCAAGATGTCATGGTCTAGAATGTTGGGATACAATTAATTCATGTGATAGTAACTACTAGTTACATCATTTCAAGATTTCATGGTCTAGATTGTTGGAATACCTTTGATGCATGCTTTAGGGACTACTAATGACAAGTACTTTGTGATGTCACGGACTAGAATGTTGGGATACCTTTAATGCATGTTGTAGTGACTACTAGTTTTATCATTTCAAGATGTCATGGTCTAGAATGTTGGGATACAATTAATGCATGTGGTAGTGACTACTAGTTATATCATTTCAAGGTGTCATGGTCTAGAATGTTGGGGTACATTTAGTGCATGCTGTAGTGACTATTAATTACATCATTTCAAGATGTCATGGTCTAGAATGTTGGAAAACCTTTGATGCATGCTGGAGGGACTACTAATGACAAGTACTTTGTGATGTCACGGTCTAGAATGTTGGGATACCTTTGATGCATGCTGTAGGGACTACTAATGATATTGCTTTGTGATGTCATGGTCTAGAATATTGGGATACATTTGATGCATGCCCTAGGGACTATTAATTATATTACGTTGTGATGTCATGCTCTGGAATGTTGAGATATTTTTGATGCATGCTGTACTGACTACTAATGATACAATTTTATGATGTAATGCTCTGGAATGTTGGGATACATCTGATGCATACTGTAAAGACTTCTAATGACAAGTACTTTGTGATGTCATGCTCTAGAATGTTGGGATACTTTTGAAGCATGCTGTAGGGATTATTAATAAAATTACTTTGTGAGGTCATGCTCTGGAATGTTGGGACAAATTTGATGCATGCTGTAGTGACTACCCATGATATCACTTTGTGATGTCATGCTCTGGAATGTTGGGGTACATTTGGTGCATGCTGTAGGGACTAGTCATCACAAGTACTTTGTGATGTCATGGTTTAGAATGTTGGAGTACCTTTGATACATGCTTTAGGGACTACTAATGACCATTACTTTGAGTGCTTTTAGGCATGATGTAGGGAATAATAATGACAAGTACTTTGTGAGGTCATGGTCTAGACTGTTGGAGTACATTTGATGCATGCTGTAGTGACTCCTAATGATATCTCTTTGTGATTTCATGGTCTAGAATGTTGGAGTACCTTTGATACATGCTGTAGGGACTACTAATGACAAGTACTTTGTGAGGTCATGGTCTAGAATGCTGGAGTCCTTTGATGCATGCTGTAGGGACTACTAATGACCAGTACTTTGTGAGGTCATGGCCTAGAATGTTGGAGTACCTTTGATGCATGATGTAGGGACTACTAATGACCAGTATTTAATGAGGTCATGGTCTAGAATGCTGGAGTCCTTTGATGCATGCTGTAGGGACTACTAATGATTTACTTATATGATATAATGCTCTGGAATATGGGGATATTTTTGATGCATACAGTAGGGACGACTACTGACAAGTACTTTGTGATGTCATGCTCTAGAATGTTGGGGAACATTTTGTTCAAGGTGTAGGGACTACTAATGACAAGTACTTTGTGAGGTCATGGTCTAGAATGTGGGAGTACCTTTGAAGCATGATGTAGGGAATAATAATGACAAGTACTTTGTGATGTCATGGTCTAGAATGTTAGGATACATTTGATGCATGCTGTAGGGACTACGCATGTTATCACTTTGTGATGTCATGCTCTGGAATGTTGGGATACATTTGGTGCACGCTATGAGGACTTCGAATGACAAGTACTTTGTGAGGTCATGGTCTAGAATGTTGGACTACCTTTAATGCATGCTGTAGGGACTATTAATTATTTTACTTTGTGATGTCATGCTCTAGAATGTTGGGATACATCTGATGAATGCTGTAGAGACTATTAATTATTTTACGTTGTGATATCATGCTCTAGAATGTTGTGATACATCTGATGCATACTGTAGAGATTTCTAATGACAAGTACTTTGTGATGTCATGGTCTAGAATGTTGGGACACATTTGATGCATGCTGTAGTGACTACGCATCACAAGTACTTTGTGATGTCATGGTCTAGAATGTTGGAGCACCTTTGATGCATGATGTATTGACTACTAATGATAAGTAACTTGTGATGTCATGGTCTAGAATGTTGGGATATGTTTGATGCATGCTGCAATGACTACTAATGATATTGCTTTGTGATGTCATGCCCTGGAATGTTGGAATACCTTTGATGCATGCTGGAGGGACTACTAATGACAAGTACCTTGTGATGTCACGGTCTAGAATGTTGGGATACCTTTGATGCATGCTGTAGGGACTACTAATGATATTGCTTCGTGATGTCATGGTCTAGAATATTGGGATACATTTGATGCATGCTCTAGGAACTATTAATGATATTACGTTGTGATGTCATGCTCTGGAATGTTGAGATATTTTTGATGCATGCTGTACTGACTACTAATGATATAATTTTATGATGTAATGCTCTGGAATGTTGGGATACATCTGATGCATACTGTAGGGACTACTAATGACAAGTTCTTTGTGATGTCATGGTCTAGAATGTTGGGATACATTTGATGCATGCTGTAGGGATGATTAATGATATTACGTTGTGATGTCATGCTCTGGAATGTTGAGATATTTTTGATGCATGCTGTACTGATTACTAATGTTATCATTTTATAATGTAATGCTCTGGAATGTTGGGATACATCTGATGCATACAGTAGAGACTTCTAATGAGAAGTACTTTGTGATGTCATGGTCTAGAATGTTGGGATACATTTGATGCATGCTTTAGTGACTATGCATGATATCACTTTGTGATGTCATGCCCTGGAATGTTGGGGTACATTTGATGCATGCTGTAGGGACTACTAATGACAAGTACTTTGTGATGTCATGCTCTAGAATGTTGGGATACATTCGATGCATGCTGCAGTGCCTCCTAATGATGTCACTTTGTGATGTCATGGTCTAGAATGTTGCGATACATTTGATGCATGCTGTAGGGACTATGAATGATATCACTTTGTGATGTCATGGTCTGGAATGTTGGGATACATTTGGTGCATGCTGTAGGGACTACTAATTATTTTACTTTGTGATGTCATGCTCTAGAATGTTGGGATACATCTGATGCATGCTGTAGAGACTATTAATTATTTTACTTTGTGATGTCATACTCTAGTATGTTGGGATATATTTGATGCATGCTGTAGTGACTACGCATGATATCACTTTGTGATGTCCTGCTCTGGAATGTTGGGGTACCTTTGATGCATGATGTAGGGACTACTAATGACAAGTACTATGTGAGGTCATGGTCTAGAAAATTGGAGTCCTTTGATGCATGCTGTAGTGACTCCTAATGATATCTCTTTGTGATGTCATGGTCTAGAATTTTGGAGCACCTTTGATGCATGATGTGGTGACTACTAATGACAAGTACTTTGTGATGTCATGCTATTGAATGTTGGGATATATTTGATGCATGCTGTAGGGACTAGTACTGACAAGTACATTGTGATGTCATGGTCTAGAATGTTGGGATACATTTGGTGCAAGCTGTAGGGACTACTAATGACAAGTACTTTGTGACGTCATGGTCTAGAATGTTGGAGTACCTTTGAGGCATGATGTAGGGAATAATAATGACAAGTACTTTGTGATGTCATGGTCTAGAATGTTGGGATACATTTGATGCATGCTGTAGTGACTCCTATGATATCTCTTTGTGATGTCATGGTCTAGAATTTTGGAGCACCTTTGATGCATGATGTGGTGACTACTAATGACAAGTACTTTGTGATGTCATGCTATTGAATGTTGGGATATATTTGATGCATGCTGTAGGGACTAGTACTGACAAGTACATTGTGATGTCATGGTCTAGAATGTTGGGATACATTTGGTGCAAGCTGTAGGGACTACTAATGACAAGTACTTTGTGACGTCATGGTCTAGTATGTTGGAGTACCTTTGAGGCATGATGTAGGGAATAATAATGACAAGTACTTTGTGATGTCATGGTCTAGAATTTTGGGATACATTTGATGCATGCTGTAGTGACTCCTAATGATATCTCTTTGTGATGTCATGGTCTAGAATTTTGAAGCACCTTTGATGCATGATGTAGTGACTACTAATGACAAGTACTTTGTGATGTCATGCTATTGAATGTTGGGATATATTTGATGCATGCTGTAGGGACTACTACTGACAAGTACTTTGTGAGGTCATGGTCTAGAATGTTGGGAAACATTTGATGCATGCTGTAGGGACAACGCATGATATCACTTTGTGATGTCATGCTCTGGAATGTTGGGATACATTTGGTGCATGCTGAAGGGACAACTAATGACAAGTACTTTGTGATGTCATGCTCTGGAATGTCGGGGTACATTTGGTGCATGCTGTAGGGACTACTAATGACAAGTACTTTGTGAGATCATGGTCTAGAAATTTGGAGTCCTTTGATGCATGCTGTAGTGACTCCTAATGATATCTCTTTGTGATGTCATGGTCTAGAACTTTGGAGCACCTTTGATGCATGATGTAGGGACTACTAATGACAAGTACCTTGTGATGTTATGCTCTAGAATGTTGGGATACATTCGTTGCATGCTGCAGTGCCTCCTAATGATGTCACTTTGTGATGTCATGGTCTAGAATGTTGGGATACATTTGATGCATTCTGTAGGGACTACTACTGACAAGTTCATTGTGATGTCATGCTCTAGAATGTTGCAGTACCTTTGAAGCATGATGTAGGGAATAATAATGACAAGTACTTTGTGATGTCATGGTCTAGAATGTTGGGATACATTTGATGCATGCTGTAGGGACTACTCATGATATCTCTTTGTGATGTCATGGCATAGAATGTTGGGGTACCTTTAATGCATACTGTAGGGACTACTACTGACAAGTACATTGTGATGTCATGCTCTAGAATGTTGGGGTACATTTTGTTCAAGCTGTAGGGACTACTAATGACAAGTACTTTCTGAGGTCATGGTCTAGAATGTTGGAGTACCTTTGAAGCATGATGTAGGGAATAATAATGACAAGTACTTTGTGATGTCATGGTCTAGAATGTTGGGATACATCTGATGCATACTGTAGAGATTTCTAATGACAAGTACTTTGTGATGTCATGGTCTAGAATGTTGGGACACATTTGATGCATGCTGTAGTGACTACGCATGATATCACTTTGTGATGTCATGCTCTGGAATGTTGGGGTACATTTGGTGCATGCTGTAGGGACTACTAATGACAAGTACTTTGTGATGTCATGCTCTAGAATATTGTGGTACGTTTGATGCATGCTGTAGGGACAATTAATGACAAGTACTTTGTGATGTCATGGTCTAGAATGTTGGAGTACTTTTGAAGCATGATGTAGGGAATAATAATGACAAGTACTTTGTGATGTCATGGTCTAGAATGTTGGGATACATTTGATGCATACTGTAGGGACTACGCATGATATCACTTTGTGATGTCATGGCATAGAATGTTGGAGTACCTTTGGTACATGCTGTAGGGACTACTAATGACCAGTACTTTGTGATGTCATGGTCTAGAATGTTGAGGTACATTTGATGCATGATGTAGTGACTACTAATGACAAGTAACTTGTGATGTCATGGTCTTGAATGTTGGGATACATTTGATGCATGCTGTAGGGACTATTAATGATATTATGTTTTGATGTCATGCTCTGGAATGTTGAGATACTTTAATACATGCTGTAGTGACTACTAATGATTTCATTATATGATGTAATGCTATGGAATGTGGGGTTACATCTGATGCATGATGTAGTGACTACTAATGACAAGTAACTTGTGATGTCATGGTCTAGAATGTTGGAGTACTTTTGAAGCATGATGTAGGGAATAATAATGACAAGTACTTTGTGATGTCATGGTCTAGAATGTTGGGATACATTTGATGCATACTGTAGGGACTACGCATGATATCACTTTGTGATGTCATGGCATAGAATGTTGGAGTACCTTTGGTACATGCTGTAGGGACTACTAATGACCAGTACTTTGTGATGTCATGGTCTAGAATGTTGAGGTACATTTGATGCATGATGTAGTGACTACTAATGACAAGTAACTTGTGATGTCATGGTCTAGAATGTTGGGATACATTTGATGCATGCTGTAGGGACTATTAATGATATTATGTTTTGATGTCATGCTCTGGAATGTTGAGATACTTTAATACATGCTGTAGTGACTACTAATGATTTCATTATATGATGTAATGCTATGGAATGTGGGGTTACATCTGATGCATACTGTAGAGACTTCTAATGACAAGTACTTTGTGATGTCATGCTCTAGAGTGTTGGGGTACATTTTGTGCAAGCTGTAGGGACTACTAATGACAAGTACTTTGTGAGGTCATGGTCTAGAATGTTGGAGTACCTTTGAAGCATGATGTAGGGAATAATAATGACAAGTACTTTGTGAGGTCATGGCCTAGAATGTTGGAGTACCTTTGATGCATGCTGTAGGGACTACTAATGACAAGTACTTTGTGAGGTCATGGTCTACAATGTTGGAGTACCTTTGATGCATGCTGTCGGGACTACTAATGACAAGTACTTTGTGAGATCATGGTCTAGAAAGTTGGAGTCAAAATCAGTCATTTAAAATGGCATGGGGCGCTGGATTAGCTCAGTTTGTAGAGTAGGTGCCTCATACAGAGGCTATAGTCCTTGACGCACTAATCACAGGTTCGACTCCCGGGCTGCCAATCATGCAGTGCATGTCATCCCCCACTTTTCCTCCCCACATTTCCTCATGAGGCAAACAGCTGATGTACTGACAAAGCCGCAACATCCCACTTCAACCAGATGATGGTTCTCCAGCCCGCCTCCTTGCATTCGGCAGCAAGGTCCAAATACTTCAACCTCTTCCTCTCAGAGGCGGCCTCGATCCCCACTTCTCATGGGACAGTCAGCTCGATGAGGAGCAAGATCTTGATGCTGCTGGACCACATTATTATGTCTGAGCGGAGGCTCATGCTGGTGATCTCCCTCAGGAACCGGAGCTTTCTGCCGAGGTCGAGCCTCATGCTGCAGTCCTGGGTGGCGAGGACTGCCCTCGGTGGGGATCTTGGTGAGACACCTGCGTCACCCTGGCCTTCTTTGACGAACTGGATGCGATGGATCGCTGGTGGAGGATGACCTCTTTTCATGTCCTGCTCTGAAAGTTGCTCTAAATTGAGGTCGTGGGCGCTTGGCAATGTGTCAACTAATAGCATTTAGCTGTTTTTTTATAGTGATTTCTAATTTGTAAATATCTGGAGAAATCTAGATCTAAAAACACCTGTTTATGTAAAACGTTAATCAGTATGTTTTACTGCAACACATTTTTATTATTCTGAATCACGAGACAACATAGAAACAAAGTAAAGAACAACATTAAAACATAGATTTGAGGATGCTGTTTCTGTTGGCAGCAAATCCTCCAGTGTATCAGTCGTTCTGCCGGGAAGCATGGCTGGCTTGTCTCACCTTGAAGGAGGTCCATCGGTCGTACTGCTCCTCAGCCTTGAGCTTTCTCTTCTCCTCTTTTTTCTCTCTATGGTCCCGGTATTTGTCCATCCAGTACCCGACCTTCAGTATGTCTGGCAGCCACTGCAGAGACCCGCTGGGTTTGGGTGTTTGTGGTTTTTCTGAAGACAAGAGAAGATAAAAGTTTCAGTTTGACGTACAGGAATTACTAATATGAAGCCCCAAAGAGTTCAGCACTGAATCAGTCTTGAGGGCTCAATATGTTCAGTATAAATAAGCAGGATAAAGGAATATGATGCCTATATGATATATACCTTCAGTCTTTGGGACTTCTCTGGCAGTAAAGAGGAGGTAGGTGGAGCTGTTTGGGTCAGGCTTCTGTTTGACAGGCTCTCTTTTGTTATCTGCATGCCAACCCAGTTCTTCAGGTCAGAGGTCAGGCGATCAGGGCTGGCTTTGACTCCCACTTTTGGCAGACGACAGAGCTCAGCCTCGGCTTGCCTCTTCTGCTGCTCCTCTTTCGGCACCCAGATGGTGTACCTGGGCCTTTGTACAGGCTCCTCCTCCACCTGCATCACCTTTTTCCAGTGAAGCCTCTCTTGCTTCAGCTGGTCTTGTTCTGCTTTCTGCAGTGCCTGTAGCTCTTTGGCCTTCTTCTCCTCCTCCTCTCTTTGTTCGGCCTCCTGCAGCCTCCTCTCCTCCAGATGTTCTTCTCTCTGTCTTCTCAGACCGTCTTCCACTTTTTCTCTCTCCTCCCTCTCCTTCTTGAGCTTCTCCTTGGTCTCACAAGCGACTCTTTCTCTGTGCTCCATCTCCACGCCTCTCTGCTCACCATACATTACTCTCCTGGCATGGTTCCATCTTTCCTCAGGGGTCAGTTGTATAAATCTTACAAGCTCCATTTGAGTAAAGAGGACACTGTTTTGTCTGGAAGACATCTTTGTTGGTTATTCTCTTACTTCTGTATTCGTGTATCTGTTGGTTGACTGAACTTCTGTCTGTGAGTTTACTGAGATGTGATCTCTTCAGCAGGTTTGTGCCAAATGATCTTCTCAGAGTGAAGAGTTCTTTAACTGCTGATGGAACATGTCAGTCATCACAAGTGTTCTACGGAACTCCAGACAGTATGAGGTCATACACTGCAGCATTCTATATGACACTTTAGCTACATGTTGTTAGCCCTGCTAGCAGTATGGCTATAGGGATGGAAATGTTGGTCGGTCAGTTGGTGAATCACTTTGGCCTGCAGTAAAGGTCATAAAGCCCGCCTCCTCCATGTTAACAGATGGGACATGGGTCAAACTAGAAAATCAAAATACACGGCAAATACATTTTTCTCAAACACATGTTTGATCACGATTCTGAAAACAGCTGATAAGATCTTGTGAACATCTCCCTGAAACAGCTTTTGAGAAACAAAAGGGGTTTTTGGTGGTTTGTATTTTGAAATACACAATATATTTACACCAAAAATACACAAGCAAAACTTTGACATTACAAACAAAAAGGCAAACTAAAAAGTGATCTACTCTAAAGTGAGAAATGTGACCTTTTCAACCACTTAATCTTAAAACGTATCCGCCCCAACACATACAGTATACTGTTATCATTTTGTTCTTTAGGCCAGTAGAAAAAACACACTTATAACACATAAGTATTGATACAACGGTACTTGAACTATTAGAGTATATATTAAATTATTTATAACCAATTGTAAGACATTATGGGATATACGTTTAATTGCTTCCAACTTAGGTGAGCAGATTAAGAGCACATACTTATTTTACAAATATAGCAGCCACTTAGCTTAGCTTCTCATAAAGACAAGAAGTATGGCTAACTATGGCATCTGACAGTTTCTTGGCCAGGACTAGTAACTTTCCCATAAAACTACAAATGAACACTTTAACACTTGGGTATTTGTAGGATTAGGGCCTGTGTCCACTGATGGCATTTTTTGCTATTAGTTGACACATTGCCTAGCGCCCGCAACCTCAATTTCAGTTCGGTTGTAACTGGTGTAGCTACGAAATTTGTCTGGCGGCGCTTCCATTTCCCTTGCTAGTGACTGTTAAGTATGTTTTAACCCTCCTAACGTGTTTGTTTGTCCCCCTTACTTTGGTGTTTCCTGTCAAATTTGACCAGTCTGTTTTAACTGCTCTTACATTAACACAAAAACCATTAATCATCACCGAACACCTTTTTAAGCTGTAAACAATGTCTCAGACTAGTGTTTCAGATGAATGAACTGCAGTGAATATACAGAATAGGTATTGAAAATGTATCCATCTCTGGCTCAACTTCAATCTCCTCTTCATGGTTCAAAAAATCGGTCCAATTGTTGGGTCATGTGTGGGTGTGAATGGAGATGTTTTCCATCACCACAGGTGTTACAAAGTTGATTAAACCACTGAAATATCAATGAAAGTTGTGATCAGCAATTTTATATGTTCAAATGTGTAGTGTGGTGGATATCATAAGACCTTGAGGCAATCAAATGTAAAACACAATATTTATGATTGATGAAAGTTGTGAATCGGTCAGATTTGACCCGAACACGACAGGAGGCTTAAATCGCTCTGTATGCTTAATATTTGCTTTCTATCGAGGAAATTTTACAAAAAAAACATGGAAAGAAATCGTGTCCTGGTGTTAGCATCAGCTCCACACCTGGAAATTGTACCCTAAAAAAAACTAAAGGAATAGCTTCACCTCCGCCGTTGTTTTGACAAAGTTGATATTGAAATACCCGTCCCTTCTTGATTTTGATTGGTCGGTGAGGGAGAAGTGACATTGACGAGTGTGGCAGAGTGAAAGTAATTAAAATATTATTATTTTGGCTTTCCCTTTTAATTATAGCTGCACTCTCTGCAGCAGCACTCCAAACGCAAGCCTCAACCACATCCTGTCAGGCTGCGTGACCGCGCTCTTCCAACGTTGAACCCCACCGAGGGCAGTCCTCGCCACCCAGGACTGCAGCATGAGGCTCGACCTTGGCAGAAAGCTCCAGTTCCCGAGGGAGATCACCAGCACGAGCCTCCACTCAGACATGATAATGTGGTCCAGCAGCATCAAGATCATGCTCCTCATCGAGCTGACTGTCCCATGAGAAGTGGGGATCGAGGCCGCCTCCGAGAGGAAGAGGCTGAAGTATTTGGACCTTGCTGCCGAAAGCAAGGAGGCGGGCTGGAGAACCATCATCTGGTCGAAGTGGGATGTTGCGGCTTTGTCAGTACATCAGCTGTTTGCCTCATGAGGAAATGTGGGGAGGAGAAAGTGGGGGATGAAATGCACTACATGATTGGCAGCCCGGGAGTTGAACCTGTGATCAGTGCATCAAGGACTGTAGCATCTGTATGAGGCACCTGCTCTACCAACTGTGCTAATCCAGCGCCCCATGCCATTTTAAATGACAATGCAGTCTGGTGGCCTTGAAGAGAACGTTGTTAAAGCTGTGTCTTGTTTCAAAAAACATTTCAACCCTTAAAATAATTGTCTCTATGTCTTTAGGTGCCCTTTCCGCATCGCCCTCCTCACATCATTCTGGATTTAGCAGTTTTTTTTAATAGTGATTTCTAATTTGTAAGTATCTGGAGAAATCTAAATCTAAAATCACCTGTTTATGTAAAACGTTAATCAGTATGTTTTACTGCAACGCATTTTTATTATTCTGAATCACGAGACAACATAGAAACAAAGTAAAGAAGAACATTAAAACATAGATTTGAGGATGCTGTTTCTGTTGGCAGCAAATCCTCCAGTGTATCAGTCGTTCTGCCGGGAAGCATGGCTGGCTTGTCTCGCCTTGAAGGAGGTCCATCGGTCGTACTGCTCCTCAGCCTTGAGCTTTCTCTTCTCCTCTTTTTTCTCTCTATGGTCCCGGTATTTGTCCATCCAGTACCCAACCTTCAGTATGTCTGGCAGCCACTGCAGAGACCCGCTGGGTTTGGGTGTTTGTGGTTTTTCTGAAGACAAGAGAAGATAAAAGTTTCAGTTTGACATACAGGAATTACTAATATGAAGCCCCAAAGAGTTCAGCACTGAATCAGTCTTGAGGGCTCAATATGTTCAGTATAAATAAGCAGGATAAAGGAATATGATGCATATATGATATATACCTTCAGTCTTTGGGACTTCTCTGGCAGTAAAGAGGAGGTAGGTGGAGCTATTTGGGTCAGGCTTCTCTTTGACAGGCTCTCGTTTTGTTTTCTGCACGCCAACCCAGTTCTTCAGGTCAGAGGTCAGGCGATCAGGGCTGGCTTTGACTCCCACTTTTGGCAGACGACAGAGCTCAGCCTCCGCTTGCCTCTTCTGCTTCTCCTCTTTCTGAGCCCAGATGGTGTACCTGGGCCTTTGTACAGGCTCCTCCTCCACCTGCATCACCTTTTTCCAGTGAAGCCTCTCTTGCTTTAGCTGGTCTTGTTCTGCTTTCTGCAGTGCCTGTAGCTCTTTGGCCTTCTTCTCCTCCTCCTCTCTTTGTTCGGCCTCCTGCAGCCTCCTCTCCTCCAGATGTTCTTCTCTCTGTCTTCTCAGACCGTCTTCCACTTTTTCTCTCTCCTCCCTCTCCTTCTTGAGCTTCTCCTTGGTCTCACAAGCGACTCTTTCTCTGTGCTCCATCTCCACGCCTCTCAGCTCACCATACATTACTCTCCTGGCATGGTTCCATCTTTCCTCAGGGGTCAGTTGTATAAATCTTACAAGCTCCATTTGAGTAAAGAGGACACTGTTTTGTCTGGAAGACATCTTTGTTGGTTATTCTCTTACTTCTGTATTCGTGTATCTGTTGGTTGACTGAACTTCTGTCTGTGAGTTTACTGAGATGTGATCTCTTCAGCAGGTTTGTGCTAAATGATCTTCTCAGAGTGAAGAGTTCTTTAACTGCTGATGGAACATGTCAGTCATCACAAGTGTTCTACGGAACTCCAGACAGTATGAGGTCATACACTGCAGCATTCTATATGACACTTTAGCTACATGTTGTTAGCCCTGCTAGCAATATGGCTATAGAGATGGAAATGTTGGTCGGTCAGTTGGTGAATCACTTTGGCCAGCAGTAAAGGTCATAAAGCCCGCCTCCTCCATGTTAACAGATGGGACATGGGTCAAACTAGAAAATCAAAATACACAACAAATACATTTTTCTCAAACACATCTATGGGCATCTGCTGGACAGGTAGAGAATAACAATGATTTGTTTAGGTTTTTGAGAGTTGGGAATCTGACTGTAAGAAGGAACAGAGGAGCAGCATGTGACAGGGCTTGTGAGTGGCCAATACAGAGCTTTACCTTCACATTTCAGAGCAGCAGAATTTGAGACAGGTTGAACTTTTATGCAGCCTCTCTGTGTTAGCACCTGCTGGCCATGTTATTTCATCAATAGCTAAAGTTGGTCTGAACACAGTCTGTTAAATAACCATAGCAAAGATCACAACAGTCCATTCACCATTTTCAAAACACATATCTATCCATCTAGTAAATATTTCACTGATGTTTAACAAGTTTTGCTGTGATTTGGAGGTTCAAACTGTTTTGCAGTTGTTTCAGTAAATTGCCTCAACCATAAGCCGTGACGCGATTGTAATGGCATCAACATAATCCAAACATATTGAGGACTTTAGTGTTGTAAATGGTGAGTACACAATTTAAGTGTGACACACAATAATGCAGTTAATTGAAGCCTATCACCCACTTACAATGCAGTGTTGAATTCTCTGCCTAAAAACAGCTGAGATGACACTCAGGATCATGTGAGCTTAACGACCCATCAACACCAGGGGGTACTAACGACTCTCAGTGATACTAGGTTCACAGCTCAGGGTTATGACTCATCCTTGATTATACATTTGCCTTTAAGCTGTTAACCTGTCCCTCTGTGTTAGCCCAGTTCTAAATGCTGAGATGTACAGTAGCCTGTATTTTAGTCTCTTTCATGGAATAATTTACTATATCCCAAATCACCAACCAGCTGAAACCAACAAACTACAAACACAAACGCAACTCATGACAGACCAATTGTAAATATTTGCACCACAGACTGTTTTAAAAGTATGACAATGAATTGTATCTGTGTTATCTTGGCACAGACGCAGCCATGATGATGGTCTGGTCTGAGACAGTATTGAGTAGTAACGAGTACGACTGATGAGGCTTCTCTTTGGGGAAAAAGCAACAGGTAGTGGGGGTCTTTGATGTTGCGTGTTGCCATAGCGAAGAGTTTGACTGACAGCCAGTCATCCAATAATGACAATCACTTACCGGGGAGTTTTTTGAGTCGTCCAATCATGACTCCCATTTGGGCTGCATACATATTTGATAGTTAGACAGAAACTTGACAGCATTGAATTTGATCATCTTATATTTAACAGCTAACATTCAAACTTATGAACACACTCAAGTCATCCGAGTCATTGTGCCTCAAGTCAAGTCGAGCCTCAAGTCATTTATCTATTGTCAAGACGCAAAGTCATCAAAACAGTGACTCGAGTCGACTCAAGTCCAAGTCACCAAGTCTCAAGTCTACATCTCTGAAGTCATCTCTTCCGTTACAATAAGAAGAGGAGGGTCTGTTTTTTTTGTTCTTTTTTACCATTTCTTGCATTGCTTTTTCACTGTCAATGAACAGTATTTTACATCACACCAGTCTTTTTATAATCGCATCCTCCCTCATAACACCAAGATACAGATCCTTAAAATCAGTAGGAATTCCATATCCTCAAATCTTTCTCACAGCAAAACATATACTCCCAACGGGAGTGATTGGCGCTGTTGTTGTGCCTGAGATTGGCGATTTTTAACCTGGGGATGCAAGTTCAAAAAATGAATCAATTTTTTGGTCCATATTTTCTTCACTTCTTGGAGCTCATGTTTGAATGTTGTGTCCAGATTAAACCTCAATCCTCCTGCGATATTTCTATGTTAAGTTTTTTACCCATTTCACTATATATGGTTATACTATAGTTGGAAATAATTTAATCCAGCTGCTCTGTTTATACACTTCAGTCAAAATATCTATCACTGCATCGCCCTCCTCAGATCATTCTGGATTTAGCAGTTTTTTATTTTATAGTGATTTCTAATTTGTAATTATCTGGAGAAATCTAGATCTAAAATCACCTGTTTATGTAAAACGTTAATCAGTATGTTTTACTGCAACACATTTTTATTATTCTGAATCACGAGACAACATAGAAACAAAGTAAAGAACAACATTAAAACATAGATTTGAGGATGCTGTTTCTGTTGGCAGCAAATCCTCCAGTGTATCAGTCGTTCTGCCGGGAAGCATGGCTGGCTTGTCTCGCCTTGAAGGAGGTCCATCTGTCGTACTGCTCCTCAGCCTTGAGCTTTCTCTTCTTCTCTTTTTTCTCTCTATGGTCCCGGTATTTGTCCATCCAGTACCCGACCTTCAGTATGTCTGGCAGCCACTGCAGAGACTCGCTGGGTTTGGGTGTTTGTGGTTTTTCTGAAGACAAGAGAAGATAAAAGTTTCAGTTTGACGTACAGGAATTATTAATATGAAGCCCCAAAGAGTTCAGCACTGAATCAGTCTTGAGGGCTCAATATGTTCAGTATTAATAAGCAGGATAAAGGAATATGATGCATATATGATATATACCTTCAGTCTTTGGGACTTCTCTGGCAGTAAAGAGGAGGTAGGTGGAGCTGTTTGGGTCAGGCTTCTCTTTGACAGGCTCTCTTTTTGTTTTCTGCACGCCAACCCAGTTCTTCAGGTCAGAGGTCAGGCGATCAGGGCTGGCTTTGACTCCCACTTTTGGCAGACGACAGAGCTCAGCCTCGGCTTGCCTCTTCTGCTTCTCCTCTTTCGGAGCCCAGATGGTGTACCTGGGCCTTTGTACAGGCTCCTCCTCCACCTGCATCACCTTTTTCCAGTGAAGCCTCTCTTGCTTCAGCTGGTCTTGTTCTGCTTTCTGCAGTGCCTGTAGCTCTTTGGCCTTCTTCTCCTCCTCCTCTCTTTGTTCGGCCTCCTGCAGCCTCCTCTCCTCCAGATGTTCTTCTCTCTGTCTTCTCAGACCGTCTTCCACTTTTTCTCTCTCCTCCCTCTCCTTCTTGAGCTTCTCCTTGGTCTCACAAGCGACTCTTTCTCTGTGCTCCATCTCCATGCCTCTCAGCTCACCATACATTACTCTCCTGGCATGGTTCCATCTTTCCTCAGGGGTCAGTTGTATAAATCTTACAAGCTCCATTTGAGTAAAGAGGACACTGTTTTCTCTGGAAGACATCTTTGTCGGTTATTCTCTTACTTCTGTATTCGTGTATCTGTTGGTTGACTGAACTTCTGTCTGTGAGTTTACTGAGATGTGATCTCTTCAGCAGGTTTGTGCCAAATGATCTTCTCAGAGTGAAGAGTTCTTTAACTGCTGATGGAACATGTCAGTCATCACAAGTGTTCTACGGAACTCCAGACAGTATGAGGTCATACACTGCAGCATTCTATATGACACTTTAGCTACATGTTGTTAGCCCTGCTAGCAGTATGGCTATAGAGATGGAAATGTTGGTCGGTCAGCTGGTGAATCACTTTGGCCTGCAGTAAAGGTCATAAAGCCCGCCTCCTCCATGTTAACAGATGGGACATGGGTCAAACTAGAAAATCAAAATACACGACAAACAAGTTTTTCTCAAACACATGTTTGATCACGATTCTGAAAACAGCTGATAAGAGCTTGTGAACCTCTCCCTGTCTCCATCACTTCACCACACTGATTTACATGAAGGGGAGAACTGGCTCATGGTAAACTAGTGATGCTTACTGTGGAGGGGACAGAAACAAAAGGGGTTTTTGGTGGTTTGTATTTTTAAATACACAATATATTTACACCAAAAATACACAAGCAAAACTTTGACATTACAAACAAAAAGGCAAACTAAAAAGTGATCTACTCTAAAGTGAGAAATGTGACCTTTTCAACCACTTAATCTTAAAACGTATCCGCCCCAACACATACAGTATACTGTTATCATTTTGTTCTGTAGCCCAGTTGAAAAATAACACTTATAACACATACGTACTGATACAATGGTACTTTAACTATAAGAGTAAAAATAGACAAAGATTTAAGATTTATATATAATTATTATTATTAAATTATGTATAAACAGTTGTAAGACATTATGGGATACACGTTTATTCGCTTCCAATTTAGGTGAATAGATTAATAACACATTCTTATTTGACAAATATAGCAGCCACTTAGCTTAGCTTCTCATAAAGACAAGAAGTATGGCTAACTATGGCATCTGACAGTTTCTTGGCCAGGACTAGTAACTTTCCCTTAAAACTACAAATGAACATTTTAACACTTGGGTATTTGTAGGATTAGGGCCTGTGTCCACTGATGGCATTTTTTGCTATTAGTTGACACATTGCCTAGCGCCCACGACCTCAATTTAGAGCAACTTTCAGAGCAGGACATGAAAAGAGGTCATCCTCCACCAAAAATCCATCGCATCCAGTTTGTCAAAGAAGGCCAGGGTGACGCAGGTGTCTCACCAAGAACCCCACCGAGGGCAGTCCTCGCCACCCAGGACTGCAGCATGAGGCTCGACCTCGGCAGAAAGCTCCAGTTCCTGAGGGAGATCACCAGCATGAGCCTCCGCTCAGACATAATAATGTGGTCCAGCAGCATCAAGATCATGCTCCTCATCGAGCTGACTGTCCCATGAGAAGTTGGGATCGAGGCCGCCTCTTAGAGGAAGAGGTTGAAGTATTTGGACCTTGCTGCCGAATGCAAGGAGGCGGGCTGGAGAACCATCATCTGGTCGAAGTGGGATGTTGCGGCTTTGTCAGTACATCAGCTGTTTGCCTCATGAGGAAATGTGGGAAGGAAAAGTGGGGGATGACATGCACTACATGATTGGCAGCCCGGGAGTCGAACCTGTGATCAGTGCGTCAAGGACTGTAGCCTCTGTATGAGGCACCTGCTCTACCAACTGAGCTAATCCAGCGCCCCGTGCCATTTTAAATGAATGTTTTTGTCAATGCAGTCTGGTGGCCTTGAAGAGAACGTTGTTAAAGCTGTGTCTTGTTTCAAAAAACATTTCAACCCGGCTCAAAAATACTCTAAGTCCACCTTAAGATTTAACCTCTGGGCACCATGAGTGTCTGAAATTTCATGACAATCCATCCAACAGTTGTTTCAGTCCAGACCAAAGTGTTGGACTGACTGCCTGACAAAAAACAGAAGACATGGCTTTGTCCAGAACCCCACTGGGTTTTTATTCTAATTGTCATTGAATCGCCCACATATCTCCACGGATAAACTTTTTTTGGTTACAAAACACTCAAACACTGACCTGCTACATGAAATGCTACAGTAATAAATACAAACAGACGTGCATCAGAGCTTTCTTATCGTGTGCTGTCCAATCGCAACACCTGAAATTCACTCCTAAATTCACAAGGTTATGTAACAGCTACATTTCTAAAGCAGCATAAAAATGTTTACATTAAAAATAAATTGAATTTCATCATCTTATATTCAACAGCTAACATTCAAACTTATGAACACACTCAAGTCATCCGAGTCATCGTGCCTCAAGTCAAGTCGAGTCTCAAGTCATTTATCTTTTGTCAAGATGCAAAGTCATCAAAACAGTGACTCGAGTCGACTCAAGTCCAAGTCACCAAGTCTCAAGTCTTTTTTTTTATAGTGATTTCTAATTTGTAAGTATCTGAAGAAATCTAAATCTAAAAACTCCTGTTTATGTAAAACGTTAATCAGTATGTTTTACTGGAACGCATTTTTATTATTCTGAATCACGAGACAACATAGAAACAAAGTAAAGAAGAACATTAAAACATAGATTTGAGGATGCTGTTTCTGTTGGCAGCAAATCCTCCAGTGTATCAGTCGTTCTGCCGGGAAGCATGGCTGGCTTGTCTCGCCTTGAAGGAGGTCCATCGGTCGTACTGCTCCTCAGCCTTGAGCTTTCTCTTCTCCTCTTTTTTCTCTCTATGGTCCCGGTATTTGTCCATCCAGTACCCAACCTTCAGCATGTCTGGCAGCCACTGCAGAGACCCGCTGGGTTTGGGTGTTTGTGGTTTTTCTGAAGACAAGAGAAGATAAAAGTTTCAGTTTGACGTACAGGAATTATTAATATGAAGCCCCAAAGAGTTCAGCACTGAATCAGTCTTGAGGGCTCAATATGTTCAGTATAAATAAGCAGGATAAAGGAATATGATGCATATATGATATATATTTTCAGTCTTTGGGACTTCTCTGGCAGTAAAGAGGAGGTAGGTGGAGCTGTTTGGGTCAGGTTTCTCTTTGACAGGCTCTCGTTTTGTTTTCTGCACACCAACCCAGTTCTTCAGGTCAGAGGTCAGGTGATCAGGGCTGGCTTTGACTCCCACTTTTGGCAGACGACAGAGCTCAGCCTCCGCTTGCCTCTTCTGCTTCTCCTCTTTCAGAGCCCTGATGGTGTACCTGGGCCTTTGTACAGGCTCCTCCTCCACCTGCATCACCTTTTTCCAGTGAAGCCTCTCTTGCTTCAGCTGGTCTTGTTCTGCTTTCTGCAGTGCCTGTAGCTCTTTGGCCTTCTTCTCCTCCTCCTCTCTTTGTTCGGCCTCCTGCAGCCTCCTCTCCTCCAGATGTTCTTCTCTCTGTCTTCTCAGACCGTCTTCCACTTTTTCTCTCTCCTCCCTCTCCTTCTTGAGCTTCTCCTTGGTCTCAGGAGCGACTCTTTCTCTGTGCTCCATCTCCACGCCTCTCAGCTCACCATACATTACTCTCCTGGCATGGTTCCATCTTTCCTCAGGGGTCAGTTGTATAAATCTTACAAGCTCCATTTGAGTAAAGAGGACACTGTTTTGTCTGGAAGACATCTTTGTTGGTTATTCTCTTACTTCTGTATTCGTGTATCTGTTGGTTGACTGAACTTCTGTCTGTGAGTTTACTGAAATGTGATCTCTTCAGCAGGTTTGTGCCAAATGATCTTCTCAGAGTGAAGAGTTCTTTAACTGCTGATGGAACATGTCAGTCATCACAAGTGTTCTACGGAACTCCAGACAGTATGAGGTCATACACTGCAGCATTCTATATGACACTTTAGCTACATGTTGTTAGCCCTGCTAGCAGTATGGCTATAGGGATGGAAATGTTGGTCGGTCAGTTGGTGAATCACTTTGGCCAGCAGTAAAGGTCATAAAGCCCGCCTCCTCCATGTTAACAGATGGGACATGGGTCAAACTAGAAAATCAAAATACACAACAAATACATTTTTCTCAAACACATCTATGGGCATCTGCTGGACAGGTAGAGAATAACAATGATTTGTTTAGGTTTTTGAGAGTTGGGAATCTGACTGTAAGAAGGAACAGAGGAGCAGCATGTGACAGGGCTTGTGATTGGCCAATACAGAGCTTTACCTTCACATTTCAGAGCAGCAGAATTTGAGACAGGTTGAACTTTTATGCAGCCTCTCTGTGTTAGCACCTGCTGGCCATGTTATTTCATCAATAGCTAAAGTTGGTCTGAACACAGTCTGTTAAATAACCATAGCAAAGATCACAACAGTCCATTCACCATTTTCAAAACACATATCTATCCATCTAGTAAATATATCACTGATGTTTAACATGTTTTGCTGTGATTTGGAGGTTCAAACTGTTTTGCAGTTGTTTCAGTAAATTCCCTCAACCATAAGCCGTGACGCGATTGTAATGGCATCAACATAATCCAAACATATTGAGGACTTTAGTGTTGTAAATGGTGAAACTTGACAACATTGAATTTTATCATCTTATATTTAACAGCTAACATTCAAACTTATGAACACACTCAAGTCATCCGAGTCATTGTGCCTCAAGTCAAGTCGAGTCTCAAGTCATTTATCTATTGTCAAGACGCAAAGTCATCAAAACAGTGACTCGAGTCGACTCAAGTCCAAGTCACCAAGTCTCAAGTCTACATCTCTGAAGTCATCTCTTCCATGACATTAAGAAGAGGAGGGTCTGTTTTTTGGGGGGTTTTTTCACCATTTCTTGCATTGCTTTTTCACTGTCAATGAACAGTATTTTACATAGACACCAGTCTTTTTATAATCGCATCCTCCCTCATAACACCAAGATACAGATCCTTAAAATCAGTAGGAATTCCATATCCTCAAATCTTTCTCAGAGCAAAACATATACTCCCAACGGGAGTGATTGGCGCTGTTGTTGTGCCTGAGATTGGCGACTTTTAACCTGGGGATGCAAGTTCAAAAATTAAATACATTTTTTTGGTCCATATTTTCTTCACTTCTTGGAGCTTATGTTTGAATGTTGTGTCCAGATTAAACCTCAATCCTCCTGCGATATTTCTTTGTTAAGTTTTTTACCCATTTCACTATATATGGTTATACTATAGTTGGAAATAATTTAATCCAGCTGCTCTGTTTCACTGCATCGCCCTCCTCAGATCATTCTGGATTTAGCTGTTTTTATTTTATAGTGATTTCTAATTTGTAAGTATCTGGAGAAATCTAAATCTAAAATCACCTGTTTATGTAAAACGTTAATCAGTATGTTTTACTGCAACACATTTTTATTATTCTGAATCACGAGACAACATAGAGACAAAGTAAAGAAGAACATTAAAACATAGATTTGAGGATGCTGTTTCTGTTGGCAGCAAATCCTCCAGTGTATCAGTCGTTCTGCCGGGAAGCATGGCTGGCTTGTCTCGCCTTGAAGGAGGTCCATCGGTCGTACTGCTCCTCAGCCTTGAGCTTTCTCTTCTCCTCTTTTTTCTCTCTATGGTCCCGGTATTTGTCCATCCAGTACCTGACCTTCAGTATGTCTGGCAGCCACTGCAGAGACCCACTGGGTTTGGGTGTTTGTGGTTTTTCTGAAGACAAGAGAAGATAAAAGTTTCAGTTTGACGTACAGGAATTATTAATATGAAGCCCCAAAGAGTTCAGCACTGAATCAGTCTTGAGGGCTCAATATGTTCAGTATAAATAAGCAGGATAAAGGAACATGATGCATATATGATATATACCTTCAGTCTTTGGGACTTCTCTGGCAGTAAAGAGGAGGTAGGTGGAGCTGTTTGGGTCAGGCTTCTGTTTGACAGGCTCTCGTTTTGTTTTCTGCACGCCAACCCAGTTCTTCAGGTCAGAGGTCAGGCGATCAGGGCTGGCTTTGACTCCCACTTTTGGCAGACGACAGAGCTCAGCCTCCGCTTGCCTCTTCTGCTGCTCCTCTTTCAGAGCCCTGATGGTGTACCCGGGCCTTTGTACAGGCTCCTCCTCCACCTGCATCACCTTTTTCCAGTGAAGCCTCTCTTGCTTCAGCTGGTCTTGTTCTGCTTTCTGCAGTGCCTGTAGCTCTTTGGCCTTCTTCTCCTCCTCCTCTCTTTGTTCGGCCTCCTGCAGCCTCCTCTCCTCCAGATGTTTTTCTCTCTGTCTTCTCAGACCGTCTTCCACTTTTTCTCTCTCCTCCCTCTCCTTCTTGAGCTTCTCCTTGGTCTCACAAGCGACTCTTTCTCTGCGCTCCATCTCCACGCCTCTCAGCTCACCATACATTACTCTCCTGGCATGGTTCCATCTTTCCTCAGGGGTCAGTTGTATAAATCTTACAAGCTCCATTTGAGTAAAGAGGACACTGTTTTGTCTGGAAGACATCTTTGTTGGTTATTCTCTTACTTCTGTATTCGTGTATCTGTTGGTTGACTGAACTTCTGTCTGTGAGTTTACTGAGATGTGATCTCTTCAGCAGGTTTGTGCCAAATGATCTTCTCAGAGTGAAGAGTTCTTTAACTGCTGATGGAACATGTCAGTCATCACAAGTGTTCTACGGAACTCCAGACAGTATGAGGTCATACACTGCAGCATTCTATATGACACTTTAGCTACATGTTGTTAGCCCTGCTAGCAATATGGCTATAGAGATGGAAATGTTGGTCGGTCAGTTGGTGAATCACTTTGGCCTGCAGTAAAGGTCATAAAGCCCGCCTCCTCCATGTTAACAGATGGGACATGGGTCAAACTAGAAAATCAAAATACACAACAAATACGTTTTTCTCAAACACATCTATGGGCATCTGCTGGACAGGTAGAGAATAACAATGATTTGTTTAGGTTTTTGAGAGTTGGGAATCTGACTGTTAGAAGGAACAGAGGAGCAGCATGTGACAGGGCTTGTGATTGGCCAATACAGAGCTTTACCTTCACATTTCAGAGCAGCAGAATTTGAGACAGGTTGAACTTTTATGCAGCCTCTCTGTGTTAGCACCTGCTGGCCATGTCATTTCATCAATAGCTAAAGTTGGTCTGAACACAGTCTGTTAAATAACCATAGCAAAGATCACAACAGTCCATTCATCATTTTCAAAACACATATCTATCCATCTAGTAAATATTTCACTGATGTTTAACATGTTTTGCTGTGATTTGGAGGTTCAAACTGTTTTGCAGTTGTTTCAGTAAATTGCCTCAACCATAAGCCGTGACGCGATTGTAATGGCATCAACATAATCCAAACATATTGAGGACTTTAGTGTTGTAAATGGTGAGTACACAATTTAAGTGTGACACACAATAATGCAGTTAATTGAAGCCTATCACCCACTTACAATGCAGTGTTGAATTCTCTGCCTAAAAACAGCTGAGATGACACTCAGGATCATGTGAGCTTAACGACCCATCAACACCAGGGGGTACTAACGACTCTCAGTGATACTAGGTTCACAGCTCAGGGTTATGACTCATCCTTGATTATACATTTGCCTTTAAGCTGTTAACCTGTCCCTCTGTGTTAGCCCAGTTCTAAATGCTGAGATGTACAGTAGCCTGTATTTTAGTCTCTTTCATGGAATAATTTACTATATCCCAAATCACCAACCAGCTGAAACCAACAAACTAGAAACACAAACGCAACTCATGACAGACCAATTGTTAATATTTGCACCACAGACTGTTTTAAAAGTATGACAATGAATTGTATCTGTGTTATCTTGGCACAGATGCAGCCATGATGATGGTCTGGTCTGAGACAGTATTGAGTAGTAACGAGTACGACTGATGAGGCTTCTCTTTGGGGAAAAAGCAACAGGTAGTGGGGGTCTTTGATGTTGCGTGTTGCCATAGCGAAGAGTTTGACTGACAGCCAGTCATCCAATAATGACAATCACTTACCGGGGAGTTTTTTGAGTCGTCCAATCATGACTCCCATTTGGGCTGCATACATATTTGATAGTTAGACAGAAACTTGACAGCATTGAATTTGATCATCTTATATTTAACAGCTAACATTCAAACTTATGAACACACTCAAGTCATCCGAGTCATCGTGCCTCAAGTCCAAGTCGAGTCTCAAGTCATTTATCTATTGTCAAGACGCAAAGTCATCAAAACAGTGACTCGAGTCGACTCAAGTCCAAGTCACCAAGTCTCAAGTCTACATCTCTGAAGTCATCTCTTCCATGACATTAAGAAGAGGAGGGTCTGGTTTTTTTGGGGGTTTTTTTACCATTTCTTGCATTGCTTTTTCACTGTCAATGAACAGTATTTTACATAGACACCAGTCTTTTCATAATCGCATCCTCCCTCATAACACCAAGATACAGATCCTTAAAATCAGTAGGAATTCCATATCCTCAAATCTTTCTCAGAGCAAAACATATACTCCCAACGGGAGTGATTGGCGCTGTTGTTGTGCCTGAGATTGGCGACTTTTAACCTGGGGATGCAAGTTCAAAAATTAAATACATTTTTTTGGTCCATATTTTCTTCACTTCTTAGAGCTTATGTTTGAATGTTGTGTCCAGATTAAACCCCAATCCTCCTGCGATATTTCTATGTTAAGTTTTTTACCCATTTCACTATATATGGTTATACTATAGTTGGAAATAATTTAATCCAGCTGCTCTGTTTATACACTTCAGTCAAAATATCTATCACTGCATCGCCCTCCTCAGATCATTCTGGATTTAGCTGTTTTTTTTATAGTGATTTCTAATTTGTAAGTATCTGGAGAAATCTAAATCTAAAAACACCTGTTTATGTAAAACGTTAATCAGTATGTTTTACTGCAACACATTTTTATTATTCTGAATCACGAGACAACATAGAAACAAAGTAAAGAACAACATTAAAACATAGATTTGAGGATGCTGTTTCTGTTGGCAGCAAATCCTCCAGTGTATCAGTCGTTCTGCCGGGAAGCATGGTTGGCTTGTCTCGCCTTGAAGGAGGTCCATCGGTCGTACTGCTCCTCAGCCTTGAGCTTTCTCTTCTCCTCTTTTTTCTCTCTATGGTCCCGGTATTTGTCCATCCAGTACCCGACATTCAGTATGTCTGGCAGCCACTGCAGAGACCCGCTGGGTTTGGGTGTTTGTGGTTTTTCTGAAGACAAGAGAAGATAAAAGTTTCAGTTTGACGTACAGGAATTATTAATATGAAGCCCCAAAGAGTTCAGCACTGAATCAGTCTTGAGGGCTCAATATGTTCAGTATAAATAAGCAGGATAAAGGAATATGATGCATATATGATATATACCTTCAGTCTTTGGGACTTCTCTGGCAGTAAAGAGGAGGTAGGTGGAGCTGTTTGGGTCAGGCTTCTGTTTGACAGGCTCTCGTTTTGTTTTCTGCACGCCAACCCAGTTCTTCAGGTCAGAGGTCAGGTGATCAGGGCTGGCTTTGACTCCCACTTTTGGCAGACGACAGAGCTCAGCCTCGGCTTGCCTCTTCTGTTTATCCTCTTTCGGAGCCAAGATGGTGTACCTGGGCCTTTGTACAGGCTCCTCCTCCACCTGCATCACCTTTTTCCAGTGAAGCCTCTCTTGCTTCAGCTGGTCTTGTTCTGCTTTCTGCAGTGCCTGTAGCTCTTTGGCCTTCTTCTCCTCCTCCTCTCCTTGTTCGGCCTCCTGCAGCCTCCTCTCCTCCAGATGTTCTTCTCTCTGTCTTCTCAGACCGTCTTCCACTTTTTCTCTCTCCTCCCTCTCCTTCTTGAGCTTCTCCTTGGTCTCACAAGCGACTCTTTCTCTGTGCTCCATCTCCACGCCTCTCAGCTCACCATACATTACTCTCCTGGCATGGTTCCATCTTTCCTCAGGGGTCAGTTGTATAAATCTAACGAGCTCCATTTGATTAAAGAGGACACTGTTTTGTCTGGAAGACATCTTTGTTGGTTATTCTCTTACTTCTGTATTCGTGTATCTGTTGGTTGACTGAACTTCTGTCTGTGAGTTTACTGAGATGTGATCTCTTCAGCAGGTTTGTGCCAAATGATCTTCTCAGAGTGAAGAGTTCTTTAACTGCTGATGGAACATGTCAGTCATCACAAGTGTTCTACGGAACTCCAGACAGTATGAGGTCATACACTGCAGCATTCTATATGACACTTTAGCTACATGTTGTTAGCCCTGCTAGCAGTATGGCTATAGAGATGGAAATGTTGGTCGGTCAGTTGGTGAATCACTTTGGCCAGCAGTAAAGGTCATAAAGCCCGCCTCCTCCATGTTAACAGATGGGACATGGGTCAAACTAGAAAATCAAAATACACGACAAATACGTTTTTCTCAAACACATGTTTGATCACGATTCTGAAAACAGCTGATAAGATCTTGTGAACATCTCCCTGTCTCCATCACTTCACCACACTGATTTACATGAAGGGGAGAACTGGCTCATGGTAAACTAGTGATGCTTACTGTGGAGGGGACAGAAACAAAAGGGGTTTTGGTGGTTTGTATTTTTAAATACACAATATATTTACACCAAAAATACACAAGCAGAACTTTGACATTACAAACAAAAAGGCAAACTAAAAAGTGATCTACTCTACAGTGAAAAATGTGACCTTTTCAACCACTTAATCTTAAAACGTATCCGCCCCTAAAGTATGACAATGAATTGTATCTGTGTTTTTTTGGAACAGACGCAGCCATGATGATGGTCTGGTCTGAGACAGTATTGAGTAGTAATGAGTACGGCTGATGAGGCTTCTCTTTGGGGAAAAAGCATCAGGTAGTGGGGGTCTTAGATGTTGCGTGTTGCCATAGCGAAGAGTTTGACTGACAGCCAATCATCCAATCATGACAATCACATACCGGGGAGTTTTTTGAGTCGTCCAATCATGACTCCCATTTGGGCTGCATACATATTTGATAGTTAGACAGAAACTTGACAACATTGAATTTTATCATCTTATATTTAACAGCTAACATTCAAACTTATGAACACACTCAAGTCATCCGAGTCATCGTGCCTCAAGTCCAAGTCGAGTCTCAAGTCATTTATCTTTTGTCAAGACGCAAAGTCATCAAAACAGTGACTCGAGTCCACTCAAGTCCAAGTCACCAAGTCTCAAGTCTACATCTCTGAAGTCATCTCTTCCATTACATTACATCTTTTGTTCTTTTTTACCATTTCTTGCATTGCTTTTTCACTGTCAATGAACAGTATTTTACATCACACCAGTCTTTTAATAATCACATCCTCCCTCATAACACCAAGATACAGATCCTTAAAATCAGTAGGAATTCCATATCCTCAAATCTTTCTCAGAGCAAAACATATACTCCCAATGGGAGTGATTGGCGCTGTTGTTGTGCCTGAGATTGGCGACTTTTAACCTGGGGATGCAAGTTCAAAAAATGAATCAATTTTTTGGTCCATATTTTCTTCACTTCTTGGAGCTTATGTTTGAATGTTGTGTGCTCCAGATTAAACCTCAATCCTCCTGCGATATTTCTATGTTAAGTTTTTTACCCATTTCACTATATATGGTTATACTATAGTTGGAAATAATTTAATCCAGCTGCTCTGTTTATACACTTCAGTCAAAATATCTATCACTGCATCGCCCTCCTCAGATCATTCTGGATTTTGCTGTTTTTTTTATAGTGATTTCTAATTTGTAAGTATCTGGAGAAATCTAAATCTAAAAACACCTGTTTATGTAAAACGTTAATCAGTATGTTTTACTGCAACACATTTTTATTATTCTGAATCACGAGACAACATAGAAACAAAGAAAAGAAGAACATTAAAACATATATTTGAGGATGCTGTTTCTGTTGGCAGCAAATCCTCCAGTGTATCAGTCGTTCTGCCGGGAAGCATGGCTGGCTTGTCTCGCCTTGAAGGAGGTCCATCGGTCGGACTGCTCCTCAGCCTTCAGCTTTCTCTTCTCCTCTTTTTTCTCTCTATGGTCCCGGTATTTGTCCATCCAGTACCCGACCTTCAGTATGTCTGGCAGCCACTGCAGAGACTCGCTGGGTTTGGGTGTTTGTGGTTTTTCTGAAGACAAGAGAAGATAAAAGTTTCAGTTTGACGTACAGGAAATATTAATATGAAGCCCCAAAGAGTTCAGCACTGAATCAGTCTTGAGGGCTCAATATGTTCAGTATAAATAAGCAGGATAAAGGAATATGATGCCTATATGATATATACCTTCAGTCTTTGGGACTTCTCTGGCAGTAAAGAGGAGGTAGGTGGAGCTGTTTGGGTCAGGCTTCTCTTTGACAGGCTCTCTTTTTGTTTTCTGCACGCCAACCCAGTTCTTCAGGTCAGAGGTCAGGTGATCAGGGCTGGCTTTGACTCCCACTTTTGGCAGACGACAGAGCTCAGCTTCGGCTTGCCTCTTCTGCTTCTCCTCTTTCGGAGCCCAGATGGTGTACCTGGGCCTTTGTACAGGCTCCTCCTCCACCTGCATCACCTTTTTCCAGTGAAGTCTCTCTTGCTTCAGCTGGTCTTGTTCTGCTTTCTGCAGTGCCTGTAGCTCTTTGGCCTTCTTCTCGTCCTTCTCTCTTTGTTCGGCCTCCTGCAGCCTCCTCTCCTCCAGATGTTCTTCTCTCTGTCTTCTCAGACCGTCTTCCACTTTTTCTCTCTCCTCCCTCTCCTTCTTGAGCTTCTCCTTGGTCTCCCAAGCGACTCTTTCTCTGTGCTCCATCTCCACGCCTCTCTGCTCACCATACATTACTCTCCCGGCATGGTTCCATCTTTCCTCAGGGGTCAGTTGTATAAATCTTACAAGCTCCATTTGAGTAAAGAGGACACTGTTTTGTCTGGAAGACATCTTTGTTGGTTATTCTCTTACTTCTGTATTCGTATATCTGTTGGTTGACTGAACTTCTGTCTGTGAGTTTACTGAGATGTGATCTCTTCAGCAGGTTTGTGCCAAATGATCTTCTCAGAGTGAAGAGTTCTTTAACTGCTGATGGAACATGTCAGTCATCACAAGTGTTCTACGGAACTCCAGACAGTATGAGGTCATACACTGCAGCATTCTATATGACACTTTAGCTACATGTTGTTAGCCCTGCTAGCAGTATGGCTGTAGAGATTGAAATGTTGGTCGGTCAGTTGGTGAATCACTTTGGCCTGCAGTAAAGGTCATAAAGCCCGCCTCCTCCATGTTAACAGATGGGACATGGGTCAAACTAGAAAATCAAAATACACGACAAATATGTTTTTCTCAAACACATGTTTGATCACGATTCTGAAAACAGCTGATAAGAGCTTGTGAACATCTCCCTGTCTCCATCACTCCACCACACTGATTTACATGAAGGGGAGAACTGGCTCATGGTAAACTAGTGATGGAGGGACTACTAATGACAAGTACTTTGTGAGGTCATGGTCTAGAATGTTGGAGTAAATTTGATGCATGATGTAGGGACTACTAATGATAAGTACATTGTGATGTCATACTCTGGAATGTTGAGATAGTTTAATACATGCTGTAGTGACTACTAATGATTTCATTATATGATGTAATGCTCTGGAATGTGGGGTTCCATCTGATGCATACTGTAGAGACTTCTAGTGACAAGTACTTTGTGAGGTCATGGTCTAGAATGTTGGAGTACATTTGATGCATGCTGTAGGGACTACTAATGACAAGTACTTTGTGATGTCATGCTCTAGAATGTTGGGATACATTCGTTGCATGCTGCAGTGCCTCCTATTGATGTCACTTTGTGATGTCATGGTCTAGAATGTTGGGATACATTTGATGCATGCTGTAGGGACTACTAATGACAAGTACTTTGTGTGGTCATGGCCTAGAATGTTGGAGTACCTTTGATGCATGCTGTAGGGACTACTAATGACAAGTACTTTGTGAGGTCATGGTCTACAATGTTGGAGTACCTTTGATGCATGCTGTCGGGACTACTAATGACAAGTACTTTGTGAGATCATGGTCTAGAATGTTGAGGTACATTTGATGCATGCTGTAGTGACTACTAATTACAAGTAACTTGTGATGTCGTGGTCTAGAATGTTGGGATATGTTTGATGCATGCTGTAGGGACTACTCATCTCAAGCACTTTGTGATGTCATGGTCTAGAATGTTGGGACACATTTGATGCATGCTGTAGTGACTACGCATGATATCACTTTGTGATGTCATGCTCTGGAATGTTGGGGTACATTTTGTGCAAGCTGTAGGGACTACTAATGACAAGTACTTTGTCATGTCATGGCCTAGAATGTTGGGGTACCTTTGATGCATGCTGTAGGGACTACTAATGACCAGTACTTTGTGAGGTCATGGTCTAGAATGCTGGAGTCCTTTGATGCATGCTGTAGGGACAACTAATGACAAGTACTTTGTGATGTCATAGTCTAGAATGTTGGAGTACCTTTGATACATGCTGTAGGGACTACTAATGACCAGTACTTTGTGATGTCATGGTCTTGAATGTTAAGGTACATTTGATGCATGCTGTAGTGACTACTAATGACAAGTAACTTGTGAGGTCATGGTCTAGAATGCTGGAGTCCTTTGATGCATGCTGTAGGGACTACTAATGACCAGTACTTTTTGAGGTCATGGCCTAGAATGTTGGAGTACCTTTGATGCATGATGTAGGGACTACTAATGACCAGTATTTAATGAGGTCATGGTCTAGAATGCTGGAGTCCTTTGATGCATGCTGTAGGGACTACTAATGACAAGTACTTTGCGAGGTCATGGCCTAGAATGTTGGACTACCTTTGATGCATGCTGTAGGGACTACTCATCACAAGTACTTTGTGATGTCATGCTCTTGAATGTTGGGGTACCTTTGATGCATGCTGTAGGGACTACTAATGACAAGTACTTTGTGATGTCATGGTCAAGAATGTTGGAGTACCTTTGATGCGTTCTGTAGGGACTACTTATGGTATTGCTTTGTGATGTCATGGTCTAGAATGTTGGGATACATTTGATGCATGCTGTAGAGACTATTAATTATTTTACTTTATGTCATGCTCTAGAATGTTGGGATACATCTGATGCATACTGTAGAGATTTCTAATGACAAGTAATTTGTGATGTCATGGTCTAGAATGTTGGGACACATTTGATGCATGCTGTAGTGACTACGCATGATATCACGTTGTGATATCATGCTCTGGAATGTTGGGGTACTTTTGGTGCATGCTGTAGGGGCTACTCATCACAAGTACTTTGTGATGTCATGCTCTTGAATGTTGGGGTACCTTTGATGCATGCTGTAGGGACTACTAATGAAAAGTACTTTGTGATGTCATGGTCAAGAATGTTGGAGTACCTTTGATACATGCTGTAGGGACTACTAATGACAAGTACTTTGTGAGGTCATGGTCTAGAATGCTGGAGTCCTTTGATGCATGCTGTAGGGACAACTAATGACAAGTACTTCGTGATGTCATGGTCTAGAATGTTGGGGCACATTTTGTGCATGCTGTAGGGACTACTAATGACAAGTACTTTGTGATGTCATGGTCTAGAATGTTGGAGTACATTTGATGCATGCTGTAGTGACTCCTAATGATATCTCTTTGTGATGTCATGGTCTAGAATGTTGGGATACATTTGATGCATGCTGTAGTGATTACGCATGATATCACTTTGTGATGTCCTGCTCTGGAATATTGGGGTACATTTGGTGCATGCTGTAGGGACTACTCATCACAAGTACTTTGTGATGTCATGCTCTAGAATGTTGCGGTACCTTTGAGGCATGCTGTAGGGACTACTAATGACAAGTACTTTGTGAGATCATGGTCTAGAAAGTTGGAGTCCTTTGATGCATGCTGTAGTGACTCCTAATGATATCTCTTTGTGATGTCATGGTCTAGAATGCTGGAGTACCTTTGATGCATGATGTAGGGACTACTAATGACAAGTACTTTGTGATGTCATGCTCTAGAATGTTGGGATACATTCGATGCATGCTGCAGTGCCTCCTAATGATGTCACTTTGTGATGTCATGGTCTAGAATGTTGGGATACATTTTATGCATGCTTTAGGGACAACTACTGACAAGTATATGGTGATGTCATGCTCTAGAATGTTGGGATACATTTGGTGCATGCTGTAGGGACTGCTAATGACAAGTACTTTGTGAGGTCATGGTCTAGAATGTTGGGATATATTTGATGCATGCTGTAGGGACTACTACTGACCAGTACATTGTGATGTCATGCTCTAGAATGTTGGGGTACATTTTGTGCAAGCTGTAGGGACTACTTATGACAAGTACTTTGTGAGGTCATGGTCTAGAATGTTGGAGTACCTTTGAAGCATGATGTAGGGAATAATAATGAAAAGTACTTTGTGATGTCATGGTCTAGAATGTTGGGATACATTTGATGCATGCTGTAGGGACTATTAATGATATTACGTTTTGATGTCATGCTGTACTGATTACTAATGATATCATTTTATGATTTAATGCTCTGGAATGTTGGGGTACCTTTGATGCATGATGTAGGGACTACTACTGACAAGTACTTTGTGATGTCATGCTCTAGAATGTTGGGGTACATTTTGTGCATGCTGTAGGGACAATTAATGACAAGTACTTTGTGATGTCATGCTCTAGAATGTTGGGATACATTCGATGCACGCTACAGTGCCTCCTAATGATGTCACTTTGTTATGTCATGGTTTAGAATGTTGGGATATATTTGATGCATGCTGTACGGACTACTACTGACAAGTACATTGTGATGTCATGCTCTAGAATGTTGGGGTACATTTTGTGCAAGCTGTAGGGACTACAAATGACAAGTACTTTGTGAGGTCATGGTCTAGAATGTTGGAGTACCTTTGAAAAATGATGTAGGGACTACTAATGACCAGTACTTTGTGATGTCATGCTCTAGAATGTGGGGGTACATTTTGTGCAAGCTGTAGGGACTACTAATGACAAGTACTTTGTGAGGTCATGGTCTAGAATGTTGGAGTACCTTTGAAGCATGATGTAGGGAATAATAATGACCAGTACTTTGTGATGTCATGCTCTGGAATGTTGGGATACATTTGGTGCATGCTGTACGGACAACTAATGACAAGTACTTTGTGATGTCATGGTCTAGAATGTTGGAATACTTTTAATGCATGCTGTAGGGACTACTTATGGTATTGCTTTGTGATGTCATGCTCTAGAATGTTGGGATACATCTGATGCATACTGTAGAGATTTCTAATGACAAGTACTTTGTGATGTCATGGTCTAGAATGTTGGGAGACATTGGATGCATGCTATAGGGACTCCTAATGATATCTCATTGTGATGTCATGGTCTAGAATGTTGGGATACATTCGATGCATGCTGCAGTGCCTCCTACTGATGTCACTTTGTGATGTCATGGTCTAGGATGTTGGGATACATTTGATGCATGCTGTAGGGACTACGCATGATATCACTTTGTGATGTCATGCTCTGGAATGTTGGGGTACATTTGGTGCATGCTGTAGGGACTACTCATCACAAGTACTTTGTGATGTCATGCTCTGGCATGTTGAGGTACCTTTGATACATGCTGTACTGACTATTTTATGATGTAATGCTCCGGAATGTTGGGATACATCTGATGCATACTGTAGAGACTTCTAATGACAAGTACTTTGTGATGTCATGCTCTAGAATTTTGGGATACTTTTGAAGCATGCTGTAGGGATTATTAATAATATTACTTTGTGAGGTCATGCTCTGGAATGTTGGGACAAATTTGATGCATGCTGTAGTGACTACGCATGATATCACTTTGTGATGTCATGCTCTGAAATGTTGGGGTACATTTGGTGCATGCTGTAGGGACTAGTTATGATATTGCTTTGTGATGTCATGGTCTAGAATGTTGAGGTACATTTGATGCATGCTGTAGAGACTATTAATTATTTTACTTTGTGATGTCATGCTCTAGAATGTTGGGGTACATTTGGTGCATGCCGTGGGGACTACTCATCACATGTACTTTGTGATGTCATGCTCTAGAATGTTGGGATACATTGGATGCATGCTGCAGTAACTCCTAATGATGTCACTTTGTGATGTCATGGTCTAGAATGTTGGAGTACCTTTGATACATGCTGTAGGGACTACTAATTATTTTACTTTGTGATGTCATACTCTGGAATGTTGGGGTACATGTTGTGCAAGCTGTAGGGACTACTAATGACCAGTACTTTGTGAGGTCATGGTCTACAATGTTGGAGTACCTTTGATGCATGCTATAGGGACTCCTATTGATATCTCTTTGTGATGTCATGGTCTAGAATGTTGGGATACATTCGATGCATGCTGCAGTGCCTCCTAATGATTTCACTTTGTGATGTCATGGTCTAGAATGTTGGGATACATTTGGTGCAAGCTGTAGGGACTACTAAAGACAAGTACTTTGTGAGGTCATGGTCTAGAATGTTGGAGTACCTTTGATACATGCTGTAGGGTCTACTAATGACAAGTACTTTGTGATGTCATGGTCTAGAATGTTGGAATACTTTTAATGCATGCTGTAGGGACTATTTATGGTATTGCTTTGTGATGTCATGCTCTAGAATGTTGGGATACATCTGATGCATACTGTAGAGATTTCTAATGACAAGTACTTTGTGATGTCATGCTCTTGCATGTTGAGGTACATTTGATGCATGCTATAGGGACTCCTAATGATATCTCATTGTGATGTCATGGTCTAGAATGTTTGAGTACCTTTGATGCATGATGTAGGGACTACTAATGACAAGCACTTTGTGATGTTATGCTCTAGAATGTTGGGATACATTCGATGCATGCTGCAGTGCCTCCTACTGATGTCACTTTGTGATGTCATGGTCTAGAATGTTGGGATACATTTGATGCATGCTGTAGGGACTACGCATGATATCACTTTGTGATGTCATGCTCTGGAATGTTGGGGTACATTTGGTGCATGCTGTAGGGACTACTCATCACAAGTACTTTGTGATGTCATGCTCTTGCATGTTGAGGTACATTTGATGCATGCTGTAGTGACTATTAATGACAAGTAACTTGTGATGTCATGGTCTAGAATGTTGGGGTACATTTGATTCATGCTGTAGTGACTACTAGTTACATAATTTCAAGATATCATGGTCTAGAATGTTATGATACAATTAATGCATGTGGTAGTGACTACTAGTTACATCATTTCAAGGTGTCATGGTCTAGAATGTTGGGGTACATTTAGTGCATGCTGTAGTGACTACTAATTACATCATTTCAAGATGTCATGGTCTAGAATTTTGGAAAACCTTTGATGCATGCTGTACTGACTACTAATGATATAATTTTATGATGTAATGCTCCGGAATGTTGGGATACGTCTGATGCATATTGTAGGGATTATTAATAATATTACTTTGTGAGGTCATGCTCTGGAATGTTGGGACAAATTTGATGCATGCTGTAGTGACTACGCATGATATCACTTTGTGATGTCATGCTCTGAAATGTTGGGGTACATTTGGTGCATGCTGTAGGGACTAGTTATGATATTGCTTTGTGATGTCATGGTCTAGAATGTTGAGGTACATTTGATGCATGCTGTAGAGACTATTAATTATTTTACTTTGTGATGTCATGCTCTAGAATGTTGGGGTACATTTGGTGCATGCCGTGGGGACTACTCATCACATGTACTTTGTGATGTCATGCTCTAGAATGTTGGGGTACCTATGATGCATGCTGTAGGGACTACAAATGACAAGTACTTTGTGATGTGATGGTCTAGAATGTTGGAGTACCTTTGATACATGCTGTAGGAACTACTAATGACCAGTACTTTGTGAGGTCATGGTCTAGAATGCTGGAGTCCTGTGATGCATGCTGTAGGGACTACTAAGGACAAGTACTTTGTGATGTCATGGTCTAGAATGTTGGAGTACTTTTGATTCATGCTGTAGGGACTACTAATGACCAGTACTTTGTGATGTCATGGTCTAGAATGTTGGGATACATTCGATGCATGCTGTAGGGACTACTCATCACAAGTACTTCCTGATGTCATGCTCTAGAATGTTGGAATACATTTGATGCATGCTGTAGGGACTACGCATGATATCACATTGTGATGTCATGCTCTGGAATGTTGGGATACATTTGGTGAATGCTGTAGGGACTACTAATGACAAGTACGTTGTGAGGTCATGGTCTAGAATGTTGGAGTCCCTTTGATGCATGCTGTAGGGATACTAATGATATCTCTTCGTGATGTCATGGTCTAGAATGTTGGAGTACCTTTGATGCATGATGTAGGGACTACTAATGATCTCAGTTTGTGATGTCATGGTCTAGAATGTTGGGATACATTTGATGCATGCTGTAAGGACTACTAATGACAAGTACTTTGTGATGTCATGCCCTAGAATGTTGGGATACATTTGGTGCAAGCTGTAAGGACTACTAAAGACAAGTACTTTGTGAGGTCATGGTCTAGAATGTTGGAGTACCTTTGAAGCATGATGTAGGGAATAATAATGACAAGTACTTTGTGATGTCATGGTCTAGAATGTTGGGATACATTTGATGCATGCTGTAGTGACTACGGAAGATATCACTTTGTGATGTCATGCTCTAGAATCTTGGAGTACCTTTGATGCATGCTGTAGGGACTACTCATCACAAGTACTTTGTGATGTCATGCTCTAGAATGTTGGGGTACTTTTGATGCATGCTGTAGGGACTACTAATGACAAGTACTTTGTGAGATCATGGTCTAGAAAATTGGAATCCTTTGATGCATGCTGTAGTGACTCCTAATGATAACTCTTTGTGATGTCTTGGTCTAGAATCTTGGAGTACCTTTGATGCATGATGTAGGGACTACTAATGACAAGTACTTTGTCATGTCATGCTCTAGAATGTTGGGATACATTCGATGCATCCTGCAGTGCCTCCTAATGATGTCACTTTGTGATGTCATGGTTTAGAATGTTGGGATATATTTGATGCATGCTGTACGGACTACTACTGACAAGTACATTGTGATGTCATGCTCTAGAATGTTGGGGTACATTTTGTGCAAGCTGTAGGGACTACAAATGACAAGTACTTTGTGAGGTCATGGTCTAGAATGTTGGAGTACCTTTGAAAAATGATGTAGGGACTACTAATGACCAGTACTTTGTGATGTCATGCTCTAGAATGTGGGGGTACATTTTGTGCAAGCTGTAGGGACTACTAATGACAAGTACTTTGTGAGGTCATGGTCTAGAATGTTGGAGTACCTTTGAAGCATGATGTAGGGAATAATAATGACCAGTACTTTGTGATGTCATGCTCTGGAATGTTGGGATACATTTGGTGCATGCTGTACGGACAACTAATGACAAGTACTTTGTGATGTCATGGTCTAGAATGTTGGAATACTTTTAATGCATGCTGTAGGGACTACTTATGGTATTGCTTTGTGATGTCATGCTCTAGAATGTTGGGATACATCTGATGCATACTGTAGAGATTTCTAATGACAAGTACTTTGTGATGTCATGGTCTAGAATGTTGGGAGACATTGGATGCATGCTATAGGGACTCCTAATGATATCTCATTGTGATGTCATGGTCTAGAATGTTTGAGTACCTTTGATGCATGATGTAGGGACTACTAATGACAAGCACTTTGTGATGTCATGCTCTAGAATGTTGGGATACATTCGATGCATGCTGCAGTGCCTCCTACTGATGTCACTTTGTGATGTCATGGTCTAGGATGTTGGGATACATTTGATGCATGCTGTAGGGACTACGCATGATATCACTTTGTGATGTCATGCTCTAGAATGTTGGGGTACATTTGGTGCATGCTGTAGGGACTACTCATCACAAGTACTTTGTGATGTCATGGTCTAGAATGTTGGAGTACCTTTGATGCATGCTGTAGGGACTACTAATGACAACTACTTTGTGATGTCATGGTCTAGAATGTTGGAGTACCTTTGATACATGCTGTAGGGACTACGCATGATATCACTTTGTGATGTCATGCTCTAAAATGTTGGGGTACATTTGGTGCATGCTGTAGGGACTACTCATCACAAGTACTTTGTGATGTCATGGTCTAGAATGTTGGAGTACCTTTGATGCATGCTGTAGGGACTACTAATGACAACTACTTTGTGATGTCATGGTCTAGAATGTTGGGATACATCTGATGCATACCGTAGAGACTTCTAATGACAAGTACTTTGTGATGTCATGGTCTAGAATGTTGGGATACATTTGATGCATGCTGTAGTGACTACGCATGATATCACTTTGTGATGTCATGCTCTAGAATGTTGGGGTACATTTGGTGCATGCTGTAGGGACTACTCATCACAAGTACTTTGTGATGTCATGGTCTAGAATGTTGGAGTACCTTTGATGCATGCTGTAGGGACTACTAATGACAACTACTTTGTGATGTCATGGTCTAGAATGTTGGAGTACCTTTGATACATGCTGTAGGGACTACTAATGACCAGTACTTTGTGAGGTCATGGTCTAGAATGCTGGAGTCCTTTGATGCATGCTGTAGGGACTACTAATGACAACTACTTTGTGATGTCATGGTCTAGAATGTTGAGGTACATTTGATGCATGCTGTAGTGACTACTAATGACAAGTAATTTGTGATGTCATGGTCTAGAATGTTGGGATATGTTTGATGCATGCTGTAGGGACTACTAATGATATTGCTTTGTGATGTCATGGTCTAGAATTTTGGGATACATTTGATGCATGCTGTAGGGACTATTAATGATATTACGTTGTGATGTCATGTTCTAGAATGTTGGGATACATTTGATGCATGCTGTAGGGACTATTAATGATATTATGTTGCGATGTCATGCTCTGGAATGTTGGGGTACATTTGGTGCATGCTGTAGGGACTACTCATCACAAGTACTTTGTGATGTCATGCTCTAGAATGTTGGGAATTCATTGGATGCATGCTGTAGGGACTACTAATGATATTGCTTTGTGATGTCATGCTCTGGAATGTTGGGATACATCTGATGCATGCTGTAGTGACTACGCATGATATCACGTTGTGACGTCATGCTCTAGAATGTTGGGGTACATTTGGTGCATGCTGTAGGGACTACTCATCACAAGTACTTTGTGAGGTCATGCTCTAGAATGTTGGGGTACCTTTGATGCATGCTGTAGGGACTATTAATGATATTATGTTGTGATGTCATGCTCTGGAATGTTGAGATATTTTTGATGCATGCTGTACTGATTACTAATATTATCATTTTATAATGTAATTCTCTGGAATGTTGGGATACATCTGATGCATACAGTAGAGACTTCTAATGACAAGTACTTTGTGATGTCATGGTCTAGAATGTTGGGGTACATTTGGTGCATGCTGTAGGGACTACTCATCACAAGTACTTTGTGATCTCATGCTCTAGAATGTTGGGGATTCCTTGGATGCATGCTGTAGGGACTACTGATGACAAGTACTTTCTGAGATCATGGTCTAGAAAGTTGGAGTCCTTTGATGCATGCTGTAGTGACTCCTAATGATATCTCTTTCTGATGTCATGTTCTAGAATGTTGGGATATATTTGATGCATGCTGTAGAGACTACTACTGACAAGTACATTGTGATGTCATGCCTTAGAATGTTGGGATACATTCGATGCATGCTGCAGTGCCTCCTAATGATGTCACTTTGTGATGTCATGCTCTGGAATGTTGGGATACATCTGATGCATACCGTAGAGACTTCTAATGACAAGTACTTTGTGATGTCATGGTCTAGAATGTTGGGATACATTTGATGCATGCTGTAGTGACTACGCATGATATCACTTTGTGATGTCATGCTCTAGAATGTTGGGGTACATTTGGTGCATGCTGTAGGGACTACTCATCACAAGTACTTTGTGATGTCATGCTCTGGAATGTTGGGATACATCTGATGCATGCTGTAGTGACTACGCATGATATCACTTTGTGACGTCATGCTCTAGAATGTTGGGGTACATTTGGTGCATGCTGTAGGGACTACTCATCACAAGTACTTTGTGAGGTCATGCTCTAGAATGTTGGGGTACCTTTGATGCATGCTGTAGGGACTATTAATGATATTATGTTGTGATGTCATGCTCTGGAATGTTGAGATATTTTTGATGCATGCTGTACTGATTACTAGTATTATCATTTTATAATGTAATTCTCTGGAATGTTGGGATACATCTGATGCATACAGTAGAGACTTCTAATGACAAGTACTTTGTGATGTCATGGTCTAGAATGTTGGGGTACATTTTGTGCTAGCTGTAGGGACTACTAATGACAAGTACTTTGTGAGGTCATGGTCTAGAATGTTGGAGTACCTTTGAAGCATGATGTAGGGAATAATAATGACAAGTACTTTGTGATGTCATGCTCTAGAATGTTGGGATACATCTGATGCATACCGTAGAGACTTCTAATGACAAGTACTTTGTGATGTCATGGTCTAGAATGTTGGGATACATTTGATGCATGCTGTAGTGACTACGCATGATATCACTTTGTGATGTCATGCTCTAGAATGTTGGGGTACATTTGGTGCATGCTGTAGGGAATACTCATCACAAGTACTTTGTGATGTCATGGTCTAGAATGTTGGGGTACCTTTGATGCATGCTGTAGGGACTATTTATGATATTATGTTGTGATGTCATGCTCTGGAATGTTGAGATATTTTTGATGCATCCTGTACTGATTACTAATGTTATCATTGTATAATGTAATTCTCTGGAATGTTGGGATACATCTGATGCATACACTAGAGACTTCTAATGACAAGTACTTTGTGATGTCATGCTCTAGAATGTTGGGATACATTCGATGCATGCTCCAGTGCCTCCTAATGATGTCACTTTGTGATGTCATGCTCTAGAATGTTGGGATACATTTGATGGATGTTGTAGGGACTACTACTGACAAGTACATTGTGATGTCATGCTCTAGAACTTTGGAGTACCTTTGAAGCATGATGTAGGGAATAATAATGACAAGTACTTTGTGATGTCATGCTCTGGAATGTTGGGATACATTTGATGGATGTTGTAGGGACTACTACTGACAAGTACATTGTGATGTCATGCTCTAGAACTTTGGAGTACCTTTGAAGCATGATGTAGGGAATAATAATGACAAGTACTTTGTGATGTCATGCTCTAGAATGTTAAGGTACATTTGATGCATGCTATAGGGACTACTAATGACAAGTAACTTGTGATGTCATGGTCTAGAATGTTGGGATATGTTTAATGCATGCTGCAGTGCCTCCTAATGATGTCATTTTGTGATGTCATGGTCTAGAATGTTGGGATACATTTGATGCGTGCTGTTGGGACTACTACTGACAAGTACATTGTGATGTCATGGTCTAGAATGTTGGGATACATTTGATGCATGCTGTAGGGACTACTTATGATGTCACTTTGTGATTTCATGGTCTAGAATGTTGGGATACATTTGATGCATGCTGTAGGGACTACGCATGTTATCACTTTGTGATTTCATGGTCTAGAATGTTGGGATACATTTGGTGCAAGCTGTAGGGACTACTAAAGACAAGTACTTTGTGAGGTCCTGGTCTAGAATGTTGGAGTACCTTTGAAGCATGATGTAGGGAATAATAATGACAAGTACTTTGTGATGTCATGGTCTAGAATGTTGGAATACATTTGATGCATGCTGTAGGGACTACGCATGATATCACATTGTGATGTCATGCTCTGGAATGTTGGGATACATTTGGTGCATTCTGTATGGACTACTAATGACAAGTACTTTGTGAGGTCATGGTCTAGAATGTTGGAGTACCTTTGATGCATGCTGTAGGGACTACTTATGATTTTGCTTTGTGATGCCACGGTCTAGAATGTTGGAGTACCTTTGATACATGCTGTGGGGACTACTAATGACAAGTACTTTGTGATGTCATGGTCTAGAAAGTTGGAGTCCTTTGATGCATACTGTAGTGACTACTAATGACAAGTACTACGTGAGATAATGGTCTAGAAAGTTGGAGTGCTTTGATGCCTGCTGTAGTGACTCCTAATGATATCTCTTTGTGATGTCATGGTCTAGAATGTTGGGGTACCTTTGATGCATGCTGTAGGGACTACTAATGACAAGTACTTCGTGAGATAATGGTCTAGAAAGTTGGAGTGCTTTGATGCCTGCTGTAGTGACTCCTAATGATATCTCTTTGTGATGTCATGGTCTAGAATGTTGTAGTACCTTTGATGCATGATGTAGGGACTAGTAATGACAAGTACTTTGTGATGTTATGCTCTAGAATGTTGGGATACATTCGATGAATGCTGCAGTGCCTCCTAATGATGTCACTTTGTGATGTCATGGTCTAGAATGTTGGGATATATTTGATGCATGCTGTAAGGACTACTACTGACAAGTACATTGTGATGTCATGCTCTAGAATGTTGAGGTACATTTTGTGCAAGCTGTAGGGACTACTAATGACAAGTACTTTGTGAGGTCATGGTCTAGAATGTTAGAGTTCCTTTGAAGCATGATGTAAGGAATAATAATGACAAGTACTTTGTGATGTCATGGTCTAGAACGTGGGAGTACCTTTGATACATGCTGTAGGGACTACTAATGACCAGTACTTTATGAGGTCATGGCCTACAATGTTGGAGTACCTTTGATGCATGCTGTAGGGACTACTAATGACAAGTACTTTGTGATGTCATGCTCTAGAATGTTGGGATACATTCGATGCATGCTGCAGTGCCTCCTAATGATGTCACATTGTGATGTCATGGTCTAGAATGTTGGGATACATTTGATGCATGCTGTAGGGACTACTACTGACAAGTCCATTGTGATGTCATGGCCTAGAATGTTGGGATACGTTTGATGCATGCTGTAGGGACTATTAATGATATTACTTTGTGATGTCATGCTCTAGAATGTTGAGATACTTTTGATGGATGCTGTAGTGACTACTAATGATATCATTTTATAATGTGATTCTCTGGAATGTTTGGATACATGTAATGCATACTGTAGAGTCTTCTAATGAAAACTACTTTGTGATGTCAAGGCCTAGAATGTTGGGATACGTTTGATGCATGCTGTAGGGACTATTAATGATATTACTTTGTGATGTCATGCTCTAGAATGTTGGGGTACATTTGATGCATGCTTTAGGGACTACTAATGACAAGTATGTTGTAATGTCATGCTCTGGAATGTTGAGATACTTTAATGCATGCTTTAGTGACTAATAATGATTTCATTTTTTGATGTAATGCTCTGGAATATTGGGATACATCTGATGCATATTGTAGGTACTTCTAATGAGAAGTACTTTGTGATGTCATGGTCTAGAACGTTGGGATACATTTGATGCATGCTGTAGTGACTACGCATGATATCACTTTGTGATGTCATGGTCTAGAATGTTGGGATACATTTGATGCATGCTGTAGAGAGGATACCTTTAATGCATGTTGTAGTGACTACGAGTTATATCATTTCAAGATGTCATAGTCTAGAAAGTTGGAGTACCTTTGATGCATGCTGTCGTTACTATTAATGAAAAGTACTTTTGTGTTGTGGTCGGCTACAGAGATGCTGAAACATTTTTTTTCACACTTGACAATCACTTTCAATGTCCTTATATTACACCCTAGGCATTACACTTTGTGATGTCATGCTCTAGAATGTTGGGATACATCTGAAGCATACTGTAGAGACTTCTATTGACAAGTACTTTGTCATGTCATGGTCTAGAATTTTGGGATACATTTGATGCATGCTGTAGGGACTACTAATGACAAGTACTTTGTGATGTCATGGTCTGGAATGTTGGAGTCCTTTTATACATGCTGTAGGGACTACTAATGACAAATACTTTGTGATGTCATGGTCTAGAATGTTGGAGTATCATTGATACATGCTGTAGGGACTAATGATGACCAGTACTGTGTGAGGTCATGGCCTAGAATGTTGAGTTACTTTTGATGCATGCTGTAGTGACTACGCATATTATCACTTTGTGATGTCATGCTCTGGAATGTTGGAGTACCTTTGAAGCATGATGTAGGGAATAATAATGACAAGTACTTTGTGATGTCATGGTCTAGAATGTTGGGATACATTTGATGCATGCTGTAGGGACTACGCATGATATCACTTTGTGATGTCATGGTCTAGAATGTTGGGATACATTTGATGCATGCTGTAGTGACAACGCATGATATCACTTTGTGATGTCATGCTCTGGAATGTTGGAGTACCTTTGATGCATGATGTAGGGACTACTAATGACAAGTACTTTGTGATGTCATGCTCTAGAATGTTGGGATACATCTGATGCATACTGTAGAGATTTCTAATGACAAGTACTTTGTGATGTCATGGTCTAGAATGTTGGAGTACCTTTGATACATGCTGTAGGGACTACTAATGACCAGTACTTTGTGAGTTCATGGTCTAGAATGCTGGAGTCCTTTGATGCATGATGTAGGGACTACCAGTGACCAGTACTTTGGAAGGTCATGGTCTAGGATGTTGGAGTACCTTTGATGCATGCTGTAGGAACAACTAATGACCAGTACTTTGTGAGGTCATGGCCTAGAATGTTGAAGTACCTTTGATGCATGCTGTAGGGACTACTTATGACAAGTACTTTGTGATGTCATGCCTTAGAATGTTGGGATACATTCGATGCATGCTGCAGTGCCTCCTAATGTCACTTTGTGATGTCATGGTCTTGAATGTTGGAGTACCTTTGATACATGCTGTAGGGACTACTAATGACCAGTACTTTGTGAGGTCATGGTCTAGAATGCTGGAGTCCTTTCATGCATGATGTGGGGACTACTAATGAGAAGTACTTTGTGATGTCATGGGCTTGAATGTTGGAGTACCTCTGATACATGCTGTAGGGACTACTAATGACCAGTACTTTGCGAGTTCATGGCCTAAAATGTTGGAGGAGTACCTTTGATGCATGCTGTAGGGACTACTAATGACAAGTACTTTGTGAGGTCATGGTCTAGAATGTTGGAGTACATTTGATGCATGCTGTAGGGACTACTAATGATAAGTACGTTGTGATGTCATGCTCTGGAATGTTGAGATAGTTTAATACATGCTGTAGTGACTACTAATGATTTCATTATATGATGTAATTCTCTGGAATGTGGGGATACATCTGATGCATACTGTAGAGACTTCTAATGACAAGTACTTTGTGAGATCATGGTCTAGAAAGTTGGAGTCTTTTGATGCATGCTGTAGTGTCTCCTAATGATATCTCTTTGTGATGTCATGGTCTAGAATTTTGGAGTACCTTTGATGCATGATGTAGGGACTACTAATGACAAGTACTTTGTGATGTCATGCTCTAGAATGTTGGGATACATTCGATGCATGCTGCAGTGCCTCCTAATGATGTCACTTTGTGATCTCATGGTTTAGAATCTTGGGATACATTTGATGCATGCTGTAGGGACTACTACTGACAAGTACATTGTGATGTCATGCTCTAGAATGTTGGGGTACATTTTGCGCAAGCTGTAGGGACTACTACTGACAAGTACATTGTGATGTCATGCTCTAGAATGTTGGGGTACATTTGATGCATGCTGTAGGGACTACTAATGACAAGTACTTTGTGAGGTCATGGTCTAGAATGTTGGAGTACCTTTGAAGCATGATGTAGGGAATAATAATGACAAGTACTTTGTGATGTCATGGTCTATAATGTTGGGATACATTTGATGCATGCTGTAGGGACTACTACTGACAAGTACATTGTGATGTCATGGTCGAGAATGTTGGAGTACATTTGATGCATGCTGTAGGGACTACTAATGATAAGTACGTTGTGATGTCATGCTCTGGAATGTTGAGATAGTTTAATACATGCTGCAGTGACTCCTAATGATATCTCTTTGTGATGTCATGGTCTAGAATGCTGGAATACATCTGATGCACACTGTAGAGATTTTTGATGACAAGTACTTTGTGATGTCATGCTCTAGAATGTTGGGACACGTGATGCATGCTGTAGTGACTACGCATGATATCACTTTGTGATGTAATGCTCTGGAATGTTGGGATACATTTGGTGCATGCTGTAGGGACTACTCATCACAAGTACTTTGTGATGTCATGCCTTAGAATGTTGGGATACATTCGATGCATGCTGCAGTGCCTCCTAATGTCACTTTGTGATGTCATGGTCTTGAATGTTGGAGTACCTCTGATACATGCTGTAGGGACTACTAATGACCAGTACTTTGCGAGTTCATGGCCTAAAATGTTGGAGTACCTTTGATGCATGATGTAGGGAATAATAATGACAAGTACTTTGTGATGTCATGGTCTAGAATGTTAGGATACATTTGATGCATGCTGTAGGGACTACGAATGTTATCACTTTGTGATGTCATGCTCTGGAATGTTGGGATAAATTTGGTGCATGCTATGAGGACTTCCAATGACAAGTACTTTGTGAGGTCATGGTCTAGAATGTTGGAGTACCTTTGATGCATGCTGAAGGGACCATTAATTATTTTACTTTGTGATGTCATGCTCTAGAATGTTAGGATACATCTGATGCATGCTGTAGAGACTATTAATTATTTTACGTTGTGATGTCATGCTCTAGAATGTTGGGATACATCTGATGCATACTGTAGAGATTTCTATTGACAAGTACTTTGTGATGTCATGGTCTAGAATGTTGGGATACATTTGATGCATGCTGTAGGGACTACTACTGACGAGTACATTGTGATGTCATGCTCTAGAATGTTGGGGTACATTTTGTGCATGCTGTAGGGAATACTTATGGTTTTGCTTTGTGATGTCATGGTCTAGAATGTTGGGATACATCTGATGCATAATGTAGAGATTTCTAATGACAAGTACTTTGTGATGTCATGGTCTAGAATGTTGGGACACATTTGATGCATGCTGTAGTGACTACGCATGATATCACTTTGTGATGTCATGCTCTGGAATGTTGTGGTACATTTGGTGCATGCTGTAGGGACTACTCATCACAAGTTCTTTGTGATGTCATGGTCTAGAATGTTGGAGTACCTTTAATACATGCTGTAGGGACTACTAATGACAAGTAACTTGTGATGTCATGGTCTAGAATGTTGGGATATGTTCGATGCATGCTGTAGCGACTAGTAATGATATTGCTTTGTGATGTCATGGTCTAGAATATTGGGATACATTTGATGCATGCTGTAGGGACTATTAATGATATTACGTTGTGATGTCATGTTCTGGAATGTTGAGATACATCTGATGCATACAGTAGAGACTTCTAATGACAAGTACTGTGTGAGGCCATGGTCTAGAATGTTGGAGTCCTTTGATGCATGCTGTAGTTACTCCTAATGATATCTCTTTGTGATGTGATGGTCTAGAATGTTGGAGTACCTTTGATGCATGATGTAGGGACTACTAATGACAAGTACTTTGTGATGTCATGCTCTAGAATGTTGGGATACATTCGATGCATGCTGCAGTGCCTCCTAATGATGTCACTTTGTGATGTCATGGTCTAGAATGTTGGAGTACCTTTGATACATGCTGTAGGGACTACTAATGACCAGTACTTTGTGAGGTCATGGTCTAGAATGCTGGAGTCCTTTGATGCATGCTGTAGGGACTACTAATGACAAGTACTTTGTGATGTCATGGTCTAGAATATTGGAGTACCTTTGATACATGCTGTAGGGACTACTAATGACTAGTACTTTGTGATGTCATGGTCTAGAATGTTGAGGTACATTTGATGCATGCTATAGTGACTACTATTGACAAGTAACTAGTGATGTCATGGTCTAGAATGTTGGGACATGTTTCATGCATGCTGTAGGGATTACTAATGATATTGCTTTGTGATGTCATGGTCTAGAATGTTGGGATACATTTAATGCATGCTGTAAGGACTACTAATGACAAGTACTTTGTGATGTCATGGTCTAGAATGTTGGAGTACCTTTGATACATGCTGTAGGGACTACTAATGACCAGTACTTTGTGATGTCATGGTCTAGAATGTTGAGGTATATTTGATGCATGCTGTAGTGACTACTAATGACAAGTAACTAGTGATGTCATGGTCTAGAATGTTGGGATATGTTTCATGCATGCTGTAGGGATTACTAATGTTATCATTTTATGATGTAATGCTCTGGAATGTTGGGGTACATTCGATGCATGCTGCAGTGCCTCCTAATGATGTCAGTTTGTGATGTCATGCTCTAGAATGTTGGGGTACATTTTGTGCAAGCTGTAGGGACTACTAATGACAAGTACTTTGTGATGTCATGGTCTAGAATGTTGGAGTACCTTTGAAGCATGATGTAGGGAATAATAATGACAAGTTCTTTGTGATGTCATGGTCTAGAATGTTGGGATACATTTCATGCATGCTGTAGGGACTACGCATGATATCACGTGTTGATGTCATGCTCTGGAATGTTGGGATACATTTGGTGCATGCTGTAGGGACTACTAATGACAAGTACTTTGTGAGGTCATGCTCTAGAATGTTGGAGTACATTTGATGCATGCTGTAGGGACTACTTATGATATTGCTTTGTGATGTCATGGTCTAGAATGTTGGAGTACCTTTGATGCATGATGTAGGGACTACTAATGACCAGTATTTAATGAGGTCATGGTCTGGAATGCTGGAGTCCTTTAATGCATGCTGTAGGGACTACTAATGACAAGTACTTTGTCATGTCATGCTCTAGAATGTTGGAGTACCTTTGATTCATGCTGTAGTGACTCCTAATGATATCTCTTTGTGAAGTCATGGTCTAGAATGTTGGAGTACCTTTGAAGCATGATGTAGGGAATAAAAATGACAAGTACTTTGTGATGTCATGGTCTAGAATGTTGGGATACATCTGATGCATGCTGTAGGGACTACGCATGATATCACTTTGTGATGTCATGCTCTGGAATGTTGGGATACATTTGGTGCATGCTGTAGGGACAACTAATGATATTGCTTTGTGATGTCATGGTCTGGAATGTTGAGATACATGTGATGCATACAGTAGAGACTTCTAATGACAAGTACTTTGTGATGTCATGGTCTAGAATGTTGGGGTACATTTGGTGCATGCTGTAGGGACTACTCATCACAAGTACTTTGTGATGTCATGCTCTAGAATGTTGGGGTACCTTTGATGCATGCTGTAGGGACTCCTAATGATATCTCTTTGTGATGTCATGTTCTAGAATGTTGAGATATATTTGATGCATGCTGTAGAGACTACTACTGACAAGTACATTGTGATGTCATGCCTTAGAATGTTGGGACACATTTGATGCATGCTGTAGTGAATACGCATGATATCACTTTGTGATGTCAAGCTCTGGAATGTTGGGGTACATTTGGTGCATGCTGTAGGGACTACTCATCACAAGTACTTTGTGATGTCACGGACTAGAATGTTGGGATACCTTTAATGCATGTTGTAGTGACTACTAGTTTTATCATTTCAAGATGTCATGGTCTAGAATGTTGGGATACAATTAATGCATGTGGTAGTGACTACTAGTTACATCATTTCAAGGTGTCATGGTCTAGAATGTTGGGGTACATTTAGTGCATGCTGTAGTGACTATTAATTACATCATTTCAAGATGTCATGGTCTAGAATGTTGGAAAACCTTTGATGCATGCTGGAGGGACTACTAATGACAAGTACTTTGTGATGTCACGGTCTAGAATGTTGGGATACCTTTGATGCATGCTGTAGGGACTACTAATGATATTGCTTTGTGATGTCATGGTCTAGAATATTGGGATACATTTGATGCATGCCCTAGGGACTATTAATTATATTACGTTGTGATGTCATGCTCTGGAATGTTGAGATATTTTTGATGCATGCTGTACTGACTACTAATGATACAATTTTATGATGTAATGCTCTGGAATGTTGGGATACATCTGATGCATACTGTAAAGACTTCTAATGACAAGTACTTTGTGATGTCATGCTCTAGAATGTTGGGATACTTTTGAAGCATGCTGTAGGGATTATTAATAAAATTACTTTGTGAGGTCATGCTCTGGAATGTTGGGACAAATTTGATGCATGCTGTAGTGACTACGAATGACAAGTACTTTGTGATGTCATGGTCTAGAATGTTGGGATACATCTGATGCATAATGTAGAGATTTCTAATGACAAGTACTTTGTGATGTCATGGTCTAGAATGTTGGGACACATTTGATGCATGCTGTAGGGACTACTAATCACAAGTACTTTGTGATGTCACGGTCTAGAATGTTGGGATACCTTTGATGCATGCTGTAGGGACTACGAATGACAAGTACTTTGTGATGTCATGGTCTAGAATGTTGGAGTACCTTTGAAGCATGATGTAGGGAATAATAATGACAAGTACTTTGTGAGGTCATCTTCTAGAACGTTGGGATACATTTGATGCATGCTGTAGGGACTACTAATCACAAGTACTTTGTTATATCACGGTCTAGAATGTTGGGATAACTTCGATGCATGCTGTAGGGACTACGAATGACAAGTACTTTGTGATGTCATGGTCTAGAATGTTGGAGTACCTTTAATACATGCTGTAGGGACTACTAATGAACAGTACTTTGTGAGGTCATGGTCTAGAATGGTGGAGTCCTTTGATGCATGCTGTAGGGACTACTAATGACAAGTAATTTGCGATGTCATTGTCTAGAATGTTGGGATATGTTCGATGCATGCTGTCGCGACTACTAATGATATTGCTTTGTGATGTCATGGATTAGAATGTTGGGATACATTTGATGTATGCTGTAGGGACTATTAATGATATTACGTTTTGATGTCATGCTCTGGAATGTTGAGATACATCTGATGCATATAGTAGAGACTTTATAATGACAAGTACTTTGTGATGTCATGGTCTACAATGTCGGAGTACCTTTGATGCATCATGTAGGGACTACTACTGACAAGATTATTGGGAGGTCATGGTCTAGAATGTTGGGATATGTTTGATGCATGCTGTAGGAAATACTAATGATATTGCTTTGTGATGTCATGATCTAGAAAGTTGGGATACATTTGATGCATGCTGTGAGGCTATTAATGATATTACGTTGTGATGTCATACTCTGGAATGTTGAGATACATCTGATGCATACAGTAGAGACTTCTAATGACAAATACTTTGTGATGTCATGTTCTGGAATGTTGGGATACATTTGGTGCATGCTGTAGGGACTACTAATGACAAGTACTTTGTGATGTCATGGTCTAGAATGTTGGGATGCCTTTAATGCATGTTGTAGTGACTACTAGTTATATAATTTCAAGATGTCATGGTCTAGAATGTTGGGATACAATTAATGCATGTGATAGTAACTACTAGTTACATCATTTCAAGATTTCATGGTCTAGATTGTTGGAATACCTTTGATGCATGCTGTAGGGACTACTAATGACAAGTACTTTGTGATGTCACGGACTAGAATGTTGGGATACCTTTAATGCATGTTGTAGTGACTACTAGTTTTATCATTTCAAGATGTCATGGTCTAGAATGTTGGGATACAATTAATGCATGTGGTAGTGACTACTAGTTACATCATTTCAAGGTGTCATGGTCTAGAATGTTGGGGTACATTTAGTGCATGCTGTAGTGACTATTAATTACATCATTTCAAGATGTCATGGTCTAGAATGTTGGAAAACCTTTGATGCATGCTGGAGGGACTACTAATGACAAGTACTTTGTGATGTCACGGTCTAGAATGTTGGGATACCTTTGATGCATGCTGTAGGGACTACTAATGATATTGCTTTGTGATGTCATGGTCTAGAATATTGGGATACATTTGATGCATGCCCTAGGGACTATTAATTATATTACGTTGTGATGTCATGCTCTGGAATGTTGAGATATTTTTGATGCATGCTGTACTGACTACTAATGATACAATTTTATGATGTAATGCTCTGGAATGTTGGGATACATCTGATGCATACTGTAAAGACTTCTAATGACAAGTACTTTGTGATGTCATGCTCTAGAATGTTGGGATACTTTTGAAGCATGCTGTAGGGATTATTAATAAAATTACTTTGTGAGGTCATGCTCTGGAATGTTGGGACAAATTTGATGCATGCTGTAGTGACTACCCATGATATCACTTTGTGATGTCATGCTCTGGAATGTTGGGGTACATTTGGTGCATGCTGTAGGGACTAGTCATCACAAGTACTTTGTGATGTCATGGTTTAGAATGTTGGAGTACCTTTGATACATGCTTTAGGGACTACTAATGACCATTACTTTGAGTGCTTTTAGGCATGATGTAGGGAATAATAATGACAAGTACTTTGTGAGGTCATGGTCTAGACTGTCGGAGTACATTTGATGCATGCTGTAGTGACTCCTAATGATATCTCTTTGTGATTTCATGGTCTAGAATGTTGGAGTACCTTTGATACATGCTGTAGGGACTACTAATGACAAGTACTTTGTGAGGTCATGGTCTAGAATGCTGGAGTCCTTTGATGCATGCTGTAGGGACTACTAATGACCAGTACTTTGTGAGGTCATGGCCTAGAATGTTGGAGTACCTTTGATGCATGATGTAGGGACTACTAATGACCAGTATTTAATGAGGTCATGGTCTAGAATGCTGGAGTCCTTTGATGCATGCTGTAGGGACTACTAATGATAAGTACGTTGTGATGTAATGCTCTGGAATGTTGAGATAGTTTAATACATGCTGTAGTGACTACTAATGATTTCATTATATGATGTAATGCCCTGGAATGTGGGGTTCCATCTGATGCATACTGTAGAGACTTCTAATGATATGTACTTTGTGAGATCATGGTCTAGAAAGTTGGAGTCCTTTGATGCATGCTGTTGTGACTCCTAATGATATCTCTTTGTGGTGTCATGGTCTAGAATGTTGGGATACATCTGATGCATGCTGTAGAGACTATTAATTATTTTACTTTGTGATGTCATGCTCGAGAATGTTGGGGTACATTTTGTGCAAGCTGTAGGGACTACTTATGACAAGTACTTTGTGAGGTCATGGTCTAGAATGTTGGAGTACCTTTGAAGCATGATGTAGGGAATAATAATGAAAAGTACTTTGTGATGTCATGGTCTAGAATGTTGGGATACATTTGATGCATGCTGTAGGGACTATTAATGATATTACGTTTTGATGTCATGCTGTACTGATTACTAATGATATCATTTTATGATTTAATGCTCTGGAATGTTGGGGTACCTTTGATGCATGATGTAGGGACTACTACTGACAAGTACTTTGTGATGTCATGCTCTAGAATGTTGGGGTACATTTTGTGCATGCTGTAGGGACAATTAATGACAAGTACTTTGTGATGTCATGCTCTAGAATGTTGGGATACATTCGATGCACGCTACAGTGCCTCCTAATGATGTCACTTTGTTATGTCATGATCTAGAATGTTGGGATACATTTGATGCATGCTGTAGGGACTACTACTGACAATTACTTTGTGATGTCATGCTCTAGAATGTTGGGGTACATTTTGTGCAAGCTGTAGGGACTACTAATGACCAGTACTTTGTGAGGTCATGGTCTAGAATATTGGAGTACCTTTGAAGCATGATGTAGGGAATAATAATGACAAGTACTTTGTGATGTCATGGTCTTGAATGTTGGGATACCTTTGATGCATGCTCTAGGGACTACTAATGACAAGTACTTTGTGATGTCATGGTCTAGAATGTTGGAGTACCTTTGATACATGCTGCAGGGACTACTAATGACCAGTACTTTGAGTGCATTTAGGAATGATGTAGGGAATAATAATGACAAGTACTTTGTGAGGTCATGCTCTAGAATGTTGGAGTACCTTTGATACATGCTGTAGGGACTACTAATGACCAGTACTTTTTGAGGTCATGGCCTAGAATGTTGGAGTGCCGTTGATGCATGATGTTGGGACTACGAATGACCAGTATTTAATGAGGTCATGGTCTAGAATGCTGGAGTCCTTTGATGCATGCTGTAGGGACTACTAATGACGAGTACTTTGTGATGTCATGGTCTAGAATGTTGGAGTACCTTTGATACATGCTGTAGGGACTGCTAATGACAAGTACTTTGCGAGGTCATGGCCTAGAATGTTGGACTACCTTTGATGCATGCTGTAGGGACTACTAATGACAAGCACTTTGTGAGGTCATGGTCTAGAAAATTGGAGTCATTTGATGCATGCTGTAGTGACTCCTAATGATATCTCTTTGTGATGTCATGGTCTAGAATTTTGGAGCACCTTTGATGCATGATTTTGTGACTACTAATGACAAGTACTTTGTGATGTCATGCTATTGAAAGTTGGGATATATTTGATGCATGCTGTAGGGACTACTACTGACAAGTACATTGTGATGTCATGGTCTAGAATGTTGGGATACATTTGGTGAAAGCTGTAGGGACTACTATTGACAAGTACTTTGTGAGGTCATGGTCTAGAATGTTGGAGTACCTTTGATGCGTGCTGTAGGGACTACTTATGGTATTGCTTTGTGATGTCATGGTCTAGAATGTTGGGATACATTTGATGCATGCTGTAGAGACTATTAATTATTTTACTTTATGTCATGCTCTAGAATGTTGGGATACATCTGATGCATACTGTAGAGATTTCTAATGACAAGTAATTTGTGATGTCATGGTCTAGAATGTTGGGACACATTTGATGCATGCTGTAGTGACTACGCATGATATCACTTTGTGATGTCATGCTCTGGAATGTTGGGATACATCTGGTGAATGCTGTAGGGACAACTAATGACAAGTACTTTGAGAGGTCATGGTCTAGAATGTTGGAATACTTTTGATGCATGCTGTAGGGACTACTTATGGTATTGCTTTGTGATGTCATGGTCTAGAATGTTGGGATACATCTGATGCATACTGTAGAGATTTCAAATGACAAGTACTTTGTGATGTCATGGTCTAGAATGTTGGGAGGAATTTGATGCATGCTGTAGTGACTACGCATGATATCACTTTGTGATGTCATGCTCTGGAATGTTGGGGTACATTTGGTGCATGCTGTAGGGACTACTCATCACAAGTAGTTTGTGTTGTCATGCTCTAGAATGTTGGAGTACCTTTGATGCATGCTGTAGGGACTACTAATGACCAGTATTTAATGAGGTCATGGTCTAGAATGCTGGAGTCCTTTGATGCATGCTGTAGGGACTACTAATGACAAGTACTTGTGATGTCATTGTCTAGAATGTTGGAGTACCTTTGATACATGCTGTAGGGACTACTAATGACAAGTACTTTGCGAGGTCATGGCCTAGAATGTTGGTGTACCTTTGATGCATGCTGTAGGGAGAACTAATGACAAGTACTTCGTGAGGTCATGTTCTGGAAAGTTGGGATACATTTGGTGCATGCTGTAGGGACTACTAATGATTTCATTTTCATGATGTAATGCTCTGGAATATTGGGATACATCTGAAGCATATTGTAGGTACTTTTAATGACAAGTACTTTGTGCTGTCATGGTCTAGAATGTTGGGATACTTTTGATGCATGCTGTAGGGACTACTAATGATATTGCTTTGTGATGTCATGGTCTAGAATGTTGGGATACATTTGATGCATGCTGTACTGATTACTAATGTTATCATTTTATAATGTAATTCTCTGGAATGTTGGGATACATCTGATGCATACAGTAGAGACTTCTAATGACAAGTACTTTGTGATGTCATGGTCTAGAATGTTGGGATACATTTGATGCATGCTGTAGTGACTCCTAATGATATCTCTTTGTGATGTCATGCCTTAGAATGTTGGGATACATTCAATGCATGCTGCAGTGCCTCCTAATGATGTCACTTTGTGATGTCATGTTCAAGAATGTTGGGATATATTTGATGCATGCTGTAGGGACTACTACTGACAAGTACATTGTGATGTCATGCTCTAGAATGTTGGGGTACATTTTGTGCAAGCTGTAGGGACTACTAATGACAAGTACTTTGTGAGGTCATGGTCTAGAATGTTGGAGTACCTTTGATGCATGATGTAGGGAATAATAATGACAAGTACTTTGTGATGTCATGGTCTAGAATGTTGGAATACTTTTGATGCATGCTGTAGGGACTACTGATGGTATTGCTTTGTGATGTCATGGTCTAGAATGTTGGGATACATTTGATGCATGATGTAGAGAATATTAATTATTTTACTTTGTGATGTCATGCTCTAGAATGTTGGGATAAATCTGATGCATACTGTAGAGATTTCTAATGACAAGTACTTTGTGATGTCATGGTCTAGAATGTTGGGACACATTTGATGCATGCTATAGGGACTCCTAATGATATCTCATTGTGATGTCATGGTCTAGAATGTTTGAGTACCTTTGATGCATGATGTAGGGACTGCTAATGACAAGTACTTTGTGATGTCATGGTCTGTACTGATTACTAATGTTATCATTTTATAATGTAATTCTCTGGAATGTTGGGATACATCTGATTTATACAGTAGAGACTTCTAATGATAAGTATTTTGTGATGTCATGGTCTAGAATGTTGGGGTACATTTGATGCATGCTGTAGGGACTACTACTGACAAGTACATTGTGATGTCATGCTCTAGAATGTTGGGATACATTTGATGCATGCTGTAGTGACTACGCATGATATCACTTTGTGATGTCATGCTCTGGAATGTTGAGGTACATTTGGTGCATGCTGTAGGGACTACTCATCACAAGTACTTCCTGATGTCATGCTCTAGAATGTTGGGGTACCTTTGATGCATGCTGTAGGGACTACGAATGACAAGTACTTTGTGATGTCATGGTCTAGAATGTTGGAGTACCTTTGATACATGCTGTAGGGACTACTAATGACCAGTACTTTGTGAGGTCATGGTCTAGAATGTTGTAGTACCTTTGATACATGCTGTAGGGACTACTAATGACCAGTACTTTGTGAGGTCATGGTCTAGAATGCTGGAGTCCTTTGATGCATGCTGTAGGGACTACTAATGACAAGTACTTTGTGAGATCATGGTCTAGAAAGTTGGAGTGCTTTGATGCATGCTGTAGTGACTCCTAATGATATGTCTTTGTGATGTCATGTTCTAGAATGTTGGGATATAAATGATGCATGCTGTAGGGACTACTACTGACAAGTACATTGTGATGTCATGCCTTAGAATGTTGGGATACATTCGATGCATGCTGCAGTGCCTCCTAATGATGTCACTTTGTGATGTCATGGTCTAGAATGTTGGAGTACCTTTGATGCATGATGTAGGGACTCCTAATGACAACTACTTTGTGATGTCATGCTCTAGAATGTTGGGATATATTCGATGCATGCTGCAGTGCCTCCTAATGATGTCACTTTGTGATGTCATGGTCTAGAATGTTGGAGTACCTTTGATACATGCTGTAGGGACTACTAATGATAAGTAAGTTGTTTTGTCATGCTCTGGAATGTTGAGATAGTTTAATATATGCTGTAGTGACAACTAATGATTTCATTATATGATGTCATGCTCTAGAATGTTGGGGTACATTTTGTGCAAGCTGTCGGGACTACTAATGAGAAGTACTTTGTGATGTCATGGTCTAGAATGTTGGGATACATTTGATGCATGCTGTAGTGACTACGCAAGATATCTCTTCGTGATGTCATGGTCTAGAATGTTGGAGTACCTTTGATGCATGATGTAGGGACTACTAATGATGTCACTTTGTGATGTCATTGTCTAGAATGTTGGGATACATTTGATGCATGCTGTAAGGACTACTACTGACAAGTACATTGTGATGTCATGCTCTAGAATGTTGGGGTACATTTTGTGCAAGCTGTAGTGACCACTAATGACAAGTAACTTATGATTTCATGGTCTAGAATGTTGGACTACCTTTGTTGCATGCTGTAGGGACTACTAATGATATTGCTTTGTGATGTCATGGTCTAGAATGTTGGGATACATTTGATGCATGCTGTAGGGACTACGCATGTTATCACTTTGTGATGTCATGCTCTGGAATGTTGGGATATATTTGGTGCATGCTGTAGGGACTACTAATGACAAGTACTTTGTGAGGTCATGGTCTAGAATGTTGGAGTACCCTTGATGCATGCTGTAGGGACTATTAATTATTTTACTTTGTGATGTCATGCTCTGGAATGTTGGGGTACATGTTGTGCAAGCTGTAGGGACTACTAATGACCAGTACTTTGTGAGGTCATGGTCTACAATGTTGGAGTACCTTTGATGCATGCTATAGGGACTCCTATTGATATCTCTTTGTGATGTCATGGTCTAGAATGTTGGGATACATTCGATGCATGCTGCAGTGCCTCCTAATGATTTCACTTTGTGATGTCATGGTCTAGAATGTTGGGATACATTTGGTGCAAGCTGTAGGGACTACTAAAGACAAGTACTTTGTGAGGTCATGGTCTAGAATGTTCGAGTACCTTTGAAGCATGATGTAGGGAATAATAATGACAAGTACTTTGTGGTGTCATGGTCTAGAATGTTGGAATACATTTGATGCATGCTGTAGGGACGACTTATGACATTGCTTTGTGATGCCATGGTCTAGAATGTTGGAGTACCTTTGATACATGCTGTAGGGTCTACTAATGACAAGTACTTTGTGATGTCATGCTCTAGAACGTTGGGGTACCTTTGATGCATGCTGTAGGGACTACGAATGACAAGTACTTTGTGATGTCATAATCTAGAATGTTGGAGTACCTTTGATACATGCTGTAGGGACTACTAATGATATTGCTTTGTGATGTCATGGTCTAGAATGTTGGGATACATTTGATGCATGCTGTACTGATTACTAATGTTATCATTTTATAATGTAATTCTCTGGAATGTTGGGATACATCTGATGCATACAGTAAAGACTTCTAATGACAAGTACTTTGTGATGTCATGGTCTAGAATGTTGGGATACATTCAATGCATGCTGCAGTGCCTCCTAATGATGTCACTTTGTGATGTCATGTTCAAGAATGTTGGGATATATTTGATGCATGCTGTAGGGACTACTACTGACAAGTACATTGTGATGTCATGCTCTAGAATGTTGGGGTACATTTTGTGCAAGCTGTAGGGACTACTAATGACAAGTACTTTGTGAGGTCATGGTCTAGAATGTTGGAGTACCTTTAATGCATGATGTAGGGAATAATAATGACAAGTACTTTGTGATGTCATGGTCTAGAATGTTGGAATACTTTTGATGCATGCTGTAGGGACTACTGATGGTATTGCTTTGTGATGTCATGGTCTAGAATGTTGGGATACATTTGATGCATGATGTAGAGACTATTAATTATTTTACTTTGTGATGTCATGCTCTAGAATGTTGGGATACATCTGATGCATACTGTAGAGATTTCTAATGACAAGTACTTTGTGATGTCATGGTCTAGAATGTTGGGACACATTTGATGCATGCTATAGGGACTCCTAATGATATCTCATTGTGATGTCATGGTCTAGAATGTTTGAATACCTTTGATGCATGATGTAGGGACTGCTAATGACAAGTACTTTGTGATGTCATGGTCTGTACTGATTACTAATGTTATCATTTTATAATGTAATTCTCTAGAATGTTGGGATACATCTGATTTATACAGTAGAGACTTCTAATGACAAGTATTTTGTGATGTCATGGTCTAGAATGTTGGGGTACATTTGGTGCATGCTGTAGGGACTACTCATTACAAGTACTTTGTGATGTCATGCTCTAGAATGTTGGGGTACCTTTGATGCATGCTGTAGTGACTCCTAATGATATCTCTTTGTGATGTCATGTTCTTGAATGTTGGGATATATTTGATGCATGCTATAGGGACTACTACTGACAAGTACATTGTGATGTTATGCCTTAGAATGTTGGGATACATTCCATGCATGCTGCAGTGCCTCCTAATGATGTCACTTTGTGATGTCATGGTCTAGAATGTTGGGATATTTTTGATGCATGCTGTAGGGACTACTACTGACAAGTACATTGTGATGTCATGCTCTAGAATGTTGGGGTACATTTTGTGCAAGCTGTAGGGACTACTAATGACAAGTACTTTGTGATGTCATGGTCTAGAATGTTGGAGTACCTCTGAAGCATGATGTAGGGAATAATAATGACAAGTACTTTGTGATATCATGGTCTAGAATGTTGGGATACATTTGATGCATGATGTAGAGACTATTAATTATTTTACTTTGTGATGTCATGCTCTAGAATGTTGGGATACATCTGATGCATACTGTAGAGATTTCTAATGACAAGTACTTTGTGATGTCATGCTCTAGAACGTTGGGGTACCTTTGATGCATGCTGTAGGGACTACGAATGACAAGTACTTTGTGATGTCATAATCTAGAATGTTGGAGTACCTTTGATACATGCTGTAGGGACTACTAATGATATTGCTTTGTGATGTCATGGTCTAGAATGTTGGGATACATTTGATGCATGCTGTAGGGACTATTAATGATATCACGTTGTGATGTCATGGTCTAGAATGTTGGAGTACCTTTGAAGCATGGTGTAGGGACAACTAATGACAAGTACTTTGAGAGGTCATGGTCTAGAATGTTGGAATACTTTTGATGCAAGCTGTAGGGACTACTAATGACAAGTACTTTGTGAGATCATGGTCTAGAAAGTTGGAGTCCTTTGATGCATGCTGTAGTGACTACTAATGACAAGTACTTTATGAGATCATGATCTAGAAAGTTTGAGTCCTTTGATGCATGCTGTAGTGACTCCTAATGATTTCTCTTTGTGATGTCATGTTCTAGAATGTTGGAGTACCTTTGATGCATGATGAATGGAATAATAATGACAAGTACTTTGTGATGTCATGGTCTAGAATGTTGGAATACTTTTGATGCATGCTGTAGGGACTACTTATGGTATTGCTTTGTGATGTCATGCTCTAGAATGTTGGGATACATCTGATGCATACTGTAGAGATTTCTAATGACAAGTACTTTGTGATGTCATGGTCTAGAATGTTGGGACACAATTGATGCATGCTATAGGGACTCCTAATGATATCTCATTGTGATGTCATGGTCTAGAATGTTAGGGTACATTTGGTGCATGCTGTAGGGACTACTCATCACAAGTACTTTGTGATGTCATGCTCTAGAATGTTGGGGTACCTTTGATGCATGCTGTAGTGACTCCTAATGATATCTCTTTGTGATGTCATGGTCTAGAATGTTGGGATACATCTGATGCATTCTGTAGAGATTTCTAATGACAAGTACTTTGTGATGTCATGGTCTAGAATGTTGGGACACATTTGATGCATGATGTAGAGACTATTAATTATTTTACTTTGTGATGTCATGCTCTGGAATGTTGGGGTACATTTGGTGCATGCTGTAGGGACTACTCATCACAATTACTTTGTGATGTCATGCTCTAGAACGTTGGGGTACCTTTGATGCATGCTGTAGGGACTACGAATGACAAGTACTTTGTGATGTCATGGTCTAGAATGTTGGAGTACCTTTGATACATGCTGTAGGGACTACTAATGATATTGCTTTGTGATGTCATGGTCTAGAATGTTGGGATACATTTGATGCATGCTGTAGGGACTATTAATGATATTACGTTGTGATGTCATGCTCTGGAATGTTGACATACATCTGATGCATACAGTAGAGACTTCTAATGACAAATACTTTGTGATGTCATGGTCTAGAATGTTGGAGTACCTTTAATGCATGATGTAGGGACTACTAATGACAACTATTTTGTGATGTCATGGTCTAGAATGTTGGGATACGTTTGATGCATGCTGTAGGGACTACTACTGACAAGATTATTGTGATGTCATACTCTAGAATGTTGGGGTACATTTTGTGCAAGCTGTAGGGACTTCTAATGACCAGTACTTTGTGAGGTCATGGTCTAGAATGCTGGAGTCCTTTGATGCATGCTGTAGGGACTACTAATGACAAGTACTTTGTGATGTCATGGTCCAGAATGTTGGAGTACCTTTGATACATGCTGTAGGGACTACTAATGACCAGTACTTTGTGATGTCATGGTCTAGAATGTTGGGGTACATTTGGTGCATGCTGTAGGGACTACTCATCACAAGAACTTTGTGATGTCATACTCCAGAATGTTGGGGTACCTTTGATGCATGCTGTAGGGACTACGAATGACAAGGACTTTGTGATGTCATGGTCTAGAATGTTGGAGTACCTTTGATACATGCTGTAGGGACTACTAATGACCAGTACTTTGTGAACTCATGGTCTAGAATGCTGGAGTCCTTTGATGCATGCTGTAGGGACTACTAATGACAAGTACTTTGTGATGTCATGGTCTAGAATGTTGGAGTACCTTTGATACATGCTGTAGGGACTACTAATGACCAGTACTTTGTGATGTCATGGTCTAGAATGTTGGGATATGTTTGATGCATGCTGTAGGGACTACTGATGATATTACGTTGTGATGTCATGCTCTGGAATGTTGAGATACATCTGATGCATACAGTAGAGACTTCTAATGACAAGTACTTTGTGAGGTCATGGTCTAGAATGTTGGAGTACCTTTGATGCATGCTGTAAGGACTACTAATGACAAGTACTTTGTGAGGTCATGGTCTAGAATGTTGGAGTACATTTTATGCGTGCTGTGGGGACTACTAATGATTTCATTTTATAATGTAATGCTCTGGAATATTGGGGTACATCTGAAGCATATTGTAGGTACTTTTAATGACAAGTACTTTGTGATGTCATGCTCTAGAATTTTGGGGTACCTTTGATGCATGCTGTAGGGACTACGAATGACAAGTACTTTGTGATGTCATGGTCTAGAATGTTGGAGTACCTTTGATACATGCTGTAGGGACTACTAATGACCAGTACTTTGTGAGGTCATGGTCTAGAATGCTGGAGTCCTTTGATGCATGCTGTAGGGACTACTAATGACAACTACTTTGTGATGTCATGGTCTAGAATGTTGGAGTACCTTTGATACATTCTGTAGGGACTACTAATGACCAGTACTTTGTGATGTCATGGTCTAGAATGTTGGAATACTTTTGATGCAAGCTGTAGGGACTACTAATGACAAGTACTTTGTGAGATCATGGTCTAGAAAGTTGGAGTCCTTTGATGCATGCTGTAGTGACTACTAATGACAAGTACTTTATGAGATCATGATCTAGAAAGTTTGAGTCATTTGATGCATGCTGTAGTGACTCCTAATGATATCTCTTTGTGATGTCATGTTCTAGAATGTTGGAGTACCTTTGATGCATGATGAAGGGAATAATAATGACAAGTACTTTGTGATGTCATGGTCTAGAATGTTGGAATACTTTTGATGCATGCTGTAGGGACTACTTATGGTATTGCTTTGTGATGTCATGCTCTAGAATGTTGGGATACATCTGATGCATACTGTAGAGATTTCTAATGACAAGTACTTTGTGATGTCATGGTCTAGAATGTTGGGACACAATTGATGCATGCTATAGGGACTCCTAATGATATCTCATTGTGATGTCATGGTCTAGAATGTTGGGATACATTTGATGCATGCTGTAGGGACTACTCATCACAAGTACTTTGTGATGTCATGCTCTAGAATGTTGGGGTACCTTTGATGCATGCTGTAGTGACTCCTAATGATATCTCTTTGTGATGTCATGGTCTAGAATGTTGGGATACATCTGATGCATTCTGTAGAGATTTCTAATGACAAGTACTTTGTGATGTCATGGTCTAGAATGTTGGGACACATTTGATGCATGATGTAGAGACTATTAATTATTTTACTTTGTGATGTCATGCTCTGGAATGTTGGGGTACATTTGGTGCATGCTGTAGGGACTACTCATCACAATTACTTTGTGATGTCATGCTCTAGAACGTTGGGGTACCTTTGATGCATGCTGTAGGGACTACGAATGACAAGTACTTTGTGATGTCATGGTCTAGAATGTTGGAGTACCTTTGATACATGCTGTAGGGACTACTAATGATATTGCTTTGTGATGTCATGGTCTAGAATGTTGGGATACATTTGATGCATGCTGTAGGGACTATTAATGATATTACGTTGTGATGTCATGCTCTGGAATGTTGACATACATCTGATGCATACAGTAGAGACTTCTAATGACAAATACTTTGTGATGTCATGGTCTAGAATGTTGGAGTACATTTTATGCGTGCTGTGGGGACTACTAATGATTTCATTTTATAATGTAATGCTCTGGAATATTGGGGTACATCTGAAGCATATTGTAGGTACTTTTAATGACAAGTACTTTGTGATGTCATGGTCTAGAATGTTGGGACACATTTGATGCATGCCGTAGTGACTACGCATGATATCACTTTGTGATGTCATGCTCTGGAATGTTGGGGTACATTTGGTGCATGCTGTAGGGACTACTCATCCCAAGTACTTTGTGATGTCATGCTCTAGAATGTTGGGGTACCTTTGATGCATGCTGTAGGGACTACGAATGACAAGTACTTTGTGATGTCATGGTCTAGAATGTTGGAGTACCTTTAATACATGCTGTAGGTACTACTAATGATATTGCTTTGTGATGTCATGTTCTAGAATGTTGGGATACATTTGATGCATGCTGTAGGGACTATTAATGATATTATGTTGTGATGTCATGCTCTGGAATGTTGGGGTACATTTGGTGCATGCTGTAGGGACTACTCATCACAAGTACTTTGTGATGTCATGCTCTAGAATGTTGGGGTACATTTTGTGCAAGCTGTAGGGACTACTAATGACAAGTACTTTGTGATGTCATGGTCTAGAATGTTGGAGTACCTTTGAAGCATGATGTAGGGAATAATAATGACAAGGACTTTGTGATGTCATGGTCTAGAATGTTGGGATACATTTGATGCATGATGTAGAGACTATTAATTATTTTACTTTGTGATGTCATGCTCTAGAATGTTGGGATACATCTGATGCATACTGTAGAGATTTCTAATGACAAGTACTTTGTGATGTCATGCTCTAGAACGTTGGGGTACCTTTGATGCATGCTGTAGGGACTACGAATGACAAGTACTTTGTGATGTCATAGTCTAGAATGTTGGAGTACCTTTGATACATGCTGTAGGGACTACTAATGATATTGCTTTGTGATGTCATGGTCTAGAATGTTGGGATACATTTGATGCATGCTGTAGGGACTATTAATGATATCACGTTGTGATGTCATGGTCTAGAATGTTGGAGTACCTTTGAAGCATGGTGTAGGGACAACTAATGACAAGTACTTTGAGAGGTCATGGTCTAGAATGTTGGAATACTTTTGATGCAAGCTGTAGGGACTACTAATGACAAGTACTTTGTGAGATAATGGTCTAGAAAGTTGGAGTCCTTTGATGCATGCTGTAGTGACTACTAATGACAAGTACTTTATGAGATCATGATCTAGAAAGTTTGAGTCCTTTGATGCATGCTGTAGTGACTCCTAATGATATCTCTTTGTGATGTCATGTTCTAGAATGTTGGAGTACCTTTGATGCATGATGAAGGGAATAATAATGACAAGTACTTTGTGATGTCATGGTCTAGAATGTTGGAATACTTTTGATGCATGCTGTAGGGACTACTTATGGTATTGCTTTGTGATGTCATGGTCTAGAATGTTGGGATAGATTTGATGCATGATGTAGAGACTATTAATTATTTTACTTTGTGATGTCACGCTCTAGAATGTTGGGATACATCTGATGCATACTGTAGAGATTTCTAATGACAAGTACTTTGTGATGTCATGGTCTAGAATGTTGGGACACAATTGATGCATGCTATAGGGACTCCTAATGATATCTCATTGTGATGTCATGGTCTAGAATGTTAGGGTACATTTGGTGCATGCTGTAGGGACTACTCATCACAAGTACTTTGTGATGTCATGCTCTAGAATGTTGGGGTACCTTTGATGCATGCTGTAGTGACTCCTAATGATATCTCTTTGTGATGTCATGGTCTAGAATGTTGGGATACATCTGATGCATTCTGTAGAGATTTCTAATGACAAGTACTTTGTGATGTCATGGTCTAGAATGTTGGGACACATTTGATGCATGATGTAGAGACTATTAATTATTTTACTTTGTGATGTCATGCTCTGGAATGTTGGGGTACATTTGGTGCATGCTGTAGGGACTACTCATCACAATTACTTTGTGATGTCATGCTCTAGAACGTTGGGGTACCTTTGATGCATGCTGTAGGGACTACGAATGACAAGTACTTTGTGATGTCATGGTCTAGAATGTTGGAGTACCTTTGATACATGCTGTAGGGACTACTAATGATATTGCTTTGTGATGTCATGGTCTAGAATGTTGGGATACATTTGATGCATGCTGTAGGGACTATTAATGATATTACGTTGTGATGTCATGCTCTGGAATGTTGACATACATCTGATGCATACAGTAGAGACTTCTAATGACAAGTACTTTGTGATGTCATGGTCTAGAATGTTGGAGTACCTTTAATGCATGATGTAGGGACTACTAATGACAACTATTTTGTGATGTCATGGTCTAGAATGTTGGGATACATTTGATGCATGCTGTAGGGACTACTACTGACAAGATTATTGTGATGTCATGCTCTAGAATGTTGGGGTACATTTTGTGCAAGCTGTAGGGACTTCTAATGACCAGTACTTTGTGAGGTCATGGTCTAGAATGCTGGAGTCCTTTGATGCATGCTGTAGGGACTACTAATGACAAGTACTTTGTGATGTCATGGTCCAGAATGTTGGAGTACCTTTGATACATGCTGTAGGGACTACTAATGACCAGTACTTTGTGATGTCATGGTCTAGAATGTTGGGGTACATTTGGTGCATGCTGTAGGGACTACTCATCACAAGAACTTTGTGATGTCATACTCCAGAATGTTGGGGTACCTTTGATGCATGCTGTAGGGACTACGAATGACAAGTACTTTGTGATGTCATGGTCTAGAATGTTGGAGTACCTTTGATACATGCTGTAGGGACTACTAATGATATTGCTTTGTGATGTCATGGTCTAGAATGTTGGGATACATTTGATGCATGCTGTAGGGACTATTAATGATATTACGTTGTGATGTCATGCTCTGGAATGTTGACATACATCTGATGCATACAGTAGAGACTTCTAATGACAAGTACTTTGTGATGTCATGGTCTAGAATGTTGGAGTACCTTTAATGCATGATGTAGGGACTACTAATGACAACTATTTTGTGATGTCATGGTCTAGAATGTTGGGATACATTTGATGCATGCTGTAGGGACTACTACTGACAAGATTATTGTGATGTCATGCTCTAGAATGTTGGGGTACATTTTGTGCAAGCTGTAGGGACTTCTAATGACCAGTACTTTGTGAGGTCATGGTCTAGAATGCTGGAGTCCTTTGATGCATGCTGTAGGGACTACTAATGACAAGTACTTTGTGATGTCATGGTCCAGAATGTTGGAGTACCTTTGATACATGCTGTAGGGACTACTAATGACCAGTACTTTGTGATGTCATGGTCTAGAATGTTGGGGTACATTTGGTGCATGCTGTAGGGACTACTCATCACAAGAACTTTGTGATGTCATACTCCAGAATGTTGGGGTACCTTTGATGCATGCTGTAGGGACTACGAATGACAAGTACTTTGTGATGTCATGGTCTAGAATGTTGGAGTACCTTTGATACATGCTGTAGGGACTACTAATGACCAGTACTTTGTGAACTCATGGTCTAGAATGCTGGAGTCCTTTGATGCATGCTGTAGGGACTACTAATGACAAGTACTTTGTGATGTCATGGTCTAGAATGTTGGAGTACCTTTGATTCATGCTGTAGGGACTACTAATGACCAGTACTTTGTGATGTCATGGTCTAGAATGTTGGGATATGTTTGATGCATGCTGTAGGGACTACTAATGATATTACATTGTGATGTCATGCTCTGGAATGTTGAGATACATCTGATGCATACAGTAGAGACTTCTAATGACAAGTACTTTGTGAGGTCATGGTCTAGAATGTTGGAGTACCTTTGATGCATGCTGTAAGGACTACTAATGACAAGTACTTTGTGAGGTCATGGTCTAGAATGTTGGAGTACATTTTATGCGTGCTGTGGGGACTACTAATGATTTCATTTTATAATGTAATGCTCTGGAATATTGGGGTACATCTGAAGCATATTGTAGGTACTTTTAATGACAAGTTCTTTGTGATGTCATGCTCTAGAATGTTGGGGTACCTTTGATGCATGCTGTAGGGACTACTAATGACCAGTACTTTGTGAGGTCATGGTCTAGAATGCTGGAGTCCTTTGATGCATGCTGTAGGGACTACTAATGACAACTACTTTGTGATGTCATGGTCTAGAATGTTGGAGTACCTTTGATACATGCTGTAGGGACTACTAATGACCAGTACTTTGTGATGTCATGGTCTAGAATGTTGAGGTACATTTGATGCATGCTGTAGTGACTACTAATGACAAGTAATTTGTGATGTCATGGTCTAGAATGTTGGGATATGTTTGATGCATGCTGTAGGGACTACTCATCACAAGTACTTTGTGATCTCATGCTCTAGAATGTTGGGGATTCCTTGGATGCATGCTGTAGGGACTACTGATGACAAGTACTTTCTGAGATCATGGTCTAGAAAGTTGGAGTCCTTTGATGCATGCTGTAGTGACTCCTAATGATATCTCTTTCTGATGTCATGTTCTAGAATGTTGGGATATATTTGATGCATGCTGTAGGGACTACTACTGACAAGTACATTGTGATGTCATGCCTTAGAATGTTGGGATACATTCGATGCATGCTGTAGGGACTACTACTGACAAGTTCATTGTGATGTCATGCTCTAGAATGTTGCAGTACCTTTGAAGCATGATGTAGGGAATAATAATGACAAGTACTTTCTGATGTCATGGTCTAGAATGTTGGGATACATTTGATGCATGCTGTAGGGACTACTCATGATATCTCTTTGTGATGTCATGGCATAGAATGTTGGGGTACCTTTAATGCATACTGTAGGGACTACAACTGACAAGTACATTGTGATGTCATGCTCTAGAATGTTGGGGTACATTTTGTTCAAGCTGTAGGGACTACTAATGACAAGTACTTTCTGAGGTCATGGTCTAGAATGTTGGAGTACCTTTGAAGCATGATGTAGGGAATAATAATGACAAGTACTTTGTGATGTCATGGTCTAGAATGTTGGGATACATCTGATGCATACTGTAGAGATTTCTAATGACAAGTACTTTGTGATGTCATGGTCTAGAATGTTGGGAAACATTTGATGCATGCTGTAGTGACTACGCATGATATCACTTTGTGATGTCATGCTCTGGAATGTTGGGGTACATTTGGTGCATGCTGTAGGGACTACTAATGACAAGTACTTTGTGATGTCATGCTCTAGAATATTGTGGTACCTTTGATGCATGCTGTAGGGACAATTAATGACAAGTACTTTGTGATGTCATGGTCTAGAATGTTGGAGTACTTTTGAAGCATGATGTAGGGAATAATAATGACAAGTACTTTGTGATGTCATGGTCTAGAATGTTGGGATACATTTGATGCATACTGTAGGGACTACGCATGATATCACTTTGTGATGTCATGGCATAGAATGTTGGAGTACCTTTGGTACATGCTGTAGGGACTACTAATGACCAGTACTTTGTGATGTCATGGTCTAGAATGTTGAGGTACATTTGATGCATGATGTAGTGACTACTAATGACAAGTAACTTGTGATGTCATGGTCTAGAATGTTGGGATACATTTGATGCATGCTGTAGGGACTATTAATGATATTATGTTTTGATGTCATGCTCTGGAATGTTGAGATACTTTAATACATGCTGTAGTGACTACTAATGATTTCATTATATGATGTAATGCTATGGAATGTGGGGTTACATCTGATGCATACTGTAGAGACTTCTAATGACAAGTACTTTGTGATGTCATGCTCTAGAGTGTTGGGGTACATTTTGTGCAAGCTGTAGGGACTACTAATGACAAGTACTTTGTGAGGTCATGGTCTAGAATGTTGGAGTACCTTTGAAGCATGATGTAGGGAATAATAATGACAAGTACTTTGTGAGGTCATGGCCTAGAATGTTGGAGTACCTTTGATGCATGCTGTAGGGACTACTAATGACAAGTACTTTGTGAGGTCATGGTCTACAATGTTGGAGTACCTTTGATGCATGCTGTCGGGACTACTAATGACAAGTACTTTGTGAGATCATGGTCTAGAAAGTTGGAGTCAAAATCAGTCATTTAAAATGGCATGGGGCGCTGGATTAGCTCAGTTTGTAGAGTAGGTGCCTCATACAGAGGCTATAGTCCTTGACGCACTAATCACAGGTTCGACTCCCGGGCTGCCAATCATGCAGTGCATGTCATCCCCCACTTTTCCTCCCCACATTTCCTCATGAGGCAAACAGCTGATGTACTGACAAAGCCGCAACATCCCACTTCAACCAGATGATGGTTCTCCAGCCCGCCTCCTTGCATTCGGCAGCAAGGTCCAAATACTTCAACCTCTTCCTCTCAGAGGCGGCCTCGATCCCCACTTCTCATGGGACAGTCAGCTCGATGAGGAGCAAGATCTTGATGCTGCTGGACCACATTATTATGTCTGAGCGGAGGCTCATGCTGGTGATCTCCCTCAGGAACCGGAGCTTTCTGCCGAGGTCGAGCCTCATGCTGCAGTCCTGGGTGGCGAGGACTGCCCTCGGTGGGGATCTTGGTGAGACACCTGCGTCACCCTGGCCTTCTTTGACGAACTGGATGCGATGGATCGCTGGTGGAGGATGACCTCTTTTCATGTCCTGCTCTGAAAGTTGCTCTAAATTGAGGTCGTGGGCGCTTGGCAATGTGTCAACTAATAGCATTTAGCTGTTTTTTTATAGTGATTTCTAATTTGTAAATATCTGGAGAAATCTAGATCTAAAAACACCTGTTTATGTAAAACGTTAATCAGTATGTTTTACTGCAACACATTTTTATTATTCTGAATCACGAGACAACATAGAAACAAAGTAAAGAACAACATTAAAACATAGATTTGAGGATGCTGTTTCTGTTGGCAGCAAATCCTCCAGTGTATCAGTCGTTCTGCCGGGAAGCATGGCTGGCTTGTCTCACCTTGAAGGAGGTCCATCGGTCGTACTGCTCCTCAGCCTTGAGCTTTCTCTTCTCCTCTTTTTTCTCTCTATGGTCCCGGTATTTGTCCATCCAGTACCCGACCTTCAGTATGTCTGGCAGCCACTGCAGAGACCCGCTGGGTTTGGGTGTTTGTGGTTTTTCTGAAGACAAGAGAAGATAAAAGTTTCAGTTTGACGTACAGGAATTACTAATATGAAGCCCCAAAGAGTTCAGCACTGAATCAGTCTTGAGGGCTCAATATGTTCAGTATAAATAAGCAGGATAAAGGAATATGATGCCTATATGATATATACCTTCAGTCTTTGGGACTTCTCTGGCAGTAAAGAGGAGGTAGGTGGAGCTGTTTGGGTCAGGCTTCTGTTTGACAGGCTCTCTTTTGTTATCTGCATGCCAACCCAGTTCTTCAGGTCAGAGGTCAGGCGATCAGGGCTGGCTTTGACTCCCACTTTTGGCAGACGACAGAGCTCAGCCTCGGCTTGCCTCTTCTGCTGCTCCTCTTACGGCACCCAGATGGTGTACCTGGGCCTTTGTACAGGCTCCTCCTCCACCTGCATCACCTTTTTCCAGTGAAGCCTCTCTTGCTTCAGCTGGTCTTGTTCTGCTTTCTGCAGTGCCTGTAGCTCTTTGGCCTTCTTCTCCCCCTCCTCTCTTTGTTCGGCCTCCTGCAGCCTCCTCTCCTCCAGATGTTCTTCTCTCTGTCTTCTCAGACCGTCTTCCACTTTTTCTCTCTCCTCCCTCTCCTTCTTGAGCTTCTCCTTGGTCTCACAAGCGACTCTTTCTCTGTGCTCCATCTCCACGCCTCTCAGCTCACCATACATTACTCTCCTGGCATGGTTCCATCTTTCCTCAGGGGTCAGTTGTATAAATCTTACAAGCTCCATTTGAGTAAAGAGGACACTGTTTTGTCTGGAAGACATCTTTGTTGGTTATTCTCTTACTTCTGTATTCGTGTATCTGTTGGTTGACTGAACTTCTGTCTGTGAGTTTACTGAGATGTGATCTCTTCAGCAGGTTTGTGCCAAATGATCTTCTCAGAGTGAAGAGTTCTTTAACTGCTGATGGAACATGTCAGTCATCACAAGTGTTCTACGGAACTCCAGACAGTATGAGGTCATACACTGTAGCATTCTATATGACACTTTAGCTACATGTTGTTAGCCCTGCTAGCAGTATGGCTATAGAGATGGAAATGTTGGTCGGTCAGTTGGTGAATCACTTTGGCCAGCAGTAAAGGTCATAAAGCCCGCCTCCTCCATGTTAACAGATGGGACATGGGTCAAACTAGAAAATCAAAATACACAACAAATACATTTTTCTCAAACACATCTATGGGCATCTGCTGGACAGGTAGAGAATAACAATGATTTGTTTAGGTTTTTGAGAGTTGGGAATCTGACTGTAAGAAGGAACAGAGGAGCAGCATGTGACAGGGCTTGTGAGTGGCCAATACAGAGCTTTACCTTCACATTTCAGAGCAGCAGAATTTGAGACAGGTTGAACTTTTATGCAGCCTCTCTGTGTTAGCACCTGCTGGCCATGTTATTTCATCAATAGCTAAAGTTGGTCTGAACACAGTCTGTTAAATAACCATAGCAAAGATCACAACAGTCCATTCACCATTTTCAAAACACATATCTATCCATCTAGTAAATATTTCACTGATGTTTAACATGTTTTGCTGTGATTTGGAGGTTCAAACTGTTTTGCAGTTGTTTCAGTAAATTGCCTCAACCATAAGCCGTGACGCGATTGTAATGGCATCAACATAATCCAAACATATTGAGGACTTTAGTGTTGTAAATGGTGAGTACACAATTTAAGTGTGACACACAATAATGCAGTTAATTGAAGCCTATCACCCACTTACAATGCAGTGTTGAATTCTCTGCCTAAAAACAGCTGAGATGACACTCAGGATCATGTGAGCTTAACGACCCATCAACACCAGGGGGTACTAACGACTCTCAGTGATACTAGGTTCACAGCTCAGGGTTATGACTCATCCTTGATTATACATTTGCCTTTAAGCTGTTAACCTGTCCCTCTGTGTTAGCCCAGTTCTAAATGCTGAGATGTACAGTAGCCTGTATTTTAGTCTCTTTCATGGAATAATTTACTATATCCCAAATCACCAACCAGCTGAAACCAACAAACTACAAACACAAACGCAACTCATGACAGACCAATTGTAAATATTTGCACCACAGACTGTTTTAAAAGTATGACAATGAATTGTATCTGTGTTATCTTGGCACAGACGCAGCCATGATGATGGTCTGGTCTGAGACAGTATTGAGTAGTAACGAGTACGACTGATGAGGCTTCTCTTTGGGGAAAAAGCAACAGGTAGTGGGGGTCTTTGATGTTGCGTGTTGCCATAGCGAAGAGTTTGACTGACAGCCAGTCATCCAATAATGACAATCACTTACCGGGGAGTTTTTTGAGTCGTCCAATCATGACTCCCATTTGGGCTGCATACATATTTGATAGTTAGACAGAAACTTGACAGCATTGAATTTGATCATCTTATATTTAACAGCTAACATTCAAACTTATGAACACACTCAAGTTATCCGAGTCATTGTGCCTCAAGTCAAGTCGAGCCTCAAGTCATTTATCTATTGTCAAGACGCAAAGTCATCAAAACAGTGACTCGAGTCGACTCAAGTCCAAGTCACCAAGTCTCAAGTCTACATCTCTGAAGTCATCTCTTCCATGACATTAAGAAGAGGAGGGTCTGGTTTTTTTGGGGGTTTTTTTACCATTTCTTGCATTGCTTTTTCACTGTCAATGAACAGTATTTTACATAGACACCAGTCTTTTCATAATCGCATCCTCCCTCATAACACCAAGATACAGATCCTTAAAATCAGTAGGAATTCCATATCCTCAAATCTTTCTCAGAGCAAAACATATACTCCCAACGGGAGTGATTGGCGCTGTTGTTGTGCCTGAGATTGGCGACTTTTAACCTGGGGATGCAAGTTCAAAAATTAAATACATTTTTTTGGTCCATATTTTCTTCACTTCTTGGAGCTTATGTTTGAATGTTGTGTCCAGATTAAACCCCAATCCTCCTGCGATATTTCTATGTTAAGTTTTTTACCCATTTCACTATATATGGTTATACTATAGTTGGAAATAATTTAATCCAGCTGCTCTGTTTATACACTTCAGTCAAAATATCTATCACTGCATCGCCCTCCTCAGATCATTCTGGATTTAGCTGTTTTTTTTTATAGTGATTTCTAATTTGTAAGTATCTGGAGAAATCTAAATCTAAAAACACCTGTTTATGTAAAACGTTAATCAGTATGTTTTACTGCAACACATTTTTATTATTCTGAATCACGAGACAACATAGAAACAAAGTAAAGAACAACATTAAAACATAGATTTGAGGATGCTGTTTCTGTTGGCAGCAAATCCTCCAGTGTATCAGTCGTTCTGCCGGGAAGCATGGCTGGCTTGTCTCGCCTTGAAGGAGGTCCATCGGTCGTACTGCTCCTCAGCCTTGAGCTTTCTCTTCTCCTCTTTTTTCTCTCTATGGTCCCGGTATTTGTCCATCCAGTACCCGACCTTCAGTATGTCTGGCAGCCACTGCAGAGACCCGCTGGGTTTGGGTGTTTGTGGTTTTTCTGAAGACAAGAGAAGATAAAAGTTTCAGTTTGACGTACAGGAATTACTAATATGAAGCCCCAAAGAGTTCAGCACTGAATCAGTCTTGAGGGCTCAATATGTTCAGTATAAATAAGCAGGATAAAGGAATATGATGCCTATATGATATATACCTTCGGTCTTTGGGACTTCTCTGGCAGTAAAGAGGAGGTAGGTGGAGCTGTTCGGGTCAGGCTTCTGTTTGACAGGCTCTCTTTTTGTTTTCTGCTCGCCAACCCAGTTCTTCAGGTCAGAGGTCAGGCGATCAGGGCTGGCTTTGACTCCCACTTTTGGCAGACGACAGAGCTCAGCCTCGGCTTGCCTCTTCTGCTGCTCCTCTTTCGGCACCCAGATGGTGTACCTGGGCCTTTGTACAGGCTCCTCCTCCACCTGCATCACCTTTTTCCAGTGAAGCCTCTCTTGCTTCGGCTGGTCTTGTTCTGCTTTCTGCAGTGCCTGTAGCTCTTTGGCCTTCTTCTCCTCCTCCTCTCTTTGTTCGGCCTCCTGCAGCCTCCTCTCCTCCAGATGTTCTTCTCTCTGTCTTCTCAGACCGTCTTCCACTTTTTCTCTCTCCTCCCTCTCCTTCTTGAGCTTCTCCTTGGTCTCACAAGCGACTCTTTCTCTGTGCTCCATCTCCACGCCTCTCTGCTCACCATACATTACTCTCCTGGCATGGTTCCATCTTTCCTCAGGGGTCAGTTGTATAAATCTTACAAGCTCCATTTGAGTAAAGAGGACACTGTTTTGTCTGGAAGACATCTTTGTTGGTTATTCTCTTACTTCTGTATTCGTGTATCTGTTGGTTGACTGAACTTCTGTCTGTGAGTTTACTGAGATGTGATCTCTTCAGCAGGTTTGTGCCAAATGATCTTCTCAGAGTGAAGAGTTCTTTAACTGCTGATGGAACATGTCAGTCATCACAAGTGTTCTACGGAACTCCAGACAGTATGAGGTCATACACTGCAGCATTCTATATGACACTTTAGCTACATGTTGTTAGCCCTGCTAGCAGTATGGCTATATGGATGGAAATGTTGGTCGGTCAGTTGGTGAATCACTTTGGCCTGCAGTAAAGGTCATAAAGCCCGCCTCCTCCATGTTAACAGATGGGACATGGGTCAAACTAGAAAATCAAAATACACGGCAAATACATTTTTCTCAAACACATGTTTGATCACGATTCTGAAAACAGCTGATAAGATCTTGTGAACATCTCCCTGAAACAGCTTTTGAGAAACAAAAGGGGTTTTTGGTGGTTTGTATTTTGAAATACACAATATATTTACACCAAAAATACACAAGCAAAACTTTGACATTACAAACAAAAAGGCAAACTAAAAAGTGATCTACTCTAAAGTGAGAAATGTGACCTTTTCAACCACTTAATCTTAAAACGTATCCGCCCCAACACATACAGTATACTGTTATCATTTTGTTCTTTAGGCCAGTAGAAAAAACACACTTATAACACATAAGTATTGATACAACGGTACTTGAACTATTAGAGTATATATTAAATTATTTATAACCAATTGTAAGACATTATGGGATATACGTTTAATTGCTTCCAACTTAGGTGAGCAGATTAAGAGCACATACTTATTTCACAAATATAGCAGCCACTTAGCTTAGCTTCTCATAAAGACAAGAAGTATGGCTAACTATGGCATCTGACAGTTTCTTGGCCAGGACTAGTAACTTTCCCATAAAACTACAAATGAACACTTTAACACTTGGGTATTTGTAGGATTAGGGCCTGTGTCCACTGATGGCATTTTTTGCTATTAGTTGACACATTGCCTAGCGCCCGCGACCTCAATTTCAGTTCGGTTGTAACTGGTGTAGCTACGAAATTTGTCTGGCGGCGCTTCCATTTCCCTTGCTAGTGACTGTTAAGTATGTTTTAACCCTCCTAACGTGTTTGTTTGTCCCCCTTACTTTGGTGTTTCCTGTCAAATTTGACCAGTCTGTTTGAACTGCTCTTACATTAACACAAAAACCATTAATCATCACCAAACACCTTTTTAAGCTGTAAACAATGTCTCAGACTAGTGTTTCAGATGAATGAACTGCAGTGAATATACAGAATAGGTATTGAAAATGTATCCATCTCTGGCTCAACTTCAATCTCCTCTTCATGGTTCAAAAAATCGGTCCAATTGTTGGGTCATGTGTGGGTGTGAATGGAGATGTTTTCCATCACCACAGGTGTTACAAAGTTGATTAAACCACTGAAATATCAATGAAAGTTGTGATCAGCAATTTTATATGTTCAAATGTGTAGTGTGGTGGATATCATAAGACCTTGAGGCAATCAAATGTAAAACACAATATTTATGATTGATGAAAGTTGTGAATCGGTCAGATTTGACCCGAACACGACAGGAGGCTTAAATCGCTCTGTATGCTTAATATTTGCTTTCTATCGAGGAAATTTTACAAAAAAAACATGGAAAGAAATCGTGTCCTGGTGTTAGCATCAGCTCCACACCTGGAAATTGTACCCTAAAAAAAACTAAAGGAATAGCTTCACCTCCGCCGTTGTTTTGACAAAGTTGATATTGAAATACCCGTCCCTTCTTGATTTTGATTGGTCGGTGAGGGAGAAGTGACATTGACGAGTGTGGCAGAGTGAAAGTAATTAAAATATTATTATTTTGGCTTTCCCTTTTAATTATAGCTGCACTCTCTGCAGCAGCACTCCAAACGCAAGCCTCAACCACATCCTGTCAGGCTGCGTGACCGCGCTCTTCCAACGTTGAACCCCACCGAGGGCAGTCCTCGCCACCCAGGACTGCAGCATGAGGCTCGACCTTGGCAGAAAGCTCCAGTTCCCGAGGGAGATCACCAGCACGAGCCTCCACTCAGACATGATAATGTGGTCCAGCAGCATCAAGATCATGCTCCTCATCGAGCTGACTGTCCCATGAGAAGTGGGGATCGAGGCCGCCTCCGAGAGGAAGAGGCTGAAGTATTTGGACCTTGCTGCCGAAAGCAAGGAGGCGGGCTGGAGAACCATCATCTGGTCGAAGTGGGATGTTGCGGCTTTGTCAGTACATCAGCTGTTTGCCTCATGAGGAAATGTGGGGAGGAGAAAGTGGGGGATGAAATGCACTACATGATTGGCAGCCCGGGAGTTGAACCTGTGATCAGTGCATCAAGGACTGTAGCATCTGTATGAGGCACCTGCTCTACCAACTGTGCTAATCCAGCGCCCCATGCCATTTTAAATGACAATGCAGTCTGGTGGCCTTGAAGAGAACGTTGTTAAAGCTGTGTCTTGTTTCAAAAAACATTTCAACCCTTAAAATAATTGTCTCTATGTCTTTAGGTGCCCTTTCCGCATCGCCCTCCTCACATCATTCTGGATTTAGCAGTTTTTTTTAATAGTGATTTCTAATTTGTAAGTATCTGGAGAAATCTAAATCTAAAATCACCTGTTTATGTAAAACGTTAATCAGTATGTTTTACTGCAACGCATTTTTATTATTCTGAATCACGAGACAACATAGAAACAAAGTAAAGAAGAACATTAAAACATAGATTTGAGGATGCTGTTTCTGTTGGCAGCAAATCCTCCAGTGTATCAGTCGTTCTGCCGGGAAGCATGGCTGGCTTGTCTCGCCTTGAAGGAGGTCCATCGGTCGTACTGCTCCTCAGCCTTGAGCTTTCTCTTCTCCTCTTTTTTCTCTCTATGGTCCCGGTATTTGTCCATCCAGTACCCAACCTTCAGTATGTCTGGCAGCCACTGCAGAGACCCGCTGGGTTTGGGTGTTTGTGGTTTTTCTGAAGACAAGAGAAGATAAAAGTTTCAGTTTGACATACAGGAATTACTAATATGAAGCCCCAAAGAGTTCAGCACTGAATAAGTCTTGAGGGCTCAATATGTTCAGTATAAATAAGCAGGATAAAGGAATATGATGCATATATGATATATACCTTCAGTCTTTGGGACTTCTCTGGCAGTAAAGAGGAGGTAGGTGGAGCTATTTGGGTCAGGCTTCTCTTTGACAGGCTCTCGTTTTGTTTTCTGCACGCCAACCCAGTTCTTCAGGTCAGAGGTCAGGCGATCAGGGCTGGCTTTGACTCCCACTTTTGGCAGACGACAGAGCTCAGCCTCCGCTTGCCTCTTCTGCTTCTCCTCTTTCTGAGCCCAGATGGTGTACCTGGGCCTTTGTACAGGCTCCTCCTCCACCTGCATCACCTTTTTCCAGTGAAGCCTCTCTTGCTTTAGCTGGTCTTGTTCTGCTTTCTGCAGTGCCTGTAGCTCTTTGGCCTTCTTCTCCTCCTCCTCTCTTTGTTCGGCCTCCTGCAGCCTCCTCTCCTCCAGATGTTCTTCTCTCTGTCTTCTCAGACCGTCTTCCACTTTTTCTCTCTCCTCCCTCTCCTTCTTGAGCTTCTCCTTGGTCTCACAAGCGACTCTTTCTCTGTGCTCCATCTCCACGCCTCTCAGCTCACCATACATTACTCTCCTGGCATGGTTCCATCTTTCCTCAGGGGTCAGTTGTATAAATCTTACAAGCTCCATTTGAGTAAAGAGGACACTGTTTTGTCTGGAAGACATCTTTGTTGGTTATTCTCTTACTTCTGTATTCGTGTATCTGTTGGTTGACTGAACTTCTGTCTGTGAGTTTACTGAGATGTGATCTCTTCAGCAGGTTTGTGCTAAATGATCTTCTCAGAGTGAAGAGTTCTTTAACTGCTGATGGAACATGTCAGTCATCACAAGTGTTCTACGGAACTCCAGACAGTATGAGGTCATACACTGCAGCATTCTATATGACACTTTAGCTACATGTTGTTAGCCCTGCTAGCAATATGGCTATAGAGATGGAAATGTTGGTCGGTCAGTTGGTGAATCACTTTGGCCAGCAGTAAAGGTCATAAAGCCCGCCTCCTCCATGTTAACAGATGGGACATGGGTCAAACTAGAAAATCAAAATACACAACAAATACATTTTTCTCAAACACATCTATGGGCATCTGCTGGACAGGTAGAGAATAACAATGATTTGTTTAGGTTTTTGAGAGTTGGGAATCTGACTGTAAGAAGGAACAGAGGAGCAGCATGTGACAGGGCTTGTGAGTGGCCAATACAGAGCTTTACCTTCACATTTCAGAGCAGCAGAATTTGAGACAGGTTGAACTTTTATGCAGCCTCTCTGTGTTAGCACCTGCTGGCCATGTTATTTCATCAATAGCTAAAGTTGGTCTGAACACAGTCTGTTAAATAACCATAGCAAAGATCACAACAGTCCATTCACCATTTTCAAAACACATATCTATCCATCTAGTAAATATTTCACTGATGTTTAACAAGTTTTGCTGTGATTTGGAGGTTCAAACTGTTTTGCAGTTGTTTCAGTAAATTGCCTCAACCATAAGCCGTGACGCGATTGTAATGGCATCAACATAATCCAAACATATTGAGGACTTTAGTGTTGTAAATGGTGAGTACACAATTTAAGTGTGACACACAATAATGCAGTTAATTGAAGCCTATCACCCACTTACAATGCAGTGTTGAATTCTCTGCCTAAAAACAGCTGAGATGACACTCAGGATCATGTGAGCTTAACGACCCATCAACACCAGGGGGTACTAACGACTCTCAGTGATACTAGGTTCACAGCTCAGGGTTATGACTCATCCTTGATTATACATTTGCCTTTAAGCTGTTAACCTGTCCCTCTGTGTTAGCCCAGTTCTAAATGCTGAGATGTACAGTAGCCTGTATTTTAGTCTCTTTCATGGAATAATTTACTATATCCCAAATCACCAACCAGCTGAAACCAACAAACTACAAACACAAACGCAACTCATGACAGACCAATTGTAAATATTTGCACCACAGACTGTTTTAAAAGTATGACAATGAATTGTATCTGTGTTATCTTGGCACAGACGCAGCCATGATGATGGTCTGGTCTGAGACAGTATTGAGTAGTAACGAGTACGACTGATGAGGCTTCTCTTTGGGGAAAAAGCAACAGGTAGTGGGGGTCTTTGATGTTGCGTGTTGCCATAGCGAAGAGTTTGACTGACAGCCAGTCATCCAATAATGACAATCACTTACCGGGGAGTTTTTTGAGTCGTCCAATCATGACTCCCATTTGGGCTGCATACATATTTGATAGTTAGACAGAAACTTGACAGCATTGAATTTGATCATCTTATATTTAACAGCTAACATTCAAACTTATGAACACACTCAAGTCATCCGAGTCATTGTGCCTCAAGTCAAGTCGAGCCTCAAGTCATTTATCTATTGTCAAGACGCAAAGTCATCAAAACAGTGACTCGAGTCGACTCAAGTCCAAGTCACCAAGTCTCAAGTCTACATCTCTGAAGTCATCTCTTCCGTTACAATAAGAAGAGGAGGGTCTGTTTTTTTTGTTCTTTTTTACCATTTCTTGCATTGCTTTTTCACTGTCAATGAACAGTATTTTACATCACACCAGTCTTTTTATAATCGCATCCTCCCTCATAACACCAAGATACAGATCCTTAAAATCAGTAGGAATTCCATATCCTCAAATCTTTCTCACAGCAAAACATATACTCCCAACGGGAGTGATTGGCGCTGTTGTTGTGCCTGAGATTGGCGATTTTTAACCTGGGGATGCAAGTTCAAAAAATGAATCAATTTTTTGGTCCATATTTTCTTCACTTCTTGGAGCTCATGTTTGAATGTTGTGTCCAGATTAAACCTCAATCCTCCTGCGATATTTCTATGTTAAGTTTTTTACCCATTTCACTATATATGGTTATACTATAGTTGGAAATAATTTAATCCAGCTGCTCTGTTTATACACTTCAGTCAAAATATCTATCACTGCATCGCCCTCCTCAGATCATTCTGGATTTAGCAGTTTTTTATTTTATAGTGATTTCTAATTTGTAATTATCTGGAGAAATCTAGATCTAAAATCACCTGTTTATGTAAAACGTTAATCAGTATGTTTTACTGCAACACATTTTTATTATTCTGAATCACGAGACAACATAGAAACAAAGTAAAGAACAACATTAAAACATAGATTTGAGGATGCTGTTTCTGTTGGCAGCAAATCCTCCAGTGTATCAGTCGTTCTGCCGGGAAGCATGGCTGGCTTGTCTCGCCTTGAAGGAGGTCCATCTGTCGTACTGCTCCTCAGCCTTGAGCTTTCTCTTCTTCTCTTTTTTCTCTCTATGGTCCCGGTATTTGTCCATCCAGTACCCGACCTTCAGTATGTCTGGCAGCCACTGCAGAGACTCGCTGGGTTTGGGTGTTTGTGGTTTTTCTGAAGACAAGAGAAGATAAAAGTTTCAGTTTGACGTACAGGAATTATTAATATGAAGCCCCAAAGAGTTCAGCACTGAATCAGTCTTGAGGGCTCAATATGTTCAGTATTAATAAGCAGGATAAAGGAATATGATGCATATATGATATATACCTTCAGTCTTTGGGACTTCTCTGGCAGTAAAGAGGAGGTAGGTGGAGCTGTTTGGGTCAGGCTTCTCTTTGACAGGCTCTCTTTTTGTTTTCTGCACGCCAACCCAGTTCTTCAGGTCAGAGGTCAGGCGATCAGGGCTGGCTTTGACTCCCACTTTTGGCAGACGACAGAGCTCAGCCTCGGCTTGCCTCTTCTGCTTCTCCTCTTTCGGAGCCCAGATGGTGTACCTGGGCCTTTGTACAGGCTCCTCCTCCACCTGCATCACCTTTTTCCAGTGAAGCCTCTCTTGCTTCAGCTGGTCTTGTTCTGCTTTCTGCAGTGCCTGTAGCTCTTTGGCCTTCTTCTCCTCCTCCTCTCTTTGTTCGGCCTCCTGCAGCCTCCTCTCCTCCAGATGTTCTTCTCTCTGTCTTCTCAGACCGTCTTCCACTTTTTCTCTCTCCTCCCTCTCCTTCTTGAGCTTCTCCTTGGTCTCACAAGCGACTCTTTCTCTGTGCTCCATCTCCATGCCTCTCAGCTCACCATACATTACTCTCCTGGCATGGTTCCATCTTTCCTCAGGGGTCAGTTGTATAAATCTTACAAGCTCCATTTGAGTAAAGAGGACACTGTTTTCTCTGGAAGACATCTTTGTCGGTTATTCTCTTACTTCTGTATTCGTGTATCTGTTGGTTGACTGAACTTCTGTCTGTGAGTTTACTGAGATGTGATCTCTTCAGCAGGTTTGTGCCAAATGATCTTCTCAGAGTGAAGAGTTCTTTAACTGCTGATGGAACATGTCAGTCATCACAAGTGTTCTACGGAACTCCAGACAGTATGAGGTCATACACTGCAGCATTCTATATGACACTTTAGCTACATGTTGTTAGCCCTGCTAGCAGTATGGCTATAGAGATGGAAATGTTGGTCGGTCAGCTGGTGAATCACTTTGGCCAGCAGTAAAGGTCATAAAGCCCGCCTCCTCCATGTTAACAGATGGGACATGGGTCAAACTAGAAAATCAAAATACACGACAAACAAGTTTTTCTCAAACACATGTTTGATCACGATTCTGAAAACAGCTGATAAGAGCTTGTGAACCTCTCCCTGTCTCCATCACTTCACCACACTGATTTACATGAAGGGGAGAACTGGCTCATGGTAAACTAGTGATGCTTACTGTGGAGGGGACAGAAACAAAAGGGGTTTTTGGTGGTTTGTATTTTTAAATACACAATATATTTACACCAAAAATACACAAGCAAAACTTTGACATTACAAACAAAAAGGCAAACTAAAAAGTGATCTACTCTAAAGTGAGAAATGTGACCTTTTCAACCACTTAATCTTAAAACGTATCCGCCCCAACACATACAGTATACTGTTATCATTTTGTTCTGTAGCCCAGTTGAAAAATAACACTTATAACACATACGTACTGATACAATGGTACTTTAACTATAAGAGTAAAAATAGACAAAGATTTAAGATTTATATATAATTATTATTATTAAATTATGTATAAACAGTTGTAAGACATTATGGGATACACGTTTATTCGCTTCCAATTTAGGTGAATAGATTAATAACACATTCTTATTTGACAAATATAGCAGCCACTTAGCTTAGCTTCTCATAAAGACAAGAAGTATGGCTAACTATGGCATCTGACAGTTTCTTGGCCAGGACTAGTAACTTTCCCTTAAAACTACAAATGAACATTTTAACACTTGGGTATTTGTAGGATTAGGGCCTGTGTCCACTGATGGCATTTTTTGCTATTAGTTGACACATTGCCTAGCGCCCACGACCTCAATTTAGAGCAACTTTCAGAGCAGGACATGAAAAGAGGTCATCCTCCACCAAAAATCCATCGCATCCAGTTTGTCAAAGAAGGCCAGGGTGACGCAGGTGTCTCACCAAGAACCCCACCGAGGGCAGTCCTCGCCACCCAGGACTGCAGCATGAGGCTCGACCTCGGCAGAAAGCTCCAGTTCCTGAGGGAGATCACCAGCATGAGCCTCCGCTCAGACATAATAATGTGGTCCAGCAGCATCAAGATCATGCTCCTCATCGAGCTGACTGTCCCATGAGAAGTTGGGATCGAGGCCGCCTCTTAGAGGAAGAGGTTGAAGTATTTGGACCTTGCTGCCGAATGCAAGGAGGCGGGCTGGAGAACCATCATCTGGTCGAAGTGGGATGTTGCGGCTTTGTCAGTACATCAGCTGTTTGCCTCATGAGGAAATGTGGGAAGGAAAAGTGGGGGATGACATGCACTACATGATTGGCAGCCCGGGAGTCGAACCTGTGATCAGTGCGTCAAGGACTGTAGCCTCTGTATGAGGCACCTGCTCTACCAACTGAGCTAATCCAGCGCCCCGTGCCATTTTAAATGAATGTTTTTGTCAATGCAGTCTGGTGGCCTTGAAGAGAACGTTGTTAAAGCTGTGTCTTGTTTCAAAAAACATTTCAACCCGGCTCAAAAATACTCTAAGTCCACCTTAAGATTTAACCTCTGGGCACCATGAGTGTCTGAAATTTCATGACAATCCATCCAACAGTTGTTTCAGTCCAGACCAAAGTGTTGGACTGACTGCCTGACAAAAAACAGAAGACATGGCTTTGTCCAGAACCCCACTGGGTTTTTATTCTAATTGTCATTGAATCGCCCACATATCTCCACGGATAAACTTTTTTTGGTTACAAAACACTCAAACACTGACCTGCTACATGAAATGCTACAGTAATAAATACAAACAGACGTGCATCAGAGCTTTCTTATCGTGTGCTGTCCAATCGCAACACCTGAAATTCACTCCTAAATTCACAAGGTTATGTAACAGCTACATTTCTAAAGCAGCATAAAAATGTTTACATTAAAAATAAATTGAATTTCATCATCTTATATTCAACAGCTAACATTCAAACTTATGAACACACTCAAGTCATCCGAGTCATCGTGCCTCAAGTCAAGTCGAGTCTCAAGTCATTTATCTTTTGTCAAGATGCAAAGTCATCAAAACAGTGACTCGAGTCGACTCAAGTCCAAGTCACCAAGTCTCAAGTCTTTTTTTTTATAGTGATTTCTAATTTGTAAGTATCTGAAGAAATCTAAATCTAAAAACTCCTGTTTATGTAAAACGTTAATCAGTATGTTTTACTGGAACGCATTTTTATTATTCTGAATCACGAGACAACATAGAAACAAAGTAAAGAAGAACATTAAAACATAGATTTGAGGATGCTGTTTCTGTTGGCAGCAAATCCTCCAGTGTATCAGTCGTTCTGCCGGGAAGCATGGCTGGCTTGTCTCGCCTTGAAGGAGGTCCATCGGTCGTACTGCTCCTCAGCCTTGAGCTTTCTCTTCTCCTCTTTTTTCTCTCTATGGTCCCGGTATTTGTCCATCCAGTACCCAACCTTCAGCATGTCTGGCAGCCACTGCAGAGACCCGCTGGGTTTGGGTGTTTGTGGTTTTTCTGAAGACAAGAGAAGATAAAAGTTTCAGTTTGACGTACAGGAATTATTAATATGAAGCCCCAAAGAGTTCAGCACTGAATCAGTCTTGAGGGCTCAATATGTTCAGTATAAATAAGCAGGATAAAGGAATATGATGCATATATGATATATATTTTCAGTCTTTGGGACTTCTCTGGCAGTAAAGAGGAGGTAGGTGGAGCTGTTTGGGTCAGGTTTCTCTTTGACAGGCTCTCGTTTTGTTTTCTGCACACCAACCCAGTTCTTCAGGTCAGAGGTCAGGTGATCAGGGCTGGCTTTGACTCCCACTTTTGGCAGACGACAGAGCTCAGCCTCCGCTTGCCTCTTCTGCTTCTCCTCTTTCAGAGCCCTGATGGTGTACCTGGGCCTTTGTACAGGCTCCTCCTCCACCTGCATCACCTTTTTCCAGTGAAGCCTCTCTTGCTTCAGCTGGTCTTGTTCTGCTTTCTGCAGTGCCTGTAGCTCTTTGGCCTTCTTCTCCTCCTCCTCTCTTTGTTCGGCCTCCTGCAGCCTCCTCTCCTCCAGATGTTCTTCTCTCTGTCTTCTCAGACCGTCTTCCACTTTTTCTCTCTCCTCCCTCTCCTTCTTGAGCTTCTCCTTGGTCTCAGGAGCGACTCTTTCTCTGTGCTCCATCTCCACGCCTCTCAGCTCACCATACATTACTCTCCTGGCATGGTTCCATCTTTCCTCAGGGGTCAGTTGTATAAATCTTACAAGCTCCATTTGAGTAAAGAGGACACTGTTTTGTCTGGAAGACATCTTTGTTGGTTATTCTCTTACTTCTGTATTCGTGTATCTGTTGGTTGACTGAACTTCTGTCTGTGAGTTTACTGAAATGTGATCTCTTCAGCAGGTTTGTGCCAAATGATCTTCTCAGAGTGAAGAGTTCTTTAACTGCTGATGGAACATGTCAGTCATCACAAGTGTTCTACGGAACTCCAGACAGTATGAGGTCATACACTGCAGCATTCTATATGACACTTTAGCTACATGTTGTTAGCCCTGCTAGCAGTATGGCTATAGGGATGGAAATGTTGGTCGGTCAGTTGGTGAATCACTTTGGCCAGCAGTAAAGGTCATAAAGCCCGCCTCCTCCATGTTAACAGATGGGACATGGGTCAAACTAGAAAATCAAAATACACAACAAATACATTTTTCTCAAACACATCTATGGGCATCTGCTGGACAGGTAGAGAATAACAATGATTTGTTTAGGTTTTTGAGAGTTGGGAATCTGACTGTAAGAAGGAACAGAGGAGCAGCATGTGACAGGGCTTGTGATTGGCCAATACAGAGCTTTACCTTCACATTTCAGAGCAGCAGAATTTGAGACAGGTTGAACTTTTATGCAGCCTCTCTGTGTTAGCACCTGCTGGCCATGTTATTTCATCAATAGCTAAAGTTGGTCTGAACACAGTCTGTTAAATAACCATAGCAAAGATCACAACAGTCCATTCACCATTTTCAAAACACATATCTATCCATCTAGTAAATATATCACTGATGTTTAACATGTTTTGCTGTGATTTGGAGGTTCAAACTGTTTTGCAGTTGTTTCAGTAAATTCCCTCAACCATAAGCCGTGACGCGATTGTAATGGCATCAACATAATCCAAACATATTGAGGACTTTAGTGTTGTAAATGGTGAAACTTGACAACATTGAATTTTATCATCTTATATTTAACAGCTAACATTCAAACTTATGAACACACTCAAGTCATCCGAGTCATTGTGCCTCAAGTCAAGTCGAGTCTCAAGTCATTTATCTATTGTCAAGACGCAAAGTCATCAAAACAGTGACTCGAGTCGACTCAAGTCCAAGTCACCAAGTCTCAAGTCTACATCTCTGAAGTCATCTCTTCCATGACATTAAGAAGAGGAGGGTCTGTTTTTTGGGGGGTTTTTTCACCATTTCTTGCATTGCTTTTTCACTGTCAATGAACAGTATTTTACATAGACACCAGTCTTTTTATAATCGCATCCTCCCTCATAACACCAAGATACAGATCCTTAAAATCAGTAGGAATTCCATATCCTCAAATCTTTCTCAGAGCAAAACATATACTCCCAACGGGAGTGATTGGCGCTGTTGTTGTGCCTGAGATTGGCGACTTTTAACCTGGGGATGCAAGTTCAAAAATTAAATACATTTTTTTGGTCCATATTTTCTTCACTTCTTGGAGCTTATGTTTGAATGTTGTGTCCAGATTAAACCTCAATCCTCCTGCGATATTTCTTTGTTAAGTTTTTTACCCATTTCACTATATATGGTTATACTATAGTTGGAAATAATTTAATCCAGCTGCTCTGTTTCACTGCATCGCCCTCCTCAGATCATTCTGGATTTAGCTGTTTTTATTTTATAGTGATTTCTAATTTGTAAGTATCTGGAGAAATCTAAATCTAAAATCACCTGTTTATGTAAAACGTTAATCAGTATGTTTTACTGCAACACATTTTTATTATTCTGAATCACGAGACAACATAGAGACAAAGTAAAGAAGAACATTAAAACATAGATTTGAGGATGCTGTTTCTGTTGGCAGCAAATCCTCCAGTGTATCAGTCGTTCTGCCGGGAAGCATGGCTGGCTTGTCTCGCCTTGAAGGAGGTCCATCGGTCGTACTGCTCCTCAGCCTTGAGCTTTCTCTTCTCCTCTTTTTTCTCTCTATGGTCCCGGTATTTGTCCATCCAGTACCTGACCTTCAGTATGTCTGGCAGCCACTGCAGAGACCCACTGGGTTTGGGTGTTTGTGGTTTTTCTGAAGACAAGAGAAGATAAAAGTTTCAGTTTGACGTACAGGAATTATTAATATGAAGCCCCAAAGAGTTCAGCACTGAATCAGTCTTGAGGGCTCAATATGTTCAGTATAAATAAGCAGGATAAAGGAACATGATGCATATATGATATATACCTTCAGTCTTTGGGACTTCTCTGGCAGTAAAGAGGAGGTAGGTGGAGCTGTTTGGGTCAGGCTTCTGTTTGACAGGCTCTCGTTTTGTTTTCTGCACGCCAACCCAGTTCTTCAGGTCAGAGGTCAGGCGATCAGGGCTGGCTTTGACTCCCACTTTTGGCAGACGACAGAGCTCAGCCTCCGCTTGCCTCTTCTGCTGCTCCTCTTTCAGAGCCCTGATGGTGTACCCGGGCCTTTGTACAGGCTCCTCCTCCACCTGCATCACCTTTTTCCAGTGAAGCCTCTCTTGCTTCAGCTGGTCTTGTTCTGCTTTCTGCAGTGCCTGTAGCTCTTTGGCCTTCTTCTCCTCCTCCTCTCTTTGTTCGGCCTCCTGCAGCCTCCTCTCCTCCAGATGTTTTTCTCTCTGTCTTCTCAGACCGTCTTCCACTTTTTCTCTCTCCTCCCTCTCCTTCTTGAGCTTCTCCTTGGTCTCACAAGCGACTCTTTCTCTGCGCTCCATCTCCACGCCTCTCAGCTCACCATACATTACTCTCCTGGCATGGTTCCATCTTTCCTCAGGGGTCAGTTGTATAAATCTTACAAGCTCCATTTGAGTAAAGAGGACACTGTTTTGTCTGGAAGACATCTTTGTTGGTTATTCTCTTACTTCTGTATTCGTGTATCTGTTGGTTGACTGAACTTCTGTCTGTGAGTTTACTGAGATGTGATCTCTTCAGCAGGTTTGTGCCAAATGATCTTCTCAGAGTGAAGAGTTCTTTAACTGCTGATGGAACATGTCAGTCATCACAAGTGTTCTACGGAACTCCAGACAGTATGAGGTCATACACTGCAGCATTCTATATGACACTTTAGCTACATGTTGTTAGCCCTGCTAGCAATATGGCTATAGAGATGGAAATGTTGGTCGGTCAGTTGGTGAATCACTTTGGCCTGCAGTAAAGGTCATAAAGCCCGCCTCCTCCATGTTAACAGATGGGACATGGGTCAAACTAGAAAATCAAAATACACAACAAATACGTTTTTCTCAAACACATCTATGGGCATCTGCTGGACAGGTAGAGAATAACAATGATTTGTTTAGGTTTTTGAGAGTTGGGAATCTGACTGTTAGAAGGAACAGAGGAGCAGCATGTGACAGGGCTTGTGATTGGCCAATACAGAGCTTTACCTTCACATTTCAGAGCAGCAGAATTTGAGACAGGTTGAACTTTTATGCAGCCTCTCTGTGTTAGCACCTGCTGGCCATGTCATTTCATCAATAGCTAAAGTTGGTCTGAACACAGTCTGTTAAATAACCATAGCAAAGATCACAACAGTCCATTCATCATTTTCAAAACACATATCTATCCATCTAGTAAATATTTCACTGATGTTTAACATGTTTTGCTGTGATTTGGAGGTTCAAACTGTTTTGCAGTTGTTTCAGTAAATTGCCTCAACCATAAGCCGTGACGCGATTGTAATGGCATCAACATAATCCAAACATATTGAGGACTTTAGTGTTGTAAATGGTGAGTACACAATTTAAGTGTGACACACAATAATGCAGTTAATTGAAGCCTATCACCCACTTACAATGCAGTGTTGAATTCTCTGCCTAAAAACAGCTGAGATGACACTCAGGATCATGTGAGCTTAACGACCCATCAACACCAGGGGGTACTAACGACTCTCAGTGATACTAGGTTCACAGCTCAGGGTTATGACTCATCCTTGATTATACATTTGCCTTTAAGCTGTTAACCTGTCCCTCTGTGTTAGCCCAGTTCTAAATGCTGAGATGTACAGTAGCCTGTATTTTAGTCTCTTTCATGGAATAATTTACTATATCCCAAATCACCAACCAGCTGAAACCAACAAACTAGAAACACAAACGCAACTCATGACAGACCAATTGTTAATATTTGCACCACAGACTGTTTTAAAAGTATGACAATGAATTGTATCTGTGTTATCTTGGCACAGATGCAGCCATGATGATGGTCTGGTCTGAGACAGTATTGAGTAGTAACGAGTACGACTGATGAGGCTTCTCTTTGGGGAAAAAGCAACAGGTAGTGGGGGTCTTTGATGTTGCGTGTTGCCATAGCGAAGAGTTTGACTGACAGCCAGTCATCCAATAATGACAATCACTTACCGGGGAGTTTTTTGAGTCGTCCAATCATGACTCCCATTTGGGCTGCATACATATTTGATAGTTAGACAGAAACTTGACAGCATTGAATTTGATCATCTTATATTTAACAGCTAACATTCAAACTTATGAACACACTCAAGTCATCCGAGTCATCGTGCCTCAAGTCCAAGTCGAGTCTCAAGTCATTTATCTATTGTCAAGACGCAAAGTCATCAAAACAGTGACTCGAGTCGACTCAAGTCCAAGTCACCAAGTCTCAAGTCTACATCTCTGAAGTCATCTCTTCCATGACATTAAGAAGAGGAGGGTCTGGTTTTTTTGGGGGTTTTTTTACCATTTCTTGCATTGCTTTTTCACTGTCAATGAACAGTATTTTACATAGACACCAGTCTTTTCATAATCGCATCCTCCCTCATAACACCAAGATACAGATCCTTAAAATCAGTAGGAATTCCATATCCTCAAATCTTTCTCAGAGCAAAACATATACTCCCAACGGGAGTGATTGGCGCTGTTGTTGTGCCTGAGATTGGCGACTTTTAACCTGGGGATGCAAGTTCAAAAATTAAATACATTTTTTTGGTCCATATTTTCTTCACTTCTTAGAGCTTATGTTTGAATGTTGTGTCCAGATTAAACCCCAATCCTCCTGCGATATTTCTATGTTAAGTTTTTTACCCATTTCACTATATATGGTTATACTATAGTTGGAAATAATTTAATCCAGCTGCTCTGTTTATACACTTCAGTCAAAATATCTATCACTGCATCGCCCTCCTCAGATCATTCTGGATTTAGCTGTTTTTTTTATAGTGATTTCTAATTTGTAAGTATCTGGAGAAATCTAAATCTAAAAACACCTGTTTATGTAAAACGTTAATCAGTATGTTTTACTGCAACACATTTTTATTATTCTGAATCACGAGACAACATAGAAACAAAGTAAAGAACAACATTAAAACATAGATTTGAGGATGCTGTTTCTGTTGGCAGCAAATCCTCCAGTGTATCAGTCGTTCTGCCGGGAAGCATGGTTGGCTTGTCTCGCCTTGAAGGAGGTCCATCGGTCGTACTGCTCCTCAGCCTTGAGCTTTCTCTTCTCCTCTTTTTTCTCTCTATGGTCCCGGTATTTGTCCATCCAGTACCCGACATTCAGTATGTCTGGCAGCCACTGCAGAGACCCGCTGGGTTTGGGTGTTTGTGGTTTTTCTGAAGACAAGAGAAGATAAAAGTTTCAGTTTGACGTACAGGAATTATTAATATGAAGCCCCAAAGAGTTCAGCACTGAATCAGTCTTGAGGGCTCAATATGTTCAGTATAAATAAGCAGGATAAAGGAATATGATGCATATATGATATATACCTTCAGTCTTTGGGACTTCTCTGGCAGTAAAGAGGAGGTAGGTGGAGCTGTTTGGGTCAGGCTTCTGTTTGACAGGCTCTCGTTTTGTTTTCTGCACGCCAACCCAGTTCTTCAGGTCAGAGGTCAGGTGATCAGGGCTGGCTTTGACTCCCACTTTTGGCAGACGACAGAGCTCAGCCTCGGCTTGCCTCTTCTGTTTATCCTCTTTCGGAGCCAAGATGGTGTACCTGGGCCTTTGTACAGGCTCCTCCTCCACCTGCATCACCTTTTTCCAGTGAAGCCTCTCTTGCTTCAGCTGGTCTTGTTCTGCTTTCTGCAGTGCCTGTAGCTCTTTGGCCTTCTTCTCCTCCTCCTCTCCTTGTTCGGCCTCCTGCAGCCTCCTCTCCTCCAGATGTTCTTCTCTCTGTCTTCTCAGACCGTCTTCCACTTTTTCTCTCTCCTCCCTCTCCTTCTTGAGCTTCTCCTTGGTCTCACAAGCGACTCTTTCTCTGTGCTCCATCTCCACGCCTCTCAGCTCACCATACATTACTCTCCTGGCATGGTTCCATCTTTCCTCAGGGGTCAGTTGTATAAATCTAACGAGCTCCATTTGATTAAAGAGGACACTGTTTTGTCTGGAAGACATCTTTGTTGGTTATTCTCTTACTTCTGTATTCGTGTATCTGTTGGTTGACTGAACTTCTGTCTGTGAGTTTACTGAGATGTGATCTCTTCAGCAGGTTTGTGCCAAATGATCTTCTCAGAGTGAAGAGTTCTTTAACTGCTGATGGAACATGTCAGTCATCACAAGTGTTCTACGGAACTCCAGACAGTATGAGGTCATACACTGCAGCATTCTATATGACACTTTAGCTACATGTTGTTAGCCCTGCTAGCAGTATGGCTATAGAGATGGAAATGTTGGTCGGTCAGTTGGTGAATCACTTTGGCCAGCAGTAAAGGTCATAAAGCCCGCCTCCTCCATGTTAACAGATGGGACATGGGTCAAACTAGAAAATCAAAATACACGACAAATACGTTTTTCTCAAACACATGTTTGATCACGATTCTGAAAACAGCTGATAAGATCTTGTGAACATCTCCCTGTCTCCATCACTTCACCACACTGATTTACATGAAGGGGAGAACTGGCTCATGGTAAACTAGTGATGCTTACTGTGGAGGGGACAGAAACAAAAGGGGTTTTGGTGGTTTGTATTTTTAAATACACAATATATTTACACCAAAAATACACAAGCAGAACTTTGACATTACAAACAAAAAGGCAAACTAAAAAGTGATCTACTCTACAGTGAAAAATGTGACCTTTTCAACCACTTAATCTTAAAACGTATCCGCCCCTAAAGTATGACAATGAATTGTATCTGTGTTTTTTTGGAACAGACGCAGCCATGATGATGGTCTGGTCTGAGACAGTATTGAGTAGTAATGAGTACGGCTGATGAGGCTTCTCTTTGGGGAAAAAGCATCAGGTAGTGGGGGTCTTAGATGTTGCGTGTTGCCATAGCGAAGAGTTTGACTGACAGCCAATCATCCAATCATGACAATCACATACCGGGGAGTTTTTTGAGTCGTCCAATCATGACTCCCATTTGGGCTGCATACATATTTGATAGTTAGACAGAAACTTGACAACATTGAATTTTATCATCTTATATTTAACAGCTAACATTCAAACTTATGAACACACTCAAGTCATCCGAGTCATCGTGCCTCAAGTCCAAGTCGAGTCTCAAGTCATTTATCTTTTGTCAAGACGCAAAGTCATCAAAACAGTGACTCGAGTCCACTCAAGTCCAAGTCACCAAGTCTCAAGTCTACATCTCTGAAGTCATCTCTTCCATTACATTACATCTTTTGTTCTTTTTTACCATTTCTTGCATTGCTTTTTCACTGTCAATGAACAGTATTTTACATCACACCAGTCTTTTAATAATCACATCCTCCCTCATAACACCAAGATACAGATCCTTAAAATCAGTAGGAATTCCATATCCTCAAATCTTTCTCAGAGCAAAACATATACTCCCAATGGGAGTGATTGGCGCTGTTGTTGTGCCTGAGATTGGCGACTTTTAACCTGGGGATGCAAGTTCAAAAAATGAATCAATTTTTTGGTCCATATTTTCTTCACTTCTTGGAGCTTATGTTTGAATGTTGTGTGCTCCAGATTAAACCTCAATCCTCCTGCGATATTTCTATGTTAAGTTTTTTACCCATTTCACTATATATGGTTATACTATAGTTGGAAATAATTTAATCCAGCTGCTCTGTTTATACACTTCAGTCAAAATATCTATCACTGCATCGCCCTCCTCAGATCATTCTGGATTTTGCTGTTTTTTTTATAGTGATTTCTAATTTGTAAGTATCTGGAGAAATCTAAATCTAAAAACACCTGTTTATGTAAAACGTTAATCAGTATGTTTTACTGCAACACATTTTTATTATTCTGAATCACGAGACAACATAGAAACAAAGAAAAGAAGAACATTAAAACATATATTTGAGGATGCTGTTTCTGTTGGCAGCAAATCCTCCAGTGTATCAGTCGTTCTGCCGGGAAGCATGGCTGGCTTGTCTCGCCTTGAAGGAGGTCCATCGGTCGGACTGCTCCTCAGCCTTCAGCTTTCTCTTCTCCTCTTTTTTCTCTCTATGGTCCCGGTATTTGTCCATCCAGTACCCGACCTTCAGTATGTCTGGCAGCCACTGCAGAGACTCGCTGGGTTTGGGTGTTTGTGGTTTTTCTGAAGACAAGAGAAGATAAAAGTTTCAGTTTGACGTACAGGAAATATTAATATGAAGCCCCAAAGAGTTCAGCACTGAATCAGTCTTGAGGGCTCAATATGTTCAGTATAAATAAGCAGGATAAAGGAATATGATGCCTATATGATATATACCTTCAGTCTTTGGGACTTCTCTGGCAGTAAAGAGGAGGTAGGTGGAGCTGTTTGGGTCAGGCTTCTCTTTGACAGGCTCTCTTTTTGTTTTCTGCACGCCAACCCAGTTCTTCAGGTCAGAGGTCAGGTGATCAGGGCTGGCTTTGACTCCCACTTTTGGCAGACGACAGAGCTCAGCTTCGGCTTGCCTCTTCTGCTTCTCCTCTTTCGGAGCCCAGATGGTGTACCTGGGCCTTTGTACAGGCTCCTCCTCCACCTGCATCACCTTTTTCCAGTGAAGTCTCTCTTGCTTCAGCTGGTCTTGTTCTGCTTTCTGCAGTGCCTGTAGCTCTTTGGCCTTCTTCTCGTCCTTCTCTCTTTGTTCGGCCTCCTGCAGCCTCCTCTCCTCCAGATGTTCTTCTCTCTGTCTTCTCAGACCGTCTTCCACTTTTTCTCTCTCCTCCCTCTCCTTCTTGAGCTTCTCCTTGGTCTCCCAAGCGACTCTTTCTCTGTGCTCCATCTCCACGCCTCTCTGCTCACCATACATTACTCTCCCGGCATGGTTCCATCTTTCCTCAGGGGTCAGTTGTATAAATCTTACAAGCTCCATTTGAGTAAAGAGGACACTGTTTTGTCTGGAAGACATCTTTGTTGGTTATTCTCTTACTTCTGTATTCGTATATCTGTTGGTTGACTGAACTTCTGTCTGTGAGTTTACTGAGATGTGATCTCTTCAGCAGGTTTGTGCCAAATGATCTTCTCAGAGTGAAGAGTTCTTTAACTGCTGATGGAACATGTCAGTCATCACAAGTGTTCTACGGAACTCCAGACAGTATGAGGTCATACACTGCAGCATTCTATATGACACTTTAGCTACATGTTGTTAGCCCTGCTAGCAGTATGGCTGTAGAGATTGAAATGTTGGTCGGTCAGTTGGTGAATCACTTTGGCCTGCAGTAAAGGTCATAAAGCCCGCCTCCTCCATGTTAACAGATGGGACATGGGTCAAACTAGAAAATCAAAATACACGACAAATATGTTTTTCTCAAACACATGTTTGATCACGATTCTGAAAACAGCTGATAAGAGCTTGTGAACATCTCCCTGTCTCCATCACTCCACCACACTGATTTACATGAAGGGGAGAACTGGCTCATGGTAAACTAGTGATGGAGGGACTACTAATGACAAGTACTTTGTGAGGTCATGGTCTAGAATGTTGGAGTAAATTTGATGCATGATGTAGGGACTACTAATGATAAGTACATTGTGATGTCATACTCTGGAATGTTGAGATAGTTTAATACATGCTGTAGTGACTACTAATGATTTCATTATATGATGTAATGCTCTGGAATGTGGGGTTCCATCTGATGCATACTGTAGAGACTTCTAGTGACAAGTACTTTGTGAGGTCATGGTCTAGAATGTTGGAGTACATTTGATGCATGCTGTAGGGACTACTAATGACAAGTACTTTGTGATGTCATGCTCTAGAATGTTGGGATACATTCGTTGCATGCTGCAGTGCCTCCTATTGATGTCACTTTGTGATGTCATGGTCTAGAATGTTGGGATACATTTGATGCATGCTGTAGGGACTACTAATGACAAGTACTTTGTGTGGTCATGGCCTAGAATGTTGGAGTACCTTTGATGCATGCTGTAGGGACTACTAATGACAAGTACTTTGTGAGGTCATGGTCTACAATGTTGGAGTACCTTTGATGCATGCTGTCGGGACTACTAATGACAAGTACTTTGTGAGATCATGGTCTAGAATGTTGAGGTACATTTGATGCATGCTGTAGTGACTACTAATTACAAGTAACTTGTGATGTCGTGGTCTAGAATGTTGGGATATGTTTGATGCATGCTGTAGGGACTACTCATCTCAAGCACTTTGTGATGTCATGGTCTAGAATGTTGGGACACATTTGATGCATGCTGTAGTGACTACGCATGATATCACTTTGTGATGTCATGCTCTGGAATGTTGGGGTACATTTTGTGCAAGCTGTAGGGACTACTAATGACAAGTACTTTGTCATGTCATGGCCTAGAATGTTGGGGTACCTTTGATGCATGCTGTAGGGACTACTAATGACCAGTACTTTGTGAGGTCATGGTCTAGAATGCTGGAGTCCTTTGATGCATGCTGTAGGGACAACTAATGACAAGTACTTTGTGATGTCATAGTCTAGAATGTTGGAGTACCTTTGATACATGCTGTAGGGACTACTAATGACCAGTACTTTGTGATGTCATGGTCTTGAATGTTAAGGTACATTTGATGCATGCTGTAGTGACTACTAATGACAAGTAACTTGTGAGGTCATGGTCTAGAATGCTGGAGTCCTTTGATGCATGCTGTAGGGACTACTAATGACCAGTACTTTTTGAGGTCATGGCCTAGAATGTTGGAGTACCTTTGATGCATGATGTAGGGACTACTAATGACCAGTATTTAATGAGGTCATGGTCTAGAATGCTGGAGTCCTTTGATGCATGCTGTAGGGACTACTAATGACAAGTACTTTGCGAGGTCATGGCCTAGAATGTTGGACTACCTTTGATGCATGCTGTAGGGACTACTCATCACAAGTACTTTGTGATGTCATGCTCTTGAATGTTGGGGTACCTTTGATGCATGCTGTAGGGACTACTAATGACAAGTACTTTGTGATGTCATGGTCAAGAATGTTGGAGTACCTTTGATGCGTTCTGTAGGGACTACTTATGGTATTGCTTTGTGATGTCATGGTCTAGAATGTTGGGATACATTTGATGCATGCTGTAGAGACTATTAATTATTTTACTTTATGTCATGCTCTAGAATGTTGGGATACATCTGATGCATACTGTAGAGATTTCTAATGACAAGTAATTTGTGATGTCATGGTCTAGAATGTTGGGACACATTTGATGCATGCTGTAGTGACTACGCATGATATCACGTTGTGATATCATGCTCTGGAATGTTGGGGTACTTTTGGTGCATGCTGTAGGGGCTACTCATCACAAGTACTTTGTGATGTCATGCTCTTGAATGTTGGGGTACCTTTGATGCATGCTGTAGGGACTACTAATGAAAAGTACTTTGTGATGTCATGGTCAAGAATGTTGGAGTACCTTTGATACATGCTGTAGGGACTACTAATGACAAGTACTTTGTGAGGTCATGGTCTAGAATGCTGGAGTCCTTTGATGCATGCTGTAGGGACAACTAATGACAAGTACTTCGTGATGTCATGGTCTAGAATGTTGGGGCACATTTTGTGCATGCTGTAGGGACTACTAATGACAAGTACTTTGTGATGTCATGGTCTAGAATGTTGGAGTACATTTGATGCATGCTGTAGTGACTCCTAATGATATCTCTTTGTGATGTCATGGTCTAGAATGTTGGGATACATTTGATGCATGCTGTAGTGATTACGCATGATATCACTTTGTGATGTCCTGCTCTGGAATATTGGGGTACATTTGGTGCATGCTGTAGGGACTACTCATCACAAGTACTTTGTGATGTCATGCTCTAGAATGTTGCGGTACCTTTGAGGCATGCTGTAGGGACTACTAATGACAAGTACTTTGTGAGATCATGGTCTAGAAAGTTGGAGTCCTTTGATGCATGCTGTAGTGACTCCTAATGATATCTCTTTGTGATGTCATGGTCTAGAATGCTGGAGTACCTTTGATGCATGATGTAGGGACTACTAATGACAAGTACTTTGTGATGTCATGCTCTAGAATGTTGGGATACATTCGATGCATGCTGCAGTGCCTCCTAATGATGTCACTTTGTGATGTCATGGTCTAGAATGTTGGGATACATTTTATGCATGCTTTAGGGACAACTACTGACAAGTATATGGTGATGTCATGCTCTAGAATGTTGGGATACATTTGGTGCATGCTGTAGGGACTGCTAATGACAAGTACTTTGTGAGGTCATGGTCTAGAATGTTGGGATATATTTGATGCATGCTGTAGGGACTACTACTGACCAGTACATTGTGATGTCATGCTCTAGAATGTTGGGGTACATTTTGTGCAAGCTGTAGGGACTACTTATGACAAGTACTTTGTGAGGTCATGGTCTAGAATGTTGGAGTACCTTTGAAGCATGATGTAGGGAATAATAATGAAAAGTACTTTGTGATGTCATGGTCTAGAATGTTGGGATACATTTGATGCATGCTGTAGGGACTATTAATGATATTACGTTTTGATGTCATGCTGTACTGATTACTAATGATATCATTTTATGATTTAATGCTCTGGAATGTTGGGGTACCTTTGATGCATGATGTAGGGACTACTACTGACAAGTACTTTGTGATGTCATGCTCTAGAATGTTGGGGTACATTTTGTGCATGCTGTAGGGACAATTAATGACAAGTACTTTGTGATGTCATGCTCTAGAATGTTGGGATACATTCGATGCACGCTACAGTGCCTCCTAATGATGTCACTTTGTTATGTCATGGTTTAGAATGTTGGGATATATTTGATGCATGCTGTACGGACTACTACTGACAAGTACATTGTGATGTCATGCTCTAGAATGTTGGGGTACATTTTGTGCAAGCTGTAGGGACTACAAATGACAAGTACTTTGTGAGGTCATGGTCTAGAATGTTGGAGTACCTTTGAAAAATGATGTAGGGACTACTAATGACCAGTACTTTGTGATGTCATGCTCTAGAATGTGGGGGTACATTTTGTGCAAGCTGTAGGGACTACTAATGACAAGTACTTTGTGAGGTCATGGTCTAGAATGTTGGAGTACCTTTGAAGCATGATGTAGGGAATAATAATGACCAGTACTTTGTGATGTCATGCTCTGGAATGTTGGGATACATTTGGTGCATGCTGTACGGACAACTAATGACAAGTACTTTGTGATGTCATGGTCTAGAATGTTGGAATACTTTTAATGCATGCTGTAGGGACTACTTATGGTATTGCTTTGTGATGTCATGCTCTAGAATGTTGGGATACATCTGATGCATACTGTAGAGATTTCTAATGACAAGTACTTTGTGATGTCATGGTCTAGAATGTTGGGAGACATTGGATGCATGCTATAGGGACTCCTAATGATATCTCATTGTGATGTCATGGTCTAGAATGTTGGGATACATTCGATGCATGCTGCAGTGCCTCCTACTGATGTCACTTTGTGATGTCATGGTCTAGGATGTTGGGATACATTTGATGCATGCTGTAGGGACTACGCATGATATCACTTTGTGATGTCATGCTCTGGAATGTTGGGGTACATTTGGTGCATGCTGTAGGGACTACTCATCACAAGTACTTTGTGATGTCATGCTCTGGCATGTTGAGGTACCTTTGATACATGCTGTACTGACTATTTTATGATGTAATGCTCCGGAATGTTGGGATACATCTGATGCATACTGTAGAGACTTCTAATGACAAGTACTTTGTGATGTCATGCTCTAGAATTTTGGGATACTTTTGAAGCATGCTGTAGGGATTATTAATAATATTACTTTGTGAGGTCATGCTCTGGAATGTTGGGACAAATTTGATGCATGCTGTAGTGACTACGCATGATATCACTTTGTGATGTCATGCTCTGAAATGTTGGGGTACATTTGGTGCATGCTGTAGGGACTAGTTATGATATTGCTTTGTGATGTCATGGTCTAGAATGTTGAGGTACATTTGATGCATGCTGTAGAGACTATTAATTATTTTACTTTGTGATGTCATGCTCTAGAATGTTGGGGTACATTTGGTGCATGCCGTGGGGACTACTCATCACATGTACTTTGTGATGTCATGCTCTAGAATGTTGGGATACATTGGATGCATGCTGCAGTAACTCCTAATGATGTCACTTTGTGATGTCATGGTCTAGAATGTTGGAGTACCTTTGATACATGCTGTAGGGACTACTAATTATTTTACTTTGTGATGTCATACTCTGGAATGTTGGGGTACATGTTGTGCAAGCTGTAGGGACTACTAATGACCAGTACTTTGTGAGGTCATGGTCTACAATGTTGGAGTACCTTTGATGCATGCTATAGGGACTCCTATTGATATCTCTTTGTGATGTCATGGTCTAGAATGTTGGGATATATTCGATGCATGCTGCAGTGCCTCCTAATGATTTCACTTTGTGATGTCATGGTCTAGAATGTTGGGATACATTTGGTGCAAGCTGTAGGGACTACTAAAGACAAGTACTTTGTGAGGTCATGGTCTAGAATGTTGGAGTACCTTTGATACATGCTGTAGGGTCTACTAATGACAAGTACTTTGTGATGTCATGGTCTAGAATGTTGGAATACTTTTAATGCATGCTGTAGGGACTATTTATGGTATTGCTTTGTGATGTCATGCTCTAGAATGTTGGGATACATCTGATGCATACTGTAGAGATTTCTAATGACAAGTACTTTGTGATGTCATGCTCTTGCATGTTGAGGTACATTTGATGCATGCTATAGGGACTCCTAATGATATCTCATTGTGATGTCATGGTCTAGAATGTTTGAGTACCTTTGATGCATGATGTAGGGACTACTAATGACAAGCACTTTGTGATGTTATGCTCTAGAATGTTGGGATACATTCGATGCATGCTGCAGTGCCTCCTACTGATGTCACTTTGTGATGTCATGGTCTAGAATGTTGGGATACATTTGATGCATGCTGTAGGGACTACGCATGATATCACTTTGTGATGTCATGCTCTGGAATGTTGGGGTACATTTGGTGCATGCTGTAGGGACTACTCATCACAAGTACTTTGTGATGTCATGCTCTTGCATGTTGAGGTACATTTGATGCATGCTGTAGTGACTATTAATGACAAGTAACTTGTGATGTCATGGTCTAGAATGTTGGGGTACATTTGATTCATGCTGTAGTGACTACTAGTTACATAATTTCAAGATATCATGGTCTAGAATGTTATGATACAATTAATGCATGTGGTAGTGACTACTAGTTACATCATTTCAAGGTGTCATGGTCTAGAATGTTGGGGTACATTTAGTGCATGCTGTAGTGACTACTAATTACATCATTTCAAGATGTCATGGTCTAGAATTTTGGAAAACCTTTGATGCATGCTGTACTGACTACTAATGATATAATTTTATGATGTAATGCTCCGGAATGTTGGGATACGTCTGATGCATATTGTAGGGATTATTAATAATATTACTTTGTGAGGTCATGCTCTGGAATGTTGGGACAAATTTGATGCATGCTGTAGTGACTACGCATGATATCACTTTGTGATGTCATGCTCTGAAATGTTGGGGTACATTTGGTGCATGCTGTAGGGACTAGTTATGATATTGCTTTGTGATGTCATGGTCTAGAATGTTGAGGTACATTTGATGCATGCTGTAGAGACTATTAATTATTTTACTTTGTGATGTCATGCTCTAGAATGTTGGGGTACATTTGGTGCATGCCGTGGGGACTACTCATCACATGTACTTTGTGATGTCATGCTCTAGAATGTTGGGGTACCTATGATGCATGCTGTAGGGACTACAAATGACAAGTACTTTGTGATGTGATGGTCTAGAATGTTGGAGTACCTTTGATACATGCTGTAGGAACTACTAATGACCAGTACTTTGTGAGGTCATGGTCTAGAATGCTGGAGTCCTGTGATGCATGCTGTAGGGACTACTAAGGACAAGTACTTTGTGATGTCATGGTCTAGAATGTTGGAGTACTTTTGATTCATGCTGTAGGGACTACTAATGACCAGTACTTTGTGATGTCATGGTCTAGAATGTTGGGATACATTCGATGCATGCTGTAGGGACTACTCATCACAAGTACTTCCTGATGTCATGCTCTAGAATGTTGGAATACATTTGATGCATGCTGTAGGGACTACGCATGATATCACATTGTGATGTCATGCTCTGGAATGTTGGGATACATTTGGTGAATGCTGTAGGGACTACTAATGACAAGTACGTTGTGAGGTCATGGTCTAGAATGTTGGAGTCCCTTTGATGCATGCTGTAGGGATACTAATGATATCTCTTCGTGATGTCATGGTCTAGAATGTTGGAGTACCTTTGATGCATGATGTAGGGACTACTAATGATCTCAGTTTGTGATGTCATGGTCTAGAATGTTGGGATACATTTGATGCATGCTGTAAGGACTACTAATGACAAGTACTTTGTGATGTCATGCCCTAGAATGTTGGGATACATTTGGTGCAAGCTGTAAGGACTACTAAAGACAAGTACTTTGTGAGGTCATGGTCTAGAATGTTGGAGTACCTTTGAAGCATGATGTAGGGAATAATAATGACAAGTACTTTGTGATGTCATGGTCTAGAATGTTGGGATACATTTGATGCATGCTGTAGTGACTACGGAAGATATCACTTTGTGATGTCATGCTCTAGAATCTTGGAGTACCTTTGATGCATGCTGTAGGGACTACTCATCACAAGTACTTTGTGATGTCATGCTCTAGAATGTTGGGGTACTTTTGATGCATGCTGTAGGGACTACTAATGACAAGTACTTTGTGAGATCATGGTCTAGAAAATTGGAATCCTTTGATGCATGCTGTAGTGACTCCTAATGATAACTCTTTGTGATGTCTTGGTCTAGAATCTTGGAGTACCTTTGATGCATGATGTAGGGACTACTAATGACAAGTACTTTGTCATGTCATGCTCTAGAATGTTGGGATACATTCGATGCATCCTGCAGTGCCTCCTAATGATGTCACTTTGTGATGTCATGGTTTAGAATGTTGGGATATATTTGATGCATGCTGTACGGACTACTACTGACAAGTACATTGTGATGTCATGCTCTAGAATGTTGGGGTACATTTTGTGCAAGCTGTAGGGACTACAAATGACAAGTACTTTGTGAGGTCATGGTCTAGAATGTTGGAGTACCTTTGAAAAATGATGTAGGGACTACTAATGACCAGTACTTTGTGATGTCATGCTCTAGAATGTGGGGGTACATTTTGTGCAAGCTGTAGGGACTACTAATGACAAGTACTTTGTGAGGTCATGGTCTAGAATGTTGGAGTACCTTTGAAGCATGATGTAGGGAATAATAATGACCAGTACTTTGTGATGTCATGCTCTGGAATGTTGGGATACATTTGGTGCATGCTGTACGGACAACTAATGACAAGTACTTTGTGATGTCATGGTCTAGAATGTTGGAATACTTTTAATGCATGCTGTAGGGACTACTTATGGTATTGCTTTGTGATGTCATGCTCTAGAATGTTGGGATACATCTGATGCATACTGTAGAGATTTCTAATGACAAGTACTTTGTGATGTCATGGTCTAGAATGTTGGGAGACATTGGATGCATGCTATAGGGACTCCTAATGATATCTCATTGTGATGTCATGGTCTAGAATGTTTGAGTACCTTTGATGCATGATGTAGGGACTACTAATGACAAGCACTTTGTGATGTCATGCTCTAGAATGTTGGGATACATTCGATGCATGCTGCAGTGCCTCCTACTGATGTCACTTTGTGATGTCATGGTCTAGGATGTTGGGATACATTTGATGCATGCTGTAGGGACTACGCATGATATCACTTTGTGATGTCATGCTCTAGAATGTTGGGGTACATTTGGTGCATGCTGTAGGGACTACTCATCACAAGTACTTTGTGATGTCATGGTCTAGAATGTTGGAGTACCTTTGATGCATGCTGTAGGGACTACTAATGACAACTACTTTGTGATGTCATGGTCTAGAATGTTGGAGTACCTTTGATACATGCTGTAGGGACTACGCATGATATCACTTTGTGATGTCATGCTCTAGAATGTTGGGGTACATTTGGTGCATGCTGTAGGGACTACTCATCACAAGTACTTTGTGATGTCATGGTCTAGAATGTTGGAGTACCTTTGATGCATGCTGTAGGGACTACTAATGACAACTACTTTGTGATGTCATGGTCTAGAATGTTGGGATACATCTGATGCATACCGTAGAGACTTCTAATGACAAGTACTTTGTGATGTCATGGTCTAGAATGTTGGGATACATTTGATGCATGCTGTAGTGACTACGCATGATATCACTTTGTGATGTCATGCTCTAGAATGTTGGGGTACATTTGGTGCATGCTGTAGGGACTACTCATCACAAGTACTTTGTGATGTCATGGTCTAGAATGTTGGAGTACCTTTGATGCATGCTGTAGGGACTACTAATGACAACTACTTTGTGATGTCATGGTCTAGAATGTTGGAGTACCTTTGATACATGCTGTAGGGACTACTAATGACCAGTACTTTGTGAGGTCATGGTCTAGAATGCTGGAGTCCTTTGATGCATGCTGTAGGGACTACTAATGACAACTACTTTGTGATGTCATGGTCTAGAATGTTGAGGTACATTTGATGCATGCTGTAGTGACTACTAATGACAAGTAATTTGTGATGTCATGGTCTAGAATGTTGGGATATGTTTGATGCATGCTGTAGGGACTACTAATGATATTGCTTTGTGATGTCATGGTCTAGAATTTTGGGATACATTTGATGCATGCTGTAGGGACTATTAATGATATTACGTTGTGATGTCATGTTCTAGAATGTTGGGATACATTTGATGCATGCTGTAGGGACTATTAATGATATTATGTTGCGATGTCATGCTCTGGAATGTTGGGGTACATTTGGTGCATGCTGTAGGGACTACTCATCACAAGTACTTTGTGATGTCATGCTCTAGAATGTTGGGAATTCATTGGATGCATGCTGTAGGGACTACTAATGATATTGCTTTGTGATGTCATGCTCTGGAATGTTGGGATACATCTGATGCATGCTGTAGTGACTACGCATGATATCACGTTGTGACGTCATGCTCTAGAATGTTGGGGTACATTTGGTGCATGCTGTAGGGACTACTCATCACAAGTACTTTGTGAGGTCATGCTCTAGAATGTTGGGGTACCTTTGATGCATGCTGTAGGGACTATTAATGATATTATGTTGTGATGTCATGCTCTGGAATGTTGAGATATTTTTGATGCATGCTGTACTGATTACTAATATTATCATTTTATAATGTAATTCTCTGGAATGTTGGGATACATCTGATGCATACAGTAGAGACTTCTAATGACAAGTACTTTGTGATGTCATGGTCTAGAATGTTGGGGTACATTTGGTGCATGCTGTAGGGACTACTCATCACAAGTACTTTGTGATCTCATGCTCTAGAATGTTGGGGATTCCTTGGATGCATGCTGTAGGGACTACTGATGACAAGTACTTTCTGAGATCATGGTCTAGAAAGTTGGAGTCCTTTGATGCATGCTGTAGTGACTCCTAATGATATCTCTTTCTGATGTCATGTTCTAGAATGTTGGGATATATTTGATGCATGCTGTAGAGACTACTACTGACAAGTACATTGTGATGTCATGCCTTAGAATGTTGGGATACATTCGATGCATGCTGCAGTGCCTCCTAATGATGTCACTTTGTGATGTCATGCTCTGGAATGTTGGGATACATCTGATGCATACCGTAGAGACTTCTAATGACAAGTACTTTGTGATGTCATGGTCTAGAATGTTGGGATACATTTGATGCATGCTGTAGTGACTACGCATGATATCACTTTGTGATGTCATGCTCTAGAATGTTGGGGTACATTTGGTGCATGCTGTAGGGACTACTCATCACAAGTACTTTGTGATGTCATGCTCTGGAATGTTGGGATACATCTGATGCATGCTGTAGTGACTACGCATGATATCACTTTGTGACGTCATGCTCTAGAATGTTGGGGTACATTTGGTGCATGCTGTAGGGACTACTCATCACAAGTACTTTGTGAGGTCATGCTCTAGAATGTTGGGGTACCTTTGATGCATGCTGTAGGGACTATTAATGATATTATGTTGTGATGTCATGCTCTGGAATGTTGAGATATTTTTGATGCATGCTGTACTGATTACTAGTATTATCATTTTATAATGTAATTCTCTGGAATGTTGGGATACATCTGATGCATACAGTAGAGACTTCTAATGACAAGTACTTTGTGATGTCATGGTCTAGAATGTTGGGGTACATTTTGTGCTAGCTGTAGGGACTACTAATGACAAGTACTTTGTGAGGTCATGGTCTAGAATGTTGGAGTACCTTTGAAGCATGATGTAGGGAATAATAATGACAAGTACTTTGTGATGTCATGCTCTAGAATGTTGGGATACATCTGATGCATACCGTAGAGACTTCTAATGACAAGTACTTTGTGATGTCATGGTCTAGAATGTTGGGATACATTTGATGCATGCTGTAGTGACTACGCATGATATCACTTTGTGATGTCATGCTCTAGAATGTTGGGGTACATTTGGTGCATGCTGTAGGGAATACTCATCACAAGTACTTTGTGATGTCATGGTCTAGAATGTTGGGGTACCTTTGATGCATGCTGTAGGGACTATTTATGATATTATGTTGTGATGTCATGCTCTGGAATGTTGAGATATTTTTGATGCATCCTGTACTGATTACTAATGTTATCATTGTATAATGTAATTCTCTGGAATGTTGGGATACATCTGATGCATACACTAGAGACTTCTAATGACAAGTACTTTGTGATGTCATGCTCTAGAATGTTGGGATACATTCGATGCATGCTCCAGTGCCTCCTAATGATGTCACTTTGTGATGTCATGCTCTAGAATGTTGGGATACATTTGATGGATGTTGTAGGGACTACTACTGACAAGTACATTGTGATGTCATGCTCTAGAACTTTGGAGTACCTTTGAAGCATGATGTAGGGAATAATAATGACAAGTACTTTGTGATGTCATGCTCTGGAATGTTGGGATACATTTGATGGATGTTGTAGGGACTACTACTGACAAGTACATTGTGATGTCATGCTCTAGAACTTTGGAGTACCTTTGAAGCATGATGTAGGGAATAATAATGACAAGTACTTTGTGATGTCATGCTCTAGAATGTTAAGGTACATTTGATGCATGCTATAGGGACTACTAATGACAAGTAACTTGTGATGTCATGGTCTAGAATGTTGGGATATGTTTAATGCATGCTGCAGTGCCTCCTAATGATGTCATTTTGTGATGTCATGGTCTAGAATGTTGGGATACATTTGATGCGTGCTGTTGGGACTACTACTGACAAGTACATTGTGATGTCATGGTCTAGAATGTTGGGATACATTTGATGCATGCTGTAGGGACTACTTATGATGTCACTTTGTGATTTCATGGTCTAGAATGTTGGGATACATTTGATGCATGCTGTAGGGACTACGCATGTTATCACTTTGTGATTTCATGGTCTAGAATGTTGGGATACATTTGGTGCAAGCTGTAGGGACTACTAAAGACAAGTACTTTGTGAGGTCCTGGTCTAGAATGTTGGAGTACCTTTGAAGCATGATGTAGGGAATAATAATGACAAGTACTTTGTGATGTCATGGTCTAGAATGTTGGAATACATTTGATGCATGCTGTAGGGACTACGCATGATATCACATTGTGATGTCATGCTCTGGAATGTTGGGATACATTTGGTGCATTCTGTATGGACTACTAATGACAAGTACTTTGTGAGGTCATGGTCTAGAATGTTGGAGTACCTTTGATGCATGCTGTAGGGACTACTTATGATTTTGCTTTGTGATGCCACGGTCTAGAATGTTGGAGTACCTTTGATACATGCTGTGGGGACTACTAATGACAAGTACTTTGTGATGTCATGGTCTAGAAAGTTGGAGTCCTTTGATGCATACTGTAGTGACTACTAATGACAAGTACTACGTGAGATAATGGTCTAGAAAGTTGGAGTGCTTTGATGCCTGCTGTAGTGACTCCTAATGATATCTCTTTGTGATGTCATGGTCTAGAATGTTGGGGTACCTTTGATGCATGCTGTAGGGACTACTAATGACAAGTACTTCGTGAGATAATGGTCTAGAAAGTTGGAGTGCTTTGATGCCTGCTGTAGTGACTCCTAATGATATCTCTTTGTGATGTCATGGTCTAGAATGTTGTAGTACCTTTGATGCATGATGTAGGGACTAGTAATGACAAGTACTTTGTGATGTTATGCTCTAGAATGTTGGGATACATTCGATGAATGCTGCAGTGCCTCCTAATGATGTCACTTTGTGATGTCATGGTCTAGAATGTTGGGATATATTTGATGCATGCTGTAAGGACTACTACTGACAAGTACATTGTGATGTCATGCTCTAGAATGTTGAGGTACATTTTGTGCAAGCTGTAGGGACTACTAATGACAAGTACTTTGTGAGGTCATGGTCTAGAATGTTAGAGTTCCTTTGAAGCATGATGTAAGGAATAATAATGACAAGTACTTTGTGATGTCATGGTCTAGAACGTGGGAGTACCTTTGATACATGCTGTAGGGACTACTAATGACCAGTACTTTATGAGGTCATGGCCTACAATGTTGGAGTACCTTTGATGCATGCTGTAGGGACTACTAATGACAAGTACTTTGTGATGTCATGCTCTAGAATGTTGGGATACATTCGATGCATGCTGCAGTGCCTCCTAATGATGTCACATTGTGATGTCATGGTCTAGAATGTTGGGATACATTTGATGCATGCTGTAGGGACTACTACTGACAAGTCCATTGTGATGTCATGGCCTAGAATGTTGGGATACGTTTGATGCATGCTGTAGGGACTATTAATGATATTACTTTGTGATGTCATGCTCTAGAATGTTGAGATACTTTTGATGGATGCTGTAGTGACTACTAATGATATCATTTTATAATGTGATTCTCTGGAATGTTTGGATACATGTAATGCATACTGTAGAGTCTTCTAATGAAAACTACTTTGTGATGTCAAGGCCTAGAATGTTGGGATACGTTTGATGCATGCTGTAGGGACTATTAATGATATTACTTTGTGATGTCATGCTCTAGAATGTTGGGGTACATTTGATGCATGCTTTAGGGACTACTAATGACAAGTATGTTGTAATGTCATGCTCTGGAATGTTGAGATACTTTAATGCATGCTTTAGTGACTAATAATGATTTCATTTTTTGATGTAATGCTCTGGAATATTGGGATACATCTGATGCATATTGTAGGTACTTCTAATGAGAAGTACTTTGTGATGTCATGGTCTAGAACGTTGGGATACATTTGATGCATGCTGTAGTGACTACGCATGATATCACTTTGTGATGTCATGGTCTAGAATGTTGGGATACATTTGATGCATGCTGTAGAGAGGATACCTTTAATGCATGTTGTAGTGACTACGAGTTATATCATTTCAAGATGTCATAGTCTAGAAAGTTGGAGTACCTTTGATGCATGCTGTCGTTACTATTAATGAAAAGTACTTTTGTGTTGTGGTCGGCTACAGAGATGCTGAAACATTTTTTTTCACACTTGACAATCACTTTCAATGTCCTTATATTACACCCTAGGCATTACACTTTGTGATGTCATGCTCTAGAATGTTGGGATACATCTGAAGCATACTGTAGAGACTTCTATTGACAAGTACTTTGTCATGTCATGGTCTAGAATTTTGGGATACATTTGATGCATGCTGTAGGGACTACTAATGACAAGTACTTTGTGATGTCATGGTCTGGAATGTTGGAGTCCTTTTATACATGCTGTAGGGACTACTAATGACAAATACTTTGTGATGTCATGGTCTAGAATGTTGGAGTATCATTGATACATGCTGTAGGGACTAATGATGACCAGTACTGTGTGAGGTCATGGCCTAGAATGTTGAGTTACTTTTGATGCATGCTGTAGTGACTACGCATATTATCACTTTGTGATGTCATGCTCTGGAATGTTGGAGTACCTTTGAAGCATGATGTAGGGAATAATAATGACAAGTACTTTGTGATGTCATGGTCTAGAATGTTGGGATACATTTGATGCATGCTGTAGGGACTACGCATGATATCACTTTGTGATGTCATGGTCTAGAATGTTGGGATACATTTGATGCATGCTGTAGTGACAACGCATGATATCACTTTGTGATGTCATGCTCTGGAATGTTGGAGTACCTTTGATGCATGATGTAGGGACTACTAATGACAAGTACTTTGTGATGTCATGCTCTAGAATGTTGGGATACATCTGATGCATACTGTAGAGATTTCTAATGACAAGTACTTTGTGATGTCATGGTCTAGAATGTTGGAGTACCTTTGATACATGCTGTAGGGACTACTAATGACCAGTACTTTGTGAGTTCATGGTCTAGAATGCTGGAGTCCTTTGATGCATGATGTAGGGACTACCAGTGACCAGTACTTTGGAAGGTCATGGTCTAGGATGTTGGAGTACCTTTGATGCATGCTGTAGGAACAACTAATGACCAGTACTTTGTGAGGTCATGGCCTAGAATGTTGAAGTACCTTTGATGCATGCTGTAGGGACTACTTATGACAAGTACTTTGTGATGTCATGCCTTAGAATGTTGGGATACATTCGATGCATGCTGCAGTGCCTCCTAATGTCACTTTGTGATGTCATGGTCTTGAATGTTGGAGTACCTTTGATACATGCTGTAGGGACTACTAATGACCAGTACTTTGTGAGGTCATGGTCTAGAATGCTGGAGTCCTTTCATGCATGATGTGGGGACTACTAATGAGAAGTACTTTGTGATGTCATGGGCTTGAATGTTGGAGTACCTCTGATACATGCTGTAGGGACTACTAATGACCAGTACTTTGCGAGTTCATGGCCTAAAATGTTGGAGGAGTACCTTTGATGCATGCTGTAGGGACTACTAATGACAAGTACTTTGTGAGGTCATGGTCTAGAATGTTGGAGTACATTTGATGCATGCTGTAGGGACTACTAATGATAAGTACGTTGTGATGTCATGCTCTGGAATGTTGAGATAGTTTAATACATGCTGTAGTGACTACTAATGATTTCATTATATGATGTAATTCTCTGGAATGTGGGGATACATCTGATGCATACTGTAGAGACTTCTAATGACAAGTACTTTGTGAGATCATGGTCTAGAAAGTTGGAGTCTTTTGATGCATGCTGTAGTGTCTCCTAATGATATCTCTTTGTGATGTCATGGTCTAGAATTTTGGAGTACCTTTGATGCATGATGTAGGGACTACTAATGACAAGTACTTTGTGATGTCATGCTCTAGAATGTTGGGATACATTCGATGCATGCTGCAGTGCCTCCTAATGATGTCACTTTGTGATCTCATGGTTTAGAATGTTGGGATACATTTGATGCATGCTGTAGGGACTACTACTGACAAGTACATTGTGATGTCATGCTCTAGAATGTTGGGGTACATTTTGCGCAAGCTGTAGGGACTACTACTGACAAGTACATTGTGATGTCATGCTCTAGAATGTTGGGGTACATTTGATGCATGCTGTAGGGACTACTAATGACAAGTACTTTGTGAGGTCATGGTCTAGAATGTTGGAGTACCTTTGAAGCATGATGTAGGGAATAATAATGACAAGTACTTTGTGATGTCATGGTCTATAATGTTGGGATACATTTGATGCATGCTGTAGGGACTACTACTGACAAGTACATTGTGATGTCATGGTCGAGAATGTTGGAGTACATTTGATGCATGCTGTAGGGACTACTAATGATAAGTACGTTGTGATGTCATGCTCTGGAATGTTGAGATAGTTTAATACATGCTGCAGTGACTCCTAATGATATCTCTTTGTGATGTCATGGTCTAGAATGCTGGAATACATCTGATGCACACTGTAGAGATTTTTGATGACAAGTACTTTGTGATGTCATGCTCTAGAATGTTGGGACACGTGATGCATGCTGTAGTGACTACGCATGATATCACTTTGTGATGTAATGCTCTGGAATGTTGGGATACATTTGGTGCATGCTGTAGGGACTACTCATCACAAGTACTTTGTGATGTCATGCCTTAGAATGTTGGGATACATTCGATGCATGCTGCAGTGCCTCCTAATGTCACTTTGTGATGTCATGGTCTTGAATGTTGGAGTACCTCTGATACATGCTGTAGGGACTACTAATGACCAGTACTTTGCGAGTTCATGGCCTAAAATGTTGGAGTACCTTTGATGCATGATGTAGGGAATAATAATGACAAGTACTTTGTGATGTCATGGTCTAGAATGTTAGGATACATTTGATGCATGCTGTAGGGACTACGAATGTTATCACTTTGTGATGTCATGCTCTGGAATGTTGGGATAAATTTGGTGCATGCTATGAGGACTTCCAATGACAAGTACTTTGTGAGGTCATGGTCTAGAATGTTGGAGTACCTTTGATGCATGCTGAAGGGACCATTAATTATTTTACTTTGTGATGTCATGCTCTAGAATGTTAGGATACATCTGATGCATGCTGTAGAGACTATTAATTATTTTACGTTGTGATGTCATGCTCTAGAATGTTGGGATACATCTGATGCATACTGTAGAGATTTCTATTGACAAGTACTTTGTGATGTCATGGTCTAGAATGTTGGGATACATTTGATGCATGCTGTAGGGACTACTACTGACGAGTACATTGTGATGTCATGCTCTAGAATGTTGGGGTACATTTTGTGCATGCTGTAGGGAATACTTATGGTTTTGCTTTGTGATGTCATGGTCTAGAATGTTGGGATACATCTGATGCATAATGTAGAGATTTCTAATGACAAGTACTTTGTGATGTCATGGTCTAGAATGTTGGGACACATTTGATGCATGCTGTAGTGACTACGCATGATATCACTTTGTGATGTCATGCTCTGGAATGTTGTGGTACATTTGGTGCATGCTGTAGGGACTACTCATCACAAGTTCTTTGTGATGTCATGGTCTAGAATGTTGGAGTACCTTTAATACATGCTGTAGGGACTACTAATGACAAGTAACTTGTGATGTCATGGTCTAGAATGTTGGGATATGTTCGATGCATGCTGTAGCGACTAGTAATGATATTGCTTTGTGATGTCATGGTCTAGAATATTGGGATACATTTGATGCATGCTGTAGGGACTATTAATGATATTACGTTGTGATGTCATGTTCTGGAATGTTGAGATACATCTGATGCATACAGTAGAGACTTCTAATGACAAGTACTGTGTGAGGCCATGGTCTAGAATGTTGGAGTCCTTTGATGCATGCTGTAGTTACTCCTAATGATATCTCTTTGTGATGTGATGGTCTAGAATGTTGGAGTACCTTTGATGCATGATGTAGGGACTACTAATGACAAGTACTTTGTGATGTCATGCTCTAGAATGTTGGGATACATTCGATGCATGCTGCAGTGCCTCCTAATGATGTCACTTTGTGATGTCATGGTCTAGAATGTTGGAGTACCTTTGATATATGCTGTAGGGACTACTAATGACCAGTACTTTGTGAGGTCATGGTCTAGAATGCTGGAGTCCTTTGATGCATGCTGTAGGGACTACTAATGACAAGTACTTTGTGATGTCATGGTCTAGAATATTGGAGTACCTTTGATACATGCTGTAGGGACTACTAATGACTAGTACTTTGTGATGTCATGGTCTAGAATGTTGAGGTACATTTGATGCATGCTATAGTGACTACTATTGACAAGTAACTAGTGATGTCATGGTCTAGAATGTTGGGACATGTTTCATGCATGCTGTAGGGATTACTAATGATATTGCTTTGTGATGTCATGGTCTAGAATGTTGGGATACATTTAATGCATGCTGTAAGGACTACTAATGACAAGTACTTTGTGATGTCATGGTCTAGAATGTTGGAGTACCTTTGATACATGCTGTAGGGACTACTAATGACCAGTACTTTGTGATGTCATGGTCTAGAATGTTGAGGTATATTTGATGCATGCTGTAGTGACTACTAATGACAAGTAACTAGTGATGTCATGGTCTAGAATGTTGGGATATGTTTCATGCATGCTGTAGGGATTACTAATGTTATCATTTTATGATGTAATGCTCTGGAATGTTGGGGTACATTCGATGCATGCTGCAGTGCCTCCTAATGATGTCAGTTTGTGATGTCATGCTCTAGAATGTTGGGGTACATTTTGTGCAAGCTGTAGGGACTACTAATGACAAGTACTTTGTGAGGTCATGGTCTAGAATGTTGGAGTACCTTTGAAGCATGATGTAGGGAATAATAATGACAAGTTCTTTGTGATGTCATGGTCTAGAATGTTGGGATACATTTCATGCATGCTGTAGGGACTACGCATGATATCACGTGTTGATGTCATGCTCTGGAATGTTGGGATACATTTGGTGCATGCTGTAGGGACTACTAATGACAAGTACTTTGTGAGGTCATGCTCTAGAATGTTGGAGTACATTTGATGCATGCTGTAGGGACTACTTATGATATTGCTTTGTGATGTCATGGTCTAGAATGTTGGAGTACCTTTGATGCATGATGTAGGGACTACTAATGACCAGTATTTAATGAGGTCATGGTCTGGAATGCTGGAGTCCTTTAATGCATGCTGTAGGGACTACTAATGACAAGTACTTTGTCATGTCATGCTCTAGAATGTTGGAGTACCTTTGATTCATGCTGTAGTGACTCCTAATGATATCTCTTTGTGAAGTCATGGTCTAGAATGTTGGAGTACCTTTGAAGCATGATGTAGGGAATAAAAATGACAAGTACTTTGTGATGTCATGGTCTAGAATGTTGGGATACATCTGATGCATGCTGTAGGGACTACGCATGATATCACTTTGTGATGTCATGCTCTGGAATGTTGGGATACATTTGGTGCATGCTGTAGGGACAACTAATGATATTGCTTTGTGATGTCATGGTCTGGAATGTTGAGATACATGTGATGCATACAGTAGAGACTTCTAATGACAAGTACTTTGTGATGTCATGGTCTAGAATGTTGGGGTACATTTGGTGCATGCTGTAGGGACTACTCATCACAAGTACTTTGTGATGTCATGCTCTAGAATGTTGGGGTACCTTTGATGCATGCTGTAGGGACTCCTAATGATATCTCTTTGTGATGTCATGTTCTAGAATGTTGAGATATATTTGATGCATGCTGTAGAGACTACTACTGACAAGTACATTGTGATGTCATGCCTTAGAATGTTGGGACACATTTGATGCATGCTGTAGTGAATACGCATGATATCACTTTGTGATGTCAAGCTCTGGAATGTTGGGGTACATTTGGTGCATGCTGTAGGGACTACTCATCACAAGTACTTTGTGATGTCACGGACTAGAATGTTGGGATACCTTTAATGCATGTTGTAGTGACTACTAGTTTTATCATTTCAAGATGTCATGGTCTAGAATGTTGGGATACAATTAATGCATGTGGTAGTGACTACTAGTTACATCATTTCAAGGTGTCATGGTCTAGAATGTTGGGGTACATTTAGTGCATGCTGTAGTGACTATTAATTACATCATTTCAAGATGTCATGGTCTAGAATGTTGGAAAACCTTTGATGCATGCTGGAGGGACTACTAATGACAAGTACTTTGTGATGTCACGGTCTAGAATGTTGGGATACCTTTGATGCATGCTGTAGGGACTACTAATGATATTGCTTTGTGATGTCATGGTCTAGAATATTGGGATACATTTGATGCATGCCCTAGGGACTATTAATTATATTACGTTGTGATGTCATGCTCTGGAATGTTGAGATATTTTTGATGCATGCTGTACTGACTACTAATGATACAATTTTATGATGTAATGCTCTGGAATGTTGGGATACATCTGATGCATACTGTAAAGACTTCTAATGACAAGTACTTTGTGATGTCATGCTCTAGAATGTTGGGATACTTTTGAAGCATGCTGTAGGGATTATTAATAAAATTACTTTGTGAGGTCATGCTCTGGAATGTTGGGACAAATTTGATGCATGCTGTAGTGACTACGAATGACAAGTACTTTGTGATGTCATGGTCTAGAATGTTGGGATACATCTGATGCATAATGTAGAGATTTCTAATGACAAGTACTTTGTGATGTCATGGTCTAGAATGTTGGGACACATTTGATGCATGCTGTAGGGACTACTAATCACAAGTACTTTGTGATGTCACGGTCTAGAATGTTGGGATACCTTTGATGCATGCTGTAGGGACTACGAATGACAAGTACTTTGTGATGTCATGGTCTAGAATGTTGGAGTACCTTTGAAGCATGATGTAGGGAATAATAATGACAAGTACTTTGTGAGGTCATCTTCTAGAACGTTGGGATACATTTGATGCATGCTGTAGGGACTACTAATCACAAGTACTTTGTTATATCACGGTCTAGAATGTTGGGATAACTTCGATGCATGCTGTAGGGACTACGAATGACAAGTACTTTGTGATGTCATGGTCTAGAATGTTGGAGTACCTTTAATACATGCTGTAGGGACTACTAATGAACAGTACTTTGTGAGGTCATGGTCTAGAATGGTGGAGTCCTTTGATGCATGCTGTAGGGACTACTAATGACAAGTAATTTGCGATGTCATTGTCTAGAATGTTGGGATATGTTCGATGCATGCTGTCGCGACTACTAATGATATTGCTTTGTGATGTCATGGATTAGAATGTTGGGATACATTTGATGTATGCTGTAGGGACTATTAATGATATTACGTTTTGATGTCATGCTCTGGAATGTTGAGATACATCTGATGCATATAGTAGAGACTTTATAATGACAAGTACTTTGTGATGTCATGGTCTACAATGTCGGAGTACCTTTGATGCATCATGTAGGGACTACTACTGACAAGATTATTGGGAGGTCATGGTCTAGAATGTTGGGATATGTTTGATGCATGCTGTAGGAAATACTAATGATATTGCTTTGTGATGTCATGATCTAGAAAGTTGGGATACATTTGATGCATGCTGTGAGGCTATTAATGATATTACGTTGTGATGTCATGCTCTGGAATGTTGAGATACATCTGATGCATACAGTAGAGACTTCTAATGACAAATACTTTGTGATGTCATGTTCTGGAATGTTGGGATACATTTGGTGCATGCTGTAGGGACTACTAATGACAAGTACTTTGTGATGTCATGGTCTAGAATGTTGGGATGCCTTTAATGCATGTTGTAGTGACTACTAGTTATATAATTTCAAGATGTCATGGTCTAGAATGTTGGGATACAATTAATGCATGTGATAGTAACTACTAGTTACATCATTTCAAGATTTCATGGTCTAGATTGTTGGAATACCTTTGATGCATGCTGTAGGGACTACTAATGACAAGTACTTTGTGATGTCACGGACTAGAATGTTGGGATACCTTTAATGCATGTTGTAGTGACTACTAGTTTTATCATTTCAAGATGTCATGGTCTAGAATGTTGGGATACAATTAATGCATGTGGTAGTGACTACTAGTTACATCATTTCAAGGTGTCATGGTCTAGAATGTTGGGGTACATTTAGTGCATGCTGTAGTGACTATTAATTACATCATTTCAAGATGTCATGGTCTAGAATGTTGGAAAACCTTTGATGCATGCTGGAGGGACTACTAATGACAAGTACTTTGTGATGTCACGGTCTAGAATGTTGGGATACCTTTGATGCATGCTGTAGGGACTACTAATGATATTGCTTTGTGATGTCATGGTCTAGAATATTGGGATACATTTGATGCATGCCCTAGGGACTATTAATTATATTACGTTGTGATGTCATGCTCTGGAATGTTGAGATATTTTTGATGCATGCTGTACTGACTACTAATGATACAATTTTATGATGTAATGCTCTGGAATGTTGGGATACATCTGATGCATACTGTAAAGACTTCTAATGACAAGTACTTTGTGATGTCATGCTCTAGAATGTTGGGATACTTTTGAAGCATGCTGTAGGGATTATTAATAAAATTACTTTGTGAGGTCATGCTCTGGAATGTTGGGACAAATTTGATGCATGCTGTAGTGACTACCCATGATATCACTTTGTGATGTCATGCTCTGGAATGTTGGGGTACATTTGGTGCATGCTGTAGGGACTAGTCATCACAAGTACTTTGTGATGTCATGGTTTAGAATGTTGGAGTACCTTTGATACATGCTTTAGGGACTACTAATGACCATTACTTTGAGTGCTTTTAGGCATGATGTAGGGAATAATAATGACAAGTACTTTGTGAGGTCATGGTCTAGACTGTCGGAGTACATTTGATGCATGCTGTAGTGACTCCTAATGATATCTCTTTGTGATTTCATGGTCTAGAATGTTGGAGTACCTTTGATACATGCTGTAGGGACTACTAATGACAAGTACTTTGTGAGGTCATGGTCTAGAATGCTGGAGTCCTTTGATGCATGCTGTAGGGACTACTAATGACCAGTACTTTGTGAGGTCATGGCCTAGAATGTTGGAGTACCTTTGATGCATGATGTAGGGACTACTAATGACCAGTATTTAATGAGGTCATGGTCTAGAATGCTGGAGTCCTTTGATGCATGCTGTAGGGACTACTAATGATAAGTACGTTGTGATGTAATGCTCTGGAATGTTGAGATAGTTTAATACATGCTGTAGTGACTACTAATGATTTCATTATATGATGTAATGCCCTGGAATGTGGGGTTCCATCTGATGCATACTGTAGAGACTTCTAATGATATGTACTTTGTGAGATCATGGTCTAGAAAGTTGGAGTCCTTTGATGCATGCTGTTGTGACTCCTAATGATATCTCTTTGTGGTGTCATGGTCTAGAATGTTGGGATACATCTGATGCATGCTGTAGAGACTATTAATTATTTTACTTTGTGATGTCATGCTCGAGAATGTTGGGATACATTTGGTGCAAGCTGTAGGGACTACTAATGACAAGTACTTTATGAGGTCATGGTCTAGAATGTTGGAGTACCTTAGATACATGCTGTAATGACTACTAATGACAAATACTTTGCGAGGTCATGGCCTAGAATGTTGGACTACCTTTGATGCATGCTGTAGGGACTACTAATGACAAGTACTTTGTGAGGTCATGGTCTAGAAAATTGGAGTCCTTTGATGCATGATGTAGTGACTGCTAATGACAAGTACTTTGTCATGTCATGCTATTGAATGTTGGGATATATTTGATGCATGCTGTAGGGACTACTACTGACAAGTACATTGTGATGTCATGGTCTAGAATGTTGGGATACATTTGGTGCAAGGTGTAGGGACTACTAATGACAAGTAATTTGTGAGGTCATGGTCTAGAATGTTGGAGTACATTTGATGCATGCTGTAGTGACTACTAATGATTTAATTATATGATATAATGCTCTGGAATGTGGGGATATTTTTGATGCATACAGTTGAGAATTCTAATGACAAGTACTTTGTGAGATCATGGTCTAGAAAGTTGGAGTCCTTTGATGCATGCTGTTGTGACTCCTAATGATATCTATTTGTGGTGTCATGGTCTAGAAAGTTGGAGTCCTTTGATGCATGCTGTTGTGACTCCTAATGATATCTCTTTGTGGTGTCATGGTCTAGAATATTGGAGTACCTTTGATGCATGATGTAGGGACTACTAATGACAAGTACTTTGTGATGTCATGCTCTATAATGTTGGGATACATTCGATGCATGCTGCAGTGCCTCCTAATGATGTCACTTTGTGATGTCATGCTCTAGAATGTTGGGATACATTTGATGCATGCTGTAGGGACTACTACTGACAAGGACATTGTGATGTCATGGTCTAGAATGTTGGAGTACCTTTGATACATGCTGTAGGGACTACTAATGATAAGTAAGTTGTCATGTCATGCTCTGGAATGTTTAGATAGTTTAATACATGCTGTAGTGACTACTAATGATTTCATTATATGATGTCATACTCTAGAATGCCGGGGTACCTTTGATGCATGCCGTAGGGACTACTAATGATAAGTACTTTGTGATGTCATGGTCTAGAATGTTGGAGTACCTTTGATGCATGCTGTAGGGACTGATAATGACCAGTACTTTGTGAGGTCATGGTCTAGAATGCTGGAGTCCTTTGATGCATGCTGTAGGGACTACTAATGACAAATACTTTGTGATGTCATGGTCTAGAATGTTGGGATATGTTTGATGCATGCTGTAGGGACTACTAATGATTTCATTATATGATGTCATGCTCTAGAATGTCGGGGTACCTTTGATGCATGCTGTAGGGACTACTAATGACAAGTACTTTGTGATGTCATGGTCTAGAATGTTGGAGTACCTTTGATGCATGCTGTAGGGACTGATAATGACCAGTACTTTGTGAGGTCATGGTCTAGAATGCTGGAGTCCTTTGATGCATGCTGTAGGGACTACTAGTGACAAGTACTTTGTGATGTCATGGTCTAGAATGTTGGGATATGTTTGATGCATGCTGTAGGGACTACTAATGATATTGCTTTGTGATGTCATGGTCTAGAATGTTGGGATACATTTGATGCATGCTTTAGGGACTATTTATGATATTACGTTGTGATGTCAAGCTCTGGAATGTTGAGATATTTTTCATGCATGCTGTACTGATTACTAATGTTGTCATTATATGATGTAATGCTCTTGAATGTGGGGTTACATCTGATGCATACTGTAGAGACTTCTAATGACAAGTACTTTGTGAGGTCATGGTCTAGAATGTTGGGGTACATTTTATGCATGCTCAAGGGACTACCAATGATTTCATTTTATGATGTAATGCTCTGGAATATTGGGATACATCTGAAGCATATTGTAGGTACTTTTAATGACAAGTACTTTGTGATGTCATGGTCTAGAATGTTGGGATACATTTGATGCATGTTGTCGTGACTACGCATGATATCACTTCGTGATGTCATGTTCTGGAATGTTGGGATACATTTGGTGCATGCTGTAGGGACTGCTAATAACAAGTACTTTGTGAGGTCATGGTCTAGAATGCTGGAGTACCTTTAATGCATAATGTAGTGACTACTAATGACAAGTACTTTGTGATGTCATGGTCTAGAATATTGGGGTACATTTGGTGCATGCTGTAGGGACTACTCATCACAAGTACTTTGTGATGTCATGCTCTAGAATGTTGCGGTACCTTTGAGGCATGCTGTAGGGACTACTAATGACAAGTACTTTGTGAGATCATGGTCTAGAAAGTTGGAGTCCTTTGATGCATGCTGTAGTGACTCCTAATGATATCTCTTTGTGATGTCATGGTCTAGAATGCTGGAGTACCTTTGATGCATGATGTAGGGACTACTAATGACAAGTACTTTGTGATGTCATGCTCTAGAATGTTGGGATACATTCGATGCATGCTGCAGTGCCTCCTAATGATGTCACTTTGTGATGTCATGGTCTAGAATGTTGGGATACATTTTATGCATGCTTTAGGGACAACTACTGACAAGTATATGGTGATGTCATGCTCTAGAATGTTGGGATACATTTGGTGCATGCTGTAGGGACTACTAATGACAAGTACTTTGTGAGGTCATGGTCTAGAATGTTGGGATATATTTGATGCATGCTGTAGGGACTACTACTGACCAGTACATTGTGATGTCATGCTCTAGAATGTTGGGGTACATTTTGTGCAAGCTGTAGGGACTACTTATGACAAGTACTTTGTGAGGTCATGGTCTAGAATGTTGGAGTACCTTTGAAGCATGATGTAGGGAATAATAATGAAAAGTACTTTGTGATGTCATGGTCTAGAATGTTGGGATACATTTGATGCATGCTGTAGGGACTATTAATGATATTACGTTTTGATGTCATGCTGTACTGATTACTAATGATATCATTTTATGATTTAATGCTCTGGAATGTTGGGGTACCTTTGATGCATGATGTAGGGACTACTACTGACAAGTACTTTGTGATGTCATGCTCTAGAATGTTGGGGTACATTTTGTGCATGCTGTAGGGACAATTAATGACAAGTACTTTGTGATGTCATGCTCTAGAATGTTGGGATACATTCGATGCACGCTACAGTGCCTCCTAATGATGTCACTTTGTTATGTCATGATCTAGAATGTTGGGATACATTTGATGCATGCTGTAGGGACTACTACTGACAATTACTTTGTGATGTCATGCTCTAGAATGTTGGGGTACATTTTGTGCAAGCTGTAGGGACTACTAATGACCAGTACTTTGTGAGGTCATGGTCTAGAATATTGGAGTACCTTTGAAGCATGATGTAGGGAATAATAATGACAAGTACTTTGTGATGTCATGGTCTTGAATGTTGGGATACCTTTGATGCATGCTCTAGGGACTACTAATGACAAGTACTTTGTGATGTCATGGTCTAGAATGTTGGAGTACCTTTGATACATGCTGCAGGGACTACTAATGACCAGTACTTTGAGTGCATTTAGGAATGATGTAGGGAATAATAATGACAAGTACTTTGTGAGGTCATGCTCTAGAATGTTGGAGTACCTTTGATACATGCTGTAGGGACTACTAATGACCAGTACTTTTTGAGGTCATGGCCTAGAATGTTGGAGTGCCGTTGATGCATGATGTTGGGACTACGAATGACCAGTATTTAATGAGGTCATGGTCTAGAATGCTGGAGTCCTTTGATGCATGCTGTAGGGACTACTAATGACGAGTACTTTGTGATGTCATGGTCTAGAATGTTGGAGTACCTTTGATACATGCTGTAGGGACTGCTAATGACAAGTACTTTGCGAGGTCATGGCCTAGAATGTTGGACTACCTTTGATGCATGCTGTAGGGACTACTAATGACAAGCACTTTGTGAGGTCATGGTCTAGAAAATTGGAGTCATTTGATGCATGCTGTAGTGACTCCTAATGATATCTCTTTGTGATGTCATGGTCTAGAATTTTGGAGCACCTTTGATGCATGATTTTGTGACTACTAATGACAAGTACTTTGTGATGTCATGCTATTGAAAGTTGGGATATATTTGATGCATGCTGTAGGGACTACTACTGACAAGTACATTGTGATGTCATGGTCTAGAATGTTGGGATACATTTGGTGAAAGCTGTAGGGACTACTATTGACAAGTACTTTGTGAGGTCATGGTCTAGAATGTTGGAGTACCTTTGATGCGTGCTGTAGGGACTACTTATGGTATTGCTTTGTGATGTCATGGTCTAGAATGTTGGGATACATTTGATGCATGCTGTAGAGACTATTAATTATTTTACTTTATGTCATGCTCTAGAATGTTGGGATACATCTGATGCATACTGTAGAGATTTCTAATGACAAGTAATTTGTGATGTCATGGTCTAGAATGTTGGGACACATTTGATGCATGCTGTAGTGACTACGCATGATATCACTTTGTGATGTCATGCTCTGGAATGTTGGGATACATCTGGTGAATGCTGTAGGGACAACTAATGACAAGTACTTTGAGAGGTCATGGTCTAGAATGTTGGAATACTTTTGATGCATGCTGTAGGGACTACTTATGGTATTGCTTTGTGATGTCATGGTCTAGAATGTTGGGATACATCTGATGCATACTGTAGAGATTTCAAATGACAAGTACTTTGTGATGTCATGGTCTAGAATGTTGGGAGGAATTTGATGCATGCTGTAGTGACTACGCATGATATCACTTTGTGATGTCATGCTCTGGAATGTTGGGGTACATTTGGTGCATGCTGTAGGGACTACTCATCACAAGTAGTTTGTGTTGTCATGCTCTAGAATGTTGGAGTACCTTTGATGCATGCTGTAGGGACTACTAATGACCAGTATTTAATGAGGTCATGGTCTAGAATGCTGGAGTCCTTTGATGCATGCTGTAGGGACTACTAATGACAAGTACTTGTGATGTCATTGTCTAGAATGTTGGAGTACCTTTGATACATGCTGTAGGGACTACTAATGACAAGTACTTTGCGAGGTCATGGCCTAGAATGTTGGTGTACCTTTGATGCATGCTGTAGGGAGAACTAATGACAAGTACTTCGTGAGGTCATGTTCTGGAAAGTTGGGATACATTTGGTGCATGCTGTAGGGACTACTAATGATTTCATTTTCATGATGTAATGCTCTGGAATATTGGGATACATCTGAAGCATATTGTAGGTACTTTTAATGACAAGTACTTTGTGCTGTCATGGTCTAGAATGTTGGGATACTTTTGATGCATGCTGTAGGGACTACTAATGATATTGCTTTGTGATGTCATGGTCTAGAATGTTGGGATACATTTGATGCATGCTGTACTGATTACTAATGTTATCATTTTATAATGTAATTCTCTGGAATGTTGGGATACATCTGATGCATACAGTAGAGACTTCTAATGACAAGTACTTTGTGATGTCATGGTCTAGAATGTTGGGATACATTTGATGCATGCTGTAGTGACTCCTAATGATATCTCTTTGTGATGTCATGCCTTAGAATGTTGGGATACATTCAATGCATGCTGCAGTGCCTCCTAATGATGTCACTTTGTGATGTCATGTTCAAGAATGTTGGGATATATTTGATGCATGCTGTAGGGACTACTACTGACAAGTACATTGTGATGTCATGCTCTAGAATGTTGGGGTACATTTTGTGCAAGCTGTAGGGACTACTAATGACAAGTACTTTGTGAGGTCATGGTCTAGAATGTTGGAGTACCTTTGATGCATGATGTAGGGAATAATAATGACAAGTACTTTGTGATGTCATGGTCTAGAATGTTGGAATACTTTTGATGCATGCTGTAGGGACTACTGATGGTATTGCTTTGTGATGTCATGGTCTAGAATGTTGGGATACATTTGATGCATGATGTAGAGAATATTAATTATTTTACTTTGTGATGTCATGCTCTAGAATGTTGGGATAAATCTGATGCATACTGTAGAGATTTCTAATGACAAGTACTTTGTGATGTCATGGTCTAGAATGTTGGGACACATTTGATGCATGCTATAGGGACTCCTAATGATATCTCATTGTGATGTCATGGTCTAGAATGTTTGAGTACCTTTGATGCATGATGTAGGGACTGCTAATGACAAGTACTTTGTGATGTCATGGTCTGTACTGATTACTAATGTTATCATTTTATAATGTAATTCTCTGGAATGTTGGGATACATCTGATTTATACAGTAGAGACTTCTAATGATAAGTATTTTGTGATGTCATGGTCTAGAATGTTGGGGTACATTTGATGCATGCTGTAGGGACTACTACTGACAAGTACATTGTGATGTCATGCTCTAGAATGTTGGGATACATTTGATGCATGCTGTAGTGACTACGCATGATATCACTTTGTGATGTCATGCTCTGGAATGTTGAGGTACATTTGGTGCATGCTGTAGGGACTACTCATCACAAGTACTTCCTGATGTCATGCTCTAGAATGTTGGGGTACCTTTGATGCATGCTGTAGGGACTACGAATGACAAGTACTTTGTGATGTCATGGTCTAGAATGTTGGAGTACCTTTGATACATGCTGTAGGGACTACTAATGACCAGTACTTTGTGAGGTCATGGTCTAGAATGTTGTAGTACCTTTGATACATGCTGTAGGGACTACTAATGACCAGTACTTTGTGAGGTCATGGTCTAGAATGCTGGAGTCCTTTGATGCATGCTGTAGGGACTACTAATGACAAGTACTTTGTGAGATCATGGTCTAGAAAGTTGGAGTGCTTTGATGCATGCTGTAGTGACTCCTAATGATATGTTTTTGTGATGTCATGTTCTAGAATGTTGGGATATAAATGATGCATGCTGTAGGGACTACTACTGACAAGTACATTGTGATGTCATGCCTTAGAATGTTGGGATACATTCGATGCATGCTGCAGTGCCTCCTAATGATGTCACTTTGTGATGTCATGGTCTAGAATGTTGGAGTACCTTTGATGCATGATGTAGGGACTCCTAATGACAACTACTTTGTGATGTCATGCTCTAGAATGTTGGGATATATTCGATGCATGCTGCAGTGCCTCCTAATGATGTCACTTTGTGATGTCATGGTCTAGAATGTTGGAGTACCTTTGATACATGCTGTAGGGACTACTAATGATAAGTAAGTTGTTTTGTCATGCTCTGGAATGTTGAGATAGTTTAATATATGCTGTAGTGACAACTAATGATTTCATTATATGATGTCATGCTCTAGAATGTTGGGGTACATTTTGTGCAAGCTGTCGGGACTACTAATGAGAAGTACTTTGTGATGTCATGGTCTAGAATGTTGGGATACATTTGATGCATGCTGTAGTGACTACGCAAGATATCTCTTCGTGATGTCATGGTCTAGAATGTTGGAGTACCTTTGATGCATGATGTAGGGACTACTAATGATGTCACTTTGTGATGTCATTGTCTAGAATGTTGGGATACATTTGATGCATGCTGTAAGGACTACTACTGACAAGTACATTGTGATGTCATGCTCTAGAATGTTGGGGTACATTTTGTGCAAGCTGTAGTGACCACTAATGACAAGTAACTTATGATTTCATGGTCTAGAATGTTGGACTACCTTTGTTGCATGCTGTAGGGACTACTAATGATATTGCTTTGTGATGTCATGGTCTAGAATGTTGGGATACATTTGATGCATGCTGTAGGGACTACGCATGTTATCACTTTGTGATGTCATGCTCTGGAATGTTGGGATATATTTGGTGCATGCTGTAGGGACTACTAATGACAAGTACTTTGTGAGGTCATGGTCTAGAATGTTGGAGTACCCTTGATGCATGCTGTAGGGACTATTAATTATTTTACTTTGTGATGTCATGCTCTGGAATGTTGGGGTACATGTTGTGCAAGCTGTAGGGACTACTAATGACCAGTACTTTGTGAGGTCATGGTCTACAATGTTGGAGTACCTTTGATGCATGCTATAGGGACTCCTATTGATATCTCTTTGTGATGTCATGGTCTAGAATGTTGGGATACATTCGATGCATGCTGCAGTGCCTCCTAATGATTTCACTTTGTGATGTCATGGTCTAGAATGTTGGGATACATTTGGTGCAAGCTGTAGGGACTACTAAAGACAAGTACTTTGTGAGGTCATGGTCTAGAATGTTCGAGTACCTTTGAAGCATGATGTAGGGAATAATAATGACAAGTACTTTGTGGTGTCATGGTCTAGAATGTTGGAATACATTTGATGCATGCTGTAGGGACGACTTATGACATTGCTTTGTGATGCCATGGTCTAGAATGTTGGAGTACCTTTGATACATGCTGTAGGGTCTACTAATGACAAGTACTTTGTGATGTCATGCTCTAGAACGTTGGGGTACCTTTGATGCATGCTGTAGGGACTACGAATGACAAGTACTTTGTGATGTCATAATCTAGAATGTTGGAGTACCTTTGATACATGCTGTAGGGACTACTAATGATATTGCTTTGTGATGTCATGGTCTAGAATGTTGGGATACATTTGATGCATGCTGTACTGATTACTAATGTTATCATTTTATAATGTAATTCTCTGGAATGTTGGGATACATCTGATGCATACAGTAAAGACTTCTAATGACAAGTACTTTGTGATGTCATGGTCTAGAATGTTGGGATACATTCAATGCATGCTGCAGTGCCTCCTAATGATGTCACTTTGTGATGTCATGTTCAAGAATGTTGGGATATATTTGATGCATGCTGTAGGGACTACTACTGACAAGTACATTGTGATGTCATGCTCTAGAATGTTGGGGTACATTTTGTGCAAGCTGTAGGGACTACTAATGACAAGTACTTTGTGAGGTCATGGTCTAGAATGTTGGAGTACCTTTAATGCATGATGTAGGGAATAATAATGACAAGTACTTTGTGATGTCATGGTCTAGAATGTTGGAATACTTTTGATGCATGCTGTAGGGACTACTGATGGTATTGCTTTGTGATGTCATGGTCTAGAATGTTGGGATACATTTGATGCATGATGTAGAGACTATTAATTATTTTACTTTGTGATGTCATGCTCTAGAATGTTGGGATACATCTGATGCATACTGTAGAGATTTCTAATGACAAGTACTTTGTGATGTCATGGTCTAGAATGTTGGGACACATTTGATGCATGCTATAGGGACTCCTAATGATATCTCATTGTGATGTCATGGTCTAGAATGTTTGAATACCTTTGATGCATGATGTAGGGACTGCTAATGACAAGTACTTTGTGATGTCATGGTCTGTACTGATTACTAATGTTATCATTTTATAATGTAATTCTCTAGAATGTTGGGATACATCTGATTTATACAGTAGAGACTTCTAATGACAAGTATTTTGTGATGTCATGGTCTAGAATGTTGGGGTACATTTGGTGCATGCTGTAGGGACTACTCATTACAAGTACTTTGTGATGTCATGCTCTAGAATGTTGGGGTACCTTTGATGCATGCTGTAGTGACTCCTAATGATATCTCTTTGTGATGTCATGTTCTTGAATGTTGGGATATATTTGATGCATGCTATAGGGACTACTACTGACAAGTACATTGTGATGTTATGCCTTAGAATGTTGGGATACATTCCATGCATGCTGCAGTGCCTCCTAATGATGTCACTTTGTGATGTCATGGTCTAGAATGTTGGGATATTTTTGATGCATGCTGTAGGGACTACTACTGACAAGTACATTGTGATGTCATGCTCTAGAATGTTGGGGTACATTTTGTGCAAGCTGTAGGGACTACTAATGACAAGTACTTTGTGATGTCATGGTCTAGAATGTTGGAGTACCTCTGAAGCATGATGTAGGGAATAATAATGACAAGTACTTTGTGATATCATGGTCTAGAATGTTGGGATACATTTGATGCATGATGTAGAGACTATTAATTATTTTACTTTGTGATGTCATGCTCTAGAATGTTGGGGTACCTTTGATACATGCTGCAGGGACTACTAATGACCAGTACTTTGAGTGCATTTAGGAATGATGTAGGGAATAATAATGACAAGTACTTTGTGAGGTCATGCTCTAGAATGTTGGAGTACCTTTGATACATGCTGTAGGGACTACTAATGACCAGTACTTTTTGAGGTCATGGCCTAGAATGTTGGAGTGCCGTTGATGCATGATGTTGGGACTACGAATGACCAGTATTTAATGAGGTCATGGTCTAGAATGCTGGAGTCCTTTGATGCATGCTGTAGGGACTACGAATGACAAGTACTTTGTGATGTCATGGTCTAGAATGTTGGAGTACCTTTGATACATGCTGTAGGGACTACTAATGATATTGCTTTGTGATGTCATGGTCTAGAATGTTGGGATACATTTGATGCATGCTGTAGGGACTATTAATGATATTACGTTGTGATGTCATGCTCTGGAATGTTGACATACATCTGATGCATACAGTAGAGACTTCTAATGACAAATACTTTGTGATGTCATGGTCTAGAATGTTGGAGTACCTTTAATGCATGATGTAGGGACTACTAATGACAACTATTTTGTGATGTCATGGTCTAGAATGTTGGGATACGTTTGATGCATGCTGTAGGGACTACTACTGACAAGATTATTGTGATGTCATACTCTAGAATGTTGGGGTACATTTTGTGCAAGCTGTAGGGACTTCTAATGACCAGTACTTTGTGAGGTCATGGTCTAGAATGCTGGAGTCCTTTGATGCATGCTGTAGGGACTACTAATGACAAGTACTTTGTGATGTCATGGTCCAGAATGTTGGAGTACCTTTGATACATGCTGTAGGGACTACTAATGACCAGTACTTTGTGATGTCATGGTCTAGAATGTTGGGGTACATTTGGTGCATGCTGTAGGGACTACTCATCACAAGAACTTTGTGATGTCATACTCCAGAATGTTGGGGTACCTTTGATGCATGCTGTAGGGACTACGAATGACAAGGACTTTGTGATGTCATGGTCTAGAATGTTGGAGTACCTTTGATACATGCTGTAGGGACTACTAATGACCAGTACTTTGTGAACTCATGGTCTAGAATGCTGGAGTCCTTTGATGCATGCTGAAGGGACTACTAATGACAAGTACTTTGTGATGTCATGGTCTAGAATGTTGGAGTACCTTTGATACATGCTGTAGGGACTACTAATGACCAGTACTTTGTGATGTCATGGTCTAGAATGTTGGGATATGTTTGATGCATGCTGTAGGGACTACTGATGATATTACGTTGTGATGTCATGCTCTGGAATGTTGAGATACATCTGATGCATACAGTAGAGACTTCTAATGACAAGTACTTTGTGAGGTCATGGTCTAGAATGTTGGAGTACCTTTGATGCATGCTGTAAGGACTACTAATGACAAGTACTTTGTGAGGTCATGGTCTAGAATGTTGGAGTACATTTTATGCGTGCTGTGGGGACTACTAATGATTTCATTTTATAATGTAATGCTCTGGAATATTGGGGTACATCTGAAGCATATTGTAGGTACTTTTAATGACAAGTACTTTGTGATGTCATGCTCTAGAATTTTGGGGTACCTTTGATGCATGCTGTAGGGACTACGAATGACAAGTACTTTGTGATGTCATGGTCTAGAATGTTGGAGTACCTTTGATACATGCTGTAGGGACTACTAATGACCAGTACTTTGTGAGGTCATGGTCTAGAATGCTGGAGTCCTTTGATGCATGCTGTAGGGACTACTAATGACAACTACTTTGTGATGTCATGGTCTAGAATGTTGGAGTACCTTTGATACATTCTGTAGGGACTACTAATGACCAGTACTTTGTGATGTCATGGTCTAGAATGTTGGAATACTTTTGATGCAAGCTGTAGGGACTACTAATGACAAGTACTTTGTGAGATCATGGTCTAGAAAGTTGGAGTCCTTTGATGCATGCTGTAGTGACTACTAATGACAAGTACTTTATGAGATCATGATCTAGAAAGTTTGAGTCATTTGATGCATGCTGTAGTGACTCCTAATGATATCTCTTTGTGATGTCATGTTCTAGAATGTTGGAGTACCTTTGATGCATGATGAAGGGAATAATAATGACAAGTACTTTGTGATGTCATGGTCTAGAATGTTGGAATACTTTTGATGCATGCTGTAGGGACTACTTATGGTATTGCTTTGTGATGTCATGCTCTAGAATGTTGGGATACATCTGATGCATACTGTAGAGATTTCTAATGACAAGTACTTTGTGATGTCATGGTCTAGAATGTTGGGACACAATTGATGCATGCTATAGGGACTCCTAATGATATCTCATTGTGATGTCATGGTCTAGAATGTTGGGATACATTTGATGCATGCTGTAGGGACTACTCATCACAAGTACTTTGTGATGTCATGCTCTAGAATGTTGGGGTACCTTTGATGCATGCTGTAGTGACTCCTAATGATATCTCTTTGTGATGTCATGGTCTAGAATGTTGGGATACATCTGATGCATTCTGTAGAGATTTCTAATGACAAGTACTTTGTGATGTCATGGTCTAGAATGTTGGGACACATTTGATGCATGATGTAGAGACTATTAATTATTTTACTTTGTGATGTCATGCTCTGGAATGTTGGGGTACATTTGGTGCATGCTGTAGGGACTACTCATCACAATTACTTTGTGATGTCATGCTCTAGAACGTTGGGGTACCTTTGATGCATGCTGTAGGGACTACGAATGACAAGTACTTTGTGATGTCATGGTCTAGAATGTTGGAGTACCTTTGATACATGCTGTAGGGACTACTAATGATATTGCTTTGTGATGTCATGGTCTAGAATGTTGGGATACATTTGATGCATGCTGTAGGGACTATTAATGATATTACGTTGTGATGTCATGCTCTGGAATGTTGACATACATCTGATGCATACAGTAGAGACTTCTAATGACAAATACTTTGTGATGTCATGGTCTAGAATGTTGGAGTACATTTTATGCGTGCTGTGGGGACTACTAATGATTTCATTTTATAATGTAATGCTCTGGAATATTGGGGTACATCTGAAGCATATTGTAGGTACTTTTAATGACAAGTACTTTGTGATGTCATGGTCTAGAATGTTGGGACACATTTGATGCATGCCGTAGTGACTACGCATGATATCACTTTGTGATGTCATGCTCTGGAATGTTGGGGTACATTTGGTGCATGCTGTAGGGACTACTCATCCCAAGTACTTTGTGATGTCATGCTCTAGAATGTTGGGGTACCTTTGATGCATGCTGTAGGGACTACGAATGACAAGTACTTTGTGATGTCATGGTCTAGAATGTTGGAGTACCTTTAATACATGCTGTAGGTACTACTAATGATATTGCTTTGTGATGTCATGTTCTAGAATGTTGGGATACATTTGATGCATGCTGTAGGGACTATTAATGATATTATGTTGTGATGTCATGCTCTGGAATGTTGGGGTACATTTGGTGCATGCTGTAGGGACTACTCATCACAAGTACTTTGTGATGTCATGCTCTAGAATGTTGGGGTACATTTTGTGCAAGCTGTAGGGACTACTAATGACAAGTACTTTGTGATGTCATGGTCTAGAATGTTGGAGTACCTTTGAAGCATGATGTAGGGAATAATAATGACAAGGACTTTGTGATGTCATGGTCTAGAATGTTGGGATACATTTGATGCATGATGTAGAGACTATTAATTATTTTACTTTGTGATGTCATGCTCTAGAATGTTGGGATACATCTGATGCATACTGTAGAGATTTCTAATGACAAGTACTTTGTGATGTCATGCTCTAGAACGTTGGGGTACCTTTGATGCATGCTGTAGGGACTACGAATGACAAGTACTTTGTGATGTCATAGTCTAGAATGTTGGAGTACCTTTGATACATGCTGTAGGGACTACTAATGATATTGCTTTGTGATGTCATGGTCTAGAATGTTGGGATACATTTGATGCATGCTGTAGGGACTATTAATGATATCACGTTGTGATGTCATGGTCTAGAATGTTGGAGTACCTTTGAAGCATGGTGTAGGGACAACTAATGACAAGTACTTTGAGAGGTCATGGTCTAGAATGTTGGAATACTTTTGATGCAAGCTGTAGGGACTACTAATGACAAGTACTTTGTGAGATAATGGTCTAGAAAGTTGGAGTCCTTTGATGCATGCTGTAGTGACTACTAATGACAAGTACTTTATGAGATCATGATCTAGAAAGTTTGAGTCCTTTGATGCATGCTGTAGTGACTCCTAATGATATCTCTTTGTGATGTCATGTTCTAGAATGTTGGAGTACCTTTGATGCATGATGAAGGGAATAATAATGACAAGTACTTTGTGATGTCATGGTCTAGAATGTTGGAATACTTTTGATGCATGCTGTAGGGACTACTTATGGTATTGCTTTGTGATGTCATGGTCTAGAATGTTGGGATAGATTTGATGCATGATGTAGAGACTATTAATTATTTTACTTTGTGATGTCACGCTCTAGAATGTTGGGATACATCTGATGCATACTGTAGAGATTTCTAATGACAAGTACTTTGTGATGTCATGGTCTAGAATGTTGGGACACAATTGATGCATGCTATAGGGACTCCTAATGATATCTCATTGTGATGTCATGGTCTAGAATGTTAGGGTACATTTGGTGCATGCTGTAGGGACTACTCATCACAAGTACTTTGTGATGTCATGCTCTAGAATGTTGGGGTACCTTTGATGCATGCTGTAGAGACTCCTAATGATATCTCTTTGTGATGTCATGGTCTAGAATGTTGGGATACATCTGATGCATTCTGTAGAGATTTCTAATGACAAGTACTTTGTGATGTCATGGTCTAGAATGTTGGGACACATTTGATGCATGATGTAGAGACTATTAATTATTTTACTTTGTGATGTCATGCTCTGGAATGTTGGGGTACATTTGGTGCATGCTGTAGGGACTACTCATCACAATTACTTTGTGATGTCATGCTCTAGAACGTTGGGGTACCTTTGATGCATGCTGTAGGGACTACGAATGACAAGTACTTTGTGATGTCATGGTCTAGAATGTTGGAGTACCTTTGATACATGCTGTAGGGACTACTAATGATATTGCTTTGTGATGTCATGGTCTAGAATGTTGGGATACATTTGATGCATGCTGTAGGGACTATTAATGATATTACGTTGTGATGTCATGCTCTGGAATGTTGACATACATCTGATGCATACAGTAGAGACTTCTAATGACAAGTACTTTGTGATGTCATGGTCTAGAATGTTGGAGTACCTTTAATGCATGATGTAGGGACTACTAATGACAACTATTTTGTGATGTCATGGTCTAGAATGTTGGGATACATTTGATGCATGCTGTAGGGACTACTACTGACAAGATTATTGTGATGTCATGCTCTAGAATGTTGGGGTACATTTTGTGCAAGCTGTAGGGACTTCTAATGACCAGTACTTTGTGAGGTCATGGTCTAGAATGCTGGAGTCCTTTGATGCATGCTGTAGGGACTACTAATGACAAGTACTTTGTGATGTCATGGTCCAGAATGTTGGAGTACCTTTGATACATGCTGTAGGGACTACTAATGACCAGTACTTTGTGATGTCATGGTCTAGAATGTTGGGGTACATTTGGTGCATGCTGTAGGGACTACTCATCACAAGAACTTTGTGATGTCATACTCCAGAATGTTGGGGTACCTTTGATGCATGCTGTAGGGACTACGAATGACAAGTACTTTGTGATGTCATGGTCTAGAATGTTGGAGTACCTTTGATACATGCTGTAGGGACTACTAATGATATTGCTTTGTGATGTCATGGTCTAGAATGTTGGGATACATTTGATGCATGCTGTAGGGACTATTAATGATATTACGTTGTGATGTCATGCTCTGGAATGTTGACATACATCTGATGCATACAGTAGAGACTTCTAATGACAAGTACTTTGTGATGTCATGGTCTAGAATGTTGGAGTACCTTTAATGCATGATGTAGGGACTACTAATGACAACTATTTTGTGATGTCATGGTCTAGAATGTTGGGATACATTTGATGCATGCTGTAGGGACTACTACTGACAAGATTATTGTGATGTCATGCTCTAGAATGTTGGGGTACATTTTGTGCAAGCTGTAGGGACTTCTAATGACCAGTACTTTGTGAGGTCATGGTCTAGAATGCTGGAGTCCTTTGATGCATGCTGTAGGGACTACTAATGACAAGTACTTTGTGATGTCATGGTCCAGAATGTTGGAGTACCTTTGATACATGCTGTAGGGACTACTAATGACCAGTACTTTGTGATGTCATGGTCTAGAATGTTGGGGTACATTTGGTGCATGCTGTAGGGACTACTCATCACAAGAACTTTGTGATGTCATACTCCAGAATGTTGGGGTACCTTTGATGCATGCTGTAGGGACTACGAATGACAAGTACTTTGTGATGTCATGGTCTAGAATGTTGGAGTACCTTTGATACATGCTGTAGGGACTACTAATGACCAGTACTTTGTGAACTCATGGTCTAGAATGCTGGAGTCCTTTGATGCATGCTGTAGGGACTACTAATGACAAGTACTTTGTGATGTCATGGTCTAGAATGTTGGAGTACCTTTGATTCATGCTGTAGGGACTACTAATGACCAGTACTTTGTGATGTCATGGTCTAGAATGTTGGGATATGTTTGATGCATGCTGTAGGGACTACTAATGATATTACATTGTGATGTCATGCTCTGGAATGTTGAGATACATCTGATGCATACAGTAGAGACTTCTAATGACAAGTACTTTGTGAGGTCATGGTCTAGAATGTTGGAGTACCTTTGATGCATGCTGTAAGGACTACTAATGACAAGTACTTTGTGAGGTCATGGTCTAGAATGTTGGAGTACATTTTATGCGTGCTGTGGGGACTACTAATGATTTCATTTTATAATGTAATGCTCTGGAATATTGGGGTACATCTGAAGCATATTGTAGGTACTTTTAATGACAAGTTCTTTGTGATGTCATGCTCTAGAATGTTGGGGTACCTTTGATGCATGCTGTAGGGACTACTAATGACCAGTACTTTGTGAGGTCATGGTCTAGAATGCTGGAGTCCTTTGATGCATGCTGTAGGGACTACTAATGACAACTACTTTGTGATGTCATGGTCTAGAATGTTGGAGTACCTTTGATACATGCTGTAGGGACTACTAATGACCAGTACTTTGTGATGTCATGGTCTAGAATGTTGAGGTACATTTGATGCATGCTGTAGTGACTACTAATGACAAGTAATTTGTGATGTCATGGTCTAGAATGTTGGGATATGTTTGATGCATGCTGTAGGGACTACTCATCACAAGTACTTTGTGATCTCATGCTCTAGAATGTTGGGGATTCCTTGGATGCATGCTGTAGGGACTACTGATGACAAGTACTTTCTGAGATCATGGTCTAGAAAGTTGGAGTCCTTTGATGCATGCTGTAGTGACTCCTAATGATATCTCTTTCTGATGTCATGTTCTAGAATGTTGGGATATATTTGATGCATGCTGTAGGGACTACTACTGACAAGTACATTGTGATGTCATGCCTTAGAATGTTGGGATACATTCGATGCATGCTGTAGGGACTACTACTGACAAGTTCATTGTGATGTCATGCTCTAGAATGTTGCAGTACCTTTGAAGCATGATGTAGGGAATAATAATGACAAGTACTTTCTGATGTCATGGTCTAGAATGTTGGGATACATTTGATGCATGCTGTAGGGACTACTCATGATATCTCTTTGTGATGTCATGGCATAGAATGTTGGGGTACCTTTAATGCATACTGTAGGGACTACAACTGACAAGTACATTGTGATGTCATGCTCTAGAATGTTGGGGTACATTTTGTTCAAGCTGTAGGGACTACTAATGACAAGTACTTTCTGAGGTCATGGTCTAGAATGTTGGAGTACCTTTGAAGCATGATGTAGGGAATAATAATGACAAGTACTTTGTGATGTCATGGTCTAGAATGTTGGGATACATCTGATGCATACTGTAGAGATTTCTAATGACAAGTACTTTGTGATGTCATGGTCTAGAATGTTGGGAAACATTTGATGCATGCTGTAGTGACTACGCATGATATCACTTTGTGATGTCATGCTCTGGAATGTTGGGGTACATTTGGTGCATGCTGTAGGGACTACTAATGACAAGTACTTTGTGATGTCATGCTCTAGAATATTGTGGTACCTTTGATGCATGCTGTAGGGACAATTAATGACAAGTACTTTGTGATGTCATGGTCTAGAATGTTGGAGTACTTTTGAAGCATGATGTAGGGAATAATAATGACAAGTACTTTGTGATGTCATGGTCTAGAATGTTGGGATACATTTGATGCATACTGTAGGGACTACGCATGATATCACTTTGTGATGTCATGGCATAGAATGTTGGAGTACCTTTGGTACATGCTGTAGGGACTACTAATGACCAGTACTTTGTGATGTCATGGTCTAGAATGTTGAGGTACATTTGATGCATGATGTAGTGACTACTAATGACAAGTAACTTGTGATGTCATGGTCTAGAATGTTGGGATACATTTGATGCATGCTGTAGGGACTATTAATGATATTATGTTTTGATGTCATGCTCTGGAATGTTGAGATACTTTAATACATGCTGTAGTGACTACTAATGATTTCATTATATGATGTAATGCTATGGAATGTGGGGTTACATCTGATGCATACTGTAGAGACTTCTAATGACAAGTACTTTGTGATGTCATGCTCTAGAGTGTTGGGGTACATTTTGTGCAAGCTGTAGGGACTACTAATGACAAGTACTTTGTGAGGTCATGGTCTAGAATGTTGGAGTACCTTTGAAGCATGATGTAGGGAATAATAATGACAAGTACTTTGTGAGGTCATGGCCTAGAATGTTGGAGTACCTTTGATGCATGCTGTAGGGACTACTAATGACAAGTACTTTGTGAGGTCATGGTCTACAATGTTGGAGTACCTTTGATGCATGCTGTCGGGACTACTAATGACAAGTACTTTGTGAGATCATGGTCTAGAAAGTTGGAGTCAAAATCAGTCATTTAAAATGGCATGGGGCGCTGGATTAGCTCAGTTTGTAGAGTAGGTGCCTCATACAGAGGCTATAGTCCTTGACGCACTAATCACAGGTTCGACTCCCGGGCTGCCAATCATGCAGTGCATGTCATCCCCCACTTTTCCTCCCCACATTTCCTCATGAGGCAAACAGCTGATGTACTGACAAAGCCGCAACATCCCACTTCAACCAGATGATGGTTCTCCAGCCCGCCTCCTTGCATTCGGCAGCAAGGTCCAAATACTTCAACCTCTTCCTCTCAGAGGCGGCCTCGATCCCCACTTCTCATGGGACAGTCAGCTCGATGAGGAGCAAGATCTTGATGCTGCTGGACCACATTATTATGTCTGAGCGGAGGCTCATGCTGGTGATCTCCCTCAGGAACCGGAGCTTTCTGCCGAGGTCGAGCCTCATGCTGCAGTCCTGGGTGGCGAGGACTGCCCTCGGTGGGGATCTTGGTGAGACACCTGCGTCACCCTGGCCTTCTTTGACGAACTGGATGCGATGGATCGCTGGTGGAGGATGACCTCTTTTCATGTCCTGCTCTGAAAGTTGCTCTAAATTGAGGTCGTGGGCGCTTGGCAATGTGTCAACTAATAGCATTTAGCTGTTTTTTTATAGTGATTTCTAATTTGTAAATATCTGGAGAAATCTAGATCTAAAAACACCTGTTTATGTAAAACATTAATCAGTATGTTTTACTGCAACACATTTTTATTATTCTGAATCACGAGACAACATAGAAACAAAGTAAAGAACAACATTAAAACATAGATTTGAGGATGCTGTTTCTGTTGGCAGCAAATCCTCCAGTGTATCAGTCGTTCTGCCGGGAAGCATGGCTGGCTTGTCTCACCTTGAAGGAGGTCCATCGGTCGTACTGCTCCTCAGCCTTGAGCTTTCTCTTCTCCTCTTTTTTCTCTCTATGGTCCCGGTATTTGTCCATCCAGTACCCGACCTTCAGTATGTCTGGCAGCCACTGCAGAGACCCGCTGGGTTTGGGTGTTTGTGGTTTTTCTGAAGACAAGAGAAGATAAAAGTTTCAGTTTGACGTACAGGAATTACTAATATGAAGCCCCAAAGAGTTCAGCACTGAATCAGTCTTGAGGGCTCAATATGTTCAGTATAAATAAGCAGGATAAAGGAATATGATGCCTATATGATATATACCTTCAGTCTTTGGGACTTCTCTGGCAGTAAAGAGGAGGTAGGTTTTTGTTATCTGCATGCCAACCCAGTTCTTCAGGTCAGAGGTCAGGCGATCAGGGCTGGCTTTGACTCCCACTTTTGGCAGACGACAGAGCTCAGCCTCGGCTTGCCTCTTCTGCTGCTCCTCTTACGGCACCCAGATGGTGTACCTGGGCCTTTGTACAGGCTCCTCCTCCACCTGCATCACCTTTTTCCAGTGAAGCCTCTCTTGCTTCAGCTGGTCTTGTTCTGCTTTCTGCAGTGCCTGTAGCTCTTTGGCCTTCTTCTCCCCCTCCTCTCTTTGTTCGGCCTCCTGCAGCCTCCTCTCCTCCAGATGTTCTTCTCTCTGTCTTCTCAGACCGTCTTCCACTTTTTCTCTCTCCTCCCTCTCCTTCTTGAGCTTCTCCTTGGTCTCACAAGCGACTCTTTCTCTGTGCTCCATCTCCACGCCTCTCAGCTCACCATACATTACTCTCCTGGCATGGTTCCATCTTTCCTCAGGGGTCAGTTGTATAAATCTTACAAGCTCCATTTGAGTAAAGAGGACACTGTTTTGTCTGGAAGACATCTTTGTTGGTTATTCTCTTACTTCTGTATTCGTGTATCTGTTGGTTGACTGAACTTCTGTCTGTGAGTTTACTGAGATGTGATCTCTTCAGCAGGTTTGTGCCAAATGATCTTCTCAGAGTGAAGAGTTCTTTAACTGCTGATGGAACATGTCAGTCATCACAAGTGTTCTACGGAACTCCAGACAGTATGAGGTCATACACTGTAGCATTCTATATGACACTTTAGCTACATGTTGTTAGCCCTGCTAGCAGTATGGCTATAGAGATGGAAATGTTGGTCGGTCAGTTGGTGAATCACTTTGGCCAGCAGTAAAGGTCATAAAGCCCGCCTCCTCCATGTTAACAGATGGGACATGGGTCAAACTAGAAAATCAAAATACACAACAAATACATTTTTCTCAAACACATCTATGGGCATCTGCTGGACAGGTAGAGAATAACAATGATTTGTTTAGGTTTTTGAGAGTTGGGAATCTGACTGTAAGAAGGAACAGAGGAGCAGCATGTGACAGGGCTTGTGAGTGGCCAATACAGAGCTTTACCTTCACATTTCAGAGCAGCAGAATTTGAGACAGGTTGAACTTTTATGCAGCCTCTCTGTGTTAGCACCTGCTGGCCATGTTATTTCATCAATAGCTAAAGTTGGTCTGAACACAGTCTGTTAAATAACCATAGCAAAGATCACAACAGTCCATTCACCATTTTCAAAACACATATCTATCCATCTAGTAAATATTTCACTGATGTTTAACATGTTTTGCTGTGATTTGGAGGTTCAAACTGTTTTGCAGTTGTTTCAGTAAATTGCCTCAACCATAAGCCGTGACGCGATTGTAATGGCATCAACATAATCCAAACATATTGAGGACTTTAGTGTTGTAAATGGTGAGTACACAATTTAAGTGTGACACACAATAATGCAGTTAATTGAAGCCTATCACCCACTTACAATGCAGTGTTGAATTCTCTGCCTAAAAACAGCTGAGATGACACTCAGGATCATGTGAGCTTAACGACCCATCAACACCAGGGGGTACTAACGACTCTCAGTGATACTAGGTTCACAGCTCAGGGTTATGACTCATCCTTGATTATACATTTGCCTTTAAGCTGTTAACCTGTCCCTCTGTGTTAGCCCAGTTCTAAATGCTGAGATGTACAGTAGCCTGTATTTTAGTCTCTTTCATGGAATAATTTACTATATCCCAAATCACCAACCAGCTGAAACCAACAAACTACAAACACAAACGCAACTCATGACAGACCAATTGTAAATATTTGCACCACAGACTGTTTTAAAAGTATGACAATGAATTGTATCTGTGTTATCTTGGCACAGACGCAGCCATGATGATGGTCTGGTCTGAGACAGTATTGAGTAGTAACGAGTACGACTGATGAGGCTTCTCTTTGGGGAAAAAGCAACAGGTAGTGGGGGTCTTTGATGTTGCGTGTTGCCATAGCGAAGAGTTTGACTGACAGCCAGTCATCCAATAATGACAATCACTTACCGGGGAGTTTTTTGAGTCGTCCAATCATGACTCCCATTTGGGCTGCATACATATTTGATAGTTAGACAGAAACTTGACAGCATTGAATTTGATCATCTTATATTTAACAGCTAACATTCAAACTTATGAACACACTCAAGTTATCCGAGTCATTGTGCCTCAAGTCAAGTCGAGCCTCAAGTCATTTATCTATTGTCAAGACGCAAAGTCATCAAAACAGTGACTCGAGTCGACTCAAGTCCAAGTCACCAAGTCTCAAGTCTACATCTCTGAAGTCATCTCTTCCATGACATTAAGAAGAGGAGGGTCTGGTTTTTTTGGGGTTTTTTTTACCATTTCTTGCATTGCTTTTTCACTGTCAATGAACAGTATTTTACATAGACACCAGTCTTTTCATAATCGCATCCTCCCTCATAACACCAAGATACAGATCCTTAAAATCAGTAGGAATTCCATATCCTCAAATCTTTCTCAGAGCAAAACATATACTCCCAACGGGAGTGATTGGCGCTGTTGTTGTGCCTGAGATTGGCGACTTTTAACCTGGGGATGCAAGTTCAAAAATTAAATACATTTTTTTGGTCCATATTTTCTTCACTTCTTGGAGCTTATGTTTGAATGTTGTGTCCAGATTAAACCCCAATCCTCCTGCGATATTTCTATGTTAAGTTTTTTACCCATTTCACTATATATGGTTATACTATAGTTGGAAATAATTTAATCCAGCTGCTCTGTTTATACACTTCAGTCAAAATATCTATCACTGCATCGCCCTCCTCAGATCATTCTGGATTTAGCTGTTTTTTTTTATAGTGATTTCTAATTTGTAAGTATCTGGAGAAATCTAAATCTAAAAACACCTGTTTATGTAAAACGTTAATCAGTATGTTTTACTGCAACACATTTTTATTATTCTGAATCACGAGACAACATAGAAACAAAGTAAAGAACAACATTAAAACATAGATTTGAGGATGCTGTTTCTGTTGGCAGCAAATCCTCCAGTGTATCAGTCGTTCTGCCGGGAAGCATGGCTGGCTTGTCTCGCCTTGAAGGAGGTCCATCGGTCGTACTGCTCCTCAGCCTTGAGCTTTCTCTTCTCCTCTTTTTTCTCTCTATGGTCCCGGTATTTGTCCATCCAGTACCCGACCTTCAGTATGTCTGGCAGCCACTGCAGAGACCCGCTGGGTTTGGGTGTTTGTGGTTTTTCTGAAGACAAGAGAAGATAAAAGTTTCAGTTTGACGTACAGGAATTACTAATATGAAGCCCCAAAGAGTTCAGCACTGAATCAGTCTTGAGGGCTCAATATGTTCAGTATAAATAAGCAGGATAAAGGAATATGATGCCTATATGATATATACCTTCGGTCTTTGGGACTTCTCTGGCAGTAAAGAGGAGGTAGGTGGAGCTGTTCGGGTCAGGCTTCTGTTTGACAGGCTCTCTTTTTGTTTTCTGCTCGCCAACCCAGTTCTTCAGGTCAGAGGTCAGGCGATCAGGGCTGGCTTTGACTCCCACTTTTGGCAGACGACAGAGCTCAGCCTCGGCTTGCCTCTTCTGCTGCTCCTCTTTCGGCACCCAGATGGTGTACCTGGGCCTTTGTACAGGCTCCTCCTCCACCTGCATCACCTTTTTCCAGTGAAGCCTCTCTTGCTTCAGCTGGTCTTGTTCTGCTTTCTGCAGTGCCTGTAGCTCTTTGGCCTTCTTCTCCTCCTCCTCTCTTTGTTCGGCCTCCTGCAGCCTCCTCTCCTCCAGATGTTCTTCTCTCTGTCTTCTCAGACCGTCTTCCACTTTTTCTCTCTCCTCCCTCTCCTTCTTGAGCTTCTCCTTGGTCTCACAAGCGACTCTTTCTCTGTGCTCCATCTCCACGCCTCTCTGCTCACCATACATTACTCTCCTGGCATGGTTCCATCTTTCCTCAGGGGTCAGTTGTATAAATCTTACAAGCTCCATTTGAGTAAAGAGGACACTGTTTTGTCTGGAAGACATCTTTGTTGGTTATTCTCTTACTTCTGTATTCGTGTATCTGTTGGTTGACTGAACTTCTGTCTGTGAGTTTACTGAGATGTGATCTCTTCAGCAGGTTTGTGCCAAATGATCTTCTCAGAGTGAAGAGTTCTTTAACTGCTGATGGAACATGTCAGTCATCACAAGTGTTCTACGGAACTCCAGACAGTATGAGGTCATACACTGCAGCATTCTATATGACACTTTAGCTACATGTTGTTAGCCCTGCTAGCAGTATGGCTATAGGGATGGAAATGTTGGTCGGTCAGTTGGTGAATCACTTTGGCCTGCAGTAAAGGTCATAAAGCCCGCCTCCTCCATGTTAACAGATGGGACATGGGTCAAACTAGAAAATCAAAATACACGGCAAATACATTTTTCTCAAACACATGTTTGATCACGATTCTGAAAACAGCTGATAAGATCTTGTGAACATCTCCCTGAAACAGCTTTTGAGAAACAAAAGGGGTTTTTGGTGGTTTGTATTTTGAAATACACAATATATTTACACCAAAAATACACAAGCAAAACTTTGACATTACAAACAAAAAGGCAAACTAAAAAGTGATCTACTCTAAAGTGAGAAATGTGACCTTTTCAACCACTTAATCTTAAAACGTATCCGCCCCAACACATACAGTATACTGTTATCATTTTGTTCTTTAGGCCAGTAGAAAAAACACACTTATAACACATAAGTATTGATACAACGGTACTTGAACTATTAGAGTATATATTAAATTATTTATAACCAATTGTAAGACATTATGGGATATACGTTTAATTGCTTCCAACTTAGGTGAGCAGATTAAGAGCACATGCTTATTTCACAAATATAGCAGCCACTTAGCTTAGCTTCTCATAAAGACAAGAAGTATGGCTAACTATGGCATCTGACAGTTTCTTGGCCAGGACTAGTAACTTTCCCATAAAACTACAAATGAACACTTTAACACTTGGGTATTTGTAGGATTAGGGCCTGTGTCCACTGATGGCATTTTTTGCTATTAGTTGACACATTGCCTAGCGCCCGCGACCTCAATTTCAGTTCGGTTGTAACTGGTGTAGCTACGAAATTTGTCTGGCGGCGCTTCCATTTCCCTTGCTAGTGACTGTTAAGTATGTTTTAACCCTCCTAACGTGTTTGTTTGTCCCCCTTACTTTGGTGTTTCCTGTCAAATTTGACCAGTCTGTTTGAACTGCTCTTACATTAACACAAAAACCATTAATCATCACCAAACACCTTTTTAAGCTGTAAACAATGTCTCAGACTAGTGTTTCAGATGAATGAACTGCAGTGAATATACAGAATAGGTATTGAAAATGTATCCATCTCTGGCTCAACTTCAATCTCCTCTTCATGGTTCAAAAAATCGGTCCAATTGTTGGGTCATGTGTGGGTGTGAATGGAGATGTTTTCCATCACCACAGGTGTTACAAAGTTGATTAAACCACTGAAATATCAATGAAAGTTGTGATCAGCAATTTTATATGTTCAAATGTGTAGTGTGGTGGATATCATAAGACCTTGAGGCAATCAAATGTAAAACACAATATTTATGATTGATGAAAGTTGTGAATCGGTCAGATTTGACCCGAACACGACAGGAGGCTTAAATCGCTCTGTATGCTTAATATTTGCTTTCTATCGAGGAAATTTTACAAAAAAAACATGGAAAGAAATCGTGTCCTGGTGTTAGCATCAGCTCCACACCTGGAAATTGTACCCTAAAAAAAACTAAAGGAATAGCTTCACCTCCGCCGTTGTTTTGACAAAGTTGATATTGAAATACCCGTCCCTTCTTGATTTTGATTGGTCGGTGAGGGAGAAGTGACATTGACGAGTGTGGCAGAGTGAAAGTAATTAAAATATTATTATTTTGGCTTTCCCTTTTAATTATAGCTGCACTCTCTGCAGCAGCACTCCAAACGCAAGCCTCAACCACATCCTGTCAGGCTGCGTGACCGCGCTCTTCCAACGTTGAACCCCACCGAGGGCAGTCCTCGCCACCCAGGACTGCAGCATGAGGCTCGACCTTGGCAGAAAGCTCCAGTTCCCGAGGGAGATCACCAGCACGAGCCTCCACTCAGACATGATAATGTGGTCCAGCAGCATCAAGATCATGCTCCTCATCGAGCTGACTGTCCCATGAGAAGTGGGGATCGAGGCCGCCTCCGAGAGGAAGAGGCTGAAGTATTTGGACCTTGCTGCCGAAAGCAAGGAGGCGGGCTGGAGAACCATCATCTGGTCGAAGTGGGATGTTGCGGCTTTGTCAGTACATCAGCTGTTTGCCTCATGAGGAAATGTGGGGAGGAGAAAGTGGGGGATGAAATGCACTACATGATTGGCAGCCCGGGAGTTGAACCTGTGATCAGTGCATCAAGGACTGTAGCATCTGTATGAGGCACCTGCTCTACCAACTGTGCTAATCCAGCGCCCCATGCCATTTTAAATGACAATGCAGTCTGGTGGCCTTGAAGAGAACGTTGTTAAAGCTGTGTCTTGTTTCAAAAAACATTTCAACCCTTAAAATAATTGTCTCTATGTCTTTAGGTGCCCTTTCCGCATCGCCCTCCTCACATCATTCTGGATTTAGCAGTTTTTTTTAATAGTGATTTCTAATTTGTAAGTATCTGGAGAAATCTAAATCTAAAATCACCTGTTTATGTAAAACGTTAATCAGTATGTTTTACTGCAACGCATTTTTATTATTCTGAATCACGAGACAACATAGAAACAAAGTAAAGAAGAACATTAAAACATAGATTTGAGGATGCTGTTTCTGTTGGCAGCAAATCCTCCAGTGTATCAGTCGTTCTGCCGGGAAGCATGGCTGGCTTGTCTCGCCTTGAAGGAGGTCCATCGGTCGTACTGCTCCTCAGCCTTGAGCTTTCTCTTCTCCTCTTTTTTCTCTCTATGGTCCCGGTATTTGTCCATCCAGTACCCAACCTTCAGTATGTCTGGCAGCCACTGCAGAGACCCGCTGGGTTTGGGTGTTTGTGGTTTTTCTGAAGACAAGAGAAGATAAAAGTTTCAGTTTGACATACAGGAATTACTAATATGAAGCCCCAAAGAGTTCAGCACTGAATAAGTCTTGAGGGCTCAATATGTTCAGTATAAATAAGCAGGATAAAGGAATATGATGCATATATGATATATACCTTCAGTCTTTGGGACTTCTCTGGCAGTAAAGAGGAGGTAGGTGGAGCTATTTGGGTCAGGCTTCTCTTTGACAGGCTCTCGTTTTGTTTTCTGCACGCCAACCCAGTTCTTCAGGTCAGAGGTCAGGCGATCAGGGCTGGCTTTGACTCCCACTTTTGGCAGACGACAGAGCTCAGCCTCCGCTTGCCTCTTCTGCTTCTCCTCTTTCTGAGCCCAGATGGTGTACCTGGGCCTTTGTACAGGCTCCTCCTCCACCTGCATCACCTTTTTCCAGTGAAGCCTCTCTTGCTTTAGCTGGTCTTGTTCTGCTTTCTGCAGTGCCTGTAGCTCTTTGGCCTTCTTCTCCTCCTCCTCTCTTTGTTCGGCCTCCTGCAGCCTCCTCTCCTCCAGATGTTCTTCTCTCTGTCTTCTCAGACCGTCTTCCACTTTTTCTCTCTCCTCCCTCTCCTTCTTGAGCTTCTCCTTGGTCTCACAAGCGACTCTTTCTCTGTGCTCCATCTCCACGCCTCTCAGCTCACCATACATTACTCTCCTGGCATGGTTCCATCTTTCCTCAGGGGTCAGTTGTATAAATCTTACAAGCTCCATTTGAGTAAAGAGGACACTGTTTTGTCTGGAAGACATCTTTGTTGGTTATTCTCTTACTTCTGTATTCGTGTATCTGTTGGTTGACTGAACTTCTGTCTGTGAGTTTACTGAGATGTGATCTCTTCAGCAGGTTTGTGCTAAATGATCTTCTCAGAGTGAAGAGTTCTTTAACTGCTGATGGAACATGTCAGTCATCACAAGTGTTCTACGGAACTCCAGACAGTATGAGGTCATACACTGCAGCATTCTATATGACACTTTAGCTACATGTTGTTAGCCCTGCTAGCAATATGGCTATAGAGATGGAAATGTTGGTCGGTCAGTTGGTGAATCACTTTGGCCAGCAGTAAAGGTCATAAAGCCCGCCTCCTCCATGTTAACAGATGGGACATGGGTCAAACTAGAAAATCAAAATACACAACAAATACATTTTTCTCAAACACATCTATGGGCATCTGCTGGACAGGTAGAGAATAACAATGATTTGTTTAGGTTTTTGAGAGTTGGGAATCTGACTGTAAGAAGGAACAGAGGAGCAGCATGTGACAGGGCTTGTGAGTGGCCAATACAGAGCTTTACCTTCACATTTCAGAGCAGCAGAATTTGAGACAGGTTGAACTTTTATGCAGCCTCTCTGTGTTAGCACCTGCTGGCCATGTTATTTCATCAATAGCTAAAGTTGGTCTGAACACAGTCTGTTAAATAACCATAGCAAAGATCACAACAGTCCATTCACCATTTTCAAAACACATATCTATCCATCTAGTAAATATTTCACTGATGTTTAACAAGTTTTGCTGTGATTTGGAGGTTCAAACTGTTTTGCAGTTGTTTCAGTAAATTGCCTCAACCATAAGCCGTGACGCGATTGTAATGGCATCAACATAATCCAAACATATTGAGGACTTTAGTGTTGTAAATGGTGAGTACACAATTTAAGTGTGACACACAATAATGCAGTTAATTGAAGCCTATCACCCACTTACAATGCAGTGTTGAATTCTCTGCCTAAAAACAGCTGAGATGACACTCAGGATCATGTGAGCTTAACGACCCATCAACACCAGGGGGTACTAACGACTCTCAGTGATACTAGGTTCACAGCTCAGGGTTATGACTCATCCTTGATTATACATTTGCCTTTAAGCTGTTAACCTGTCCCTCTGTGTTAGCCCAGTTCTAAATGCTGAGATGTACAGTAGCCTGTATTTTAGTCTCTTTCATGGAATAATTTACTATATCCCAAATCACCAACCAGCTGAAACCAACAAACTACAAACACAAACGCAACTCATGACAGACCAATTGTAAATATTTGCACCACAGACTGTTTTAAAAGTATGACAATGAATTGTATCTGTGTTATCTTGGCACAGACGCAGCCATGATGATGGTCTGGTCTGAGACAGTATTGAGTAGTAACGAGTACGACTGATGAGGCTTCTCTTTGGGGAAAAAGCAACAGGTAGTGGGGGTCTTTGATGTTGCGTGTTGCCATAGCGAAGAGTTTGACTGACAGCCAGTCATCCAATAATGACAATCACTTACCGGGGAGTTTTTTGAGTCGTCCAATCATGACTCCCATTTGGGCTGCATACATATTTGATAGTTAGACAGAAACTTGACAGCATTGAATTTGATCATCTTATATTTAACAGCTAACATTCAAACTTATGAACACACTCAAGTCATCCGAGTCATTGTGCCTCAAGTCAAGTCGAGCCTCAAGTCATTTATCTATTGTCAAGACGCAAAGTCATCAAAACAGTGACTCGAGTCGACTGAAGTCCAAGTCACCAAGTCTAAAGTCTACATCTCTGAAGTCATCTCTTCCGTTACAATAAGAAGAGGAGGGTCTGTTTTTTTTGTTCTTTTTTACCATTTCTTGCATTGCTTTTTCACTGTCAATGAACAGTATTTTACATCACACCAGTCTTTTTATAATCGCATCCTCCCTCATAACACCAAGATACAGATCCTTAAAATCAGTAGGAATTCCATATCCTCAAATCTTTCTCACAGCAAAACATATACTCCCAACGGGAGTGATTGGCACTGTTGTTGTGCCTGAGATTGGCGACTTTTAACCTGGGGATGCAAGTTCAAAAAATGAATCAATTTTTTGGTCCATATTTTCTTCACTTCTTGGAGCTCATGTTTGAATGTTGTGTCCAGATTAAACCTCAATCCTCCTGCGATATTTCTATGTTAAGTTTTTTACCCATTTCACTATATATGGTTATACTATAGTTGGAAATAATTTAATCCAGCTGCTCTGTTTATACACTTCAGTCAAAATATCTATCACTGCATCGCCCTCCTCAGATCATTCTGGATTTAGCAGTTTTTTATTTTATAGTGATTTCTAATTTGTAATTATCTGGAGAAATCTAGATCTAAAATCACCTGTTTATGTAAAACGTTAATCAGTATGTTTTACTGCAACACATTTTTATTATTCTGAATCACGAGACAACATAGAAACAAAGTAAAGAACAACATTAAAACATAGATTTGAGGATGCTGTTTCTGTTGGCAGCAAATCCTCCAGTGTATCAGTCGTTCTGCCGGGAAGCATGGCTGGCTTGTCTCGCCTTGAAGGAGGTCCATCTGTCGTACTGCTCCTCAGCCTTGAGCTTTCTCTTCTTCTCTTTTTTCTCTCTATGGTCCCGGTATTTGTCCATCCAGTACCCGACCTTCAGTATGTCTGGCAGCCACTGCAGAGACTCGCTGGGTTTGGGTGTTTGTGGTTTTTCTGAAGACAAGAGAAGATAAAAGTTTCAGTTTGACGTACAGGAATTATTAATATGAAGCCCCAAAGAGTTCAGCACTGAATCAGTCTTGAGGGCTCAATATGTTCAGTATTAATAAGCAGGATAAAGGAATATGATGCATATATGATATATACCTTCAGTCTTTGGGACTTCTCTGGCAGTAAAGAGGAGGTAGGTGGAGCTGTTTGGGTCAGGCTTCTCTTTGACAGGCTCTCTTTTTGTTTTCTGCACGCCAACCCAGTTCTTCAGGTCAGAGGTCAGGCGATCAGGGCTGGCTTTGACTCCCACTTTTGGCAGACGACAGAGCTCAGCCTCGGCTTGCCTCTTCTGCTTCTCCTCTTTCGGAGCCCTGATGGTATACCCGGGCCTTTGTACAGGCTCCTCCTCCACCTGCATCACCTTTTTCCAGTGAAGCCTCTCTTGCTTTAGCTGGTCTTGTTCTGCTTTCTGCAGTGCCTCTTTGGCCTTCTTCTCCTCCTCCTCTCTTTGTTAGGCCTCCTGCAGCCTCCTCTCCTCCAGATGTTCTTCTATCTGTCTTCTCAGACCGTCTTCCACTTTTTCTCTCTCCTCCCTCTCCTTCTTGAGCTTCTCCTTGGTCTCACAAGCGACTCTTTCTCTGTGCTCCATCTCCACGCCTCTCAGCTCACCATACATTAATCTCCTGGCATGGTTCCATCTTTCCTCAGGGGTCAGTTGTATAAATCTTACAAGCTCCATTTGAGTAAAGAGGACACTGTTTTGTCTGGAAGACATCTTTGTTGGTTATTCTCTTACTTCTGTATTCGTGTATCTGTTGGTTGACTGAACTTCTGTCTGTGAGTTTACTGAGATGTGATCTCTTCAGCAGGTTTGTGCCAAATGATCTTCTCAGAGTGAAGAGTTCTTTAACTGCTGATGGAACATGTCAGTCATCACAAGTGTTCTACGGAACTCCAGACAGTATGAGGTCATACACTGCAGCATTCTATATGACACTTTAGCTACATGTTGTTAGCCCTGCTAGCAGTATGGCTATAGAGATGGAAATGTTGGTCGGTCAGTTGGTGAATCACTTTGGCCTGCAGTAAAGGTCATAAAGCCCGCCTCCTCCATGTTAACAGATGGGACATGGGTCAAACTAGAAAATCAAAATACACAACAAATACATTTTTCTCAAACACATCTATGGGCATCTGCTGGACAGGTAGAGAATAACAATGATTTGTTTAGGTTTTTGAGAGTTGGGAATCTGACTGTAAGAAGGAACAGAGGAGCAGCATGTGACAGGGCTTGTGAGTGGCCAATACAGAGCTTTACCTTCACATTTCAGAGCAGCAGAATTTGAGACAGGTTGAACTTTTATGCAGCCTCTCTGTGTTAGCACCTGCTGGCCATGTCATTTCATCAATAGCTAAAGTTGGTCTGAACACAGTCTGTTAAATAACCATAGCAAAGATCACAACAGTCCATTCACCATTTTCAAAACACATATCTATCCATCTAGTAAATATTTCACTGATGTTTAACAATTTTTTGCTGTGATTTGGAGGTTCAAACTGTTTTGCAGTTGTTTCAGTAAATTGCCTCAACCATAAGCCGTGACGCGATTGTAATGGCATCAACATAATCCAAACATATTGAGGACTTTGGTGTCGTAAATGGTGAAACTTGATATTAACTTAATTCTTCCAGCTTTCATATGGCCTGGCTTCATCGAACTTCGGTGGAACTTTATAACTACTAGCCATCCATACACAACGTTTATTCCGTTCAGAGACCTTTATTTCGCGGTTCACACACACCGTTACCTTTCCCAGTCCCACCGCACCGCGAACTGCGCATGCGTCACCCCAGTACAGGGATCACCTCCAAAACATATTTACCGTAATGAACATGGTAGAACAGAGATACATGTTAACACAGCTGCTCTGTTTATACACTTAAGTCAAAATATCTATCACTGCATCGCCCTCCTCATGGCATTTTTTGCTATTAGTTGACACATTGCCTAGCGCCCACGACCTCAATTTAGAGCAACTTTCAGAGCAGGACATGAAAAGAGGTCATCCTCCACCAAAAATCCATCGCATCCAGTTTGTCAAAGAAGGCCAGGGTGACGCAGGTGTCTCACCAAGAACCCCACCGAGGGCAGTCCTCGCCACCCAGGACTGCAGCATGAGGCTCGACCTCGGCAGAAAGCTCCAGTTCCTGAGGGAGATCACCAGCATGAGCCTCCGCTCAGACATAATAATGTGGTCCAGCAGCATCAAGATCATGCTCTTCATCGAGCTGACTGTCCCATGAGAAGTTGGGATCGAGGCCGCCTCTTAGAGGAAGAGGTTGAAGTATTTGGACCTTGCTGCCGAATGCAAGGAGGCGGGCTGGAGAACCATCATCTGGTCGAAGTGGGATGTTGCGGCTTTGTCAGTACATCAGCTGTTTGCCTCATGAGGAAATGTGGGAAGGAAAAGTGGGGGATGACATGCACTACATGATTGGCAGCCCGGGAGTCGAACCTGTGATCAGTGCGTCAAGGACTGTAGCCTCTGTATGAGGCACCTGCTCTACCAACTGAGCTAATCCAGCGCCCCGTGCCATTTTAAATGAATGTTTTTGTCAATGCAGTCTGGTGGCCTTGAAGAGAACGTTGTTAAAGCTGTGTCTTGTTTCAAAAAACATTTCAACCCGGCTCAAAAATACTCTAAGTCCACCTTAAGATTTAACCTCTGGGCACCATGAGTGTCTGAAATTTCATGACAATCCATCCAACAGTTGTTTCAGTCCAGACCAAAGTGTTGGACTGACTGCCTGACAAAAAACAGAAGACATGGCTTTGTCCAGAACCCCACTGGGTTTTTATTCTAATTGTCATTGAATCGCCCACATATCTCCACGGATAAACTTTTTTTGGTTACAAAACACTCAAACACTGACCTGCTACATGAAATGCTACAGTAATAAATACAAACAGACGTGCATCAGAGCTTTCTTATCGTGTGCTGTCCAATCGCAACACCTGAAATTCACTCCTAAATTCACAAGGTTATGTAACAGCTACATTTCTAAAGCAGCATAAAAATGTTTACATTAAAAATAAATTGAATTTCATCATCTTATATTCAACAGCTAACATTCAAACTTATGAACACACTCAAGTCATCCGAGTCATCGTGCCTCAAGTCAAGTCGAGTCTCAAGTCATTTATCTTTTGTCAAGATGCAAAGTCATCAAAACAGTGACTCGAGTCGACTCAAGTCCAAGTCACCAAGTCTCAAGTCTTTTTTTTTATAGTGATTTCTAATTTGTAAGTATCTGAAGAAATCTAAATCTAAAAACTCCTGTTTATGTAAAACGTTAATCAGTATGTTTTACTGGAACGCATTTTTATTATTCTGAATCACGAGACAACATAGAAACAAAGTAAAGAAGAACATTAAAACATAGATTTGAGGATGCTGTTTCTGTTGGCAGGTCAGAGGTCAGGTGATCAGGGCTGGCTTTGACTCCCACTTTTGGCAGACGACAGAGCTCAGCCTCCGCTTGACTCTTCTGCTTCTCCTCTTTCAGAGCCCTGATGGTGTACCTGGGCCTTTGTACAGGCTCCTCCTCCACCTGCATCACCTTTTTCCAGTGAAGCCTCTCTTGCTTCAGCTGGTCTTGTTCTGCTTTCTGCAGTGCCTGTAGCTCTTTGGCCTTCTTCTCCTCCTCCTCTCTTTGTTCGGCCTCCTGCAGCCTCCTCTCCTCCAGATGTTCTTCTCTCTGTCTTCTCAGACCGTCTTCCACTTTTTCTCTCTCCTCCCTCTCCTTCTTGAGCTTCTCCTTGGTCTCAGGAGCGACTCTTTCTCTGTGCTCCATCTCCACGCCTCTCAGCTCACCATACATTACTCTCCTGGCATGGTTCCATCTTTCCTCAGGGGTCAGTTGTATAAATCTTACAAGCTCCATTTGAGTAAAGAGGACACTGTTTTGTCTGGAAGACATCTTTGTTGGTTATTCTCTTACTTCTGTATTCGTGTATCTGTTGGTTGACTGAACTTCTGTCTGTGAGTTTACTGAAATGTGATCTCTTCAGCAGGTTTGTGCCAAATGATCTTCTCAGAGTGAAGAGTTCTTTAACTGCTGATGGAACATGTCAGTCATCACAAGTGTTCTACGGAACTCCAGACAGTATGAGGTCATACACTGCAGCATTCTATATGACACTTTAGCTACATGTTGTTAGCCCTGCTAGCAGTATGGCTATAGGGATGGAAATGTTGGTCGGTCAGTTGGTGAATCACTTTGGCCAGCAGTAAAGGTCATAAAGCCCGCCTCCTCCATGTTAACAGATGGGACATGGGTCAAACTAGAAAATCAAAATACACAACAAATACATTTTTCTCAAACACATCTATGGGCATCTGCTGGACAGGTAGAGAATAACAATGATTTGTTTAGGTTTTTGAGAGTTGGGAATCTGACTGTAAGAAGGAACAGAGGAGCAGCATGTGACAGGGCTTGTGATTGGCCAATACAGAGCTTTACCTTCACATTTCAGAGCAGCAGAATTTGAGACAGGTTGAACTTTTATGCAGCCTCTCTGTGTTAGCACCTGCTGGCCATGTTATTTCATCAATAGCTAAAGTTGGTCTGAACACAGTCTGTTAAATAACCATAGCAAAGATCACAACAGTCCATTCACCATTTTCAAAACACATATCTATCCATCTAGTAAATATATCACTGATGTTTAACATGTTTTGCTGTGATTTGGAGGTTCAAACTGTTTTGCAGTTGTTTCAGTAAATTCCCTCAACCATAAGCCGTGACGCGATTGTAATGGCATCAACATAATCCAAACATATTGAGGACTTTAGTGTTGTAAATGGTGAAACTTGACAACATTGAATTTTATCATCTTATATTTAACAGCTAACATTCAAACTTATGAACACACTCAAGTCATCCGAGTCATTGTGCCTCAAGTCAAGTCGAGTCTCAAGTCATTTATCTATTGTCAAGACGCAAAGTCATCAAAACAGTGACTCGAGTCGACTCAAGTCCAAGTCACCAAGTCTCAAGTCTACATCTCTGAAGTCATCTCTTCCATGACATTAAGAAGAGGAGGGTCTGGTTTTTGGGGGGTTTTTTCACCATTTCTTGCATTGCTTTTTCATTGTCAATGAACAGTATTTTACATAGACACCAGTCTTTTTATAATCGCATCCTCCCTCATAACACCAAGATACAGATCCTTAAAATCAGTAGGAATTCCATATCCTCAAATCTTTCTCAGAGCAAAACATATACTCCCAACGGGAGTGATTGGCGCTGTTGTTGTGCCTGAGATTGGCGACTTTTAACCTGGGGATGCAAGTTCAAAAATTAAATACATTTTTTTGGTCCATATTTTCTTCACTTCTTGGAGCTTATGTTTGAATGTTGTGTCCAGATTAAACCTCAATCCTCCTGCGATATTTCTTTGTTAAGTTTTTTACCCATTTCACTATATATGGTTATACTATAGTTGGAAATAATTTAATCCAGCTGCTCTGTTTCACTGCATCGCCCTCCTCAGATCATTCTGGATTTAGCAGTTTTTTATTTTATAGTGATTTCTCATTTGTAAGTATCTGGAGAAATCTAAATCTAAAAACACCTGTTTATGTAAAACGTTAATCAGTATGTTTTACTGCAACACATTTTTATTATTCTGAATCACGAGACAACATAGAAACAAAGTAAAGAAGAACATTAAAACATAGATTTGAGGATGCTGTTTCTGTTGGCAGCAAATCCTCCAGTGTATCAGTCGTTCTGCCGGGAAGCATGGCTGGCTTGTCTCGCCTTGAAGAAGGTCCATCGGTCGGACTGCTCCTCAGCCTTGAGCTTTCTCTTCTCCTCTTTTTTCTCTCTATGGTCCCGGTATTTGTCCATCCAGTACCAGACCTTCAGCATGTCTGGCAGCCACTGCAGAGACTCGCTGGGTTTGGGTGTTTGTGGTTTTTCTGAAGACAAGAGAAGATAAAAGTTTCAGTTTGACGTACAGGAATTATTAATATGAAGCCCCAAAGAGTTCAGCACTGAATCAGTCTTGAGGGCTCAATATGTTCAGTATAAATAAGCAGGATAAAGGAATGTGATGTCTATATGATATATACCTTCAGTCTTTGGGACTTCTCTGGCAGTAAAGAGGAGGTAGGTGGAGCTGTTTGGGTCAGGCTTCTCTTTGACAGGCTCTCTTTTTGTTTTCTGCACGCCAACCCAGTTCTTCAGGTCAGAGGTGAGGCGATCAGGGCTGGCTTTGACTCCCACTTTTGGCAGACGACAGAGCTCAGCCTCGGCTTGCCTCTTCTGCTGCTCCTCTTTCGTCGCCCAGATGGTGTACCCGGGCCTTTGTACAGGCTCCTCCTCCACCTGCATCACCTTTTTCCAGTGAAGCCTCTCTTGCTTCAGCTGGTCTTGTTCTGCTTTCTGCAGTGCCTGTAGCTCTTTGGCCTTCTTCTCCTCCTCCTCTCTTTGTTCGGCCTCCTGCAGCCTCCTCTCCTCCAGATGTTCTTCTCTCTGTCTTCTCAGACCGTCTTCCACTTTTTCTCTCTCCTCCCTCTCCTTCTTGTGCTTCTCCTTGGTCTCACCAGCAACTCTTTCTCTGTGCTTCATCTCCAAGCCTCTCAGCTCACCATACATTACTCTCCTGGCATGGTTCCATCTTTCCTCAGGGGTCAGTTGTATAAATCTTACAAGCTCCATTTGAGTAAAGAGGACACTGTTTTGTCTGGAAGACATCTTTGTTGGTTATTCTCTTACTTCTGTATTCGTGTATCTGTTGGTTGACTGAACTTCTGTCTGTGAGTTTACTGAGATGTGATCTCTTCAGCAGGTTTGTGCCAAATGATCTTCTCAGAGTGAAGAGTTCTTTAACTGCTGATGGAACATGTCAGTCATCACAAGTGTTCTACGGAACTCCAGACAGTATGAGGTCATACACTGCAGCATTCTATATGACACTTTAGCTACATGTTGTTAGCCCTGCTAGCAGTATGGCTATAGAGATGGAAATGTTGGTTGGTCAGTTGGTGAATCACTTTGGCCAGCAGTAAAGGCCATAAAGCCCGCCTCCTCCATGTTAACAGATGGGACATGGGTCAAACTAGAAAATCAAAATACACGGCAAATACATTTTTCTCAAACACATGTTTGATCACGATTCTGAAAACAGCTGATAAGATCTTGTGAACATCTCCCTGTCTCCATCACTTCACCACACTGATTTACATGAAGGGGAGAACTGGCTCATGGTAAACTTGTGATGCTTACTGTGGAGGGGACAGAAACAAAAGGGGTTTTTGGTGGTTTGTATTTTTAAATACACAATATATTTACACCAAAAATACACAAGCAAAACTTTGACATTACAAACAAAAAGGCAAACTAAAAAGTGATCTACTCTAAAGTGAGAAATGTGACCTTTTCAACCACTTAATCTTAAAACGTATCCGCCCCAACACATACAGTATACTGTTATCATTTTGTTCTGTAGCCCAGTAGAAAAATAACACTTATAACACATACGTACTGATACAACGGTACTTTAACTATAAGAGTAAAAATAGTCAAAGATTTATACATAATTATTATTATTAAATTATTTATAAGCAATTGTAAGACATTATGGGATACACGTTTAATTGCTTCCAACTTAGGTGAGCAGATTAAGAGCACATTCTTATTTTACAAATATAGCAGCCACTTAGCTTAGCTTCTCATAAAGACAAGAAGTATGGCTAACTATGGCATCTGACAGTTTCTTGGCCAGGACTAGTAACTTTCCCATAAAACTACAAATGAACATTTTAACACTTGGGTATTTGTAGGATTAGGGCCTGTGTCCACTGATGGCATTTTTTGCTATTAGTTGACACATTGCCTAGCGCCCACGACCTCAATTTCAGTTCGGTTGTAACTGGCGTAGCTACGAAATTTGTCTGGCGGCACTTCCATTTCCCTTGCTAGTGACTGTTAAGTATGTTTTAACCCTCCTAACGTGTTTGTTTGTCCCCCTTACTTTGGTGTTTCCGGTCAAATTTGACCAGTCTGTTTTAACTGCTCTTACATTAACACAAAAACCATTAATCATCACCGAACACCTTTTTAAGCTGTAAACAATGTCTCAGACTAGTGTTTCAGATGAATAAACTGCAGTGAATATACAGAATAGGTATTGAAAAGTTATTCCATCTCTGGCTCAACTTCAGTCTCCTCTTCATGGTTCAAAAAATCGGTCCAATTGTTGGGTCATGTAGGGGGGACATGTGGATGTGAATGGAGATGTTTTCCATCTGATGGATGGACATACCGAGAACACCACTGGTGTTACAAAGTTGATTAAACCACTGAAATATCAATGAAAGTTGTGATCAGCAATTTTATATGTTCAAATGTGTAGTGTGGAGGATATCATAAGACCTTGAGGCAATCAAATGTAAAACACAATATTTATGACTGATGAAAGTTGTGAATCGGTCAGATTTGACCCGAACACGACAGGAGGCTTAAATCGCTCTGTATGCTTAATATTTGCTTTCTATAGAGGAAATTTTATAAAAAAAACATGGAAAGAAATCGTGTCCTGGTGTTAGCAGCAGCTCTACACTTGGAAATTGTACCCTAAAAAAAACTAAAGGAATAGCTTTACCTCCGCCGTTGTTTTGACAAAGTTGATAATGAAATACCCGTCCCTTCTTGATTTTGATTGGTTGGTGAGGGAGAAGTGACATTGACGAGTGTGGCGATGCTGAAAGTACTATAAAGATTATTATTTTGGCTTTTGCCTTTTAATTATAGCTGCACTCTCTGCAGCAGCACTCCAAACGCAAGCCTCAACCACATCCTGTCAGGCTGCGTGACCGCACTCTTCCAACGTTGAACCCCACCGAGGGCAGTCCTCGCCACCCAGGACTGCAGCATGAGGCTCGACCTTGGCAGAAAGCTCCAGTTCCCGAGGGAGATCACCAGCACGAGCCTCCGCTCAGACATGATAATGTGGTCCAGCAGCATCAAGATCATGCTCCTCATCGAGCTGACTGTCCCATGAGAAGTGGGGATCGAGGAAGAGCTCTGAGAGGAAGAGGCTGAAGTATTTGGACCTTGCTGCCGAATGCAAGGAGGCGGGCTGGAGAACCATCATCTGGTCGAAGTGGGATGTTGCGGCTTTGTCAGTACATCAGCTGTTTGCCTCATGAGGAAATGTGGGGAGGAGAAAGTGGGGGATGAAATGCACTACATGATTGGCAGCCCGGGAGTTGAACCTGTGATCAGTGCGTCAAGGACTGTAGCATCTGTATGAGGCACCTGCTCTACCAGATGTGCTAATCCAGCGCCCCATGCCATTTTAAATGACAATGCAGTCTGGTGGCCTTGAAGAGAACGTTGTTAAAGCTGTGTCTTGTTTCAAAAAACATTTCAACCCTTAAAATAATTGTCTCTATGTCTGTAGGTGCCCTTTCCGCATCGCCCTCCTCAGATCATTCTGGATTTAGCTGTTTTTATTTTATAGTGATTTCTAATTTGTAAGTATCTGGAGAAATCTAAATCTAAAATCACCTGTTTATGTAAAACGTTAATCAGTATGTTTTACTGCAACACATTTTTATTATTCTGAATCACGAGACAACATAGAGACAAAGTAAAGAAGAACATTAAAACATAGATTTGAGGATGCTGTTTCTGTTGGCAGCAAATCCTCCAGTGTATCAGTCGTTCTGCCGGGAAGCATGGCTGGCTTGTCTCGCCTTGAAGGAGGTCCATCGGTCGTACTGCTCCTCAGCCTTGAGCTTTCTCTTCTCCTCTTTTTTCTCTCTATGGTCCCGGTATTTGTCCATCCAGTACCCGACCTTCAGTATGTCTGGCAGCCACTGCAGAGACCCGCTGGGTTTGGGTGTTTGTGGTTTTTCTGAAGACAAGAGAAGATAAAAGTTTCAGTTTGACGTACAGGAATTACTAATATGAAGCCCCAAAGAGTTCAGCACTGAATCAGTCTTGAGGGCTCAATATATTCAGTATAAATAAGCAGGATAAAGGAACATGATGCATATATGATATATACCTTCAGTCTTTGGGACTTCTCTGGCAGTAAAGAGGAGGTAGGTGGAGCTGTTTGGGTCAGGCTTCTGTTTGACAGGCTCTCGTTTTGTTTTCTGCACGCCAACCCAGTTCTTCAGGTCAGAGGTCAGGCGATCAGGGCTGGCTTTGACTCCCACTTTTGGCAGACGACAGAGCTCAGCCTCCGCTTGCCTCTTCTGCTGCTCCTCTTTCAGAGCCCTGATGGTGTACCCGGGCCTTTGTACAGGCTCCTCCTCCACCTGCATCACCTTTTTCCAGTGAAGCCTCTCTTGCTTCAGCTGGTCTTGTTCTGCTTTCTGCAGTGCCTGTAGCTCTTTGGCCTTCTTCTCCTCCTCCTCTCTTTGTTCGGCCTCCTGCAGCCTCCTCTCCTCCAGATGTTCTTCTCTCTGTCTTCTCAGACCGTCTTCCACTTTTTCTCTCTCCTCCCTCTCCTTCTTGAGCTTCTCCTTGGTCTCACAAGCGACTCTTTCTCTGCGCTCCATCTCCACGCCTCTCAGCTCACCATACATTACTCTCCTGGCATGGTTCCATCTTTCCTCAGGGGTCAGTTGTATAAATCTTACAAGCTCCATTTGAGTAAAGAGGACACTGTTTTGTCTGGAAGACATCTTTGTTGGTTATTCTCTTACTTCTGTATTCGTGTATCTGTTGGTTGACTGAACTTCTGTCTGTGAGTTTACTGAGATGTGATCTCTTCAGCAGGTTTGTGCCAAATGATCTTCTCAGAGTGAAGAGTTCTTTAACTGCTGATGGAACATGTCAGTCATCACAAGTGTTCTACGGAACTCCAGACAGTATGAGGTCATACACTGCAGCATTCTATATGACACTTTAGCTACATGTTGTTAGCCCTGCTAGCAATATGGCTATAGAGATGGAAATGTTGGTCGGTCAGTTGGTGAATCACTTTGGCCTGCAGTAAAGGTCATAAAGCCCGCCTCCTCCATGTTAACAGATGGGACATGGGTCAAACTAGAAAATCAAAATACACAACAAATACGTTTTTCTCAAACACATCTATGGGCATCTGCTGGACAGGTAGAGAATAACAATGATTTGTTTAGGTTTTTGAGAGTTGGGAATCTGACTGTTAGAAGGAACAGAGGAGCAGCATGTGACAGGGCTTGTGATTGGCCAATACAGAGCTTTACCTTCACATTTCAGAGCAGCAGAATTTGAGACAGGTTGAACTTTTATGCAGCCTCTCTGTGTTAGCACCTGCTGGCCATGTCATTTCATCAATAGCTAAAGTTGGTCTGAACACAGTCTGTTAAATAACCATAGCAAAGATCACAACAGTCCATTCATCATTTTCAAAACACATATCCATCCATCTAGTAAATATTTCACTGATGTTTAACATGTTTTGCTGTGATTTGGAGGTTCAAACTGTTTTGCAGTTGTTTCAGTAAATTGCCTCAACCATAAGCCGTGACGCGATTGTAATGGCATCAACATAATCCAAACATATTGAGGACTTTAGTGTTGTAAATGGTGAGTACACAATTTAAGTGTGACACACAATAATGCAGTTAATTGAAGCCTATCACCCACTTACAATGCAGTGTTGAATTCTCTGCCTAAAAACAGCTGAGATGACACTCAGGATCATGTGAGCTTAACGACCCATCAACACCAGGGGGTACTAACGACTCTCAGTGATACTAGGTTCACAGCTCAGGGTTATGACTCATCCTTGATTATACATTTGCCTTTAAGCTGTTAACCTGTCCCTCTGTGTTAGCCCAGTTCTAAATGCTGAGATGTACAGTAGCCTGTATTTTAGTCTCTTTCATGGAATAATTTACTATATCCCAAATCACCAACCAGCTGAAACCAACAAACTAGAAACACAAACGCAACTCATGACAGACCAATTGTTAATATTTGCACCACAGACTGTTTTAAAAGTATGACAATGAATTGTATCTGTGTTATCTTGGCACAGATGCAGCCATGATGATGGTCTGGTCTGAGACAGTATTGAGTAGTAACGAGTACGACTGATGAGGCTTCTCTTTGGGGAAAAAGCAACAGGTAGTGGGGGTCTTTGATGTTGCGTGTTGCCATAGCGAAGAGTTTGACTGACAGCCAGTCATCCAATAATGACAATCACTTACCGGGGAGTTTTTTGAGTCGTCCAATCATGACTCCCATTTGGGCTGCATACATATTTGATAGTTAGACAGAAACTTGACAGCATTGAATTTGATCATCTTATATTTAACAGCTAACATTCAAACTTATGAACACACTCAAGTCATCCGAGTCATCGTGCCTCAAGTCCAAGTCGAGTCTCAAGTCATTTATCTATTGTCAAGACGCAAAGTCATCAAAACAGTGACTCGAGTCGACTCAAGTCCAAGTCACCAAGTCTCAAGTCTACATCTCTGAAGTCATCTCTTCCATGACATTAAGAAGAGGAGGGTCTGGTTTTTTTGGGGGGTTTTTTACCATTTCTTGCATTGCTTTTTCACTGTCAATGAACAGTATTTTACATAGACACCAGTCTTTTCATAATCGCATCCTCCCTCATAACACCAAGATACAGATCCTTAAAATCAGTAGGAATTCCATATCCTCAAATCTTTCTCAGAGCAAAACATATACTCCCAACGGGAGTGATTGGCGCTGTTGTTGTGCCTGAGATTGGCGACTTTTAACCTGGGGATGCAAGTTCAAAAATTAAATACATTTTTTTGGTCCATATTTTCTTCACTTCTTGGAGCTTATGTTTGAATGTTGTGTCCAGATTAAACCCCAATCCTCCTGCGATATTTCTATGTTAAGTTTTTTACCCATTTCACTATATATGGTTATACTATAGTTGGAAATAATTTAATCCAGCTGCTCTGTTTATACACTTCAGTCAAAATATCTATCACTGCATCGCCCTCCTCAGATCATTCTGGATTTAGCTGTTTTTTTTATAGTGATTTCTAATTTGTAAGTATCTGGAGAAATCTAAATCTAAAAACACCTGTTTATGTAAAACGTTAATCAGTATGTTTTACTGCAACACATTTTTATTATTCTGAATCACGAGACAACATAGAAACAAAGTAAAGAACAACATTAAAACATAGATTTGAGGATGCTGTTTCTGTTGGCAGCAAATCCTCCAGTGTATCAGTCGTTCTGCCGGGAAGCATGGTTGGCTTGTCTCGCCTTGAAGGAGGTCCATCGGTCGTACTGCTCCTCAGCCTTGAGCTTTCTCTTCTCCTCTTTTTTCTCTCTATGGTCCCGGTATTTGTCCATCCAGTACCCGACATTCAGTATGTCTGGCAGCCACTGCAGAGACCCGCTGGGTTTGGGTGTTTGTGGTTTTTCTGAAGACAAGAGAAGATAAAAGTTTCAGTTTGACGTACAGGAATTATTAATATGAAGCCCCAAAGAGTTCAGCACTGAATCAGTCTTGAGGGCTCAATATGTTCAGTATAAATAAGCAGGATAAAGGAATATGATGCCTATATGATATATACCTTCAGTCTTTGGGACTTCTCTGGCAGTAAAGAGGAGGTAGGTGGAGCTGTTTGGGTCAGGCTTCTGTTTGACAGGCTCTCGTTTTGTTTTCTGCACGCCAACCCAGTTCTTCAGGTCAGAGGTCAGGTGATCAGGGCTGGCTTTGACTCCCACTTTTGGCAGACGACAGAGCTCAGCCTCGGCTTGCCTCTTCTGTTTATCCTCTTTCGGAGCCAAGATGGTGTACCTGGGCCTTTGTACAGGCTCCTCCTCCACCTGCATCACCTTTTTCCAGTGAAGCCTCTCTTGCTTCAGCTGGTCTTGTTCTGCTTTCTGCAGTGCCTGTAGCTCTTTGGCCTTCTTCTCCTCCTCCTCTCTTTGTTCGGCCTCCTGCAGCCTCCTCTCCTCCAGATGTTCTTCTCTCTGTCTTCTCAGACCGTCTTCCACTTTTTCTCTCTCCTCCCTCTCCTTCTTGAGCTTCTCCTTGGTCTCACAAGCGACTCTTTCTCTGTGCTCCATCTCCACGCCTCTCAGCTCACCATACATTACTCTCCTGGCATGGTTCCATCTTTCCTCAGGGGTCAGTTGTATAAATCTAACGAGCTCCATTTGATTAAAGAGGACACTGTTTTGTCTGGAAGACATCTTTGTTGGTTATTCTCTTACTTCTGTATTCGTGTATCTGTTGGTTGACTGAACTTCTGTCTGTGAGTTTACTGAGATGTGATCTCTTCAGCAGGTTTGTGCCAAATGATCTTCTCAGAGTGAAGAGTTCTTTAACTGCTGATGGAACATGTCAGTCATCACAAGTGTTCTACGGAACTCCAGACAGTATGAGGTCATACACTGCAGCATTCTATATGACACTTTAGCTACATGTTGTTAGCCCTGCTAGCAGTATGGCTATAGAGATGGAAATGTTGGTCGGTCAGTTGGTGAATCACTTTGGCCAGCAGTAAAGGTCATAAAGCCCGCCTCCTCCATGTTAACAGATGGGACATGGGTCAAACTAGAAAATCAAAATACACGACAAATACGTTTTTCTCAAACACATGTTTGATCACGATTCTGAAAACAGCTGATAAGATCTTGTGAACATCTCCCTGTCTCCATCACTTCACCACACTGATTTACATGAAGGGGAGAACTGGCTCATGGTAAACTAGTGATGCTTACTGTGGAGGGGACAGAAACAAAAGGGGTTTTGGTGGTTTGTATTTTTAAATACACAATATATTTACACCAAAAATACACAAGCAGAACTTTGACATTACAAACAAAAAGGCAAACTAAAAAGTGATCTACTCTACAGTGAAAAATGTGACCTTTTCAACCACTTAATCTTAAAACGTATCCGCCCCTAAAGTATGACAATGAATTGTATCTGTGTTTTTTTGGAACAGACGCAGCCATGATGATGGTCTGGTCTGAGACAGTATTGAGTAGTAATGAGTACGACTGATGAGGCTTCTCTTTGGGGAAAAAGCATCAGGTAGTGGGGGTCTTAGATGTTGCGTGTTGCCATAGCGAAGAGTTTGACTGACAGCCAATCATCCAATCATGACAATCACATACCGGGGAGTTTTTTGAGTCGTCCAATCATGACTCCCATTTGGGCTGCCTACATATTTGATAGTTAGACAGAAACTTGACAACATTGAATTTTATCATCTTATATTTAACAGCTAACATTCAAACTTATGAACACACTCAAGTCATCCGAGTCATCGTGCCTCAAGTCCAAGTCGAGTCTCAAGTCATTTATCTTTTGTCAAGACGCAAAGTCATCAAAACAGTGACTCGAGTCCACTCAAGTCCAAGTCACCAAGTCTCAAGTCTACATCTCTGAAGTCATCTCTTCCATTACATTACATCTTTTGTTCTTTTTTACCATTTCTTGCATTGCTTTTTCACTGTCAATGAACAGTATTTTACATCACACCAGTCTTTTAATAATCACATCCTCCCTCATAACACCAAGATACAGATCCTTAAAATCAGTAGGAATTCCATATCCTCAAATCTTTCTCAGAGCAAAACATATACTCCCAATGGGAGTGATTGGCGCTGTTGTTGTGCCTGAGATTGGCGACTTTTAACCTGGGGATGCAAGTTCAAAAAATGAATCAATTTTTTGGTCCATATTTTCTTCACTTCTTGGAGCTTATGTTTGAATGTTGTGTGCTCCAGATTAAACCTCAATCCTCCTGCGATATTTCTATGTTAAGTTTTTTACCCATTTCACTATATATGGTTATACTATAGTTGGAAATAATTTAATCCAGCTGCTCTGTTTATACACTTCAGTCAAAATATCTATCACTGCATCGCCCTCCTCAGATCATTCTGGATTTTGCTGTTTTTTTTATAGTGATTTCTAATTTGTAAGTATCTGGAGAAATCTAAATCTAAAAACACCTTTTTATGTAAAACGTTAATCAGTATGTTTTACTGCAACACATTTTTATTATTCTGAATCACGAGACAACATAGAAACAAAGAAAAGAAGAACATTAAAACATATATTTGAGGATGCTGTTTCTGTTGGCAGCAAATCCTCCAGTGTATCAGTCGTTCTGCCGGGAAGCATGGCTGGCTTGTCTCGCCTTGAAGGAGGTCCATCGGTCGGACTGCTCCTCAGCCTTGAGCTTTCTCTTCTCCTCTTTTTTCTCTCTATGGTCCCGGTATTTGTCCATCCAGTACCCGACCTTCAGTATGTCTGGCAGCCACTGCAGAGACTCGCTGGGTTTGGGTGTTTGTGGTTTTTCTGAAGACAAGAGAAGATAAAAGTTTCAGTTTGACGTACAGGAAATATTAATATGAAGCCCCAAAGAGTTCAGCACTGAATCAGTCTTGAGGGCTCAATATGTTCAGTATAAATAAGCAGGATAAAGGAATATGATGCCTATATGATATATACCTTCAGTCTTTGGGACTTCTCTGGCAGTAAAGAGGAGGTAGGTGGAGCTGTTTGGGTCAGGCTTCTCTTTGACAGGCTCTCTTTTTGTTTTCTGCACGCCAACCCAGTTCTTCAGGTCAGAGGTCAGGTGATCAGGGCTGGCTTTGACTCCCACTTTTGGCAGACGACAGAGCTCAGCTTCGGCTTGCCTCTTCTGCTTCTCCTCTTTCGGAGCCCAGATGGTGTACCTGGGCCTTTGTACAGGCTCCTCCTCCACCTGCATCACCTTTTTCCAGTGAAGTCTCTCTTGCTTCAGCTGGTCTTGTTCTGCTTTCTGCAGTGCCTGTAGCTCTTTGGCCTTCTTCTCGTCCTCCTCTCTTTGTTCGGCCTCCTGCAGCCTCCTCTCCTCCAGATGTTCTTCTCTCTGTCTTCTCAGACCGTCTTCCACTTTTTCTCTCTCCTCCCTCTCCTTCTTGAGCTTCTCCTTGGTCTCCCAAGCGACTCTTTCTCTGTGCTCCATCTCCACGCCTCTCTGCTCACCATACATTACTCTCCCGGCATGGTTCCATCTTTCCTCAGGGGTCAGTTGTATGAATCTTACTAGCTCCATTTGAGTAAAGAGGACACTGTTTTGTCTGGAAGACATCTTTGTTGGTTATTCTCTTACTTCTGTATTCGTATATCTGTTGGTTGACTGAACTTCTGTCTGTGAGTTTACTGAGATGTGATCTCTTCAGCAGGTTTGTGCCAAATGATCTTCTCAGAGTAAAGAGTTCTTTAACTGCTGATGGAACATGTCAGTCATCACAAGTGTTCTACGGAACTCCAGACAGTATGAGGTCATACACTGCAGCATTCTATATGACACTTTAGCTACATGTTGTTAGCCCTGCTAGCAGTATGGCTATAGAGATGGAAATGTTGGTCGGTCAGTTGGTGAATCACTTTGGCCTGCAGTAAAGGTCATAAAGCCCGCCTCCTCCATGTTAACAGATGGGACATGGGTCAAACTAGAAAATCAAAATACACGACAAATATGTTTTTCTCAAACACATGTTTGATCACGATTCTGAAAACAGCTGATAAGAGCTTGTGAACATCTCCCTGTCTCCATCACTCCACCACACTGATTTACATGAAGGGGAGAACTGGCTCATGGTAAACTAGTGATGGAGGGACTACTAATGACAAGTACTTTGTGAGGTCATGGTCTAGAATGTTGGAGTAAATTTGATGCATGATGTAGGGACTACTAATGATAAGTACGTTGTGATGTCATACTCTGGAATGTTGAGATAGTTTAATACATGCTGTAGTGACTACTAATGATTTCATTATATGATGTAATGCTCTGGAATGTGGGGTTCCATCTGATGCATACTGTAGAGACTTCTAGTGACAAGTACTTTGTGAGGTCATGGTCTAGAATGTTGGAGTACATTTGATGCATGCTGTAGGGACTACTAATGACAAGTACTTTGTGATGTCATGCTCTAGAATGTTGGGATACATTCGTTGCATGCTGCAGTGCCTCCTATTGATGTCACTTTGTGATGTCATGGTCTAGAATGTTGGGATACATTTGATGCATGCTGTAGGGACTACTAATGACAAGTACTTTGTGTGGTCATGGCCTAGAATGTTGGAGTACCTTTGATGCATGCTGTAGGGACTACTAATGACAAGTACTTTGTGAGGTCATGGTCTACAATGTTGGAGTACCTTTGATGCATGCTGTCGGGACTACTAATGACAAGTACTTTGTGAGATCATGGTCTAGAAAGTTGGAGTCCTTTGATGCATGCTGTAGTGACTACTAATGACAGGTACTTTGTGAGGTCATGGTCTAGAATGCTGGAGTCCTTTGATGCATGCTGTAGGGACTACTAATGACCAGTACTTTGTGATATCATGGTCTAGAATGTTGAGGTACATTTGATGCATGCTGTAGTGACTACTAATTACAAGTAACTTGTGATGTCGTGGTCTAGAATGTTGGGATATGTTTGATGCATGCTGTAGGGACTACTCATCTCAAGCACTTTGTGATGTCATGGTCTAGAATGTTGGGACACATTTGATGCATGCTGTAGTGACTACGCATGATATCACTTTGTGATGTCATGGTCTGGAATGTTGGGGTACATTTGGTGCATGCTGTAGGGACTACTCATCACAAGTACTTTGTGATGTCATGGTCAAGAATGTTGGAGTACCTTTGATACATGCTGTAGGGACTACTAATGACCAGTACTTTGTGAGGTCATGGTCTAGAATGCTGGAGTCCTTTGATGCATGCTGTAGGGACTACTAATGACAAGTACTTTGCGAGGTCATGGCCTAGAATGTTGGAGTACCTTTGAGGCATGATGTAGGGACTACTAATGACCAGTACTTTGTGAGGTCATGGTCTAGAATGTTTGAGTACCTTTGATGCGTTCTGTAGGGACTACTTATGGTATTGCTTTGTGATGTCATGGTCTAGAATGTTGGGATACATTTGATGCATGCTGTAGAGACTACTAATGACCAGTACTTTGAGTGCATTTAGGAATGATGTAGGGAATAATAATGAAAAGTACTTTGTGAGGTCATGCTCTAGAATGTTGGAGTACCTTTGATACATGCTGTAGGGACTACTAATGACCAGTACTTTTTGAGGTCATGGCCTAGAATGTTGGAGTGCCGTTGATGCATGATGTAGGGACTACGAATGACCAGTATTTAATGAGGTCATGGTCTAGAATGCTGGAGTCCTTTGATGCATGCTGTAGGGACTACTAATGACGAGTACTTTGTGATGTCATGGTCTAGAATGTTGGAGTACCTTTGATACATGCTGTAGGGACTGCTAATGACAAGTACTTTGCGAGGTCATGGCCTAGAATGTTGGACTACCTTTGATGCATGCTGTAGGGACTACTAATGACAAGCACTTTGTGAGGTCATGGTCTAGAAAATTGGAGTCCTTTGATGCATGCTGTAGTGACTCCTAATGATATCTCTTTGTGATGTCATGGTCTAGAATTTTGGAGCACCTTTGATGCATGATTTTGTGACTACTAATGACAAGTACTTTGTGATGTCATGCTATTGAAAGTTGGGATATATTTGATGCATGCTGTAGGGACTACTACTGACAAGTACATTGTGATGTCATGGTCTAGAATGTTGGGATACATTTGGTGAAAGCTGTAGGGACTACTAATGACAAGTACTTTGTGAGGTCATGGTCTAGAATGTTGGAGTACCTTTGATGCGTGCTGTAGGGACTACTTATGGTATTGCTTTGTGATGTCATGGTCTAGAATGTTGGGATACATTTGATGCATGCTGTAGAGACTATTAATTATTTTACTTTATGTCATGCTCTAGAATGTTGGGATACATCTGATGCATACTGTAGAGATTTCTAATGACAAGTAATTTGTGATGTCATGGTCTAGAATGTTGGGACACATTTGATGCATGCTGTAGTGACTACGCATGATATCACTTTGTGATGTCATGCTCTGGAATGTTGGGATACATCTGGTGAATGCTGTAGGGACAACTAATGACAAGTACTTTGAGAGGTCATGGTCTAGAATGTTGGAATAATTTTGATGCATGCTGTAGGGACTACTTATGGTATTGCTTTGTGATGTCATGGTCTAGAATGTTGGGATACATCTGATGCATACTGTAGAGATTTCAAATGACAAGTACTTTGTGATGTCATGGTCTAGAATGTTGGGAGGAATTTGATGCATGCTGTAGTGACTACGCATGATATCACTTTGTGATGTCATGCTCTGGAATGTTGGGGTACATTTGGTGCATGCTGTAGGGACTACTCATCACAAGTAGTTTGTGTTGTCATGCTCTAGAATGTTGGAGTACCTTTGATGCATGCTGTAGGGACTACTAATGACCAGTATTTAATGAGGTCATGGTCTAGAATGCTGGAGTCCTTTGATGCATGCTGTAGGGACTACTAATGACAAGTACTTGTGATGTCATTGTCTAGAATGTTGGAGTACCTTTGATACATGCTGTAGGGACTACTAATGACAAGTACTTTGCGAGGTCATGGCCTAGAATGTTGGTGTACCTTTGATGCATGCTGTAGGGAGAACTAATGACAAGTACTTCGTGAGGTCATGTTCTGGAAAGTTGGGATACATTTGGTGCATGCTGTAGGGACTACTAATGATTTCATTTTCATGATGTAATGCTCTGGAATATTGGGATACATCTGAAGCATATTGTAGGTACTTTTAATGACAAGTACTTTGTGCTGTCATGGTCTAGAATGTTGGGATACTTTTGATGCATGCTGTAGGGACTACGCATGATATCACTTCGTGATGTCATGTTCTGTAATGTTGGGATACATTTGGTGCATGCTGTAGGGACTGCTAATGACAAGCACGTTGTGGTGTCACGGTCTAGAATGTTGGTATACCTTTAATGCATGTTGTAGTGACTACTAGTTTTATCATTTCAAGATGTCATGGTCTAGAATGTTGGGATACAGTTAATGCATGTGGTAGTGACTACTAGTTAAATCATTTCAAGGTGTCATGGTCTAGAATGTTGGAGTACCTTTGATGCATGCTGTAGGGACTACTAATGACAAGTACTTTGCGAAGTCATGCTCTGGAATGTTGAGATAGTTTAATACAGTCTGTAGTGACTACTAATGACAAGTAACTTGTGATGTCATGGTCTAGAATGTTGGGGTACATTTGATTCATACTGTAGTGACTACTAGTTACATCATTTCAAGATGTCATGGTCTAGAATGTTGGAGTACCTTTGATGCATGCTGTAGGGACTACTAATGACCAGTACTTTGTGAGGTCATGGTCTAGAATGTTGGAATACTTTTGATGCATGCTGTAGGGACTTCTTATGGTATTGCTTTTTGATGTCATGGTCTAGAATGTTGGGATACATTTGATGCATGATGTAGAGACTATTAATTATTTTACTTTGTGATGTCATGCTCTAGAATGTTGGGATACATCTGATGCATACTGTAGAGATTTCTAATGACAAGTACTTTATGATGTCATGGTCTAGAATGTTGGGACACATTTGATGCATGCTGTAGTGACTACGCATGATATCACTTTGTGATGTCATGCTCTGGAATGTTGGGGTACATTTGGTGCATGCTGTAGGGACTACTCATCACAAGTACTTCCTGATGTCATGCTCTAGAATGTTGGGGTACCTTTGATGCATGCTGTAGGGACTACGAATGACAAGTACTTTGTGATGTCATGGTCTAGAATGTTGGAGTACCTTTGATACATGCTTTAGGGACTACTAATGACCAGTACTTTGTGATGTCATGGTCTAGAAGGTTGAGGTACATTTGATGCATGCTGTAGTGACTACTAATGACAAGTAACTTGTGATGTCATGGTCTACAATGTTGGGATATGTTTGATGCATGCTGTAGGGACTACTAATGATATTGCTTTGTGATGTCATGGTCTAGAATGTTGGGATACATTTGATGCATGCTGTAGGGACTATTAATGATATTACGTTGTGATGTCATGGTCTGGAATGTTGAGATACATCTGATGCATACAGTAGAGACTTCTAATGACAAGTACTTTGTGATGTCATGGTCTAGAATGTTGGGGTACATTTGGTGCATGCTGTAGGGACTACTCATCACAAGTACTTTGTGATGTCATGCTCTAGAATGTTGGGGTACCTTTGATGCATGCTGTAGGGACTACTAATGACAAGTACTTTGTGAGATCATGGTCTAGAAAGTTGGAGTCCTTTGATGCATGCTGTAGTGACTCCTAATGATATCTCTTTATGATGTCATGTTCTAGAATGTTGGGATATATTTGATGCATGCTGTAGAGACTACTACTGACAAGTACATTGTGATGTCATGCCTTAGAATGTTGGGATACATTCGATGCATGCTGCAGTGCCTCCTAATGATGTCACTTTGTGATGTCATGGTCTAGAATGTTGGAATACCTTTGATGCATGCTGTAGGGACTACTAATTACATCATTTCATGATGTCATGGTCTAGAATGTTGGGATACCTTTAATGCATGTTGTAGTGACTACTAGTGATATCATTTCAAGATGTCATGGTCTAGAATGTTGGGATACAATTATTGCATGTGGTAGTGACTACTAGTTAGATCATTTCAAGATGTCATGGTCTAGAATGTTGGAGTACATTTGATGCATGCTGTAGGGACTACTAATGACCAGTACTTTGTGAGGTCATGGTCTAGAATGTTGGAATACTTTTGATGCATGCTGTAGGGACTACTTATGGTATTGCTTTGTGAGGTCATGGTCTAGAATGTTGGAGTACCTTTGAAGCATGATGTAGGGAATAATAATGACAAGTACTTTTTGATGTCATGGTCTAGAATGTTGGGATACATTTGATGCATGCTGTAGTGACTACTAATGACAAGTAACTTGTGATGTCATGGTCTAGAATGTTGGGATATGTTTAATGCATGCTGTAGGGACTACTAATGATATTGCTTTGTGATGTCATGGTCTAGAATGTTGTGATACATTTGATGCATGCTGTAGGGACTATTAATGATATTACGTTTTGATGTCATGGTCTAGAATGTTGGAGTACCTTTGATGCATGATGTAGGGACTCCTAATGACAACTACTTTGTGATGTCATGCTCTAGAATGTTGGGATATATTCGATGCATGCTGCAGTGCCTCCTAATGATGTCACTTTGTGATGTCATGGTCTAGAATGTTGGAGTACCTTTGATACATGCTGTAGGGACTACTAATGATAAGTAAGTTGTTATGTCATGCTCTGGAATGTTGAGATAGTTTAATATATGCTGTAGTGACAACTAATGATTTCATTATATGATGTCATGCTCTAGAATGTTGGGGTACATTTTGTGCAAGCTGTCGGGACTACTAATGACAAGTACTTTGTGATGTCATGGTCTAGAATGTTGGGATACATTTGATGCATGCTGTAGTGACTACGCAAGATATCTCTTCGTGATGTCATGGTCTAGAATTTTGGAGTACCTTTGATGCATGATGTAGGGACTACTAATGATGTCACTTTGTGATGTCATTGTCTAGAATGTTGGGATACATTTGATGCATGCTGTAAGGACTACTACTGACAAGTAAATTGTGATGTCATGCTCTAGAATGTTGGGGTACATTTTGTGCAAGCTGTAGTGACCACTAATGACAAGTAACTTATGATGTCATGGTCTAGAATGTTGGACTACCTTTGTTGCATGCTGTAGGGACTACTAATGATATTGCTTTGTGATGTCATGGTCTAGAATGTTGGGATACATTTGATGCATGCTGTAGGGACTACGCATTTTATCACTTTGTGATGTCATGCTCTGGAATGTTGGGATATATTTGGTGCATGCTGTAGGGACTACTAATGACAAGTACTTTGTGAGGTCATGGTCTAGAATGTTGGAGTACCCTTTATGCATGCTGTAGGGACTATTAATTATTTTACTTTGTGATGTCATGCTCTGGAATGTTGGGGTACATTTTGTGCAAGCTGTAGGGACTACTAATGACCAGTACTTTGTGAGGTCATGGTCTACAATGTTGGAGTACCTTTGATGCATGCTATAGGGACTCCTATTGATATCTCTTTATGATGTCATGGTCTAGAATGTTGGGATACATTCGATGCATGCTGCAGTGCCTCCTAATGATTTCACTTTGTGATGTCATGGTCTAGAATGTTGGGATACATTTGGTGCAAGCTGTAGGGACTACTAAAGACAAGTACTTTGTGAGGTCATGGTCTAGAATGTTCGAGTACCTTTGAAGCATGATGTAGGGAATAATAATGACAAGTACTTTGTGATGCCATGGTCTAGAATGTTGGAGTACCTTTGATACATGCTGTAGGGTCTACTAATGACAAGTACTTTGTGATGTCATGGTCTAGAATGTTGGAATACTTTTAATGCATGCTGTAGGGACTACTTATGGTATTGCTTTGTGATGTCATGCTCTAGAATGTTGGGATACATCTGATGCATACTGTAGAGATTTCTAATGACAAGTACTTTGTGATGTCATGGTCTAGAATGTTGGGATACCTTTGATGCATGCTGTAGGGACTACTAATGATATTGCTTTGTGATGTCATGGTCGAGAATATTGGGATACATTTGATGCATGCTCTCGGGACTATTAATTATATTACGTTGTGATGTCATGCTCTGGAATGTTGAGATATTTTTGATGCATGCTGTACTGACTACTAATGATATAATTTTATGATGTAATGCTCTGGAATGTTGGGATACTTTTGAAGCATGCTGTAGGGATTATTAATAATATTACTTTGTGAGGTCATGCTCTGGAATGTTGGGACAAATTTGATGCATGCTGTAGTGACTACGCATGATATCATTTTGTGATGTCATGCTCTGGAATGTTGGGGTACATTTGGTGCATGCTGTAGGGACTAGTCATCACAAGTACTTTGTGATGGCATGATCTAGAATGTTGGAGTACCTTTGATACATGCTTTAGGGACGACTACTGACAAGTACATTGTGATGTAATGCTCTAGAATGTTGGGGTACATTTTGTGCAAGCTGTAGGGACTACTAATGACAAGTACTTTGTTATGTCATGGCCTAGAATGTTGGAGTACCTTTGAAGCATGATGTAGGGAATAATAATGACAAGTACTTTGTGATGTCATGGTCTAGAATGTTGGGATACATTTTATGCATGATGTAGAGACTATTAATTATTTTACTTTGTGATGTCATGCTCTAGAATGTTGGGATACATCTGATGCATACTGTAGAGATTTCTAATGACAAGTACTTTGTGATGTCATGCTCTAGAACGTTGGGGTACCTTTGATGCATGCTGTAGGGACTACGAATGACAAGTACTTTGTGATGTCATAATCTAGAATGTTGGAGTACCTTTGATACATGCTGTAGGGACTACTAATGATATTGCTTTGTGATGTCATGGTCTAGAATGTTGGGATACATTTGATGCATGCTGTACTGATTACTAATGTTATCATTTTATAATGTAATTCTCTGGAATGTTGGGATACATCTGATGCATACAGTAGAGACTTCTAATGACAAGTACTTTGTGATGTCATGGTCTAGAATGTTGGGATACATTTGATGCATGCTGTAGTGACTCCTAATGATATCTCTTTGTGATGTCATGCCTTAGAATGTTGGGATACATTCAATGCATGCTGCAGTGCCTCCTAATGATGTCACTTTGTGATGTCATGTTCAAGAATGTTGGGATATATTTGATGCATGCTGTAGGGACTACTACTGACAAGTACATTGTGATGTCATGCTCTAGAATGTTGGGGTACATTTTGTGCAAGCTGTAGGGACTACTAATGACAAGTACTTTGTGAGGTCATGGTCTAGAATGTTGGAGTACCTTTGATGCATGATGTAGGGAATAATAATGACAAGTACTTTGTGATGTCATGGTCTAGAATGTTGGATTACTTTTGATGCATGCTGTAGGGACTACTGATTGTATTGCTTTGTGATGTCATGGTCTAGAATGTTGGGATACATTTGATGCATGATGTAGAGAATATTAATTATTTTACTTTGTGATGTCATGCTCTAGAATGTTGGGATAAATCTGATGCATACTGTAGAGATTTCTAATGACAAGTACTTTGTGATGTCATGGTCTAGAATGTTGGGACACATTTGATGCATGCTATAGGGACTCCTAATGATATCTCATTGTGATGTCATGGTCTAGAATGTTTGAGTACCTTTGATGCATGATGTAGGGACTGCTAATGACAAGTACTTTGTGATGTCATGGTCTGTACTGATTACTAATGTTATCATTTTATAATGTAATTCTCTGGAATGTTGGGATACATCTGATTTATACAGTAGAGACTTCTAATGATAAGTATTTTGTGATGTCATGGTCTAGAATGTTGGGGTACATTTGATACATGCTGTAGGGACTACTACTGACAAGTACATTGTGATGTCATGCTCTAGAATGTTGGGATACATTTGATGCATGCTGTAGTGACTACGCATGATATCACTTTGTGATGTCATGCTCTGGAATGTTGAGGTACATTTGGTGCATGCTGTAGGGACTACTCATCACAAGTACTTCCTGATGTCATGCTCTAGAATGTTGGGGTACCTTTGATGCATGCTGTAGGGACTACGAATGACAAGTACTTTGTGATGTCATGGTCTAGAATGTTGGAGTACCTTTGATACATGCTGTAGGGACTACTAATGACCAGTACTTTGTGAGGTCATGGTCTAGAATGCTGGAGTCCTTTGATGCATGCTGTAGGCACTACTAATGACAAGTACTTTGTGATGTCATGGTCTAGAATGTTGTAGTACCTTTGATACATGCTGTAGGGACTACTAATGACCAGTACTTTGTGAGGTCATGGTCTAGAATGCTGGAGTCCTTTGATGCATGCTGTAGGGACTACTAATGACAAGTACTTTGTGAGATCATGGTCTAGAAAGTTGGAGTCCTTTGATGCATGCTGTAGTGACTCCTAATGATATGTCTTTGTGATGTCATGTTCTAGAATGTTGGGATATAAATGATGCATGCTGTAGGGACTACTACTGACAAGTACATTGTGATGTCATGCCTTAGAATGTTGGGATACATTCGATGCATGCTGCAGTGCCTCCTAATGATGTCACTTTGTGATGTCATGGTCTAGAATGTTGGAGTACCTTTGATGCATGATGTAGGGACTCCTAATGACAACTACTTTGTGATGTCATGCTCTAGAATGTTGGGATATATTCGATGCATGCTGCAGTGCCTCCTAATGATGTCACTTTGTGATGTCATGGTCTAGAATGTTGGAGTACCTTTGATACATTCTGTAGGGACTACTAATGATAAGTAAGTTGTTATGTCATGCTCTGGAATGTTGAGATAGTTTAATATATGCTGTAGTGACAACTAATGATTTCATTATATGATGTCATGCTCTAGAATGTTGGGGTACATTTTGTGCAAGCTGTCGGGACTACTAATGACAAGTACTTTGTGATGTCATGGTCTAGAATGTTGGGATACATTTGATGCATGCTGTAGTGACTACGCAAGATATCTCTTCGTGATGTCATGGTCTAGAATGTTGGAGTACCTTTGATGCATGATGTAGGGACTACTAATGATGTCACTTTGTGATGTCATTGTCTAGAATGTTGGGATACATTTGATGCATGCTGTAAGGACTACTACTGACAAGTACATTGTGATGTCATGCTCTAGAATGTTGGGGTACATTTTGTGCAAGCTGTAGTGACCACTAATGACAAGTAACTTATGATTTCATGGTCTAGAATGTTGGACTACCTTTGTTGCATGCTGTAGGGACTACTAATGATATTGCTTTGTGATGTCATGGTCTAGAATGTTGGGATACATTTGATGCATGCTGTAGGGACTACGCATGTTATCACTTTGTGATGTCATGCTCTGGAATGTTGGGATATATTTGGTGCATGCTGTAGGGACTACTAATGACAAGTACTTTGTGAGGTCATGGTCTAGAATGTTGGAGTACCCTTGATGCATGCTGTAGGGACTATTAATTATTTTACTTTGTGATGTCATGCTCTGGAATGTTGGGGTACATGTTGTGCAAGCTGTAGGGACTACTAATGACCAGTACTTTGTGAGGTCATGGTCTACAATGTTGGAGTACCTTTGATGCATGCTATAGGGACTCCTATTGATATCTCTTTGTGATGTCATGGTCTAGAATGTTGGGATACATTCGATGCGTGCTGCAGTGCCTCCTAATGATTTCACTTTGTGATGTCATGGTCTAGAATGTTGGGATACATTTGGTGCAAGCTGTAGGGACTACTAAAGACAAGTACTTTGTGAGGTCATGGTCTAGAATGTTCGAGTACCTTTGAAGCATGATGTAGGGAATAATAATGACAAGTACTTTGTGGTGTCATGGTCTAGAATGTTGGAATACATTTGATGCATGCTGTAGGGACGACTTATGACATTGCTTTGTGATGCCATGGTCTAGAATGTTGGAGTACCTTTGATACATGCTGTAGGGTCTACTAATGACAAGTACTTTGTGATGTCATGCTCTAGAACGTTGGGGTACCTTTGATGCATGCTGTAGGGACTACGAATGACAAGTACTTTGTGATGTCATAATCTAGAATGTTGGAGTACCTTTGATACATGCTGTAGGGACTACTAATGATATTGCTTTGTGATGTCATGGTCTAGAATGTTGGGATACATTTGATGCATGCTGTACTGATTACTAATGTTATCATTTTATAATGTAATTCTCTGGAATGTTGGGATACATCTGATGCATACAGTAAAGACTTCTAATGACAAGTACTTTGTGATGTCATGGTCTAGAATGTTGGGATACATTCAATGCATGCTGCAGTGCCTCCTAATGATGTCACTTTGTGATGTCATGTTCAAGAATGTTGGGATATATTTGATGCATGCTGTAGGGACTACTACTGACAAGTACATTGTGATGTCATGCTCTAGAATGTTGGGGTACATTTTGTGCAAGCTGTAGGGACTACTAATGACAAGTACTTTGTGAGGTCATGGTCTAGAATGTTGGAGTACCTTTGATGCATGATGTAGGGAATAATAATGACAAGTACTTTGTGATGTCATGGTCTAGAATGTTGGAATACTTTTGATGCATGCTGTAGGGACTACTGATGGTATTGCTTTGTGATGTCATGGTCTAGAATGTTGGGATACATTTGATGCATGATGTAGAGACTATTAATTATTTTACTTTGTGATGTCATGCTCTAGAATGTTGGGATAAATCTGATGCATACTGTAGAGATTTCTAATGACAAGTACTTTGTGATGTCATGGTCTAGAATGTTGGGACACATTTGATGCATGCTATAGGGACTCCTAATGATATCTCATTGTGATGTCATGGTCTAGAATGTTTTAATACCTTTGATGCATGATGTAGGGACTGCTAATGACAAGTACTTTGTGATGTCATGGTCTGTACTGATTACTAATGTTATCATTTTATAATGTAATTCTCTAGAATGTTGGGATACATCTGATTTATACAGTAGAGACTTCTAATGACAAGTATTTTGTGATGTCATGGTCTAGAATGTTGGGGTACATTTGGTGCATGCTGTAGGGACTACTCATTACAAGTACTTTGTGATGTCATGCTCTAGAATGTTGGGGTACCTTTGATGCATGCTGTAGTGACTCCTAATGATATCTCTTTGTGATGTCATGTTCTTGAATGTTGGGATATATTTGATGCATGCTATAGGGACTACTACTGACAAGTACATTGTGATGTTATGCCTTAGAATGTTGGGATACATTCCATGCATGCTGCAGTGCCTCCTAATGATGTCACTTTGTGATGTCATGGTCTAGAATGTTGGGATATTTTTGATGCATGCTGTAGGGACTACTACTGACAAGTACATTGTGATGTCATGCTCTAGAATGTTGGGGTACATTTTGTGCAAGCTGTAGGGACTACTAATGACAAGTACTTTGTGATGTCATGGTCTAGAATGTTGGAGTACCTCTGAAGCATGATGTAGGGAATAATAATGACAAGTACTTTGTGATATCATGGTCTAGAATGTTGGGATACATTTGATGCATGATGTAGAGACTATTAATTATTTTACTTTGTGATGTCATGCTCTAGAATGTTGGGATACATCTGATGCATACTGTAGAGATTTCTAATGACAAGTACTTTGTGATGTCATGCTCTAGAACGTTGGGGTACCTTTGATGCATGCTGTAGGGACTACGAATGACAAGTACTTTGTGATGTCATAATCTAGAATGTTGGAGTACCTTTGATACATGCTGTAGGGACTACTAATGATATTGCTTTGTGATGTCATGGTCTAGAATGTTGGGATACATTTGATGCATGCTGTAGGGACTATTAATGATATCACGTTGTGATGTCATGGTCTAGAATGTTGGAGTACCTTTGAAGCATGGTGTAGGGACAACTAATGACAAGTACTTTGAGAGGTCATGGTCTAGAATGTTGGAATACTTTTGCTGCAAGCTGTAGGGACTACTAATGACAAGTACTTTGTGAGATCATGGTCTAGAAAGTTGGAGTCCTTTGATGCATGCTGTAGTGACTACTAATGACAAGTACTTTATGAGATCATGATCTAGAAAGTTTGAGTCCTTTGATGCATGCTGTAGTGACTCCTAATGATATCTCTTTGTGATGTCATGTTCTAGAATGTTGGAGTACCTTTGATGCATGATGAAGGGAATAATAATGACAAGTACTTTGTGATGTCATGGTCTAGAATGTTGGAATACTTTTGATGCATGCTGTAGGGACTACTTATGGTATTGCTTTGTGATGTCATGCTCTAGAATGTTGGGATACATCTGATGCATACTGTAGAGATTTCTAATGACAAGTACTTTGTGATGTCATGGTCTAGAATGTTGGGACACAATTGATGCATGCTATAGGGACTCCTAATGATATCTCATTGTGATGTCATGGTCTAGAATGTTGGGGTACATTTGGTGCATGCTGTAGGGACTACTCATCACAAGTACTTTGTGATGTCATGCTCTAGAATGTTGGGGTACCTTTGATGCATGCTGTAGTGACTCCTAATGATATCTCTTTGTGATGTCATGGTCTAGAATGTTGGGATACATTCGATGCGTGCTGCAGTGCCTCCTAATGATTTCACTTTGTGATGTCATGGTCTAGAATGTTGGGATACATTTGGTGCAAGCTGTAGGGACTACTAAAGACAAGTACTTTGTGAGGTCATGGTCTAGAATGTTCGAGTACCTTTGAAGCATGATGTAGGGAATAATAATGACAAGTACTTTGTGGTGTCATGGTCTAGAATGTTGGAATACATTTGATGCATGCTGTAGGGACGACTTATGACATTGCTTTGTGATGCCATGGTCTAGAATGTTGGAGTACCTTTGATACATGCTGTAGGGTCTACTAATGACAAGTACTTTGTGATGTCATGCTCTAGAACGTTGGGGTACCTTTGATGCATGCTGTAGGGACTACGAATGACAAGTACTTTGTGATGTCATAATCTAGAATGTTGGAGTACCTTTGATACATGCTGTAGGGACTACTAATGATATTGCTTTGTGATGTCATGGTCTAGAATGTTGGGATACATTTGATGCATGCTGTACTGATTACTAATGTTATCATTTTATAATGTAATTCTCTGGAATGTTGGAGTACCTTTGAAGCATGGTGTAGGGACAACTAATGACAAGTACTTTGAGAGGTCATGGTCTAGAATGTTGGAATACTTTTGCTGCAAGCTGTAGGGACTACTAATGACAAGTACTTTGTGAGATCATGGTCTAGAAAGTTGGAGTCCTTTGATGCATGCTGTAGTGACTACTAATGACAAGTACTTTATGAGATCATGATCTAGAAAGTTTGAGTCCTTTGATGCATGCTGTAGTGACTCCTAATGATATCCCTTTGTGATGTCATGTTCTAGAATGTTGGAGTACCTTTGATGCATGATGAAGGGAATAATAATGACAAGTACTTTGTGATGTCATGGTCTAGAATGTTGGAATACTTTTGATGCATGCTGTAGGGACTACTTATGGTATTGCTTTGTGATGTCATGCTCTAGAATGTTGGGATACATCTGATGCATACTGTAGGGACTACTCATCACAAGTACTTTGTGATGTCATGCTCTAGAATGTTGGGGTACCTTTGATGCATGCTGTAGTGACTCCTAATGATATCTCTTTGTGATGTCATGGTCTAGAATGTTGGGATACATTCGATGCGTGCTGCAGTGCCTCCTAATGATTTCACTTTGTGATGTCATGGTCTAGAATGTTGGGATACATTTGGTGCAAGCTGTAGGGACTACTAAAGACAAGTACTTTGTGAGGTCATGGTCTAGAATGTTCGAGTACCTTTGAAGCATGATGTAGGGAATAATAATGACAAGTACTTTGTGGTGTCATGGTCTAGAATGTTGGAATACATTTGATGCATGCTGTAGGGACGACTTATGACATTGCTTTGTGATGCCATGGTCTAGAATGTTGGAGTACCTTTGATACATGCTGTAGGGTCTACTAATGACAAGTACTTTGTGATGTCATAATCTAGAATGTTGGAGTACCTTTGATACATGCTGTAGGGACTACTAATGATATTGCTTTGTGATGTCATGGTCTAGAATGTTGGGATACATTTGATGCATGCTGTACTGATTACTAATGTTATCATTTTATAATGTAATTCTCTGGAATGTTGGGATACATCTGATGCATACAGTAAAGACTTCTAATGACAAGTACTTTGTGATGTCATGGTCTAGAATGTTGGGATACATTCAATGCATGCTGCAGTGCCTCCTAATGATGTCACTTTGTGATGTCATGTTCAAGAATGTTGGGATATATTTGATGCATGCTGTAGGGACTACTACTGACAAGTACATTGTGATGTCATGCTCTAGAATGTTGGGGTACATTTTGTGCAAGTTGTAGGGACTACTAATGACAAGTACTTTGTGAGGTCATGGTCTAGAATGTTGGAGTACCTTTGATGCATGATGTAGGGAATAATAATGACAAGTACTTTGTGATGTCATGGTCTAGAATGTTGGAATACTTTTGATGCATGCTGTAGGGACTACTGATGGTATTGCTTTGTGATGTCATGGTCTAGAATGTTGGGATACATTTGATGCATGATGTAGAGACTATTAATTATTTTACTTTGTGATGTCATGCTCTAGAATGTTGGGATAAATCTGATGCATACTGTAGAGATTTCTAATGACAAGTACTTTGTGATGTCATGGTCTAGAATGTTGGGACACATTTGATGCATGCTATAGGGACTCCTAATGATATCTCATTGTGATGTCATGGTCTAGAATGTTTGAATACCTTTGATGCATGATGTAGGGACTGCTAATGACAAGTACTTTGTGATGTCATGGTCTGTACTGATTACTAATGTTATCATTTTATAATGTAATTCTCTAGAATGTTGGGATACATCTGATTTATACAGTAGAGACTTCTAATGACAAGTATTTTGTGATGTCATGGTCTAGAATGTTGGGGTACATTTGGTGCATGCTGTAGGGACTACTCATTACAAGTACTTTGTGATGTCATGCTCTAGAATGTTGGGGTACCTTTGATGCATGCTGTAGTGACTCCTAATGATATCTCTTTGTGATGTCATGTTCTTGAATGTTGGGATATATTTGATGCATGCTATAGGGACTACTACTGACAAGTACATTGTGATGTTATGCCTTAGAATGTTGGGATACATTCCATGCATGCTGCAGTGCCTCCTAATGATGTCACTTTGTGATGTCATGGTCTAGAATGTTGGGATATTTTTGATGCATGCTGTAGGGACTACTACTGACAAGTACATTGTGATGTCATGCTCTAGAATGTTGGGGTACATTTTGTGCAAGCTGTAGGGACTACTAATGACAAGTACTTTGTGATGTCATGGTCTAGAATGTTGGAGTACCTCTGAAGCATGATGTAGGGAATAATAATGACAAGTACTTTGTGATATCATGGTCTAGAATGTTGGGATACATTTGATGCATGATGTAGAGACTATTAATTATTTTACTTTGTGATGTCATGCTCTAGAATGTTGGGATACATCTGATGCATACTGTAGAGATTTCTAATGACAAGTACTTTGTGATGTCATGCTCTAGAACGTTGGGGTACCTTTGATGCATGCTGTAGGGACTACGAATGACAAGTACTTTGTGATGTCATAATCTAGAATGTTGGAGTACCTTTGATACATGCTGTAGGGACTACTAATGATATTGCTTTGTGATGTCATGGTCTAGAATGTTGGGATACATTTGATGCATGCTGTAGGGACTATTAATGATATCACGTTGTGATGTCATGGTCTAGAATGTTGGAGTACCTTTGAAGCATGGTGTAGGGACAACTAATGACAAGTACTTTGAGAGGTCATGGTCTAGAATGTTGGAATACTTTTGATGCAAGCTGTAGGGACTACTAATGACAAGTACTTTGTGAGATCATGGTCTAGAAAGTTGGAGTCCTTTGATGCATGCTGTAGTGACTACTAATGACAAGTACTTTATGAGATCATGATCTAGAAAGTTTGAGTCCTTTGATGCATGCTGTAGTGACTCCTAATGATATCTCTTTGTGATGTCATGTTCTAGAATGTTGGAGTACCTTTGATGCATGATGAAGGGAATAATAATGACAAGTACTTTGTGATGTCATGGTCTAGAATGTTGGAATACTTTTGATGCATGCTGTAGGGACTACTTATGGTATTGCTTTGTGATGTCATGCTCTAGAATGTTGGGATACATCTGATGCATACTGTAGAGATTTCTAATGACAAGTACTTTGTGATGTCATGGTCTAGAATGTTGGGACACAATTGATGCATGCTATAGGGACTCCTAATGATATCTCATTGTGATGTCATGGTCTAGAATGTTGGGGTACATTTGGTGCATGCTGTAGGGACTACTCATCACAAGTACTTTGTGATGTCATGCTCTAGAATGTTGGGGTACCTTTGATGCATGCTGTAGTGACTCCTAATGATATCTCTTTGTGATGTCATGGTCTAGAATGTTGGGATACATCTGATGCATTCTGTAGAGATTTCTAATGACAAGTACTTTGTGATGTCATGGTCTAGAATGTTGGGACACATTTGATGCATGATGTAGAGACTATTAATTATTTTACTTTGTGATGTCATGCTCTGGAATGTTGGGGTACATTTGGTGCATGCTGTAGGGACTACTCATCACAATTACTTTGTGATGTCATGCTCTAGAACGTTGGGGTACCTTTGATGCATGCTGTAGGGACTACGAATGACAAGTACTTTGTGATGTCATGGTCTAGAATGTTGGAGTACCTTTGATACATGCTGTAGGGACTACTAATGATATTGCTTTGTGATGTCATGGTCTAGAATGTTGGGATACATTTGATGCATGCTGTAGGGACTATTAATGATATTACGTTGTGATGTCATGCTCTGGAATGTTGACATACATCTGATGCATACAGTAGAGACTTCTAATGACAAATACTTTGTGATGTCATGGTCTAGAATGTTGGAGTACCTTTAATGCATGATGTAGGGACTACTAATGACAACTATTTTGTGATGTCATGGTCTAGAATGTTGGGATACATTTGATGCATGCTGTAGGGACTACTACTGACAAGATTATTGTGATGTCATGCTCTAGAATGTTGGGGTACATTTTGTGCAAGCTGTAGGGACTTCTAATGACCAGTACTTTGTGAGGTCATGGTCTAGAATGCTGGAGTCCTTTGATGCATGCTGTAGGGACTACTAATGACAAGTACTTTGTGATGTCATGGTCCAGAATGTTGGAGTACCTTTGATACATGCTGTATGGACTACTAATGACCAGTACTTTGTGATGTCATGGTCTAGAATGTTGGGGTACATTTGGTGCATGCTGTAGGGACTACTCATCACAAGAACTTTGTGATGTCATACTCCAGAATGTTGGGGTACCTTTGATGCATGCTGTAGGGACTACGAATGACAAGGACTTTGTGATGTCATGGTCTAGAATGTTGGAGTACCTTTGATACATGCTGTAGGGACTACTAATGACCAGTACTTTGTGAACTCATGGTCTAGAATGCTGGAGTCCTTTGATGCATGCTGTAGGGACTACTAATGACAAGTACTTTGTGATGTCATGGTCTAGAATGTTGGAGTACCTTTGATACATGCTGTAGGGACTACTAATGACCAGTACTTTGTGATGTCATGGTCTAGAATGTTGGGATATGTTTGATGCATGCTGTAGGGACTACTGATGATATTACGTTGTGATGTCATGCTCTGGAATGTTGAGATACATCTGATGCATACAGTAGAGACTTCTAATGACAAGTACTTTGTGAGGTCATGGTCTAGAATGTTGGAGTACCTTTGATGCATGCTGTAAGGACTACTAATGACAAGTACTTTGTGAGGTCATGGTCTAGAATGTTGGAGTACATTTTATGCGTGCTGTGGGGACTACTAATGATTTCATTTTATAATGTAATGCTCTGGAATATTGGGGTACATCTGAAGCATATTGTAGGTACTTTTAATGACAAGTACTTTGTGATGTCATGCTCTAAAATGTTGGGGTACCTTTGATGCATGCTGTAGGGACTACGAATGACAAGTACTTTGTGATGTCATGGTCTAGAATGTTGGAGTACCTTTGATACATGCTGTAGGGACTACTAATGACCAGTACTTTGTGAGGTCATGGTCTAGAATGCTGGAGTCCTTTGATGCATGCTGTAGGGACTACTAATGACAACTACTTTGTGATGTCATGGTCTAGAATGTTGGAGTACCTTTGATACATTCTGTAGGGACTACTAATGACCAGTACTTTGTGATGTCATGGTCTAGAATGTTGGAATACTTTTGATGCAAGCTGTAGGGACTACTAATGACAAGTACTTTGTGAGATCATGGTCTAGAAAGTTGGAGTCCTTTGATGCATGCTGTAGTGACTACTAATGACAAGTACTTTATGAGATCATGATCTAGAAAGTTTGAGTCATTTGATGCATGCTGTAGTGACTCCTAATGATATCTCTTTGTGATGTCATGTTCTAGAATGTTGGAGTACCTTTGATGCATGATGAAGGGAATAATAATGACAAGTACATTGTGATGTCATGGTCTGGAATGTCGGGGTACATTTGGTGCATGCTGTAGGGACTACTAATGACAAGTACTTTGTGATGTCATGCTCTAGAATGTTGGGACACAATTGATGCATGCTATAGGGACTCCTAATGATATCTCATTGTGATGTCATGGTCTAGAATGTTGGGGTACATTTGGTGCATGCTGTAGGGACTACTCATCACAAGTACTTTGTGATGTCATGCTCTAGAATGTTGGGGTACCTTTGATGCATGCTGTAGTGACTCCTAATGATATCTCTTTGTGATGTCATGGTCTAGAATGTTGGGATACATCTGATGCATTCTGTAGAGATTTCTAATGACAAGTACTTTGTGATGTCATGGTCTAGATTGTTGGGACACATTTGATGCATGATGTAGAGACTATCAATTATTTTACTTTGTGATGTCATGCTCTGGAATGTTGGGGTACATTTGGTGCATGCTGTAGGGACTACTCATCACAATTACTTTGTGATGTCATGCTCTAGAACGTTGGGGTACCTTTGATGCATGCTGTAGGGACTACGAATGACAAGTACTTTGTGATGTCATGGTCTAGAATGTTGGAGTACCTTTGATACATGCTGTAGGGACTACTAATGATATTGCTTTGTGATGTCATGGTCTAGAATGTTGGGATACATTTGATGCATGCTGTAGGGACTATTAATGATATTACGTTGTGATGTCATGCTCTGGAATGTTGACATACATCTGATGCATACAGTAGAGACTTCTAATGACAAATACTTTGTGATGTCATGGTCTAGAATGTTGGAGTACCTTTAATGCATGATGTAGGGACTACTAATGACAACTATTTTGTGATGTCATGGTCTAGAATGTTGGGATACATTTGATGCATGCTGTAGGGACTACTACTGACAAGATTATTGTGATGTCATGCTCTAGAATGTTGGGGTACATTTTGTGCAAGCTGTAGGGACTTCTAATGACCAGTACTTTGTGAGGTCATGGTCTAGAATGCTGGAGTCCTTTGATGCATGCTGTAGGGACTACTAATGACAAGTACTTTGTGATGTCATGGTCCAGAATGTTGGAGTACCTTTGATACATGCTGTAGGGACTACTAATGACCAGTACTTTGTGATGTCATGGTCTAGAATGTTGGGGTACATTTGGTGCATGCTGTAGGGACTACTCATCACAAGAACTTTGTGATGTCATGGTCCAGAATGTTGGAGTACCTTTGATACATGCTGTAGGGAATAATAATGACAAGTACTTTGTGATATCATGGTCTAGAATGTTGGGATACATTTGATGCATGATGTAGAGACTATTAATTATTTTACTTTGTGATGTCATGCTCTAGAATGTTGGGATACATCTGATGCATACTGTAGAGATTTCTAATGACAAGTACTTTGTGATGTCATGCTCTAGAACGTTGGGGTACCTTTGATGCATGCTGTAGGGACTACTAATGACAAGTACTTTGTGATGTCATGGTCTAGAATGTTGGAGTACCTTTGATACATGCTTTGGGACTACTAATGACCAGTACTTTGTGATGTCATGGTCTAGAATGTTGGGATATGTTTGATGCATGCTGTAGGGACTACTAATGATATTACATTGTGATGTCATGCTCTGGAATGTTGAGATACATCTGATGCATACAGTAGAGACTTCTAATGACAAGTACTTTGTGAGGTCATGGTCTAGAATGTTGGAGTACCTTTGATGCATGCTGTAAGGACTACTAATGACAAGTACTTTGTGAGGTCATGGTCTAGAATGTTGGAGTACATTTTATGCGTGCTGTGGGGACTACTAATGATTTCATTTTATAATGTAATGCTCTGGAATATTGGGGTACATCTGAAGCATATTGTAGGTACTTTTAATGACAAGTACTTTGTGATGTCATGCTCTAGAATGTTGGGGTACCTTTGATGCATGCTGTAGGGACTACGAATGACAAGTACTTTGTGATGTCATGGTCTAGAATGTTGGAGTACCTTTGATACATGCTGTAGGGACTACTAATGACCAGTACTTTGTGAGGTCATGGTCTAGAATGCTGGAGTCCTTTGATGCATGCTGTAGGGACTACTAATGACAACTACTTTGTGATGTCATGGTCTAGAATGTTGGAGTACCTTTGATACATGCTGTAGGGACTACTAATGACCAGTACTTTGTGATGTCATGGTCTAGAATGTTGAGGTACATTTGATGCATGCTGTAGTGACTACTAATGACAAGTAACTTGTGATGTCATGGTCTAGAATGTTGGGATATGTTTGATGCATGCTGTAGGGACTACTAATGATATTGCTTTGTGATGTCATGGTCTAGAATTTTGGGATACATTTGATGCATGCTGTAGGGACTATTAATGATATTACGTTGTGATGTCATGCTCTGGAATGTTGAGATACATCTGATGCATACAGTAGAGACTTCTAATGACAAGTACTTTGTGATGTCATGGTCTAGAATGTTGGAGTACCTTTGATGCATGATGTAGGGACTACTAATGACAACTACTTTGTGATGTCATGGTCTAGAATGTTGGGATACATTTGATGCATGCTGTAGGGACTACTACTGACAAGATTATTGTGATGTCATGCTCTAGAATGTTGGGGTACATTTTGTGCAAGCTGTAGGGACTTCTAATGACAAGTACTTTGTGAGGTCATGGTCTAGAATGTTGGGATACATTCCATGCATGCTGCAGTGCCTCCTAATGATGTCACTTTGTGATGTCATGGTCTAGAATGTTGGGATATTTTTGATGCATGCTGTAGGGACTACTACTGACAAGTACATTGTGATGTCATGCTCTAGAATGTTGGGGTACATTTTGTGCAAGCTGTAGGGACTACTAATGACAAGTACTTTGTGATGTCATGGTCTAGAATGTTGGAGTACCTTTGAAGCATGCTGTAGGGACTACTAATGACCAGTACTTTGCGAGTTCATGGCCTAAAATGTTGGAGTACCTTTGATGCATGCTGTAGGGACTACGAATGACAAGTACTTTGTGATGTCATAATCTAGAATGTTGGAGTACCTTTGATACATGCTGTAGGGACTACTAATGATATTGCTTTGTGATGTCATGGTCTAGAATGTTGGGATACATTTGATGCATGCTGTAGGGACTATTAATGATATCACGTTGTGATGTCATGGTCTAGAATGTTGGAGTACCTTTGAAGCATGATGTAGGGACAACTAATGACAAGTACTTTGTGATGTCATGGTCTAGAATGTTGGAGTACCTTTGATACATGCTGTAGGGACTACTAATGACCAGTACTTTGTGATGTCATGGTCTAGAATGTTGAGGTACATTTGATGCATGCTGTAGGGACTACTAATGACAAGTAACTTGTGATGTCATGGTCTAGAATGTTGGGATACATTTGATGCATGCTGTAGGGACTATTAATGATATTACGTTGTGATATCATGCTCTGGAATGTTGAGATACATCTGATGCATACAGTAGAGACTTCTAATGACAAGTACTTTGTGATGTCATGGTCTAGAATGTTGGAGTACCTTTGATGCATGATGTAGGGACTACTAATGAAAACTACTTTGTGATGTCATGGTCTAGAATGTTGGGATACATTTGATGCATGCTGTAGGGACTACTACTGACAAGATTATTGTGATGTCATGCTCTAGAATGTTGGGGTACATTTTTTGCAAGCTGTAGGGACTACTAATGACAAGTACTTTGTGAGGTCATGGTCTAGAATGTTGGAGTACCTTTGAAGCATGATGTAGGGAATGATAATGACAAGTACTTTGTGATGTCATGGTCTAGAATGTTGGGATACATTTGATACATGCTGTAGGGACTACTAATGACCAGTACTTTGTGATGTCATGGTCTAGAATGTTGAGGTACATTTGATGCATGCTGTATTGACTACTAATGACCAGTACTTTGTGAAGTCATGGTCTAGAATGTTGGGATACAATTAATGCATGTGGTAGTGACAACTAGTTACATCATTTCAAGGTGTCATGGTCTAGAATGTTGGAGTACCTTTGATGCATGCTGTAGGGACTACTAATGACCAGTACTTTGTGAAGTCATGGTCTAGAATGTTGGAATACTTTTGATGCATGCTGTAGGGAATACTTATGGTATTGCTTTCTGATGTCATGGTCTATAATATTGGGATACATCTGATGCATAATGTAGAGATTTCTAATGACAAGTACTTTGTGATGTCATGGTCTAGAATGTTGGGACACATTTGATGCATGCCGTAGTGACTACGCATGATATTGCTTTGTGATGTCATGTTCTAGAATGTTGGGATACATTTGATGCATGCTGTAGGGACTATTAATGATATTATGTTGCGATGTCATGCTCTGGAATGTTGGGGTACATTTGGTGCATGCTGTAGGGACTACTCATCACAAGTACTTTGTGATGTCATGCTCTAGAATGTTGGGGTACCTTTGATGCATGCTGTAGGGACTACGAATGACAAGTACTTTGTGATGTCATGGTCTAGAATGTTGGAGTACCTTTAATACATTCTGTAGGTACTACTAATGATATTGCTTTGTGATGTCATGTTCTAGAATGTTGGGATACATTTGATGCATGCTGTAGGGACTATTAATGATATTATGTTGTGATGTCATGCTCTGGAATGTTGGGGTACATTTGGTGCATGCTGTAGGGACTACTCATCACAAGTACTTTGTGATGTCATGCTCTAGAATGTTGGGGTACATTTTGTGCAAGCTGTAGGGACTACTAATGACAAGTACTTTGTGATGTCATGGTCTAGAATGTTGGAGTACCTTTGAAGCATGATGTAGGGAATAATAATGACAAGTACTTTGTGATGTCATGGTCTAGAATGTTGGGATACATTTGATGCATGATGTAGAGACTATTAATTATTTTACTTTGTGATGTCATGCTCTAGAATGTTGGGATACATCTGATGCATACTGTAGAGATTTCTAATGACAAGTACTTTGTGATGTCATGCTCTAGAACGTTGGGGTACCTTTGATGCATGCTGTAGGGACTACGAATGACAAGTACTTTGTGATGTCATAATCTAGAATGTTGGAGTACCTTTGATACATGCTGTAGGGACTACTAATGATATTGCTTTGTGATGTCATGGTCTAGAATGTTGGGATACATTTGATGCATGCTGTAGGGACTATTAATGATATCACGTTGTGATGTCATGGTCTAGAATGTTGGAGTACCTTTGAAGCATGGTGTAGGGACAACTAATGACAAGTACTTTGAGAGGTCATGGTCTAGAATGTTGGAATACTTTTGATGCAAGCTGTAGGGACTACTAATGACAAGTACTTTGTGAGATCATGGTCTAGAAAGTTGGAGTCCTTTGATGCATGCTGTAGTGACTACTAATGACAAGTACTTTATGAGATCATGATCTAGAAAGTTTAAGTCCTTTGATGCATGCTGTAGTGACTCCTAATGATATCTCTTTGTGATGTCATGTTCTAGAATGTTGGAGTACCTTTGATGCATGATGAAGGGAATAATAATGACAAGTACTTTGTGATGTCATGGTCTAGAATGTTGGAATACTTTTGATGCATGCTGTAGGGACTACTTATGGTATTGCTTTGTGATGTCATGGTCTAGAATGTTGGGATAGATTTGATGCATGATGTAGAGACTATTAATTATTTTACTTTGTGATGTCACGCTCTAGAATGTTGGGATACATCTGATGCATACTGTAGAGATTTCTAATGACAAGTACCTTGTGATGTCATGGTCTAGAATGTTGGGACACAATTGATGCATGCTATAGGGACTCCTAATGATATCTCATTGTGATGTCATGGTCTAGAATGTTGGGGTACATTTGGTGCATGCTGTAGGGACTACTCATCACAAGTACTTTGTGATGTCATGCTCTAGAATGTTGGGGTACCTTTGATGCATGCTGTAGTGACTCCTAATGATATCTCTTTGTGATGTCATGGTCTAGAATGTTGGGATACATCTGATGCATTCTGTAGAGATTTCTAATGACAAGTACTTTGTGATGTCATGGTCTAGAATGTTGGGACACATTTGATGCATGATGTAGAGACTATTAATTATTTTACTTTGTGATGTCATGCTCTGGAATGTTGGGGTACATTTGGTGCATGCTGTAGGGACTACTCATCACAATTACTTTGTGATGTCATGCTCTAGAACGTTGGGGTACCTTTGATGCATGCTGTAGGGACTACGAATGACAAGTACTTTGTGATGTCATGGTCTAGAATGTTGGAGTACCTTTGATACATGCTGTAGGGACTACTAATGATATTGCTTTGTGATGTCATGGTCTAGAATGTTGGGATACATTTGATGCATGCTGTAGGGACTATTTATGATATTACGTTGTGATGTCATGCTCTGGAATGTTGACATACATCTGATGCATACAGTAGAGACTTCTAATGACAAGTACTTTGTGATGTCATGGTCTAGAATGTTGGAGTACCTTTAATGCATGATGTAGGGACTACTAATGACAACTATTTTGTGATGTCATGGTCTAGAATGTTGGGATACATTTGATGCATGCTGTAGGGACTACTACTGACAAGATTATTGTGATGTCATGCTCTAGAATGTTGGGGTACATTTTGTGCAAGCTGTAGGGACTTCTAATGACCAGTACTTTGTGAGGTCATGGTCTAGAATGCTGGAGTCCTTTGATGCATGCTGTAGGGACTACTAATGACAAGTACTTTGTGATGTCATGGTCCAGAATGTTGGAGTACCTTTGATACATGCTGTAGGGACTACTAATGACCAGTACTTTGTGATGTCATGGTCTAGAATGTTGGGGTACATTTGGTGCATGCTGTAGGGACTACTCATCACAAGAACTTTGTGATGTCATACTCCAGAATGTTGGGGTACCTTTGATGCATGCTGTAGGGACTACGAATGACAAGTACTTTGTGATGTCATGGTCTAGAATGTTGGAGTACCTTTGATACATGCTGTAGGGACTACTAATGACCAGTACTTTGTGAACTCATGGTCTAGAATGCTGGAGTCCTTTGATGCATGCTGTAGGGACTACTAATGACAGGTACTTTGTGATGTCATGGTCTAGAATGTTGGAGTACCTTTGATACATGCTGTAGGGACTACTAATGACCAGTACTTTGTGATGTCATGGTCTAGAATGTTGGGATATGTTTGATGCATGCTGTAGGGACTACTAATGATATTACATTGTGATGTCATGCTCTGGAATGTTGAGATACATCTGATGCATACAGTAGAGACTTCTAATGACAAGTACTTTGTGAGGTCATGGTCTAGAATGTTGGAGTACCTTTGATGCATGCTGTAAGGACTACTAATGACAAGTACTTTGTGAGGTCATGGTCTAGAATGTTGGAGTACATTTTATGCGTGCTGTGGGGACTACTAATGATTTCATTTTATAATGTAATGCTCTGGAATATTGGGGTACATCTGAAGCATATTGTAGGTACTTTTAATGACAAGTACTTTGTGATGTCATGCTCTAGAATGTTGGGGTACCTTTGATGCATGCTGTAGGGACTACGAATGACAAGTACTTTGTGATGTCATGGTCTAGAATGTTGGAGTACCTTTGATACATGCTGTAGGGACTACTAATGACCAGTACTTTGTGAGGTCATGGTCTAGAATGCTGGAGTCCTTTGATGCATGCTGTAGGGACTACTAATGACAACTACTTTGTGATGTCATGGTCTAGAATGTTGGAGTACCTTTGATACATGCTGTAGGGACTACTAATGACCAGTACTTTGTGATGTCATGGTCTAGAATGTTGAGGTACATTTGATGCATGCTGTAGTGACTACTAATGACAAGTAATTTGTGATGTCATGGTCTAGAATGTTGGGATATGTTTGATGCATGCTGTAGGGACTACTAATGATATTGCTTTGTGATGTCATGGTCTAGAATTTTGGGATACATTTGATGCATGCTGTAGGGACTATTAATGATATTACGTTGTGATGTCATGTTCTAGAATGTTGGGATACATTTGATGCATGCTGTAGGGACTATTAATGATATTATGTTGTGATGTCATGCTCTGGAATGTTGGGGTACATTTGGTGCATGCTGTAGGGAGTACTCATCACAAGTACTTTGTGATGTCATGCTCTAGAATGTTGGGAATTCCTTGGATGCATGCTGTAGGGACTACTAATGATATTGCTTTGTGATGTCATGCTCTGGAATGTTGGGATACATCTGATGCATGCTGTAGTGACTACGCATGATATCACGTTGTGACGTCATGCTCTAGAATGTTTGGGAACATTTGGTGCATGCTGTAGGGACTACTGATGACAAGAACTTTCTGAGATCATGGTCTAGAAAGTTGGAGTCCTTTGATGCATGCTGTAGTGACTCCTAATGATATCTCTTTCTGATGTCATGTTCTAGAATGTTGGGATATATTTGATGCATGCTGTAGGGACTACTACTGACAAGTACATTGTGATGTCATGCCTTAGAATGTTGGGATACATTCGATGCATGCTGCAGTGCCTCCTAATGATGTCACTTTGTGATGTCATGCTCTGGAATGTTGGGATACATCTGATGCATACCGTAGAGACTTCTAATGACAAGTACTTTGTGATGTCATGGTCTAGAATGTTGGGATACATTTGATGCATGCTGTAGTGACTACGCATGATATCACTTTGTGATGTCATGCTCTAGAATGTTGGGGTACATTTGGTGCATGCTGTAGGGACTACTCATCACAAGTACTTTGTGATGTCATGGTCTAGAATGTTGGAGTACCTTTGATGCATGCTGTAGGGACTACTAATGACAACTACTTTGTGATGTCATGGTCTAGAATGTTGGAGTACCTTTGATACATGCTGTAGGGACTACTAATGACCAGTATTTTGTGAGGTCATGGTCTAGAATGCTGGAGTCCTTTGATGCATGCTGTAGGGACTACTAATGACAACTACTTTGTGATGTCATGGTCTAGAATGTTGGAGTACCTTTGATACATGCTGTAGGGACTACTAATGACCAGTACTTTGTGATGTCATGGTCTAGAATGTTGAGGTACATTTGATGCATGCTGTAGTGACTACTAATGACAAGTAATTTGTGATGTCATGGTCTAGAATGTTGGGATATGTTTGATGCATGCTGTAGGGACTACTAATGATATTGCTTTGTGATGTCATGGTCTAGAATTTTGGGATACATTTGATGCATGCTGTAGGGACTATTAATGATATTACGTTGTGATGTCATGTTCTAGAATATTGGGATACATTTGATGCATGCTGTAGGGACTATTAATGATATTACGTTGTGATGTCATGTTCTGGAATGTTGAGATACATCTGATGCATACAGTAGAGACTTCTAATGACAAGTACTGTGTGAGGCCATGGTCTAGAATGTTGGAGTCCATTGATGCATGCTGTAGTTACTCCTAATGATATCTCTTTGTGATGTGATGGTCTAGAATGTTGGAGTACCTTTGATGCATGATGTAGGGACTACTAATGACAACTACTTTGTGATTTCATGCTCTAGAATGTTGGGATACATTCGATGCATGCTGCAGTGCCTCCTAATGAGGTCACTTTGTGATGTCATGGTCTAGAATGTTGGAGTACCTTTGATACATGCTGTAGGGACTACTAATGACCAGTACTTTGTGAGGTCATGGTCTAGAATGCTGGAGTCCTTTGATGCATGCTGTAGGGACTACTAATGACAAGTACTTTGTGATGTCATGGTCTAGAATATTGGAGGACATGTTTCATGCATGCTGTAGGGATTACTAATGATATTGCTTTGTGATGTCATGGTCTAGAATGTTGGGAAACATTTAATGCATGCTGTAAGGACTACTAATGACAAGTACTTTGTGATGTCATGGTCTAGAATGTTGGAGTACCTTTGATACATGCTGTAGGGACTTCTAATGACAAGTACTTTGTGAGGTCATGGTCTAGAATGTTGGAGTACCTTTGAAGCATGATGTAGGGAATAATAATGAGAAGTACTTTGTGATGTCATGGTCTAAAATATTGGGATACATTTGATGCATGCTTTAGGGACTACGCTCTAGAATGTTGGGGTACATTTTGTGCAAGCTGCAGGGATTACTAATGACAAGTACTTTGTGAGGTCATGGTCTAGAATGTTGGAGTACCTTTGAAGCATGATGTAGGGAATAATAATGACAAGTACTTTGTGAGGTCATCTTCTAGAATGTTGGGATACATTTGATGCATGCTGTAGGGACTACTAATCACAAGTACTTTGTGATGTCACGGTCTAGAATGTCTGGATACCTTTGATGCATGCTGTAGGGACTACAAATGACAAGTACTTTGTGATGTCATGGTCTAAAATGTTGGGATACATTTAATGCATGCTTTAGGGACTACACTCTAGAATGTTGGGGTACATTTTGTGCAAGCTGCAGGGACTACTAATGACAAGTACTTTGTGAGGTCATGGTCTAGAATGTTGGAGTACCTTTGATACATGCTCTAGGGACAATTAATGATATAATTTTATGATGTCATGGTCTAGAATGTTGGGATACATTTGATGCATACTGTAGTGACTACGTATGATATCACTTAGTGATGTCATGCTCTGGAATGTTGGGGTACATTTGGTGCATGCTGTAGGGACTACTAATGACAAGTACTTTGTGAGATCATGGTCTAGAAAGTTGGAGTCCTTTGATGCATTCTGTAGTGACTCCTAATGATATATCATTGTGATGTCATGGTCTAGAATGTCGGAGTACCTTTGCTGAATGACGCAGGGACTACTAATGACAACTACTTTGTGATGTCATGCTCTAGAATGTTGGGATACATTCGATGCATGCTGCAGTGCCTCATAATGATGTGACTTTGTGATGTCATGGTCTAGAATGTTGGGATACATTTGATGCATGCTGTAGGGACTACTACTGACGAGTACATTGTGATGTCATGCTCTAGAATGTTGGGGTACATTTTGTGCATGCTGTAGGGAATACTTATGGTTTTGCTTTGTGATGTCATGGTCTAGAATGTTGGGATACATCTGATGCATAATGTAGAGATTTCTAATGACAAGTACTTTGTGATGTCATGGTCTAGAATGTTGGGACACATTTGATGCATGCTGTAGTGACTACGCATGATATCACTTTGTGATGTCATGCTCTGGAATGTTGGGGTACATTTGGTGCATGCTGTAGGGACTACTCATTACGAGTTCTTTGTGATGTCATGGTCTAGAATGTTGGAGTACCTTTAATACATGCTGTAGGGACTACTAATGACAAGTAACTTGTGATTTCATGGTCTAGAATGTTGGGATATGTTCGATGCATGCTGTAGCGACTAGTAATGATATTGCTTTGTGATGTCATGGTCTAGAATATTGGGATACATTTGATGCATGCTGTAGGGACTATTAATGATATTACGTTGTGATGTCATGTTCTGGAATGTTGAGATACATCTGATGCATACAGTAGAGACTTCTAATGACAAGTACTGTGTGAGGCCATGGTCTAGAATGTTGGAGTCCTTTGATGCATGCTGTAGTTACTCCTAATGATATCTCTTTGTGATGTGATGGTCTAGATCATTACGAGTTCTTTGTGATGTCATGGTCTAGAATGTTGGAGTACCTTTAATACATGCTGTAGGGACTACTAATGACAAGTAACTTGTGATTTCATGGTCTAGAATGTTGGGATATGTTCGATGCATGCTGTAGCGACTAGTAATGATATTGCTTTGTGATGTCATGGTCTAGAATATTGGGATACATTTGATGCATGCTGTAGGGACTATTAATGATATTACGTTGTGATGTCATGTTCTGGAATGTTGAGATACATCTGATGCATACAGTAGAGACTTCTAATGACAAGTACTGTGTGAGGCCATGGTCTAGAATGTTGGAGTCCTTTGATGCATGCTGTAGTTACTCCTAATGATATCTCTTTGTGATGTGATGGTCTAGAATGTTGGAGTACCTTTGATGCATGATGTAGGGACTACTAATGACAAGTACTTTGTGATGTCATGCTCTAGAATGTTGGGATACATTCGATGCATGCTGCAGTGCCTCCTAATGATGTCACTTTGTGATGTCATGGTCTAGAATGTTGGAGTACCTTTGATACATGCTGTAGGGACTACTAATGACCAGTACTTTGTGAGGTCATGGTCTAGAATGCTGGAGTCCTTTGATGCATGCTGTAGGGACTACTAATGACAAGTACTTTGTGATGTCATGGTCTAGAATGTTGGAGTACCTTTGATACATGCTGTAGGGACTACTAATGACCAGTACATTGTGATGTCATGGTCTAGAATGTTGAGGTATATTTGATGCATGCTGTAGTGACTACTAATGACAAGTAACTAGTGATGTCATGGTCTAGAATGTTGGGATATGTTTCATGCATGCTGTAGGGATTACTAATGTTATCATTTTATGATGTAATGCTCTGGAATGTTGGGGTACATTCGATGCATGCTGCAGTGCCTCCTAATGATGTCAGTTTGTGATGTCATGCTCTAGAATGTTGGGGTACATTTTGTGCAAGCTGTAGGGACTACTAATGACAAGTACTTTGTGAGGTCATGGTCTAGAATGTTGGAGTACCTTTGAAGCATGATGTAGGGAATAATAATGACAAGTTCTTTGTGATGTCATGGTCTAGAATGTTGGGATACATTTCATGCATGCTGTAGGGACTACGCATGATATCACGTGTTGATGTCATGCTCTGGAATGTTGGGATACATTTGGTGCATGCTGTAGGGACTACTAATGACAAGTACTTTGTGAGGTCATGCTCTAGAATGTTGGAGTACATTTGATGCATGCTGTAGGGACTACTTATGATATTGCTTTGTGATGTCATGGTCTAGAATGTTGGAGTACCTTTGATGCATGATGTAGGGACTACTAATGACCAGTATTTAATGAGGTCATGGTCTGGAATGCTGGAGTCCTTTAATGCATGCTGTAGGGACTACTAATGACAAGTACTTTGTCATGTCATGCTCTAGAATGTTGGAGTACCTTTGATTCATGCTGTAGTGACTCCTAATGATATCTCTTTGTGAAGTCATGGTCTAGAATGTTGGAGTACCTTTGAAGCATGATGTAGGGAATAAAAATGACAAGTACTTTGTGATGTCATGGTCTAGAATGTTGGGATACATCTGATGCATGCTGTAGGGACTACGCATGATATCACTTTGTGATGTCATGCTCTGGAATGTTGGGATACATTTGGTGCATGCTGTAGGGACAACTAATGATATTGCTTTGTGATGTCATGGTCTGGAATGTTGAGATACATGTGATGCATACAGTAGAGACTTCTAATGACAAGTACTTTGTGATGTCATGGTCTAGAATGTTGGGGTACATTTGGTGCATGCTGTAGGGACTACTCATCACAAGTACTTTGTGATGTCATGCTCTAGAATGTTGGGGTACCTTTGATGCATGCTGTAGGGACTCCTAATGATATCTCTTTGTGATGTCATGTTCTAGAATGTTGAGATATATTTGATGCATGCTGTAGAGACTACTACTGACAAGTACATTGTGATGTCATGCCTTAGAATGTTGGGACACATTTGATGCATGCTGTAGTGAATACGCATGATATCACTTTGTGATGTCAAGCTCTGGAATGTTGGGGTACATTTGGTGCATGCTGTAGGGACTACTCATCACAAGTACTTTGTGATGTCATGCTCTAGAATGTAGGGGTACATTTGATGCATGCTGTAGGGACTACGAATGACAAGTACTTTGTGATGTCATGGTCTAGAATGTTGGAGTACCTTTGAAAAATGATGTAGGGACTACTAATGACCAGTAATTTGTGATGTCATGGTCTAGAATGTTGGGATACATCTCATGCATGCTTTAGGGACTACTAATGACAAGTACTTTGTGATGTCATGGTCTAGAATGTTGGAGTGTCTTTGATACATGCTGTAGGGACTACTAATGACCAGTACTTTGTGATGTCATGGTCTAGAATGTTGGGATATGTTTGATGCATGCTGTAGTGACGAATAATGATATTGCTTTGTGATGTCATGCTCTGGAATGTTGAGATATTTTTGATGCATGCTGTACTGACTACTAATGATATAATTTTATGATGTCACGGTCTAGAATGTTGGTATACCTTTAATGCATGTTGTAGTGACTACTAGTTATATCATTTCAAGATGTCATGGTCTAGAATGTTGGGATACAGTTAATGCATGTGGTAGTGACTATTAGTTACATCATTTCAAGGTGTCATGGTCTAGAATGTTGGAGTACCTTTGATGCATGCTGTAGGGACTACTAATGACCAGTACTTTGTGATGTCATCGTTTAGAATGTTGAGGTACATTTGATGCATGCTGTAGGGACTACTAATGACAAGTACTTTGTGGTGTCATGGTCTAGAATGTTGGAATACATTTGATGCATGCTGTAGGGACGACTTATGACATTGCTTTGTGATGCCATGGTCTAGAATGTTGGGATATGTTTGATGCATGCTGTAGGGACTACTAATGATATTGCTTTGTGATGTCATGGTCTAGAATGTTGGGATACATTTGATGCATGCTGTAGGGACTATTAATGATAGTACGTTGTGATGTCATGGTCTAGAATGTTGGAATACTTTTGATATATGCTGTAGGGAATATTTATGGTATTGCTTTGTGATGTCATGGTCTAGAATGTTGGGATACATCTGATGCATAATGTAGAGATTTCTAATGACAAGTACTTTGTGATGTCATGGTCTAGAATGTTGGGACACATTTGATGCATGCTGTAGGGACTACTAATCACAAGTACTTTGTGATGTCACGGTCTAGAATGTTGGGATACCTTTGATGCATGCTGTAGGGACTACTAATGAACAGTACTTTGTGAGGTCATGGTCTAGAATGGTGGAGTCCTTTGATGCATGCTGTAGGGACTACTAATGACAAGTAATTTGCGATGTCATTGTCTAGAATGTTGGGATATGTTCGATGCATGCTGTCGCGACTACTAATGATATTGCTTTGTGATGTCATGGATTAGAATGTTGGGATACATTTGATGTATGCTGTAGGGACTATTAATGATATTACGTTGTGATGTCATGCTCTGGAATGTTGAGATACATCTGATGCATATAGTAGAGACTTTATAATGACAAGTACTTTGTGATGTCATGGTCTAGAATGTCGGAGTACCTTTGATGCATCATGTAGGGACTACTACTGACAAGATTATTGGGAGGTCATGGTCTAGAATGTTGGGATATGTTTGATGCATGCTGTAGGGAATACTAATGATATTGCTTTGTGATGTCATGATCTAGAAAGTTGGGATACATTTGATGCATGCTGTGAGGCTATTAATGATATTACGTTGTGATGTCATGCTCTGGAATGTTGAGATACATCTGATGCATACAGTAGAGACTTCTAATGACAAATACTTCGTGATGTCATGTTCTGGAATGTTGGGATACATTTGGTGCATGCTGTAGGGACTACTAATGACAAGTACTTTGTGATGTCATGGTCTAGAATGTTGGGATGCCTTTAATGCATGTTGTAGTGACTACTAGTTATATCATTTCAAGATGTCATGGTCTAGAATGTTGGGATACAATTAATGCATGTGATAGTAACTACTAGTTACATCATTTCAAGATTTCATGGTCTAGATTGTTGGAATACCTTTGATGCATGCTGTAGGGACTACTAATGACAAGTACTTTGTGATGTCACGGACTAGAATGTTGGGATACCTTTAATGCATGTTGTAGTGACTACTAGTTTTATCATTTCAAGATGTCATGGTCTAGAATGTTGGGATACAATTAATGCATGTGGTAGTGACTACTAGTTACATCATTTCAAGGTGTCCTGGTCTAGAATGTTGGGGTACATTTAGTGCATGCTGTAGTGACTATTAATTACATCATTTCAAGATGTCATGGTCTAGAATGTTGCAAAACCATTGATGCATGCTGGAGGGACTACTAATGACAAGTACTTTGTGATGTCACGGTCTAGAATGTTGGGATACCTTTGATGCATGCTGTAGGGACTACTAATGATATTGCTTTGTGATGTCATGGTCTAGAATATTGGGATACATTTGATGCATGCCCTAGGGACTATTAATTATATTACGTTGTGATGTCATGCTCTGGAATGTTGAGATATTTTTGATGCATGCTGTACTGACTACTAATGATACAATTTTATGATGTAATGCTCTGGAATGTTGGGATACATCTGATGCATACTGTAAAGACTTCTAATGACAAGTACTTTGTGATGTCATGCTCTAGAATGTTGGGATACTTTTGAAGCATGCTGTAGGGATTATTAATAAAATTACTTTGTGAGGTCATGCTCTGGAATGTTGGGACAAATTTGATGCATGCTGTAGTGACTACCCATGATATCACTTTGTGATGTCATGCTCTGGAATGTTGGGGTACATTTGGTGCATGCTGTAGGGACTAGTCATCACAAGTACTTTGTGATGTCATGGTTTAGAATGTTGGAGTACCTTTGATACATGCTTTAGGGACTACTAATGACCATTACTTTGAGTGCTTTTAGGCATGATGTAGGGAATAATAATGACAAGTACTTTGTGAGGTCATGGTCTAGACTGTTGGAGTACATTTGATGCATGCTGTAGTGACTCCTAATGATATCTCTTTGTGATTTCATGGTCTAGAATGTTGGAGTACCTTTGATACATGCTGTAGGGACTACTAATGACAAGTACTTTGTGAGGTCATGGTCTAGAATGCTGGAGTCCTTTGATGCATGCTGTAGGGACTACTAATGACCAGTACTTTGTGAGGTCATGGCCTAGAATGTTGGAGTACCTTTGATGCATGATGTAGGGACTACTAATGACCAGTATTTAATGAGGTCATGGTCTAGAATGCTGGAGTCCTTTGATGCATGCTGTAGGGACTACTAATGATAAGTACGTTGTGATGTAATGCTCTGGAATGTTGAGATAGTTTAATACATGCTGTAGTGACTACTAATGATTTACTTTTATGATATAATGCTCTGGAATATGGGGATATTTTTGATGCACACAGCAGAGACTTCTAATGATATGTACTTTGTGAGATCATGGTCTAGAAAGTTGGAGTCCTTTGATGCATGCTGTTGTGACTCCTAATGATATCTCTTTGTGGTGTCATGGTCTAGAATGTTGGGATACATCTGATGCATGCTGTAGAGACTATTAATTATTTTACTTTGTGATGTCATGCTCTAGAATGTTGGGATACATTTGGTGCAAGCTGTAGGGACTACTAATGACAAGTACTTTATGAGGTCATGGTCTAGAATGTTGGAGTACCTTAGATACATGCTGTAATGACTACTAATGACAAATACTTTGCGAGGTCATGGCTTAGAATGTTGGACTACCTTTGATGCATGCTGTAGGGACTACTAATGACAAGTACTTTGTGAGGTCATGGTCTAGAAAATTGGAGTCCTTTGATGCATGCTGTAGTGACTCCTAATGATATCTCTTTGTGATGTCATGTTCTAGAATTTTGGAGCACCTTTGATGCATGATGTAGTGACTGCTAATGACAAGTACTTTGTCATGTCATGCTATTGAATGTTGGGATATATTTGATGCATGCTGTAGGGACTACTACTGACAAGTACATTGTGATGTCATGGTCTAGAATGTTGGGATACATTTGGTGCAAGGTGTAGGGACTACTAATGACAAGTAATTTGTGAGGTCATGGTCTAGAATGTTGGAGTACATTTGATGCATGCTGTAGTGACTACTAATGATTTAATTATATGATATAATGCTCTGGAATGTGGGGATATTTTTGATGCATACAGTTGAGAATTCTAATGACAAGTACTTTGTGAGATCATGGTCTAGAAAGTTGGAGTCCTTTGATGCATGCTTTAGGGACTATTAATGATATTACGTTGTGATGTCAAGCTCTGGAATGTTGAGATATTTTTCATGCATGCTGTACTGATTACTAATGTTGTCATTATATGATGTAATGCTCTTGAATGTGGGGTTACATCTGATGCATACTGTAGAGACTTCTAATGACAAGTACTTTGTGAGGTCATGGTCTAGAATGTTGGGGTACATTTTATGCATGCTCAAGGGACTACCAATGATTTCATTTTATGATGTAATGCTCTGGAATATTGGGATACATCTGAAGCATATTGTAGGTACTTTTAATGACAAGTACTTTGTGATGTCATGGTCTAGAATGTTGGGATACATTTGATGCATGTTGTCGTGACTACGCATGATATCACTTCGTGATGTCATGTTCTGGAATGTTGGGATACATTTGGTGCATGCTGTAGGGACTGCTAATGACAAGTACTTTGTGAGGTCATGGTCTAGAATGCTGGAGTACCTTTAATGCATAATGTAGTGACTACTAATGACAAGTACTTTGTGATGTCATGCACTGGAATGTTGAGGTACATTTGATGCATGCTGTAGTGACTCCTAATGATATCTCTTTGTGATGTCATGTTCTAGAATGTTGGGATATATTTGATGCATGCTGTAGGGACTACTACTGACAAGTACATTGTGATGTCATGCTCTAGAATGTTGGGGTACATGTTGTGCAAGCTGTAGGGACTACTAATGACAAGTACTTTGTGAGGTCATGGTCTAGAATGTTGGAGTACCTTTGAAGCATGATGTAGGGAAAAACAATGACAAGTACTTTGTGATGTCATGGTCTAGAATGTTGGGATACATTTGATACATGCTGTAGGGACTACTAATGACCAGTACTTTGTGATGTCATGGTCTAGAATGTTGGGATACATTTGATGCATGCAGTAGGGACTACGCATGATATGACTTTGTGATGTCATGCTCTGGAATGTTGGGATACATTTGGTGCATGCTGTAGGGACAACTAATGACAAGTACTTTGTGATGTCATGGTCTAGAATGTTGGGATACATTTGATGCATGCTGTAGTGACTACGCATGATATCACTTTGTGATGTCCTGCTCTGGAATGATGGGGTACCTTTAATGCATGATGTAGGGACTACTACTGACAAGTACTTTGTGATGTCATGCTCTAGAATGTTGGAGTACCTTTGATACATGCTGTTGGGACTACTAATGACAAGTACTTTGTGAGGTCATGGTCTAGAAAATTGGAGTCCTTTGATGCATGCTGTAATGACTCCTAATGATATCTCTTTGTGATGTCATGGTCTAGAATGTTGGAGTACCTTTGATGCATGATGTAGGGACTACTAATGACAAGTACTTTGTGATGTCATGCTCTACAATGTTGGGATACATTCGATGCATGCTGTAGTGCCTCCTAATGATGTCACTTTGTGATGTCATGGTCTAGAATGTTGGGATACCTTTGATGCATGCTGTAGGGATTACTAATGATAAGTAAGTTGTTATGTCATGCTCTGGAATGTTGAGATAGTTTAATACATGCTGTAGTGACTACTAATGATTTCATTATATGATGTCATGCTCTAGAATGTCGGGGTAACTTTGATGGATGCTGTAGGGACTACTAATGACAAGTACTTTGTGATGTCATGGTCTAGAATGTTGGAGTACCTTTGATGCATGCTGTAGGGACTGATAATGAACAGTACTTTGTGAGGTCATGGTCTAGAATGCTGGAGTCCTTTGATGCATGCTATAGGGACAACTAATGACAAGTACTTTGTGATGTCATGGTCTAGAATGTTGGGATATGTTTGATGCATGCTGTACTGACTACTAATGATATAATTTTATGATGTAATGCTCTGGAATGTTGGGATACATCTGATGCATACTGTAGAGACTTCTAATGACAAGTACTTTGTGATGTCATGGTCTAGAATGTTGGGATACATTTGATGCATGCTGTAGTGACTACGCATGATATCACTTTGTGATGTCATGCTCTAGAATGTTGGGGTACCTTTGATCCATGCTGTAGGAACTACTAATGACAAGTACTTTGTGAGATCATGGTCTAGGAAGTTGGAGTCCTTTGATGCATGCTGTAGTGACTCCTAATGATATCTCTTTGTGATGTCATTGTCTAGAATGTTGGAGTACCTTTGATGCATGATGTAGGGACTACTAATGACAAGTACTTTGTGAGGTCATGGTCTAGAATGCTGGGATACATTTGATGCATGCTGTAGTGACTACGCATGATATCACTTTTTGATGTCCTGCTCTGGAATGTTGGGGTACCTTTGATGCATGATGTAGGGACTACTACTGACAAGTACTTTGTGATGTCATGCTCTAGAATGCTGGAGTCCTTTGATGCATGCTGTAGGGACAGCTAATGACAAGTACTTTGTGATGTCATGGTCTAGAATGTTGGAGTACCTTTGATACATAATGTAGGGACTACTAATGACTAGTACTTTGTGATGTCATGGTCTAGAATGTTAAGGTACATTTGATGCATGCTGTAGTGACTACGAATGACAAGTAACTTGTGATGTCATGGTCTAGAAAGTTGGAGTACCTTTGATACATGCTGTAGGGACTACTAATGACCAGTACTTTGTGATGACATGGTCTAGAATGTTAAGGTACATCTGATACATACAGTAGAGACTTCTAATGACAAGTACTTTGTGATGTCATGCTCTGGAATGTTGAGATAGTTTAATACATGCTGTATTGACTACTAATGATTTCATTATATGATGTAATGCTCTGGAATGTGGGGATACATCTGATGCATACTGTAGAAATTTCTCATGACAAGTACTTTGTGATGTCATGGTCTAGAATGTTGAGATACATTTGATGCATGCTGTAGGGATTATTAATGATATTACTTTGTGATGTCATGCTCTGGAATGTTGGGGTACATGTTGTGCAGGCTGTAGGGACTACCAATGACAAGTATTCTGTGAGGACATCGTCTAGAATGTTGGAGTACCTTTGATGCATGCTGTAGGGACTACTAATTACCAGTATTTAATGAGGTCATGGTCTAGAATGCTGGAGTCCTTTGATGGATGCTGTAGTTACTACGCATGATATCACGTTGTGATGTCATGGTCTGGAATGTTGGCATACATCTGATGCATGCTGTAGAGACTATTAATTATTTTATTTTGTGATGTCATGCTCTAGAATGTTGGGATACATCTGATGCATACTGTAGAGATTTCTAATTACAAGTACTTTGCGATGTCATGGTCTAGAATGTTGGGACACATTTGATGCATGCTGTAGTGACTACGCATGATATCACTTTGTGATGTCATGCTCTGGAATGTTGGGGTACATTTGGTGCATGCTGTAGGGACTAATCATCACAAGTACTTTGTGATGTCATGGTCTAGAATGTTGGAGTACCTTTGATGCATGCTGTAGGGACTACTAATGACCAGTACTTTGTGAGGTCATGGCCTAGAATGTTGGAGTACCTTTGATGCATGCTGTAGGGACTACTAATGACAAGTACTTTGTGATGTCATGGTCTTGAATGTTGGAGTACCTTTGATACATGCTGTAGGGACTACTAATGACGAGTACTTTGCGAGGTCATGGCCTAAAATGTTGGAGTACCTTTGATGCATGCTGTAGGGACTAATAATGACAAGTACTTTGTGAGGTCATGGTCTAGATTGTTGGAGTACTTTTGATACATGCTGTTGGGACTACTAATGACAAGTACTTTGTGAGGTCATGGTCTAGAAAATTGGAGTCCTTTGATGCATGCTGTAGTGCCTCCTAATGATGTCACTTTGTGATGTCATGGTCTAGAATGTTGGGATACCTTTGATGCATGCTGTAGGGATTACTAATGATAAGTAAGTTGTTATGTCATGCTCTGGAATGTTGAGATAGTTCAATACATGCTGTAGTGACTACTAATGATTTCATTATATGATGTCATGCTCTAGAATGTCGGGGTACCTGCATGATGTAGGGACTAATAATTACCAGTATTTAATGAGGTCATGGTCTAGAATGCTGGAGTCCTTTGATGCATGATGTAGGGACTAATAATTACCAGTATTTAATGAGGTCATGGTCTAGAATGCTGGAGTCCTTTGATGCATGCTGTAGTTACTACGCATGATATCACTTTGTGATGTCATGGTCTGGAATGTTGGGATACATCTGATGCATGCTGTAGAGACTATTAATTATTTTATTTTGTGATGTCATGCTCTAGAATGTTGGGATACATCTGATGCATACTGTAGAGATTTCTAATGACAAGTACTTTGCGATGTCATGGTCTAGAATGTTGGGGTACCTTTGATGCATGCTGTAGGGACTACTAATGACAAGTACTTTGTGATGTCATGGTCTAGAATGTTGGAGTACCTTTGATACATGCTGTAGGGACTACTAATGACAAGTACTTTGTGATGTAATGCTCTAGAATGTTGGGATACATTCGATGCATGCTGGAGTTCCTCCTAATGATGTCACTTTGTGATGTCATGCTCTAGAATGTTGGGATACATTTGATGCATGCTGTAGGGACGACTACTGACAAGTACTTTGTGATGTCATGCTCTAGAATGTTGGGGTACATTTTGTGCAAGGTGTAGGGACTACTAATGACAAGTACTTTGTGAGGTCATGGTCTAGAATGTGGGAGTACCTTTGAAGCATGATGTAGGGAATAATAATGACAAGTACTTTGTGATGTCATGGTCTAGAATGTTAGGATACATTTGATGCATGCTGTAGGGACTACGCATGTTATCACTTTGTGATGTCATGCTCTGGAATGTTGGGATACATTTGGTGCACGCTATGAGGACTTCGAATGACAAGTACTTTGTGAGGTCATGGTCTAGAATGTTGGACTACCTTTAATGCATGCTGTAGGGACTATTAATTATTTTACTTTGTGATGTCATGCTCTAGAATGTTGGGATACATCTGATGAATGCTGTAGAGACTATTAATTATTTTACGTTGTGAGGTCATGGTCTAGAATGTGGGAGTACCTTTGAAGCATGATGTAGGGAATAATAATGACAAGTACTTTGTGATGTCATGGTCTAGAATGTTGGGACACATTTGATGCATGCTGTAGTGACTACGCATCACAAGTACTTTGTGATGTCATGGTCTAGAATGTTGGAGCACCTTTGATGCATGATGTATTGACTACTAATGATAAGTAACTTGTGATGTCATGGTCTAGAATGTTGGGATATGTTTGATGCATGCTGCAATGACTACTAATGATATTGCTTTGTGATGTCATGCCCTGGAATGTTGGAATACCTTTGATGCATGCTGGAGGGACTACTAATGACAAGTACCTTGTGATGTCACGGTCTAGAATGTTGGGATACCTTTGATGCATGCTGTAGGGACTACTAATGATATTGCTTCGTGATGTCATGGTCTAGAATATTGGGATACATTTGATGCATGCTCTAGGGACTATTAATGATATTACGTTGTGATGTCATGCTCTGGAATGTTGAGATATTTTTGATGCATGCTGTACTGACTACTAATGATATAATTTTGTAATGTAATGCTCTGGAATGTTGGGATACATCTGATGCATACTGTAGGGACTACTAATGACAAGTTCTTTGTGATGTCATGGTCTAGAATGTTGGGATACATTTGATGCATGCTGTAGGGATGATTAATGATATTACGTTGTGATGTCATGCTCTGTAATGTTGAGATATTTTTGATGCATGCTGTACTGATTACTAATGTTATCATTTTATAATGTAATGCTCTGGAATGTTGGGATACATCTGATGCATACAGTAGAGGCTTCTAATGAGAAGTACTTTGTGATGTCATGGTCTAGAATGTTGGGATACATTTGATGCATGCTTTAGTGACTATGCATGATATCACTTTGTGATGTCATGCCCTGGAATGTTGGGGTACATTTGATGCATGCTGTAGGGACTACTAATGACAAGTACTTTGTGATGTCATGCTCTAGAATGTTGGGATACATTCGATGCATGCTGCAGTGCCTCCTAATGATGTCACTTTGTGATGTCATGGTCTAGAATGTTGCGATACATTTGATGCATGCTGTAGGGACTACGAATGATATCACTTTGTGATGTCATGGTCTGGAATGTTGGGATACATTTGGTGCATGCTGTAGGGACTACTAATTATTTTACTTTGTGATGTCATGCTCTAGAATGTTGGGATACATCTGATGCATGCTGTAGAGACTATTAATTATTTTACTTTGTGATGTCATGCTCTAGTATGTTGGGATATATTTGATGCATGCTGTAGTGACTACGCATGATATCACTTTGTGATGTCCTGCTCTGGAATGTTGGGGTACCTTTGATGCATGATGTAGGGACTACTAATGACAAGTACTATGTGAGGTCATGGTCTAGAAAATTGGAGTCCTTTGATGCATGCTGTAGTGACTCCTAATGATATCTCTTTGCGATGTCATGGTCTAGAATTTTGGAGCACCTTTGATGCATGATGTGGTGACTACTAATGACAAGTACTTTGTGATGTCATGCTATTGAATGTTGGGATATATTTGATGCATGCTGTAGGGACTAGTACTGACAAGTACATTGTGATGTCATGGTCTAGAATGTTGGGATACATTTGGTGCAAGCTGTAGGGACTACTAATGACAAGTACTTTGTGACGTCATGGTCTAGAATGTTGGAGTACCTTTGAGGCATGATGTAGGGAATAATAATGACAAGTACTTTGTGATGTCATGGTCTAGAATGTTGGGATACATTTGATGCATGCTGTAGTGACTCCTATGATATCTCTTTGTGATGTCATGGTCTAGAATTTTGGAGCACCTTTGATGCATGATGTGGTGACTACTAATGACAAGTACTTTGTGATGTCATGCTATTGAATGTTGGGATATATTTGATGCATGCTGTAGGGACTAGTACTGACAAGTACATTGTGATGTCATGGTCTAGAATGTTGGGATACATTTGGTGCAAGCTGTAGGGACTACTAATGACAAGTACTTTGTGACGTCATGGTCTAGAATGTTGGAGTACCTTTGAGGCATGATGTAGGGAATAATAATGACAAGTACTTTGTGATGTCATGGTCTAGAATTTTGGGATACATTTGATGCATGCTGTAGTGACTCCTAATGATATCTCTTTGTGATGTCATGGTCTAGAATTTTAAAGCACCTTTGATGCATGATGTAGTGACTACTAATGACAAGTACTTTGTGATGTCATGCTATTGAATGTTGGGATATATTTGATGCATGCTGTAGGGACAACTAATGACAAGTACTTTGTGATGTCATGCTCTGGAATGTCGGGGTACATTTGGTGCATGCTGTAGGGACTACTAATGACAAGTACTTTGTGAGATCATGGTCTAGAAATTTGGAGTCCTTTGATGCATGCTGTAGTGACTCCTAATGATATCTCTTTGTGATGTCATGGTCTAGAACTTTGGAGCACCTTTGATGCATGATGTAGGGACTACTAATGACAAGTACCTTGTGATGTTATGCTCTAGAATGTTGGGATACATTCGTTGCATGCTGCAGTGCCTCCTAATGATGTCACTTTGTGATGTCATGGTCTAGAATGTTGGGATACATTTGATGCATTCTGTAGGGACTACTACTGACAAGTTCATTGTGATGTCATGCTCTAGAATGTTGCAGTACCTTTGAAGCATGATGTAGGGAATAATAATGACAAGTACTTTGTGATGTCATGGTCTAGAATGTTGGGATACATTTGATGCATGCTGTAGGGACTACTCATGATATCTCTTTGTGATGTCATGGCATAGAATGTTGGGGTACCTTTAATGCATACTGTAGGGACTACTACTGACAAGTACATTGTGATGTCATGCTCTAGAATGTTGGGGTACATTTTGTTCAAGCTGTAGGGACTACTAATGACAAGTACTTTCTGAGGTCATGGTCTAGAATGTTGGAGTACCTTTGAAGCATGATGTAGGGAATAATAATGACAAGTACTTTGTGATGTCATGGTCTAGAATGTTGGGATACATCTGATGCATACTGTAGAGATTTCTAATGACAAGTACTTTGTGATGTCATGGTCTAGAATGTTGGGACACATTTGATGCATGCTGTAGTGACTACGCATGATATCACTTTGTGATGTCATGCTCTGGAATGTTGGGGTACATTTGGTGCATGCTGTAGGGACTACTAATGACAAGTACTTTGTGATGTCATGCTCTAGAATATTGTGGTACCTTTGATGCATGCTGTAGGGACAATTAATGACAAGTACTTTGTGATGTCATGGTCTAGAATGTTGGAGTACTTTTGAAGCATGATGTAGGGAATAATAATGACAAGTACTTTGTGATGTCATGGTCTAGAATGTTGGGATACATTTGATGCATACTGTAGGGACTACGCATGATATCACTTTGTGATGTCATGGCATAGAATGTTGGAGTACCTTTGGTACATGCTGTAGGGACTACTAATGACCAGTACTTTGTGATGTCATGGTCTAGAATGTTGAGGTACATTTGATGCATGATGTAGTGACTACTAATGACAAGTAACTTGTGATGTCATGGTCTAGAATGTTGAGATACATTTGATGCATGCTGTAGGGACTATTAATGATATTATGTTTTGATGTCATGCTCTGGAATGTTGAGATACTTTAATACATGCTGTAGTGACTACTAATGATTTCATTATATGATGTAATGCTATGGAATGTGGGGTTACATCTGATGCATACTGTAGAGACTTCTAATGACACGTACTTTGTGATGTCATGCTCTAGAGTGTTGGGGTACATTTTGTGCAAGCTGTAGGGACTACTAATGACAAGTACTTTGTGAGGTCATGGTCTAGAATGTTGGAGTACCTTTGAAGCATGATGTAGGGAATAATAATGACAAGTACTTTGTGAGGTCATGGCCTAGAATGTTGGAGTACCTTTGATGCATGCTGTAGGGACTACTAATGACAAGTACTTTGTGAGGTCATGGTCTACAATGTTGGAGTACCTTTGATGCATGCTGTCGGGACTACTAATGACAAGTACTTTGTGAGATCATGGTCTAGAAAGTTGGAGTCAAAATCAGTCATTTAAAATGGCATGGGGCGCTGGATTAGCTCAGTTTGTAGAGTAGGTGCCTCATACAGAGGCTATAGTCCTTGACGCACTAATCACAGGTTCGACTCCCGGGCTGCCAATCATGCAGTGAATGTCATCCCCCACTTTTCCTCCCCACATTTCCTCATGAGGCAAACAGCTGATGTACTGACAAAGCCGCAACATCCCACTTCAACCAGATGATGGTTCTCCAGCCCGCCTCCTTGCATTCGGCAGCAAGGTCCAAATACTTCAACCTCTTCCTCTCAGAGGCGGCCTCGATCCCCACTTCTCATGGGACAGTCAGCTCGATGAGGAGCAAGATCTTGATGCTGCTGGACCACATTATTATGTCTGAGCGGAGGCTCATGCTGGTGATCTCCCTCAGGAACCGGAGCTTTCTGCCGAGGTCGAGCCTCATGCTGCAGTCCTGGGTGGCGAGGACTGCCCTCGGTGGGGATCTTGGTGAGACACCTGCGTCACCCTGGCCTTCTTTGACGAACTGGATGCGATGGATCGCTGGTGGAGGATGACCTCTTTTCATGTCCTGCTCTGAAAGTTGCTCTAAATTGAGGTCGTGGGCGCTTGGCAATGTGTCAACTAATAGCATTTAGCTGTTTTTTTATAGTGATTTCTAATTTGTAAATATCTGGAGAAATCTAGATCTAAAAACACCTGTTTATGTAAAACGTTAATCAGTATGTTTTACTGCAACACATTTTTATTATTCTGAATCACGAGACAACATAGAAACAAAGTAAAGAACAACATTAAAACATAGATTTGAGGATGCTGTTTCTGTTGGCAGCAAATCCTCCAGTGTATCAGTCGTTCTGCCGGGAAGCATGGCTGGCTTGTCTCACCTTGAAGGAGGTCCATCGGTCGTACTGCTCCTCAGCCTTGAGCTTTCTCTTCTCCTCTTTTTTCTCTCTATGGTCCCGGTATTTGTCCATCCAGTACCCGACCTTCAGTATGTCTGGCAGCCACTGCAGAGACCCGCTGGGTTTGGGTGTTTGTGGTTTTTCTGAAGACAAGAGAAGATAAAAGTTTCAGTTTGACGTACAGGAATTACTAATATGAAGCCCCAAAGAGTTCAGCACTGAATCAGTCTTGAGGGCTCAATATGTTCAGTATAAATAAGCAGGATAAAGGAATATGATGCCTATATGATATATACCTTCAGTCTTTGGGACTTCTCTGGCAGTAAAGAGGAGGTAGGTGGAGCTGTTTGGGTCAGGCTTCTGTTTGACAGGCTCTCTTTTGTTATCTGCACGCCAACCCAGTTCTTCAGGTCAGAGGTCAGGCGATCAGGGCTGGCTTTGACTCCCACTTTTGGCAGACGACAGAGCTCAGCCTCGGCTTGCCTCTTCTGCTGCTCCTCTTACGGCACCCAGATGGTGTACCTGGGCCTTTGTACAGGCTCCTCCTCCACCTGCATCACCTTTTTCCAGTGAAGCCTCTCTTGCTTCAGCTGGTCTTGTTCTGCTTTCTGCAGTGCCTGTAGCTCTTTGGCCTTCTCCTCCCCCTCCTCTCTTTGTTCGGCCTCCTGCAGCCTCCTCTCCTCCAGATGTTCTTCTCTCTGTCTTCTCAGACCATCTTCCACTTTTTCTCTCTCCTCCCTCTCCTTCTTGAGCTTCTCCTTGGTCTCACAAGCGACTCTTTCTCTGTGCTCCATCTCCACGCCTCTCAGCTCACCATACATTACTCTCCTGGCATGGTTCCATCTTTCCTCAGGGGTCAGTTGTATGAATCTTACAAGCTCCATTTGAGTAAAGAGGACACTGTTTTGTCTGGAAGACATCTTTGTTGGTTATTCTCTTACTTCTGTATTCGTGTATCTGTTGGTTGACTGAACTTCTGTCTGTGAGTTTACTGAGATGTGATCTCTTCAGCAGGTTTGTGCCAAATGATCTTCTCAGAGTGAAGAGTTCTTTAACTGCTGATGGAACATGTCAGTCATCACAAGTGTTCTACGGAACTCCAGACAGTATGAGGTCATACACTGTAGCATTCTATATGACACTTTAGCTACATGTTGTTAGCCCTGCTAGCAGTATGGCTATAGAGATGGAAATGTTGGTCGGTCAGTTGGTGAATCACTTTGGCCAGCAGTAAAGGTCATAAAGCCCGCCTCCTCCATGTTAACAGATGGGACATGGGTCAAACTAGAAAATCAAAATACACAACAAATACATTTTTCTCAAACACATCTATGGGCATCTGCTGGACAGGTAGAGAATAACAATGATTTGTTTAGGTTTTTGAGAGTTGGGAATCTGACTGTAAGAAGGAACAGAGGAGCAGCATGTGACAGGGCTTGTGAGTGGCCAAAACAGAGCTTTACCTTCACATTTCAGAGCAGCAGAATTTGAGACAGGTTGAACTTTTATGCAGCCTCTCTGTGTTAGCACCTGCTGGCCATGTTATTTCATCAATAGCTAAAGTTGGTCTGAACACAGTCTGTTAAATAACCATAGCAAAGATCACAACAGTCCATTCACCATTTTCAAAACACATATCTATCCATCTAGTAAATATTTCACTGATGTTTAACATGTTTTGCTGTGATTTGGAGGTTCAAACTGTTTTGCAGTTGTTTCAGTAAATTGCCTCAACCATAAGCCGTGACGCGATTGTAATGGCATCAACATAATCCAAACATATTGAGGACTTTAGTGTTGTAAATGGTGAGTACACAATTTAAGTGTGACACACAATAATGCAGTTAATTGAAGCCTATCACCCACTTACAATGCAGTGTTGAATTCTCTGCCTAAAAACAGCTGAGATGACACTCAGGATCATGTGAGCTTAACGACCCATCAACACCAGGGGGTACTAACGACTCTCAGTGATACTAGGTTCACAGCTCAGGGTTATGACTCATCCTTGATTATACATTTGCCTTTAAGCTGTTAACCTGTCCCTCTGTGTTAGCCCAGTTCTAAATGTTGAGATGTACAGTAGCCTGTATTTTAGTCTCTTTCATGGAATAATTTACTATATCCCAAATCACCAACCAGCTGAAACCAACAAACTACAAACACAAACGCAACTCATGACAGACCAATTGTAAATATTTGCACCACAGACTGTTTTAAAAGTATGACAATGAATTGTATCTGTGTTATCTTGGCACAGACGCAGCCATGATGATGGTCTGGTCTGAGACAGTATTGAGTAGTAACGAGTACGACTGATGAGGCTTCTCTTTGGGGAAAAAGCAACAGGTAGTGGGGGTCTTTGATGTTGCGTGTTGCCATAGCGAAGAGTTTGACTGACAGCCAGTCATCCAATAATGACAATCACTTACCGGGGAGTTTTTTGAGTCGTCCAATCATGACTCCCATTTGGGCTGCATACATATTTGATAGTTAGACAGAAACTTGACAGCATTGAATTTGATCATCTTATATTTAACAGCTAACATTCAAACTTATGAACACACTCAAGTTATCCGAGTCATTGTGCCTCAAGTCAAGTCGAGCCTCAAGTCATTTATCTATTGTCAAGACGCAAAGTCATCAAAACAGTGACTCGAGTCGACTCAAGTCCAAGTCACCAAGTCTCAAGTCTACATCTCTGAAGTCATCTCTTCCATGACATTAAGAAGAGGAGGGTCTGGTTTTTTTGGGGTTTTTTTTACCATTTCTTGCATTGCTTTTTCACTGTCAATGAACAGTATTTTACATAGACACCAGTCTTTTCATAATCGCATCCTCCCTCATAACACCAAGATACAGATCCTTAAAATCAGTAGGAATTCCATATCCTCAAATCTTTCTCAGAGCAAAACATATACTCCCAACGGGAGTGATTGGCGCTGTTGTTGTGCCTGAGATTGGCGACTTTTAACCTGGGGATGCAAGTTCAAAAATTAAATACATTTTTTTGGTCCATATTTTCTTCACTTCTTGGAGCTTATGTTTGAATGTTGTGTCCAGATTAAACCCCAATCCTCCTGCGATATTTCTATGTTAAGTTTTTTACCCATTTCACTATATATGGTTATACTATAGTTGGAAATAATTTAATCCAGCTGCTCTGTTTATACACTTCAGTCAAAATATCTATCACTGCATCGCCCTCCTCAGATCATTCTGGATTTAGCTGTTTTTTTTATAGTGATTTCTAATTTGTAAGTATCTGGAGAAATCTAAATCTAAAAACACCTGTTTATGTAAAACGTTAATCAGTATGTTTTACTGCAACACATTTTTATTATTCTGAATCACGAGACAACATAGAAACAAAGTAAAGAACAACATTAAAACATAGATTTGAGGATGCTGTTTCTGTTGGCAGCAAATCCTCCAGTGTATCAGTCGTTCTGCCGGGAAGCATGGTTGGCTTGTCTCGCCTTGAAGGAGGTCCATCGGTCGTACTGCTCCTCAGCCTTGAGCTTTCTCTTCTCCTCTTTTTTCTCTCTATGGTCCCGGTATTTGTCCATCCAGTACCCGACATTCAGTATGTCTGGCAGCCACTGCAGAGACCCGCTGGGTTTGGGTGTTTGTGGTTTTTCTGAAGACAAGAGAAGATAAAAGTTTCAGTTTGACGTACAGGAATTATTAATATGAAGCCCCAAAGAGTTCAGCACTGAATCAGTCTTGAGGGCTCAATATGTTCAGTATAAATAAGCAGGATAAAGGAATATGATGCATATATGATATATACCTTCAGTCTTTGGGACTTCTCTGGCAGTAAAGAGGAGGTAGGTGGAGCTGTTTGGGTCAGGCTTCTGTTTGACAGGCTCTCGTTTTGTTTTCTGCACGCCAACCCAGTTCTTCAGGTCAGAGGTCAGGTGATCAGGGCTGGCTTTGACTCCCACTTTTGGCAGACGACAGAGCTCAGCCTCGGCTTGCCTCTTCTGTTTATCCTCTTTCGGAGCCAAGACGGTGTACCTGGGCCTTTGTACAGGCTCCTCCTCCACCTGCATCACCTTTTTCCAGTGAAGCCTCTCTTGCTTCAGCTGGTCTTGTTCTGCTTTCTGCAGTGCCTGTAGCTCTTTGGCCTTCTTCTCCTCCTCCTCTCTTTGTTCGGCCTCCTGCAGCCTCCTCTCCTCCAGATGTTCTTCTCTCTGTCTTCTCAGACCGTCTTCCACTTTTTCTCTCTCCTCCCTCTCCTTCTTGAGCTTCTCCTTGGTCTCACAAGCGACTCTTTCTCTGTGCTCCATCTCCACGCCTCTCAGCTCACCATACATTACTCTCCTGGCATGGTTCCATCTTTCCTCAGGGGTCAGTTGTATAAATCTAACGAGCTCCATTTGATTAAAGAGGACACTGTTTTGTCTGGAAGACATCTTTGTTGGTTATTCTCTTACTTCTGTATTCGTGTATCTGTTGGTTGACTGAACTTCTGTCTGTGAGTTTACTGAGATGTGATCTCTTCAGCAGGTTTGTGCCAAATGATCTTCTCAGAGTGAAGAGTTCTTTAACTGCTGATGGAACATGTCAGTCATCACAAGTGTTCTACGGAACTCCAGACAGTATGAGGTCATACACTGCAGCATTCTATATGACACTTTAGCTACATGTTGTTAGCCCTGCTAGCAGTATGGCTATAGAGATGGAAATGTTGGTCGGTCAGTTGGTGAATCACTTTGGCCAGCAGTAAAGGTCATAAAGCCCGCCTCCTCCATGTTAACAGATGGGACATGGGTCAAACTAGAAAATCAAAATACACGACAAATACGTTAGTAGTCACTACAGCATGCATCAAATGTACCTCAACATTCTAGACCATGACATCACAAAGTACTGGTCATTAGTAGTCCCTACAGCATGTATCAAAGGTACTCCAACATTCTAGACCATGACATCAGAAAGTACTTGTCATTAGTAGTCCTTACAGCATGCATTAAATGTATCCCAACATTCTAGACCATGACATCACAAAGCAATATCATTAGTAATCCCTACAGCATGCATGAAACATGTCCCAACATTCTAGACCATGACATCACTAGTTACTTGTCAATAGTAGTCACTATAGCATGCATCAAATGTACCTCAACATTCTAGACCATGACATCACAAAGTACTAGTCATTAGTAGTCCCTACAGCATGTATCAAATGTACTCCAACATTCTAGACCATGACCTCACAAAGTACTTGTCACTAGAAGTCTCTACAGTATGCATCAGATGGAACCCCACATTCCCGAGCATTACATCATATAATGAAATCATTAGTAGTCACTACAGCATGTATTAAACTATCTCAACATTCCAGAGTATGACATCACAACGTACTTATCATTAGTAGTCCCTACATCATGCATCAAATTTACTCCAACATTCTAGACCATGACCTCACAAAGTACTTGTCATTAGTAGTCCCTCCATCACTAGTTTACCATGAGCCAGATCTCCCCTTCATGTAAATCAGTGTGGTGCATGCTGTAGGGACTACTAATGATATTGCTTTGTGATGTCATGGTCTAGAATGTTGGGATACATTTGATGCATGCTGTAGGGACTATTAATGATAGTACGTTGTGATGTCATGGTCTAGAATGTTGGAATACTTTTGATGCATGCTGTAGGGAATATTTATGGTATTGCTTTGTGATGTCATGGTCTAGAATGTTGGGATACATCTGATGCATAATGTAGAGATTTCTAATGACAAGTACCTTGTGATGTCTTGGTCTAGAATGTTGGGACACATTTGATGCATGCTGTAGGGACTACTAATCACAAGTACTTTGTGATGTCACGGTCTAGAATGTTGGGATACCTTTGATGCATGCTGTAGGGACTACGAATGACAAGTACTTTGTGATGTCATGGTCTAGAATGTTGGAGTACCTTTGAAGCATGATGTAGGGAATAATAATGACAAGTACTTTGTGAGGTCATCTTCTAGAACGTTGGGATACATTTGATGCATGCTGTAGGGACTACTAATGACAAGTACTTTGTGATGTCACGGTCTAGAATGTTGGGATACCTTCGATGCATGCTGTAGGGACTACGAATGACAAGTACTTTGTGATGTCATGGTCTAGAATGTTGGAGTACCTTTAATACATGCTGTAGGGACTACTAATGAACAGTACTTTGTGAGGTCATGGTCTAGAATGCTGGAGTCCTTTGATGCATGCTGTAGGGACTACTAATGACAAGTAATTTGCGATGTCATTGTCTAGAATGTTGGGATATGTTCGATGCATGCTGTCGCGACTACTAATGATATTGCTTTGTGATGTCATGGATTAGAATGTTGGGATACATTTGATGTATGCTGTAGGGACTATTAATGATATTACGTTGTGATGTCATGCTCTGGAATGTTGAGATACATCTGATGCATATAGTAGAGACTTTATAATGACAAGTACTTTGTGATGTCATGGTCTAGAATGTCGGAGTACCTTTGATGCATGATGTAGGGACTACTACTGACAAGATTATTGGGAGGTCATGGTCTAGAATGTTGGGATATGTTTGATGCATGCTGTAGGGAATACTAATGATATTGCTTTGTGATGTCATGATCTAGAAAGTTGGGATACATTTGATGCATGCTGTGAGGCTATTAATGATATTACGTTGTGATGTCATGCTCTGGAATGTTGAGATACATCTGATGCATACAGTAGAGACTTCTAATGACAAGTACTTTGTGATGTCATGGTCTAGAATGTTGGAGTACCTTTGATGCATGTTGTAGGGACTTCTAATGACAAGTACTTTGTGAGGTCATGGTCTAGAATGTTGGAGTACCTTTGATGCATGCTGTAGGGACTACTAATGACAAGTACTTTGTGAGGTCATGGTCTAGAATGTTGGAGTACATTTTATGTATGCTGTGGGGACTACTAATGATTTCATTTTATGATGTAATGCTCTGAAATATTGGGATACATCTGAAGCATATTGTAGGTACTTTTAATGACAAGTACTTCGTGATGTCATGTTCTGGAATGTTGGGATACATTTGGTGCATGCTGTAGGGACTACTAATGACAAGTACTTTGTGATGTCACGGTCTAGAATGTTGGGATACCTTTAATGCATGTTGTAGTGACTACTAGTTATATCATTTCAAGATGTCATGGTCTAGAATGTTGGGATACAATTAATGCATGTGATAGTGACTACTAGTTACATCATTTCAAGATTTCATGGTCTAGAATTTGGAATACCTTTGATGCATGCTGTAGGGACTACTAATGACAAGTACTTTGTGATGTCATGGACTAGAATGTTGGGATACCTTTAATGCATGTTGTAGTGACTACTAGTTTTATCATTTCAAGATGTCATGGTCTAGAATGTTGGGATACAATTAATGCATGTGGTAGTGACTACTAGTTACATCATTTCAAGGTGTCATGGTCTAGAATGTTGGGGTACATTTAGTGCATGCTGTAGTGACTATTAATTACATCATTTCAAGATGTAATGGTCTAGAATGTTGGAAAACCTTTGATGCATGCTGGAGGGACTACTAATGACAAGTACTTTGTGATGTCACGGTCTAGAATGTTGGGATACCTTTGATGCATGCTGTAGGGACTACTAATGATATTGCTTTGTGATGTCATGGTCTAGAATATTGGGATACATCTGATGCATGCCCTAGGGACTATTAATTATATTACGTTGTGATGTCATGCTCTGGAATGTTGAGATATTTTTGATGCATGCTGTACTGACTACTAATGATATAATTTTATGATGTAATGCTCTGGAATGTTGGGATACATCTGATGCATACTGTAAAGACTTCTAATGACAAGTACTTTGTGATGTCATGCTCTAGAATGTTGGAGTACCTTTGAAGCATGATGTAGGGAATAATAATGACAAGTACTTTGTGAGGTCATCTTCTAGAACGTTGGGATACATTTGATGCATGCTGTAGGGACTACTAATCACAAGTACTTTGTGATGTCACGGTCTAGAATGTTGGGATACCTTCGATGCATGCTGTAGGGACTACGAATGACAAGTACTTTGTGATGTCATGGTCTAGAATGTTGGAGTACCTTTAATACATGCTGTAGGGACTACTAATGAACAGTACTTTGTGAGGTCATGGTCTAGAATGCTGGAGTCCTTTGATGCATGCTGTAGGGACTACTAATGACAAGTAATTTGCGATGTCATTGTCTAGAATGTTGGGATATGTTCGATGCATGCTGTCGCGACTACTAATGATATTGCTTTGTGATGTCATGGATTAGAATGTTGGGATACATTTGATGTATGCTGTAGGGACTATTAATGATATTACATTGTGATGTCATGCTCTGGAATGTTGAGATACATCTGATGCATATAGTAGAGACTTTATAATGACAAGTACTTTGTGATGTCATGGTCTAGAATGTCGGAGTACCTTTGATGCATGATGTAGGGACTACTACTGACAAGATTATTGGGAGGTCATGGTCTAGAATGTTGGGATATGTTTGATGCATGCTGTAGGGAATACTAATGATATTGCTTTGTGATGTCATGATCTAGAAAGTTGGGATACATTTGATGCATGCTGTGAGGCTATTAATGATATTACGTTGTGATGTCATGCTCTGGAATGTTGAGATACATCTGATGCATACAGTAGAGACTTCTAATGACAAGTACTTTGTGATGTCATGGTCTAGAATGTTGGAGTACCTTTGATGCATGATGTAGGGACTTCTAATGACAAGTACTTTGTGAGGTCATGGTCTAGAATGTTGGAGTACCTTTGATGCATGCTGTAGGGACTACTAATGACAAGTACTTTGTGAGGTCATGGTCTAGAATGTTGGAGTACATTTTATGTATGCTGTGGGGACTACTAATGATTTCATTTTATGATGTAATGCTCTGAAATATTGGGATACATCTGAAGCATATTGTAGGTACTTTTAATGACAAGTACTTCGTGATGTCATGTTCTGGAATGTTGGGATACATTTGGTGCATGCTGTAGGGACTACTAATGACAAGTACTTTGTGATGTCACGGTCTAGAATGTTGGGATACCTTTAATGCATGTTGTAGTGACTACTAGTTATATCATTTCAAGATGTCATGGTCTAGAATGTTGGGATACAATTAATGCATGTGATAGTGACTACTAGTTACATCATTTCAAGATTTCATGGTCTAGAATGTTGGAATACCTTTGATGCATGCTGTAGGGACTACTAATGACAAGTACTTTGTGATGTCATGGACTAGAATGTTGGGATACCTTTAATGCATGTTGTAGTGACTACTAGTTTTATCATTTCAAGATGTCATGGTCTAGAATGTTGGGATACAATTAATGCATGTGGTAGTGACTACTAGTTACATCATTTCAAGGTGTCATGGTATAGAATGTTGGGGTACATTTAGTGCATGCTGTAGTGACTATTAATTACATCATTTCAAGATGTCATGGTCTAGAATGTTGGAAAACCTTTGATGCATGCTGGAGGGACTACTAATGACAAGTACTTTGTGATGTCACGGTCTAGAATGTTGGGATACCTTTGATGCATGCTGTAGGGACTACTAATGATATTGCTTTGTGATGTCATGGTCTAGAATATTGGGATACATTTGATGCATGCCCTAGGGACTATTAATTTCATTACGTTGTGATGTCATGCTCTGGAATGTTGAGATATTTTTGATGCATGCTGTACTGACTACTAATGATATAATTTTATGATGTAATGCTCTGGAATGTTGGGATACATCTGATGCATACTGTAAAGACTTCTAATGACAAGTACTTTGTGATGTCATGCTCTAGAATGTTGGGATACTTTTGAAGCATGCTGTAGGGATTATTAATAAAATTACTTTGTGAGGTCATGCTCTGGAATGTTGGGACAAATTTGATGCATGCTGTAGTGACTACCCATGATATCACTTTGTGATGTCATGCTCTGGAATGTTGGGGTACATTTGGTGCATGCTGTAGGGACTAGTCATCACAAGTACTTTGTGATGTCATGGTTTAGAATGTTGGAGTACCTTTGATACATGCTTTAGGGACTACTAATGACCATTACTTTGAGTGCTTTTAGGCATGATGTAGGGAATAATAATGACAAGTACTTTGTGAGGTCATGGTCTAGACTGTTGGAGTACATTTGATGCATGCTGTAGTGACTCCTAATGATATCTCTTTGTGATTTCATGGTCTAGAATGTTGGAGTACCTTTGATACATGCTGTAGGGACTACTAATGACAAGTACTTTGTGAGGTCATGGTCTAGAATGCTGGAGTCCTTTGATGCATGCTGTAGGGACTACTAATGACCAGTACTTTGTGAGGTCATGGCCTAGAATGTTGGAGTACCTTTGATGCATGATGTAGGGACTACTAATGACCAGTATTTAATGAGGTCATGGTCTAGAATGCTGGAGTCCTTTGATGCATGCTGTAGGGACTACTAATGACAAGTACTTTGTGATGTCATGGTCTAGAATGTTGGAGTACCTTTGATACATGCTGTAGGGACTACTAATGACAAGTACCTTGCGAGGTCATGGCCTAGAATGTTGGACTACCTTTGATGCATGCTGTAGGGACTACTAATGACAAGTTCTTTGTGAGGTCATGGTCTAGAAAATTGGAGTCCTTTGATGCATGCTGTAGTGACTCCTAATGATATCTCTTTGTGAGGTCATGGTCTAGAATGTTGGAGCACATTTGATGCATGCTGTAGGGACTACTAATGATAAGTACGTTGTGATGTAATGCTCTGGAATGTTGAGATAGTTTAATACATGCTGTAGTGACTACTAATGATTTACTTATATGATATAATGCTCTGGAATATGGGGATATTTTTGATGCATACAGTAGAGACTTCTAATGATATGTACTTTGTGAGATCATGGTCTAGAAAGTTGGAGTCCTTTGATGCATGCTGTTGTGACTCCTAATGATATCTCTTTGTGGTGTCATGGTCTAGAATGTTGGGATACATCTGATGCATGCTGTAGAGACTATTAATTATTTTACTTTGTGATGTCATGCTCTAGAATGTTGGGATACATTTGGTGCAAGCTGTAGGGACTACTAATGACAAGTACTTTGTGAGGTCATGGTCTAGAATGTTGGAGTACCTTTGATACATGCTGTAATGACTACTAATGACAAATACTTTGCGAGGTCATGGCCTAGAATGTTGGACTACCTTTGATGCATGCTGTAGGGACTACTAATGACAAGTACTTTGTGAGGTCATGGTCTAGAAAATTGGAGTCCTTTGATGCATGCTGTAGTGACTCCTAATGATATCTCTTTGTGATGTCATGTTCTAGAATTTTGGAGCACCTTTGATGCATGATGTAGTGACTGCTAATGACAAGTACTTTGTCATGTCATGCTATTGAATGTTGGGATATATTTGATGCATGCTGTAGGGACTACTACTGACAAGTACATTGTGATGTCATGGTCTAGAATGTTGGGATACATTTGGTGCAAGGTGTAGGGACTACTAATGACAAGTAATTTGTGAGGTCATGGTCTAGAATGTTGGAGTCCTTTGATGCATGCTGTTGTGACTCCTAATGATATCTCTTTGTGGTGTCATGGTCTAGAAAGTTGGAGTCCTTTGATGCATGCTGTTGTGACTCCTAATGATATCTCTTTGTGGTGGCATGGTCTAGAATATTGGAGTACCTTTGATGCATGATGTAGGGACTACTAATGACAAGTACTTTGTGATGTCATGCTCTAGAATGTTGGGATACATTCGATGCATGCTGCAGTGCCTCCTAATGATGTCACTTTGTGATGTCATGCTCTAGAATGTTGGGATACATTTGATGCATGCTGTAGGGACTACTACTGACAAGGACATTGTGATGTCATGGTCTAGAATGTTGGAGTACCTTTGATACATGCTGTAGGGACTACTAATGATAAGTAAGTTGTCATGTCATGCTCTGGAATGTTGAGATAGTTTAATTCATGCTGTAGTGACTACTAATGATTTCATTATATGATGTCATACTCTAGAATGCCGGGGTACCTTTGATGCATGCTGTAGGGACCACTAATGACAAGTACTTTGTGATGTCATGGTCTAGAATGTTGGAGTACCTTTGATGCATGCTGTAGGGACTGATAATGACCAGTACTTTGTGAGGTCATGGTCTAGAATGCTGGAGTCCTTTGATGCATGCTGTAGGGACTACTAATGACAAGTACTTTGTGATGTCATGGTCTAGAATGTTGGGATATGTTTGATGCATGCTGTAGGGACTACTAATGATTTAATTATATGATGTCATGCTCTAGAATGTCGGGGTACCTTTGATGCATGCTGTAGGGACTACTAATGACAAGTACTTTGTGATGTCATGGTCTAGAATGTTGGAGTACCTTTGATGCATGCTGTAGGGACTGATAATGACCAGTACTTTGTGAGGTCATGGTCTAGAATGCTGGAGTCCTTTGATGCATGCTGTAGGGACTACTAATGAGAAGTACTTTGTGATGTCATGGTCTAGAATGTTGGGATATGTTTGATGCATGCTGTAGGGACTACTAATGATATTGCTTTGTGATGTCATGGTCTAGAATGTTGGGATACATTTGATGCATGCTTTAGGGACTATTAATGATATTACGTTGTGATGTCAAGCTCTGGAATGTTGAGATATTTTTCATGCATGCTGTACTGATTACTAATGTTGTCATTATATGATGTAATGCTCTTGAATGTGGGGTTACATCTGATGCATACTGTAGAGACTTCTAATGACAAGTACTTTGTGAGGTCATGGTCTAGAATGTTGGGGTACATTTTATGCATGCTCAAGGGACTACTAATGATTTCATTTTATGATGTAATGCTCTGGAATATTGGGATACATCTGAAGCATATTCTAGGTACTTTTAATGACAAGTACTTTGTGATGTCATGGTCTAGAATGTTGGGATACATTTGATGCATGTTGTCGTGACTACGCATGATATCACTTCGTGATGTCATGTTCTGGAATGTTGGGATACATTTGGTGCATGCTGTAGGGACTGCTAATGACAAGTACTTTGTGAGGTCATGGTCTAGAATGCTGGAGTACCTTTAATGCATAATGTAGTGACTACTAATGACAAGTACTTTGTGATGTCATGCACTGGAATGTTGAGGTACATTTGATGCATGCTGTAGTGACTCCTAATGATATCTCTTTGTGATGTCATGTTCTAGAATGTTGGGATATATTTGATGCATGCTGTAGAGACTACTACTAACAAGTACATTGTGATGTCATGCCTCAGAATGTTGGGATACATTCGATGCATGCTGCAGTGCCTCCTAATGATGTCACTTTGTGATGTCATGGTCTAGAATGTTGGGATATATTTGATGCATGCTGTAGGGACTACTACTGACAAGTACATTGTGATGTCATGCTCTAGAATGTTGGGGTACATGTTGTGCAAGCTGTAGGGACTACTAATGACAAGTACTTTGTGAGGTCATGGTCTAGAATGTTGGAGTACCTTTGAAGCATGATGTAGGGAAAAACAATGACAAGTACTTTGTGATGTCATGGTCTAGAATGTTGGGATACAGTTGATACATGCTGTAGGGACTACTAATGACCAGTACTTTGTGATGTCATGGTCTAGAATGTTGGGATACATTTGATGCATGCAGTAGGGACTACGCATGATATGACTTTGTGATGTCATGCTCTGGAATGTTGGGATACATTTGGTGCATGCTGTAGGGACAACTAATGACAAGTACTTTGTGATGTCATGGTCTAGAATGTTGGGATACATTTGATGCATGCTGTAGTGACTACGCATGATATCACTTTGTGATGTCCTGCTCTGGAATGATGGGGTACCTTTAATGCATGATGTAGGGACTACTACTGACAAGTACTTTGTGATGTCATGCTCTAGAATGTTGGAGTACCTTTGATACATGCTGTTGGGACTACTAATGACAAGTACTTTGTGAGGTCATGGTCTAGAAAATTGGAGTCCTTTGATGCATGCTGTAATGACTCCTAATGATTTCTCTTTGTGATGTCATGGTCTAGAATGTTGGAGTACCTTTGATGCATGATGTAGGGACTACTAATGACAAGTACTTTGTGATGTCATGCTCTACAATGTTGGGATACATTCGATGCATGCTGTAGTGCCTCCTAATGATGTCACTTTGTGATGTCATGGTCTAGAATGTTGGGATACCTTTGATGCATGCTGTAGGGATTACTAATGATAAGTAAGTTGTTATGTCATGCTCTGGAATGTTGAGATAGTTTAATACATGCTGTAGTGACTACTAATGATTTCATTATATGATGTCATGCTCTAGAATGTCGGGGTAACTTTGATGCATGCTGTAGGGACTACTAATGACAAGTACTTTGTGATGTCATGGTCTAGACTGTTGGAGTACCTTTGATGCATGCTGTAGGGACTGATAATGAACAGTACTTTGTGAGGTCATGGTCTAGAATGCTGGAGTCCTTTGATGCATGCTATAGGGACAACTAATGACAAGTACTTTGTGATGTCATGGTCTAGAATGTTGGGATATGTTTGATGCATGCTGTACTGACTACTAATGATATAATTTTATGATGTAATGCTCTGGAATGTTGTGATACATCTGATGCATACTGTAGAGACTTCTAATGACAAGTACTTTGTGATGTCATGGTCTAGAATGTTGGGATACATTTGATGCATGCTGTAGTGACTACGCATGATATCACTTTGTGATGTCATGCTCTAGAATGTTGGGGTACCTTTGATCCATGCTGTAGGAACTACTAATGACAAGTACTTTGTGAGATCATGGTCTAGGAAGTTGGAGTCCTTTGATGCATGCTGTAGTGACTCCTAATGATATCTCTTTGTGATGTCATTGTCTAGAATGTTGGGATACATTTGATGCATGCTGTAGTGACTACGCATGATATCACTTTGTGATGTCATGGTCTAGAATGTTGGAGTACCTTTGATACATAATGTAGGGACTACTAATGACTAGTACTTTGTGATGTCATGGTCTAGAATGTTAAGGTACATTTGATGCATGCTGTAGTGACAACGAATGACAAGTAACTTGTGATGTCATGGTCTAGAAAGTTGGAGTACCTTTGATACATGCTGTAGGGACTACTAATGACCAGTACTTTGTGATGACATGGTCTAGAATGTTAAGGTACATCTGATACATACAGTAGAGACTTCTAATGACAAGTAATTTGTGATGTCATGCTCTGGAATGTTGAGATAGTTTAATACATGCTGTATTGACTACTAATGATTTCATTATATGATGTAATGCTCTGGAATGTGGGGATACATCTGATGCATACTGTAGAAATTTCTCATGACAAGTACTTTGTGATGTCATGGTCTAGAATGTTGAGATACATTTGATGCATGCTGTAGGGATTATTAATGATATTACTTTGTGATGTCATGCTCTGGAATGTTGGGGTACATGTTGTGCAGGCTGTAGGGACTACCAATGACAAGTATTCTGTGAGGACATCGTCTAGAATGTTGGAGTACCTTTGATGCATGCTGTAGGTTCTACTAATTACCAGTATTTAATGAGGTCATGGTCTAGAATGCTGGAGTCCTTTGATGGATGCTGTAGTTACTACGCATGATATCACTTTGTGATGTCATGGTCTGGAATGTTGGGATACATCTGATGCATGCTGTAGAGTCTATTAATTATTTTATTTTGTGATGTCATGCTCTAGAATGTTGGGATACATCTGATGCATACTGTAGAGATTTCTAATTACAAGTACTTTGCGATGTCATGGTCTAGAATGTTGGGACACATTTGATGCATGCTGTAGTGACTACGCATGATATCACTTTGTGATGTCATGGTCTAGAATGTTGGAGTACCTTTGATGCATGCTGTAGGGACTACAAATGACCAGTACTTTGTGAGGTCATGGCCTAGAATGTTGGAGTACCTTTGATGCATGCTGTAGGGACTACTAATGACAAGTACTTTGTGATGTCATGGTCTTGAATGTTGGAGTACCTTTGATACATGCTGTAGGGACTACTAATGACGAGTACTTTGCGAGGTCATGGCCTAAAATGTTGGAGTACCTTTGATGCATGCTGTAGGGACTAATAATGACAAGTACTTTGTGAGGTCATGGTCTAGAATGTTGGAGTACTTTTGATACATGCTGTTGGGACTACTAATGACAAGTACTTTGTGAGGTCATGGTCTAGAAAAATGGAGTCCTTTGATGCATGCTGTAGTGCCTCCTAATGATGTCACTTTGTGATGTCATGGTCTAGAATGTTGGGATACCTTTGATGCATGCTGTAGGGATTACTAATGATAAGTAAGTTGTTATGTCATGCTCTGGAATGTTGAGATAGTTTAATACATGCTGTAGTGACTACTAATGATTTCATTATATGATGTGATGCTCTAGAATGTCGGGGTACCTGCATGATGTAGGGACTAATAATTACCAGTATTTAATGAGGTCATGGTCTAGAATGCTGGAGTCCTTTGATGCATGATGTAGGGACTAATAATTACCAGTATTTAATGAGGTCATGGTCTAGAATGCTGGAGTCCTTTGATGCATGCTGTAGTTACTACGCATGATATCACTTTGTGATGTCATGGTCTGGAATGTTGGGATACATCTGATGCATGCTGTAGAGACTATTAATTATTTTATTTTGTGATGTCATGCTCTAGAATGTTGGGATACATCTGATGCATACTGTAGAGATTTCTAATGACAAGTACTTTGCGATGTCATGGTCTAGAATGTTGGGGTACCTTTGATGCATGCTGTAGGGACTACTAATGACAAGTACTTTGTGATGTAATGCTCTAGAATGTTGGGATACATTCGATGCATGCTGGAGTTCCTCCTAATGATGTCACTTTGTGATGTCATGCTCTAGAATGTTGGGATACATTTGATGCATGCTGTAGGGACGACTACTGACAAGTACTTTGTGATGTCATGCTCTAGAATGTTGGGGTACATTTTGTGCAAGGTGTAGGGACTACTAATGACAAGTACTTTGTGAGGTCATGGTCTAGAATGTGGGAGTACCTTTGAAGCATGATGTAGGGAATAATAATGACAAGTACTTTGTGATGTCATGGTCTAGAATGTTAGGATACATTTGATGCATGCTGTAGGGACTACGCATTTTATCACTTTGTGATGTCATGCTCTGGAATGTTGGGATACATTTGGTGCACGCTATGAGGACTTCGAATGACAAGTACTTTGTGAGGTCATGGTCTAGAATGTTGGACTACCTTTGATGCATGCTGTAGGGACTATTAATTATTTTACTTTGTGATGTCATGCTCTAGAATGTTGGAATACATCTGATGAATGCTGTAGAGACTATTAATTATTTTACGTTGTGATATCATGCTCTAGAATGTTGTGATACATCTGATGCATACTGTAGAGATTTCTAATGACAAGTACATTGTGATGTCATGGTCTAGAATGTTGGGACACATTTGATGCATGCTGTAGTGACTACGCATCACAAGTACTTTGTGATGTCATGGTCTAGAATGTTGGAGCACCTTTGATGCATGATGTATTGACTACTCATGATAAGTAACTTGTGATGTCATGGTCTAGAATGTTGGGATATGTTTGATGCATGCTGCAATGACTACTAATGATATTGCTTTGTGATGTCATGCCCTGGAATGTTGGAATACCTTTGATGCATGCTGGAGGGACTACTAATGACAAGTACCTTGTGATGTCACGGTCTAGAATGTTGGGATACCTTTGATGCATGCTGTAGGGACTACTAATGATATTGCTTCGTGATGTCATGGTCTAGAATATTGGGATACATTTGATGCATGCTCTAGGGACTATTAATGATATTACGTTGTGATGTCATGCTCTGGAATGTTGAGATATTTTTGATGCATGCTGTACTGACTACTAATGATATAATTTTATGATGTAATGCTCTGGAATGTTGGGATACATCTGATGCATACTGTAGGGACTACTAATGACAAGTTCTTTGTGATGTCATGGTCTAGAATGTTGGGATACATTTGATGCATGCTGTAGGGATGATTAATGATATTACGTTGTGATGTCATGCTCTGGAATGTTGAGATATTTTTGATGCATGCTGTACTGATTACTAATGTTATCATTTTATAATGTAATGCTCTGGAATGTTGGGATACATCTGATGCATACAGTAGAGACTTCTAATGAGAAGTACTTTGTGATGTCATGGTCTAGAATGTTGGGATACATTTGATGCATGCTTTAGTGACTATGCATGATATCACTTTGTGATGTCATGCCCTGGAATGTTGGGGTACATTTGATGCATGCTGTAGGGACTACTAATGACAAGTACTTTGTGATGTCATGCTCTAGAATGTTGGGATACATTCGATGCATGCTGCAGTGCCTCCTAATGATGTCACTTTGTGATGTCATGGTCTAGAATGTTGCGATACATTTGATGCATGCTGTAGGGACTACGAATGATATCACTTTGTGATGTCATGGTCTGGAATGTTGGGATACATTTGGTGCATGCTGTAGGGACTACTAATGACAAGTACTTTGTGAGGTCATGGTCTGGAATGTTGGAGTACCTTTGATGCATGCTGTAGGGGCTATTAATTATTTTACTTTGTGATGTCATGCTCTAGAATGTTGGGATACATCTGATGCATGCTGTAGAGACTATTAATTATTTTACTTTGTGATGTCATGCTCTAGTATGTTGGGATATATTTGTTGCATGCTGTAGTGACTACGCATGATATCACTTTGTGATGTCCTGCTCTGGAATGTTGGAGTACCTTTGATGCATGATGTAGGGACTACTAATGACAAGTACTATGTGAGGTCATGGTCTAGAAAATTGGAGTCCTTTGATGCATGCTGTAGTGACTCCTAATGATATCTCTTTGTGATGTCATGGTCTAGAATTTTGGAGCACCTTTGATGCATGATGTGGTGACTACTAATGACAAGTACTTTGTGATGTCATGCTATTGAATGTTGGGATATATTTGATGCATGATGTAGGGACTACTAATGACAACTACTTTGTGATTTCATGCTCTAGAATGTTGGGATACATTTGATGCATGCTGTAGGGACTACTCATGATATCTCTTTGTGATGTCATGGCATAGAATGTTGGGGTACCTTTAATGCATACTGTAGGGACTACTACTGACAAGTACATTGTGATGTCATGCTCTAGAATGTTGGGGTACATTTTGTTCAAGCTGTAGGGACTACTAATGACAAGTACTTTCTGAGGTCATGGTCTAGAATGTTGGAGTACCTTTGAAGCATGATGTAGGGAATAATAATGACAAGTACTTTGTGATGTCATGGTCTAGAACGTTGGGATACATCTGATGCATACTGTAGAGATTTCTAATGACAAGTACTTTGTGATGTCATGGTCTAGAATGTTGGGACACATTTGATGCATGCTGTAGTGACTACGCATGATATCACTTTGTGATGTCATGCTCTGGAATGTTGGGGTACATGTGGTGCATGCTGTAGGGACTACTAATGACAAGTACTTTGTGATGTCATGCTCTAGAATATTGTGGTACCTTTGATGCATGCTGTAGGGACAATTAATGACAAGTACTTTGTGATGTCATGGTCTAGAATGTTTGGTACTTTTGAAGCATGATGTAGGGAATAATAATGACAAGTACTTTGTGATGTCATGGTCTAGAATGTTGGGATACATTTGATGCATACTGTAGGGACTACGCATGATATCACTTTGTGATGTCATGGCATAGAATGTTGGAGTACCTTTGGTACATGCTGTAGGGACTACTAATGACCAGTACTTTGTGATGTCATGGTCTAGAATGTTGAGGTACATTTGATGCATGATGTAGTGACTACTAATGACAAGTAACTTGTGATGTCATGGTCTAGAATGTTGGGATACATTTGATGCATGCTGTAGGGACTATTAATGATATTATGTTTTGATGTCATGCTCTGGAATGTTGAGATACTTTAATACATGCTGTAGTGACTACTAATGATTTCATTATATGATGTAATGCTATGGAATGTGGGGTTACATCTGATGCATACTGTAGAGATTTCTAATGACAAGTACTTTGTGATGTCATGGTCTAGAATGTTGGAGTACCTTTGTTACATGCTGTAGGGACTACTAATGACCAGTACTTTGTGATATCATGGTCTAGAATGTTGAGGTACATTTGATGCATGCTGTAGTGACTACTAATGACAAGTAACTTGTGATGTCGTGGTCTAGAATGTTGGGATATGTTTGATGCATGCTGTAGGGACTACTAATGATATTGCTTTGTGATGTCATGGTCTAGAATGTTGGGATACATTTGATGCATGCTGTTGGGATTATTAATGATATTACGTTGTGATGTCATGCTCTGGAATGTTGAGATATTTTTGATGCATGCTGTACTGATTACTAATGTTATCATTTTATAATGTAATGCTCTGGAATGTTGGGATACATCTGATGCATACAGTAGAGACTTCTAATGACAAGTACTTTGTGATGTCATGGTCTAGAGTGTTGGGATACATCTGATGCATGCTGTAGAGACTATGAATTATTTTACTTTGTGATGTCATGGTCTAGAATGTTGGAGTACCTTTGATGCATGATGTAGGGACTACTACTGACAAGTACATTTTGATGACATGCTCTAGAATGTTGGGGTACATTTTGTGCATGCTGTAGGGACAACTATTGACAAGTACTTTGTGAGGTCATGGTCTAGAATGTTGGAGTACCTTTGATGCATACTGTAGGGACTACTTATGGTATTGCTTTGTGATGTCGTGGTTTAGAATGTTGGGATACATTTGATGCATGCTGTAGAGACTATTAATTATTTTACTTTATGATGTCATGCTCTAGAATGTTGGGATACATCTGATGCATACTGTAGAGATTTCTAATGAGAAGTACTTAGTGATGTCATGGTCTAGAATGTTGGGATACATTCGTTGCATGCTGCAGTGCCTCCTAATGATGTCACTTTGTGATGTCATGGTCTAGAATGTTGGGATACATTTGATGCATGCTGTAGGGACAACTAATGACAAGTACTTTGTGATGTCATGGTCTAGAATGTTGGAGTACCTTTGATACATGCTGTAGGGACTACTAATAACCGGTACTTTGTGAGGTCATGGTCAAGAATGCTGGAGTCCTTTGATGCATGCTGAAGGGACTACTAATGACAAGTACTTTTTGATGTCATGGTCTAGAATGTTGACGTCCTTTGATGCATGCAGTAGGGACTACTAATGACAAGTACTTTGTGATGTAATGGTCTAGAATGTTGGAGTACCTTTGATACATGCTGTAGGGACTACTAATGACCAGTACTTTGTGATGTCATGGTCTAGAATGTTGGAGTACCTTTGATACATACTGTAGGGACTACTAATGACTAGGGACTACGCATGTTATCACTTTGTGATGTCATGCTCTGGAATGTTGGGATACATTTGGTGCATGCTATGAGGACTTCCAATGACAAGTACTTTGTGAGGTCATGGTCTAGAATGTTGGAGTACCTTTGATGCATGCTGAAGGGACCATTAATTATTTTACTTTGTGATATCATGGTCTAGAATGTTGGAGTACATTTGATGCATGCTGTAGGGACTACTAATGATAAGTACGTTGTGATGTCATGCTCTGGAATGTTGAGATAGTTTAATACATGCTGTAGTGACTCCTAATGATATCTCTTTGTGATGTCATGGTCTAGAATGCTGGAATACATCTGATGCATACTGTAGAGATTTCTAATGACAAGTACTTTGTGATGTCAAGCTCTAGAATGTTGGGGTACCTTTGATACATGCTGTAGGGACTACTAATGACAAGTACTTTGTGATGTAATGCTCTAGAATGTTGGAGTACCTTTGATGCATGCTGTAGGGAATACGCATGATATCACTTTGTGATGTCATGCTCTGGAATGTTGGGATACATTTGGTGCATGCTGTAGGGACAAGGGACAACTAATGACAGGTACTTCGTGAGGTCATGGTCTATAATGTTGAGATACATCTGATGCATTCAGTAGAGACTTCTAGTGACAAGTACTTTGTGATGTCATGGTCTAGAATGTTGGGATACATTTGATGCATGCTGTAGTGACTCCTAATGTTATCTCTTTGTGATGTCATGGTCTAGAATTTTGGAGCACCTTTGATGCATGATGTAGGGACTACTAATGACAAGTACTTTGTGATGTCATGCTCTAGAATGTTGGGATACATTTGATGCATGCTGTAGGGACTACTACTGACAAGTACTTTGTGATGTCATGCTCTGGAATGTTGGGATACATTTGGTGCATGCTGTAGGGACAAGGGACAACTAATGACAGGTACTTTGTGAGGTCATGGTCTAGAATGTTGGAGTACCTTTGATGCATGCTGTAATGACTCCTAATGATATCTCTTTGTGATGTCATGGTCTAGAATGTTGGAGTACCTTTGATGCATGATGTAGGGACTACTAATGACAAGTACTTTGTGATGTCATGCTCTAGAATGTTGGGATACATTCGATGCATGCTCCAGTGCCTCCTAACGATGTCACTTTGTTATGTTATGGTCTAGAATGTTGGGATACATTTGATGCATGCTGTAGGGACTACTACTGACAAGTATATTGTGATGTCATGCCTTAGAATTTTGGGATACATTCGATGCATGCTGCAGTGCCTCCTAATGATGTCACTTTGTGATGTCATGGTCTAGAATGTTGGGATATATTTGATGCATGCTGTAGGGACTACCCATGATATCACTTTGTGATGTCATGCTCTGGATTGTTGGAATACATTTGGTGCATGCTGTAGGGACAACTAATGACAAGTACTTTGTGAGGTCATGGTCTAGAATGTTGGAGTACATTTGATGCATTATGTAGGGAATAATAATGTCAAGTACTTTGTGATGTCATGGTCTAGAATGTTGGGATACATTTGATGCATGCTGTAGGGACTACTACTGACAAGTATATTGTGATGTCATGCCTTAGAATGTTGGGATACATTCGATGCATGCTGCAGTCCCTCCTAATGATGTCACTTTGTGATGTCATGGTCTAGAATGTTGGGATATATTTGATGCATGCTTTAGGGACTACTAATGACAAGTATTTTGTGAGGACATCGTCTAGAATGTTGGAGTACCTTTGATGCATGCTGTAGGGACTACTAATAACAAGTACTTTGTGATGTCATGCTCTGGAATGTTGGGATACATTTGGTGCATGCTGTAGGTACAAGGGACAACTAATGACAGGTAGTTTGTGAGGTCATGGTCTAGAATGTTGGAGTACCTTTGATGCATGCTGTAATGACTCCTAATGATATCTCTTTGTGATGTCATGCTCTAGAATGTTGGAGTACCTTTGATGCATGATGTAGGGACTACTAATGACAAGTACTTTGTGATGTCATGCTCTAGAATGTTGGGATACATTCAATGCATGCTCCAGTGCCTCCTAATGATGTCACTTTGTGATGTTATGGTCTAGAATGTTGGGATACATTTGATGCATGCTGTAGGGACTACTACTGGCAAGTATATTATGATGTCGTGCCTTAGAATTTTGGGATACATTCGATGCATGCTGCAGTGCCTCCTAATGATGTCACTTTGTAATGTCATGGTCTAGAATGTTGGGATATGTTTGATGCATGCTGTAGGGACTACTAATGATATCACTTTGTGATGTCATGCTCTGGAATGTTGGGATACATTTGGTGCATGCTGTAGTGACTACTAATGACAAGTAACCTGTGATGTCATGGTCTAGAATGTTGGGATATGTTTGATGCATGCTGTAGGGACTACTAATGATATCACTTTGTGATGTCATGCTCTGGAATGTTGGGATACATTTGGTGCATGCTGTTCGGACTACTAATGACAAATACTTTGTGAGGTCATGGCCTAGAATGTTGGAGTACCTTTGATGCATGCTGTAGGGACGATTAATGATATTACTTTGTGATGTCATGCTCTAGAATGTTGAGATACTTTTGATGGATGCTGTAGTGACTACTAATGATATCATTTTATGATGTGATTCTCTGGAATGTTTGGATACATGTAATGCATACTGTAGAGTCTTCTAATGAAAACTACTTTGTGATGTCATGGCCTAGAATGTTGGGATACGTTTGATGCATGCTGTAGGGACTATTAATGATATTACTTTGTGATGTCATGCTCTGGAATGTTGAGATACTTTAATGCATGCTTTAGTGACTAATAATGATTTCATTTTATGATGTAATGCTCTGGAATATTGGGATACATCTGATGCATATTGTAGGTACTTCTAATGACAAGTACTTTGTGATGTCATGGTCTAGAACGTTGGGATACATTTGATGCATGCTGTAGTGACTACGCATGATATCACTTTGTGATGTCATGGTCTAGAATGTTGGGATACATTTGATGCATGCTGTAGAGAGGATACCTTTAATGCATGTTGTAGTGACTACGAGTGATATCATTTCAAGATGTCATAGTCTAGAAAGTTGGAGTACCTTTGATGCATGCTGTCGTTACTATTAATGAAAAGTACTTTTGTGTTGTGGTCGGCTACAGAGATGCTGAAACATTTTTTTTCACACTTGACAATCACTTTCAATGTCCTTATATTACACCCTAGGCATTACACTTTGTGATGTCATGCTCTAGAATGTTGGGATACATCTGAAGCATACTGTAGAGACTTCTAATGACAAGTACTTTGTCATGTCATGGTCTAGAATTATGGGATACATTTGATGTATGCTGTCGGGACTACTAATGACAAGTACTTTGTGATGTCATGGTCTGGAATGTTGGAGTCCTTTTATACATGCTGTAGGGACTACTAATGACAAGTACTTTGTGATGTCATGCTCTAGAATGTTGGGATACATTCGATGCATGCTCCAGTGCCTCCTAATGATGTCACTTTGTGATGTTATGGTCTAGAATGTTGGGATACATTTGATGCATGCTGTAGGGACTACTACTGACAAGTATATTGTGATGTCATGCCTTAGAATTTTGGGATACATTCGATGCATGCTGCAGTGCCTCGTAATGATGTCACTTTGTGATGTCATGGTCTAGAATGTTGTGACATATTTGATGCATGCTGTAGGGACTACCCATGATATCACTTTGTGATGTCATGCTCTGGATTGTTGGAATACTTTTGGTGCATGCTGTAGGGACAACTAATGACAAGTACTTTGTGAGGTCATGGTCTAGAATGTTGGAGTACATTTGATGCATGATGTAGGGAATAATAATGACAAGTACTTTGTGATGTCATGGTCTAGAATGTTGGGATACATTTGATGCATGCTGTAGGGACTACGCATGATATCACTTTGTGATGTCATGGTCTAGAATGTTGGGATACATTTGATGCATGCTGCAGTGCCTCCTAATGATGTCACTTTGTGATGTCATGGTCTAGAATGTTGGGGTACATTTTGTGCATGCTGTAGGGACAACTAATGACAAGTACTTTGTGAGGTCATGGTCTAGAATGTTGGAGTACCTTTGATGCGTGATGTAGGGAGTACTCATGGTATTGCTTTGTGATGTCATGGTCTAGAATGTTGGGATACATTTGATGCATGCTGTAGAGACTATTAATTATTTTACTTTATGATGTCATGCTCTAGAATGTTGGGATACATCTGATGCATACTGTAGAGATTTCTAATGAGAAGTATTTTGTGATGTCATGCTCTAGAATGTTGGGATACATTCGTTGCATGCTGCAGTGCCTCCTAATGATGTCACTTTGTGATGTCATGCTCTGGAATGTTGGGATACATTTGGTGCATGCTGTAGGGACAAGGGACAACAAATGACAGGTACTTTGTGAGGTCATGGTCTAGAATGTTGGAGTACCTTTGATGCATGCTGTAATGACTCCTAATGATATCTCTTTGTGATGTCATGGTCTAGAATGTTGGAGTACCTTTGATGCATGATGTAGGGACTACTAATGACAAGTACTTTGTGATGTCATGCTCTAGAATGTTGGGATACATTTGATGCATGCTCCAGTGCCTCCTAATGATGTCACTTTGTGATGTTATGGTCTAGAATGTTGGGATACATTTGATGCATGCTGTAGGGACTACTACTGACAAGTACTTTGTGATGTCATGGTCTAGAGTGTTTGGGTACCTTTGATGCATGCTGTAGGGACTACTCATCACAAGTACTTTGTGATGTCATGGTCTAGAGTGTTTGGGTACCTTTGATGCATGCTGTAGGGACTACTAATGACCAGTACTTTGTGATGTCATGGTCTAGAATGTTGGAGTACCTTTGATACATGCTGTAGGGACTACTGATAACCAGTACTTTGTGAGTTCATGGTCTAGAATACTGGAGTCCTTTGATGCATGATGTAGGGACTACTAATGACCAGTACTTTGAGAGGTCATGGTCTAGAATGTTGGAGTACCTTTGATGCATGCTGTAGGAACTACTAATGACCAGTACTTTGTGAGGTCATGGCATAGAATGTTGGAGTACCTTTGATGCATAATGTAGGGACTACTAATGACCAGTATTTAATGAGGTCATGGTCTATAATGTTGGAGTACATTTGGTGCAAGCTGTAGGGACTACTACTGACAAGTACTTTGTGATGTCATGGTCTAGAATGTTGGGATACATTTGATGCATGCTGTAGGGACTACGCATGATATCACTTTGTGATGTCATGCTCTGGAATGTTGGGATACATTTGGTGCATGCTGTAGGGACTACTAATGACAAGTACTTTGCGAGGTCATGGCCTAGAATGTTGGAGTACCTTTGATGCATGCTGTAGGGAATACTAATGACAAGTACTTTGTGAGGTCATGGTCTAGAATGTTGGAGTACATTTGATGCATGCTGTAAGGACTACTAATGATAAGTACGTTGTGATGTCATGCTCTGGAATGTTGAGATAGTTTAATACATGCTGTAGTGACTCCTAATGATATCTCTTTGTGATGTCATGGTCTAGAATGTTGGGGTACCTTTGATGCATGATGTAGGGACTACTAATGACAAATACTTTGTAATGTCATGCTCTAGAATGTTGGGATACATTCGTTGCATGCTGCAGTGCCTCCTAATGATGTCACTTTGTGATGTCATGGTCTAGAATGTTGGGGTACATTTTGTGCATGCTGTAGGGACAACTAATGACAAGTACTTTGTGAGGTCATGGTCTAGAAAGTTGGAGTACCTTTGATGCGTGATGTAGGGAGTACTCATGGTATTGCTTTGTGATGTCATGGTCTAGAATGTTGGGTTACATTTGATGCATGCTGTAGAGACTATTAATTATTTTACTTTGTGATGTCATGCTCTAGAATGTTGGGATACATCTGATGCATACTGTAGAGATTTCTAATGAGAAGTATTTAGTGATGTCATGGTCTAGAATGTTGGGATACATTCGTTGCATGCTGCAGTGCCTCCTAATGATGTCACTTTGTGATGTCATGGTCTAGAATGTTGGGATACATTTGATGCATGCTGTAGGGACTACTAATAACCAGTACTTTGTGATGTCATGGTCTAGAATGCTGGAGTCCTTTGATGCATGCAGTAGGGACTACTAATGAAAAGTACTTTGTGATGTCATGGTCTAGAATGTTGCAGTACCTTTGATACATGCTGTAGGGACTACTAATGACCAGTACTTTGTGATGTCATGGTCTAGAATGTTGAGGCACATTTGATGCATGCTGTAGGGACTACTAATGACAAGTACTTTGTGATGTCATGGTCTAGAATGTTGGAGTACCTTTGATACATGCTGTAGGGACTACTAATGACCAGTACTTTGTGATGTCATGGTCTAGAATGCTGGAGTCCTTTGACGCATGCTGTAGGGACTACTAATGACCAGTACTTTGTGAGGTCATGGTCTAGAATGTTGGAGTACCTTTGATGCATGATGTATGGTCTACTAATGACCAGTATTTAATGAGGTCATGGTCTAGAATGCTGCAGTCCTTTGATGCATGCTGTAGTGACTACTAATGACAAGTAACTTGTGATGTCATGGTCTAGAATGTTGGGATGTGTTTGATGCATGCTGTAGGGACTACTAATGATATTGCTTTGTGATGTCATGGTCTAGAATGTTGGGATACATTTGATGCATGCTGTATGGACTATTAATGATTTTACGTTGTGATGTCATGCACTGGAATGTTGAAATACATCTGATGCATACAGTAGAGACTTCTAATGACAAATACTTTGTGATGTCATGGTCTAGAATGTTGGGATACATTTGATGCATGCTGTAAGGACTACGCATGATATCACTTTGTGAGGTCATGGTCGAGAATATTGGAGTACCTTTGAAGCATGATGTAGGGAATAATAATGACAAGTACTTTGTGATGTCATGGTCTACAATGTTGGGATACATTTGATGCATGCTGTAGAGACTACGTATGATATCACTTTGTGATGTCATGCTCTGGAATGCTGGGATACATTTGATGCATGCTGTAGGGACTACTAATGATAAGTACGTTGTGATGTCATGCTCTGGAATGTTGAGATAGTTTAATACATGCTGTAGTGACTACTAATGATTTCATTATATGACGTAATGCTCTGGAATGTTGAGATAGTTTAATACATGCTGTAGTGATTCCTAATGTTATCTCTTTGTGATGTCATGGTCTAGAATGTTGGAGTACTTTTGATGCTTGATGTAGGGACTACTACTGACAAGTACATTGTGATGTCATGCTCTAGAATGTTGGGGTACATTTTGTGCAAGCTGTAGGGACTACTAATAAGTACTTTGTGAGGTCATGGTCTAGAATGTTGGAGTACCTTTGAAGCATGATGTAGGAATGATAATGACAAGTACTTTGTGAGGTCATGGTCTAGAATGTTGGAGTACATTTGATGCATGCTGTAGGGACTACTAATGATAAGTACGTTGTGATGTCATGCTCTGGAATGTTGAGATAGTTTAATACATGCTGTAGTGACTCCTAATGACAAATACTTTGTGAGATCATGGTCTAGAAAGTTGGAGTCCTTTGATGTATTCTATAGTGACTCCTTATGATATCTCTTTGTGATGTCATGGTCTAGAATGTTGGGGTACCTTTGATGCATGATGTAGGGACTACTAATGACAAATACTTTGTGATGTCATGCTCTAGAATGTTGGGATACATTCGTTGCATGCTGCAGTGCCTCCTAATGATGTCACTTTGTGATGTCATGGTCTAGAATGTTGGGATACATTGGATGCATGCTGCAGTGCCTCCTAATGATGTCACTTTGTGATGTCATGGTCTTGAATGTTGGAGTACCTTTGATACATACTGTAGGGACTACTAATGACCAGTACTTTGTGAGGTCATGGTCTAGAATGCTGGAGTCCTTTGATGCATGATGTGGGGACTACTAATGACAAGTACTTTGTGATGTCATGGGCTTGAATGTTGGAGTACCTCTGATACATGCTGTAGGGACTACTAATAACCGGTACTTTGTGAGGTCATGGTCAAGAATGCTGGAGTCCTTTGATGCATGCTGAAGGGACTACTAATGACAAGTACTTTGTGAGGTAATGGTCTAGAATGTTGGAGTACATTTGATGCATGCTGTAGGGACTACTAATGATAAGTACGTTGTGATGTCATGCTCTGGAATGTTGAGATAGTTTAATACATGCTGTAGTGACTACTAATGATTTCATTATATAATGTAATGCTCTGGAATGTGGGGATACATCTGATGCATACTTTAGAGATTTCTAATGACAAGTACTTTGTGATGTCATGGTCTAGAATGTTGGGACACATTTGATGCATGCTGTAGTGACTCCTAATGATATCTCTTTGTGATGTCATGGTCTAGAATGTTGGAGTACCTTTGATGCGTGCTGTAGGGAGTACTTATGGTATTGCTTTGTGATGTCATGGTCTAGAATGTTGGGATACATTTGATGCATGCTGTAGTGACTACGCATGATATCACTTTGTGAGGTCATGCTCTGGAATGTTGGGGTACATTTGGTGCATGCTGTAGGGACTACTAATGATCAGTACATTGTGATGTCATGCTCTGGAATGTTGAGATAGTTTAATACATGCGTTAGTGACTCCTAATGTTGTCTCTTTGTGATGTCATGGTCTAGAATGTTGGAGTACTTTTGATGCATGATGTAGGGACTACTACTGACAAGTATTTTGTGATGTCATGCTCTAGAATGTTGGGGTACATTTTGTGCAAGCTGTAGGGACTACTAATAACAAGTACTTTGTGAGGTCATGGTCTAGAATGTTGGAGTACCTTTGAAGCATGATGTAGGGAATAATAATGACAAGTACTTTGTGATGTCATGCACTGGAATGTTGAGATACATCTGATGCATACAGTAGAGACTTCTAATGACAAGTACTTTGTGATGTCATGGTCTAGAATGTTGGGATACATTCGATGCATGCTGCAGTGCCTCCTAATGTCACTTTGTGATGTCATGGTCTTGAATGTTGGAGTACCTTTGATACATGCTGTAGGGACTACTAATGACCAGTACTTTGTGAGGTCATGGTCTAGAATGCTGGAGTCCTTTCATGCATGATGTGGGCACTACTAATGAGAAGTACTTTGTGATGTCATGCTCTGGAATGTTGAGATAGTTTAATACATGCTGTATTGACTCCTAATGATATCTCTTTGTGATGTCATGGTCTAGAATGTTGGAGTACCTTTCATGCATGATGTAGGGACTACTACTGACAAGTACATTTTGATGTCATGCTCTAGAATGTTGTGGTACATTTTGTGCATGCTGTAGGGACAACTATTGACAAGTACTTTGTGAGGTCATGGTCTAGAATGTTGGAGTACCTTTGATGCATACTGTAGGGACTACTTATGGTATTGATTTGTGATGTCATGGTCTAGAATGTTGGGATACATTTGATGCATGCTGTAGAGACTATTAATTATTTTACTTTATGATGTCATGCTCTAGAATGTTGGGATACATCTGATGCATACTGTAGAGATTTCTAATGAGAAGTACTTAGTGATGTCATGGTCTAGAATGTTGGGATACATTCGTTGCATGCTGCAGTGCCTCATAATGATGTCACTTTGTGATGCCATGGTCTAGAATGTTGGGATACATTTGATGCATGCTGTAGGGACAACTAATGACAAGTACTTTGTGATGTCATGGTCTAGAATGTTGGAGTACCTTTGATACATGCTGTAGGGACTACTAATAACCGGTACTTTGTGAGGTCATGGTCAAGAATGCTGGAGTCCTTTCATGCATGCTGAAGGGACTACTAATGACAAGTACTTTGTGATGTCATGGTCTAGAATGTTGGAGTACCTTTGATACATGCTGTAGGGACTACTAATAACCGGTACTTTGTGATGTCATGGTCTAGAATGCTGGAGTCCTTTGATGCATGCAGTAGGGACTACTAATGACAAGTACTTTGTGATGTCATGGTCTAGAATGTTGGAGTACCTTTGATACATGCTGTAGGGACTACTAATGACCAGTACTTTGTGATGTCATGGTCTATAATGCTGGAGTCCTTTGATGCATGCTGTAGGGACTACTAATGACCAGTACTTTGTGAGGTCATGGCCTAGAATGTTGGGATACATTTGATGCATGCTGTAGGGACTACTAATGATAAGTACATTGTGATGTAATGGTCTAGAATGTTGGAGTACATTTGATGCATGCTGTAGGGACTACTAATGATAAGTACGTTGTGATGTCATGCACTGGAATGTTGAGATAATTTAATGCATGCTGTATTGACTCCTAATGATATCTCTTTGTGATGTCATGGTCTAGAATGTTGGAGTACCTTTGATGCATGATGTAGGGACTACTACTGACAAGTACATTTTGATGTCATGCTCTAGAATGTTGGGGTACATTTTGTGCATGCTGTAGGGACAACTATTGACAAGTACTTTGTGAGGTCATGGTCTAGAATGTTGGAGTACCTTTGATGCATACTGTAGGGACTACTTATGGTATTGCTTTGTGATGTCGTGGTTTAGAATGTTGGGATACATTTGATGCATGCTGTAGAGACTATTAATTATTTTACTTTATGATGTCATGCTCTAGAATGTTGGGATACATCTGATGCATACTGTAGAGATTTCTAATGAGAAGTACTTAGTGATGTCATGGTCTAGAATGTTGGGATACATTCGTTGCATGCTGCAGTGCCTCCTAATGATGTCACTTTGTGATGTCATGGTCTAGAATGTTGGGATACATTTGATGCATGCTGTAGGGACAACTAATGACAAGTACTTTGTGATGTCATGGTCTAGAATGTTGACGTCCTTTGATGCATGCAGTAGGGACTACTAATGACAAGTACTTTGTGATGTCATGGTCTAGAATGTTGGAGTACCTTTGATACATGCTGTAGGGACTACTAATGACCAGTACTTTGTGATGTCATGGTCTAGAATGCTGGAGTCCTTTGATGCATGCTGTAGGGACTACTAATGACAAGTACTTTGTGATGTCATGGTCCAGAATGTTGGAGTACCTTTGATACATGCTGTAGGGACTACTAATGACCAGTACTTTGTGATGTCATGGTCTAGAATGTTGGGGTACATTTGGTGCATGCTGTAGGGACTACTCATCACAAGAACTTTGTGATGTCATACTCCAGAATGTTGGGGTACCTTTGATGCATGCTGTAGGGACTACGAATGACAAGTACTTTGTGATGTCATGGTCTAGAATGTTGGAGTACCTTTGATACATGCTGTAGGGACTACTAATGACCAGTACTTTGTGAACTCATGGTCTAGAATGCTGGAGTCCTTTGATGCATGCTGTAGGGACTACTAATGACAAGTACTTTGTGATGTCATGGTCTAGAATGTTGGAGTACCTTTGATACATGCTGTAGGGACTACTATTGACCAGTACTTTGTGATGTCATGGTCTAGAATGTTGAGGTACATTTGATGCATGCTGTGGAGACTACTAAAGACAAGTAACTTGTGATGTCATGGTCTAGAATATTGGGATACATTTGATGCATGCTGTAGGGACTATTAATGATATTACGTTGTGATGTCATGTTCTGGAATGTTGAGATACATCTGATGCATACAGTAGAGACTTCTAATGACAAGTACTGTGTGAGGCCATGGTCTAGAATGTTGGAGTCCATTGATGCATGCTGTAGTTACTCCTAATGGTATCTCTTTGTGATGTGATGGTCTAGAATGTTGGAGTACCTTTGATGCATGATGTAGGGACTACTAATGACAACTACTTTGTGATTTCATGCTCTAGAATGTTGGGATACATTCGATGCATGCTGCAGTGCCTCCTAATGATGTCACTTTGTGATGTCATGGTCTAGAATGTTGGAGTACCTTTGATACATGCTGTAGGGACTACTAATGACCAGTACTTTGTGAGGTCATGGTCTAGAATGCTGGAGTCCTTTGATGCATTCTGTAGTGACTCCTAATGATATATCATTGTGATGTCATGGTCTAGAATGTCGGAGTACCTTTGATGCATGCTGTAGTGACTCCTAATGATATCTCTTTGTGATGTCATGTTCTAGAATGTTGGGATATATTTGATGCATGCTGTAGAGACTACTACTAACAAGTACATTGTGATGTCATGCCTCAGAATGTTGGGATACATTCGATGCATGCTGCAGTGCCTCCTAATGATGTCACTTTGTGATGTCATGGTCTAGAATGTTGGGATATATTTGATGCATGCTGTAGGGACTACTACTGACAAGTACATTGTGATGTCATGCTCTAGAATGTTGGGGTACATGTTGTGCAAGCTGTAGGGACTACTAATGACAAGTACTTTGTGAGGTCATGGTCTAGAATGTTGGAGTACCTTTGAAGCATGATGTAGGGAAAAACAATGACAAGTACTTTGTGATGTCATGGTCTAGAATGTTGGGATACATTTGATACATGCTGTAGGGACTACTAATGACCAGTACTTTGTGATGTCATGGTCTAGAATGTTGGGATACATTTGATGCATGCAGTAGGGACTACGCATGATATGACTTTGTGATGTCATGCTCTGGAATGTTGGGATACATTTGGTGCATGCTGTAGGGACAACTAATGACAAGTACTTTGTGATGTCATGGTCTAGAATGTTGGGATACATTTGATGCATGATGTAGAGACTATTAATTATTTTACTTTGTGATGTCATGCTCTAGAATGTTGGGATTCATCTGATGCATACTGTAGAGATTTCTAATGACAAGTACTTTGTGATGTCATGGTCTAGAATGTTGTAGTACCTTTGATACATGCTTTAGGGACTACTAATGATATCTCTTTGTGATTTCATGGTCTAGAATGTTGGAGTACCTTTGATACATGCTGTAGGGACTACTAATGACCAGTACTTTGTGAGGTCATGGTCTAGAATGCTGGACTCCTTTGATGCATGCTGTAGGGACTACTCATGACCAATACTTTGTGATGTCATGGTCTAGAATGTTGGAGTACCTTTGATGCATGCTGTAGGGACTATTAATTATTTTACTTTGTGATGTCATGCTCTAGAATGTTGGGATACATCTGATGCATGCTGTAGAGACTATTAATTATTTTACTTTGTGATGTCATGCTCTAGAATGTTGGGATTCATCTGATGCATACTGTAGAGATTTCTAATGACAAGTACTTTGTGATGTCATGGTCTAGAATGTTGGGACACATTTGATGCATGCTGTAGTGACTACGCATGATATCACTTTGTGATGTCATGCTCTGGAATGTTGGGGTACATTTGGTGCATGCTGTAGGGACTAGTCATCACAAGTACTTTGTGATGTCATGGTCTTGAATGTTGGGATACCTTTGATGCATGCTGTAGGGACTACTAATGACAAGTACTTTGTGATGTCATGGTCTAGAATGTTGTAGTACCTTTGATACATGCTTTAGGGACTACTAATGATATCTCTTTGTGATTTCATGGTCTAGAATGTTGGAATACCTTTGATACATGCTGTAGGGACTACTAATGACCAGTACTTTGTGAGGTCATGGTCTAGAATGCTGGACTCCTTTGATGCATGCTGTAGGGACTACTCATGACCAATACTTTGTGATGTCATGGTCTAGAATGTTGAGGTACATTTGATGCATGCTGTAGTGACTACTAATGATATCTCTTTGTGATGTCATGGTCTAGAATGTTGGAGTACCTTTGATACATGCTGTAGGGACTTCTAATGATAAGTAAGTTGTGATGTCATGCTCTGGAATGTTGGGATACATCTGATGCATACAGTAGAGACTTCTAATGACAAGTACTTTGTGATGTCATGGTCTAGAATGTTGGGGTACCTTTGATGCATACTGTAGGGACTACTAATGACAAGGACTTTAAGATGTCATGCTCTAGAATGTTGGGGTACCTTTGATGCATGCTGTAGGGACTACTAATGACAAGTACTTTGTGAGATCATGGTCTAGAAAGTTGAGATATTTTTGATGCATGCTGTACTGACTACTAATGATATAATTTCATGATGTAATGCTCTGGAATGTTGGGGTACATTTGGTGCCTGCTGTAGGGACTACTCATCACAAGTATTTTGTGAGGTCATGGTCTAGAATGTTGGAGTACCTTTAAAGCATGATGTAGGGAATAATAATGACAAGTACTTTGTGATGTCATGGTCTAGAATGTTGGGATGCATTTGATGCATGCTTTAGGGACTACTAATGACAAGTACTTTGTGATGTCATGGTCTAGAATGTTGGGGTTCATTTGGTGCATGCTGTAGTGACTACTAATTACATCATTTCAAGATGTCATGGTCTAGAATGTTGGAATACCTTTGATGCATGCTGGAGGGACTACTAATGACAAGTACTTTGTGATGTCACGGTCTAGAATGTTGGGACACATTTGATGCATGCTGCTGTGAATACGCATGATATCACCTTGTGATGTCATGCTCTTGAATGTTGGGGTACATTTGGTGCATGCTGTAGGGACTACTCATCACAAGTACTTTGTGATGTCATGCTCTAGAATGTTGGGGTATCTTTGATGCATGCTATAGGGACTACGAATGACCAATACTTTGTGATGTCATGCTCTAGAATGTTGGAGTACCTTTGATACATGCTGTAGGGACTACTAATGACCAGTACTTTGTGAGGTCATGGTCTAGAATGCTGGAGTCCTTTGATGCATGCTGTAGGGACTACTAATGACAAGTACTTTGTGATGTCATGGTCTAGAATGTTGGAGTACCTTTGATACATGCTGTAGGGACTACTAATGACCAGTACTTTGTGATGTCATGGTCTAGAATGTTGAGGTACATTTGATGCTTGCTGTAGTGACTACTAATGACAAGTAACTTGTGATGTCATGCTCTGGAATGTGGGGATACATCTGATGCATACTGTAGAGACTTCTAATGACAATTACTTTGTGAGATCATGGTTTCGAAAGTTTTGAGTCCTTTGATGCATGCTGTAGTTACTCCTAATGATATCTCTTTGTGATCTCATGGTCTAGAAGGTTGGAGTACCTTTGATGCATGATGTAGGGACTACTAATGACAACTACTTTGTGATGTCATGCTCTAGAATGTTGGGATATATTCGATGCATGCTGCAGTGCCTCCTAATGATGTCACTTTGTGATGTCATGGTCTAGAATGTTGGAGTACCTTTGATGCATGCTGTAGGGACTACTAATGATAAGTAAGTTATGTCATGCTCTGGAATGTTGAGATAGTTTAATACATGCTGTAGTGACTACTAATGATTTCATTATATGATGTCATGCTCTAGAATGTCAGGGTACCTTTGATGCATGCTGTAGGGACTACTAATGATATTGCTTTGTGATGTCATGCTCTGGAATGTTGGGATACATCTGATGCATACAGTAGAGACTTCTAATGACAAGTACTTTGTGATGTCATGGTCTAGAATGTTGGGATACATCTGATGCATGCTGTAGTTACTCCTAATGATATCTCTTTGTGATGTCATGGTCTAGAATGTTGGAGTACCTTTGATGCATGATGTAGGGACTACTAATGACAACTACTTTGTGATGTCATGGTCTAGAATGTTGGGGTACCTTTGATGCATGCTGTACTGACTACTAATGATTTAATTTTATGATGTAATGCTCTGGAATGTTGGGGTACATTTGGTGCATGCTGTAGGGAATAATAATGACAAGTACTTTGTGATGTCATGGTCTAGAATGTTGGGATGCATTTGATGCATGCATTAGGGACTACTAATGACAAGCACTTTGTGATGTCATGGTCTACAATGTTGGAGTACCTTTGATACATGCTGTAGGGACTACTAATGACCAGTACTTTGTGAGGTCATGGTCTTGAATGCTGGAGGCCTTTGATGCATGCTGTAGGGACTACTAATGACAAGTAACTTGTGATGTCATGGTCTAGAATGTTGGAGTACTTTTGAAGCATGATGTAGGGAATAATAATGACACGTACTTTGTGATGTCATGCTCTGGAATTTTTGAGATAGTTTAATACATGCTGTAGTGACTACTAATGATTTAATTATTTGATGTAATGCTCTGGAATGTGGGGATACATCTGATGCATACTGTAGAGACTTCTAATGACAATTACTTTGTGAGATCATGGTTTCGAAAGTTTTGAGTCCTTTGATGCATGCTGTAGTTACTCCTAATGATATCTCTTTGTGATCTCATGGTCTAGAAGGTTGGAGTACCTTTGATGCATGATGTAGGGACTACTAATGACAACTACTTTGTGATGTCATGCTCTAGAATGTTGGGATATATTCGATGCATGCTGCAGTGCCTCCTAATGATGTCACTTTGTGATGTCATGGTCTAGAATGTTGGAGTACCTTTGATACATGCTGTAGGGACTACTAATGATAAGTAAGTTATGTCATGCTCTGGAATGTTGAGATAGTTTAATACATGCTGTAGTGACTACTAATGATTTCATTATATGATGTCATGCTCTAGAATGTCAGGGTACCTTTGATGCATGCTGTAGGGACTACTAATGATATTGCTTTGTGATGTCATGCTCTGGAATGTTGGGATACATCTGATGCATACAGTAGAGACTTCTAATGACAAGTACTTTGTGATGTCATGGTCTAGAATGTTGGGATACATCTGATGCATGCTGTAGTTACTCCTAATGATATCTCTTTGTGATGTCATGGTCTAGAATGTTGGAGTACCTTTGATGCATGATGTAGGGACTACTAATGACAACTACTTTGTGATGTCATGGTCTAGAATGTTGGGGTACCTTTGATGCATGCTGTACTGACTACTAATGATATAATTTTATGATGTAATGCTCTGGAATGTTGGGGTACATTTGGTGCATGCTGTAGGGAATAATAATGACAAGTACTTTGTGATGTCATGGTCTAGAATGTTGGGATGCATTTGATGCATGCATTAGGGACTACTAATGACAAGCACTTTGTGATGTCATGGTCTACAATGTTGGAGTACATTTGAGACATGCTGTAGGGACTACTAATGACCAGTACTTTGTGAGGTCATGGTCTTGAATGCTGGAGGCCTTTGATGCATGCTGTAGGGACTACTAATGACAAGTAACTTGTGATGTCATGGTCTAGAATGTTGGAGTACTTTTGAAGCATGATGTAGGGAATAATAATGACAAGTACTTTGTGATGTCATGCTCTGGAATTTTTGAGATAGTTTAATACATGCTGTAGTGACTACTAATGATTTAATTATTTGATGTAATGCTCTGGAATGTGGGGATACATCTGATGCATACTGTAGAGACTTCTAATGACAATTACTTTGTGAGATCATGGTTTCGAAAGTTTTGAGTCCTTTGATGCATGCTGTAGTTACTCCTAATGATATCTCTTTGTGATCTCATGGTCTAGAAGGTTGGAGTACCTTTGATGCATGATGTAGGGACTACTAATGACAACTACTTTGTGATGTCATGCTCTAGAATGTTGGGATATATTCGATGCATGCTGCAGTGTCTCCTAATGATGTCACTTTGTGATGTCATGGTCTAGAATGTTGGAGTACCTTTGATACATGCTGTAGGGACTACTAATGATAAGTAAGTTATGTCATGCTCTGGAATGTTGAGATAGTTTAATACATGCTGTAGTGACTACTAATGATTTCATTATATGATGTCATGCTCTAGAATGTCAGGGTACCTTTGATGCATGCTGTAGGGACTACTAATGATATTGCTTTGTGATGTCATGCTCTGGAATGTTGGGATACATCTGATGCATACAGTAGAGACTTCTAATGACAAGTACTTTGTGATGTCATGGTCTAGAATGTTGGGATACATCTGATGCATGCTGTAGTTACTCCTAATGATATCTCTTTGTGATGTCATGGTCTAGAATGTTGGAGTACCTTTGATGCATGATGTAGGGACTACTAATGACAACTACTTTGTGATGTCATGGTCTAGAATGTTGGGGTACCTTTGATGCATGCTGTACTGACTACTAATGATATAATTTTATGATGTAATGCTCTGGAATGTTGGGGTACATTTGGTGCATGCTGTAGGGAATAATAATGACAAGTACTTTGTGATGTCATGGTCTAGAATGTTGGGATGCATTTGATGCATGCATTAGGGACCACTAATGACAAGCACTTTGTGATGTCATGGTCTACAATGTTGGAGTACCTTTGATACATGCTGTAGGGACTACTAATGACCAGTACTTTGTGATATCATGGTCTAGAATGTTGAGGTACATTTGATGCATGCTGTAGTGACTACTAATGACAAGTAACTTGTGATGTCGTGGTCTAGAATGTTGGGATATGTTTGATGCATGCTGTCGGGACTACTAATGATTTCATTATATGATGTCATGCTCTAGAATGTCGGGGTACCTTTGATGCATGCTGTAGGGACTGCTAATGACAAGTACTTTGTGATGTAATGGTCTAGAATGTTGGGATATATTTCATGCATGCTGTAGGGACTATTAATTATTTTACTTTGTGATGTCATGCTCTGGAATGTTGGAGTACCTTTGATGCATGATGTAGGGACTCCTAATGACAAGTACTTTGTGATGTTATGCTCTAGAATGTTGGGATACATTCAATGCATGCTGCAGTGCCTCCTAATGATTTCACTTTGTGATGTCATGGTCTAGAATGTTGGGATACATTTGGTGCAAGCTGTAGGGACTACTAAAGACAAGTACTTTGTGAGGTCATGGTCTACAATGTTGGAGTACCTTTGAAGCATGATGTAGGGAATAATAATGACAAGTACTTTGTGATGTCATGGTCTAGAATGTTGGAATACATGTTGTGCAAGCTGTAGGGACTACTAATGATATTGCTTTGTGATGTCATGGTCTAGAATGTTGGAATACTTTTGATGCATGATGTAGGGACTACTAATGATATAACGTTGTGATGTCATGCTCTGGAATGTTGGGATACATTTGGTGCATGCTGTAGGGACTACTAATGACAAGTACTTTGCGAGGTCATGGTCTAGAATGTTGAAGTACATTTGATGCATGCTGTGGGGACTACTAATGATAAGTACGTTGTGAAGTCATGCTCTGGAATGTTGAGATAGTTTAATACATGCTGTAGTGACTCCTAATGATATCTCTTTGTGATGTCATGGTCTAGAATGTTGGAGTACCTTTGATGCATGCTGTAGGGACTACTAATGATATTGCTTTGTGATGTCATGGTCTAGAATGTTGGGATATGTTTGATGCATGCTGTAGGGACTACTAATGATATTGCTTTGTGATGTCATGGTCTAGAATGTTGGGATACATTTGATGCATGCTGTAGGGACTATTAATAATGTTATGTTGTGATGTCATGCTCTGGAATGTTGAGATATTTTTGATGCATGCTGTACTGATTACTAATGTTATCATTTTATAATGTAATTCTCTGGAATGTTGGGATACATCTGATGCATACAGTAGAGACTTCCAATGACAAGTACTTTGTGATGTCATGCTCTGGAATGTTGGGATACATTTGGTGCATGCTGTAGGGACTACTCATGACAAGTACTTTGTGAGGTCATGGTCTAGAATGCTGGAGTCCTTTGATGCATGCTGTAGGGACTGCTAATGACAAGTACTTTGTGATGTCATGGTCTAGAATGTTGGGATATGTTTGATGCATACTGTAGGGACTACTAATGATATTGCTTTGTGATGTCATGGTCTAGAATGTTGGGATACATTTGATGCATGCTGTAGGGACTATTAATGATATTATGTTGTGATGTCATGCTCTGGAATGTTGAGATATTTTTGATGCATACTGTACTGATTACTAATGTTATCATTTTATAATGTAATTCTCTGGAATGTTGGGATACATCTGATGCATACAGTAGAGACTTCCAATGACAAGTACTTTGTGATGTCATGGTCTAGAATGTTGGGGTACCTTTGATGCATGCTGTAGGGACAACTAATGACAAGTACTTTGTGAGATCATGGTCTAGAAAGTTGAAGTCCTTTGATGCATGCTGTAGTGACTCCTAATGATATCTCTTTGTGATGTCATGTTCTAGAATGTTGGGATATATTTGATGCATGCTGTAGGGACTACTACTGACATGTACATTGTGATGTCATGCCTTAGAATGTTGGGATACATTCGATGCATGCTGCAGTGCCTCCTACTGATTTCACTTTGTGATGTCATGGTCTAGAATGTTGGGATATATTTGATGCATGCTGTAGGGACTACTACTGACAAGTACATTGTGATGTCATGGTCTAGAATGTTCGGATTCATCTGATGCATACTGTAGAGATTTCTAATGACAAGTACTTTGTGATGTCATGGTCTAGAATGTTGGGAAACATTTGATTCATGCTGTAGTGTCTACGCATGATATAACTTTGTGATGTCATGCTCTGGAATGTTGGGGTACATTTGGTGCATGCTGTAGGGACTAGTCATCACAAGTACTTTGTGATGTCATGGTCTTGAATGTTGGGATACCTTTGATGCATGCTGTAGGGACTACTAATGACAAGTACTTTGTGATGTCATGGTCTAGAATGTTGGAGTATCTTTGATACATGCTGCAGGAACTACTAATGACCAGTACTTTGAGTGCTTTTGGGCATGATGTAGGGAATAATAATGACAAGTACTTTGTGAGGTCATGGTCTAGAATGTTGGGATACATTCGATGCATGCTGCAGTGCCTCCTAATGATGTCACTTTGTGATGTCATGGTCTAGAATGTTGGGATACATTTGATGCATGCTGTAGGGACTACTACTGACAAGTATATTGTGATGTCATGCTCTAGAATTTTGGGTTACATTTTGTGCAAGCTGTAGGGACTATTAATGATATCACGTTGTGATGTCATGCTCTGGAATGTTGAGATATTTTTGATGCATACAGTAGAGATTTCTAATGACAAGTACTTTGTGATGTCATGGTCTAGAATGTTGGGACACATTTGATGCATGCTGTAGGGACTACCCTTGATATCACTTTGTGATGTCATGCTCTGGAATGTTGGGATACATTTGGTGCATGCTGTAGGGACTACTAATGATAAGTACGTTGTGATGTCATGCTCTGGAATGTTGACATAGTTTAATCCATGCTGTAGTGACTCCTAATGATATCTCTTTGTGATGTCATGGTCTAGAATGTTGGGGTACATTTTGTGCATGCTGTAGGGACAATTAATGACAACTACTTTGTGAGGTCATGGTCTAGAATGCTGGAGTACCTTTGATGCGTGCTGTAGGGACTACTTATGGTATTGCTTTGTGATGTCATGGTCTAGAATGTTAAGGTACATTTGATGCAAGCTGTAGTGACTACTAATGACAAATAATTGGGATGTCATGGTCTAGAATGTTGGAGTACCTTTGATACATGCTGTAGGGACTACTAATGACCAGTACTTTGTGAGGTCATGGTCTAGAATGCTGGAGTCCTTTGATGCATGCTGTAGGGACTACTAATGACCAGTACTTTGTGATGTCATGGTCTAGAATGTTGGAGTACCTTTGATACATGCTGTAGGGACTACTAATGACAAGTAACTAGTGATGTCATGGTCTAGAATGTTGGGATATGTTTAATGCATGCTGTAGGGACTACTAATGATATTGCTTTGTGATGTCATGGTCTAGAATGTTGGGATACATTTGATGCATGCTGTAGTGACTACGCATGATATCACTTTGTGATGTCATGCTCTAGAATGTTGGGGTACCTTTGATCCATGCTGTAGGAACTACTAATGACAAGTACTTTGTGAGATCATGGTCTAGAAAGTTGGAGTCCTTTGATGCATGCTGTAGTGACTCCTAATGATATCTCTTTGTGATGTCATTGTCTAGAATGTTGGGATACATCTGATGCATACAGTAGAGACTTCTAATGACAAGTACTTTGTGATGTCATGGTCTAGAATGTTGTAGAACCTTTGATGCATGATGTAGGGACTTCTAATGACAAGTACTTTGTGAGGTCATGGTCTAGAATGTTGGAGTACATTTTATGTATGCTGTGGGGACTACTAATGACTTCATTTTATGATGTAATGCTCTGGAATATTGGGATACATCTGAAGCATATTGTAGGTACTTTTAATGACAAGTACTTTGTGATGTCATGTTCTGGAATGTTGGGATACATTTGGTGCATGCTGTAGTGACTACTAATGACAAGTAACTTGTGATGTCATGGTCTAGAATGTTGGGGTACATTTGATTCATGCTGTAGTGACTACTAGTTACATCATTTCAAGATGTCATGGTCTAGAATGTTGGAATACCTTTGATGCATGCTGTAGTGACTACTAGTTATATCATTTCAAGATGTCATGGTCTAGAATGTTGGAGTACCTTTCATGCATGATGTAGGGACTACTACTGACAAGTACATTTTGATGTCATGCTCTAGAATGTTGTGGTACATTTTGTGCATGCTGTAGGGACAACTATTGACAAGTACTTTGTGAGGTCATGGTCTAGAATGTTGGAGTACCTTTGATGCATACTGTAGGGACTACTTATGGTATTGATTTGTGATGTCATGGTCTAGAATGTTGGGATACATTTGATGCATGCTGTAGAGACTATTAATTATTTTACTTTATGATGTCATGCTCTAGAATGTTGGGATACATCTGATGCATACTGTAGAGATTTCTAATGAGAAGTACTTAGTGATGTCATGGTCTAGAATGTTGGGATACATTCGTTGCATGCTGCAGTGCCTCATAATGATGTCACTTTGTGATGCCATGGTCTAGAATGTTGGGATACATTTGATGCATGCTGTAGGGACAACTAATGACAAGTACTTTGTGATGTCATGGTCTAGAATGTTGGAGTACCTTTGATACATGCTGTAGGGACTACTAATAACCGGTACTTTGTGAGGTCATGGTCAAGAATGCTGGAGTCCTTTCATGCATGCTGAAGGGACTACTAATGACAAGTACTTTGTGATGTCATGGTCTAGAATGTTGGAGTACCTTTGATACATGCTGTAGGGACTACTAATAACCGGTACTTTGTGATGTCATGGTCTAGAATGCTGGAGTCCTTTGATGCATGCAGTAGGGACTACTAATGACAAGTACTTTGTGATGTCATGGTCTAGAATGTTGGAGTACCTTTGATACATGCTGTAGGGACTACTAATGACCAGTACTTTGTGATGTCATGGTCTAGAATGCTGGAGTCCTTTGATGCATGCTGTAGGGACTACTAATGACCAGTACTTTGTGAGGTCATGGCCTAGAATGTTGGGATACATTTGATGCATGCTGTAGGGACTACTAATGATAAGTACATTGTGATGTAATGGTCTAGAATGTTGGAGTACATTTGATGCATGCTGTAGGGACTACTAATGATAAGTACGTTGTGATGTCATGCACTGGAATGTTGAGATAATTTAATGCATGCTGTATTGACTCCTAATGATATCTCTTTGTGATGTCATGGTCTAGAATGTTGGAGTACCTTTGATGCATGATGTAGGGACTACTACTGACAAGTACATTTTGATGTCATGCTCTAGAATGTTGGGGTACATTTTGTGCATGCTGTAGGGACAACTATTGACAAGTACTTTGTGAGGTCATGGTCTAGAATGTTGGAGTACCTTTGATGCATACTGTAGGGACTACTTATGGTATTGCTTTGTGATGTCGTGGTTTAGAATGTTGGGATACATTTGATGCATGCTGTAGAGACTATTAATTATTTTACTTTATGATGTCATGCTCTAGAATGTTGGGATACATCTGATGCATACTGTAGAGATTTCTAATGAGAAGTACTTAGTGATGTCATGGTCTAGAATGTTGGGATACATTCGTTGCATGCTGCAGTGCCTCCTAATGATGTCACTTTGTGATGTCATGGTCTAGAATGTTGGGATACATTTGATGCATGCTGTAGGGACAACTAATGACAAGTACTTTGTGATGTCATGGTCTAGAATGTTGACGTCCTTTGATGCATGCAGTAGGGACTACTAATGACAAGTACTTTGTGATGTCATGGTCTAGAATGTTGGAGTACCTTTGATACATGCTGTAGGGACTACTAATGACCAGTACTTTGTGATGTCATGGTCTAGAATGCTGGAGTCCTTTGATGCATGCTGTAGGGACTACTAATGACAAGTACTTTGTGATGTCATGGTCCAGAATGTTGGAGTACCTTTGATACATGCTGTAGGGACTACTAATGACCAGTACTTTGTGATGTCATGGTCTAGAATGTTGGGGTACATTTGGTGCATGCTGTAGGGACTACTCATCACAAGAACTTTGTGATGTCATACTCCAGAATGTTGGGGTACCTTTGATGCATGCTGTAGGGACTACGAATGACAAGTACTTTGTGATGTCATGGTCTAGAATGTTGGAGTACCTTTGATACATGCTGTAGGGACTACTAATGACCAGTACTTTGTGAACTCATGGTCTAGAATGCTGGAGTCCTTTGATGCATGCTGTAGGGACTACTAATGACAAGTACTTTGTGATGTCATGGTCTAGAATGTTGGAGTACCTTTGATACATGCTGTAGGGACTACTATTGACCAGTACTTTGTGATGTCATGGTCTAGAATGTTGAGGTACATTTGATGCATGCTGTGGAGACTACTAAAGACAAGTAACTTGTGATGTCATGGTCTAGAATATTGGGATACATTTGATGCATGCTGTAGGGACTATTAATGATATTACGTTGTGATGTCATGTTCTGGAATGTTGAGATACATCTGATGCATACAGTAGAGACTTCTAATGACAAGTACTGTGTGAGGCCATGGTCTAGAATGTTGGAGTCCATTGATGCATGCTGTAGTTACTCCTAATGGTATCTCTTTGTGATGTGATGGTCTAGAATGTTGGAGTACCTTTGATGCATGATGTAGGGACTACTAATGACAACTACTTTGTGATTTCATGCTCTAGAATGTTGGGATACATTCGATGCATGCTGCAGTGCCTCCTAATGATGTCACTTTGTGATGTCATGGTCTAGAATGTTGGAGTACCTTTGATACATGCTGTAGGGACTACTAATGACCAGTACTTTGTGAGGTCATGGTCTAGAATGCTGGAGTCCTTTGATGCATTCTGTAGTGACTCCTAATGATATATCATTGTGATGTCATGGTCTAGAATGTCGGAGTACCTTTGATGCATGCTGTAGTGACTCCTAATGATATCTCTTTGTGATGTCATGTTCTAGAATGTTGGGATATATTTGATGCATGCTGTAGAGACTACTACTAACAAGTACATTGTGATGTCATGCCTCAGAATGTTGGGATACATTCGATGCATGCTGCAGTGCCTCCTAATGATGTCACTTTGTGATGTCATGGTCTAGAATGTTGGGATATATTTGATGCATGCTGTAGGGACTACTACTGACAAGTACATTGTGATGTCATGCTCTAGAATGTTGGGGTACATGTTGTGCAAGCTGTAGGGACTACTAATGACAAGTACTTTGTGAGGTCATGGTCTAGAATGTTGGAGTACCTTTGAAGCATGATGTAGGGAAAAACAATGACAAGTACTTTGTGATGTCATGGTCTAGAATGTTGGGATACATTTGATACATGCTGTAGGGACTACTAATGACCAGTACTTTGTGATGTCATGGTCTAGAATGTTGGGATACATTTGATGCATGCAGTAGGGACTACGCATGATATGACTTTGTGATGTCATGCTCTGGAATGTTGGGATACATTTGGTGCATGCTGTAGGGACAACTAATGACAAGTACTTTGTGATGTCATGGTCTAGAATGTTGGGATACATTTGATGCATGATGTAGAGACTATTAATTATTTTACTTTGTGATGTCATGCTCTAGAATGTTGGGATTCATCTGATGCATACTGTAGAGATTTCTAATGACAAGTACTTTGTGATGTCATGGTCTAGAATGTTGTAGTACCTTTGATACATGCTTTAGGGACTACTAATGATATCTCTTTGTGATTTCATGGTCTAGAATGTTGGAGTACCTTTGATACATGCTGTAGGGACTACTAATGACCAGTACTTTGTGAGGTCATGGTCTAGAATGCTGGACTCCTTTGATGCATGCTGTAGGGACTACTCATGACCAATACTTTGTGATGTCATGGTCTAGAATGTTGGAGTACCTTTGATGCATGCTGTAGGGACTATTAATTATTTTACTTTGTGATGTCATGCTCTAGAATGTTGGGATACATCTGATGCATGCTGTAGAGACTATTAATTATTTTACTTTGTGATGTCATGCTCTAGAATGTTGGGATTCATCTGATGCATACTGTAGAGATTTCTAATGACAAGTACTTTGTGATGTCATGGTCTAGAATGTTGGGACACATTTGATGCATGCTGTAGTGACTACGCATGATATCACTTTGTGATGTCATGCTCTGGAATGTTGGGGTACATTTGGTGCATGCTGTAGGGACTAGTCATCACAAGTACTTTGTGATGTCATGGTCTTGAATGTTGGGATACCTTTGATGCATGCTGTAGGGACTACTAATGACAAGTACTTTGTGATGTCATGGTCTAGAATGTTGTAGTACCTTTGATACATGCTTTAGGGACTACTAATGATATCTCTTTGTGATTTCATGGTCTAGAATGTTGGAATACCTTTGATACATGCTGTAGGGACTACTAATGACCAGTACTTTGTGAGGTCATGGTCTAGAATGCTGGACTCCTTTGATGCATGCTGTAGGGACTACTCATGACCAATACTTTGTGATGTCATGGTCTAGAATGTTGAGGTACATTTGATGCATGCTGTAGTGACTACTAATGATATCTCTTTGTGATGTCATGGTCTAGAATGTTGGAGTACCTTTGATACATGCTGTAGGGACTTCTAATGATAAGTAAGTTGTGATGTCATGCTCTGGAATGTTGGGATACATCTGATGCATACAGTAGAGACTTCTAATGACAAGTACTTTGTGATGTCATGGTCTAGAATGTTGGGGTACCTTTGATGCATACTGTAGGGACTACTAATGACAAGGACTTTAAGATGTCATGCTCTAGAATGTTGGGGTACCTTTGATGCATGCTGTAGGGACTACTAATGACAAGTACTTTGTGAGATCATGGTCTAGAAAGTTGAGATATTTTTGATGCATGCTGTACTGACTACTAATGATATAATTTCATGATGTAATGCTCTGGAATGTTGGGGTACATTTGGTGCCTGCTGTAGGGACTACTCATCACAAGTATTTTGTGAGGTCATGGTCTAGAATGTTGGAGTACCTTTAAAGCATGATGTAGGGAATAATAATGACAAGTACTTTGTGATGTCATGGTCTAGAATGTTGGGATGCATTTGATGCATGCTTTAGGGACTACTAATGACAAGTACTTTGTGATGTCATGGTCTAGAATGTTGGGGTTCATTTGGTGCATGCTGTAGTGACTACTAATTACATCATTTCAAGATGTCATGGTCTAGAATGTTGGAATACCTTTGATGCATGCTGGAGGGACTACTAATGACAAGTACTTTGTGATGTCACGGTCTAGAATGTTGGGACACATTTGATGCATGCTGCTGTGAATACGCATGATATCACCTTGTGATGTCATGCTCTTGAATGTTGGGGTACATTTGGTGCATGCTGTAGGGACTACTCATCACAAGTACTTTGTGATGTCATGCTCTAGAATGTTGGGGTATCTTTGATGCATGCTATAGGGACTACGAATGACCAATACTTTGTGATGTCATGCTCTAGAATGTTGGAGTACCTTTGATACATGCTGTAGGGACTACTAATGACCAGTACTTTGTGAGGTCATGGTCTAGAATGCTGGAGTCCTTTGATGCATGCTGTAGGGACTACTAATGACAAGTACTTTGTGATGTCATGGTCTAGAATGTTGGAGTACCTTTGATACATGCTGTAGGGACTACTAATGACCAGTACTTTGTGATGTCATGGTCTAGAATGTTGAGGTACATTTGATGCTTGCTGTAGTGACTACTAATGACAAGTAACTTGTGATGTCATGCTCTGGAATGTGGGGATACATCTGATGCATACTGTAGAGACTTCTAATGACAATTACTTTGTGAGATCATGGTTTCGAAAGTTTTGAGTCCTTTGATGCATGCTGTAGTTACTCCTAATGATATCTCTTTGTGATCTCATGGTCTAGAAGGTTGGAGTACCTTTGATGCATGATGTAGGGACTACTAATGACAACTACTTTGTGATGTCATGCTCTAGAATGTTGGGATATATTCGATGCATGCTGCAGTGCCTCCTAATGATGTCACTTTGTGATGTCATGGTCTAGAATGTTGGAGTACCTTTGATGCATGCTGTAGGGACTACTAATGATAAGTAAGTTATGTCATGCTCTGGAATGTTGAGATAGTTTAATACATGCTGTAGTGACTACTAATGATTTCATTATATGATGTCATGCTCTAGAATGTCAGGGTACCTTTGATGCATGCTGTAGGGACTACTAATGATATTGCTTTGTGATGTCATGCTCTGGAATGTTGGGATACATCTGATGCATACAGTAGAGACTTCTAATGACAAGTACTTTGTGATGTCATGGTCTAGAATGTTGGGATACATCTGATGCATGCTGTAGTTACTCCTAATGATATCTCTTTGTGATGTCATGGTCTAGAATGTTGGAGTACCTTTGATGCATGATGTAGGGACTACTAATGACAACTACTTTGTGATGTCATGGTCTAGAATGTTGGGGTACCTTTGATGCATGCTGTACTGACTACTAATGATTTAATTTTATGATGTAATGCTCTGGAATGTTGGGGTACATTTGGTGCATGCTGTAGGGAATAATAATGACAAGTACTTTGTGATGTCATGGTCTAGAATGTTGGGATGCATTTGATGCATGCATTAGGGACTACTAATGACAAGCACTTTGTGATGTCATGGTCTACAATGTTGGAGTACCTTTGATACATGCTGTAGGGACTACTAATGACCAGTACTTTGTGAGGTCATGGTCTTGAATGCTGGAGGCCTTTGATGCATGCTGTAGGGACTACTAATGACAAGTAACTTGTGATGTCATGGTCTAGAATGTTGGAGTACTTTTGAAGCATGATGTAGGGAATAATAATGACACGTACTTTGTGATGTCATGCTCTGGAATTTTTGAGATAGTTTAATACATGCTGTAGTGACTACTAATGATTTAATTATTTGATGTAATGCTCTGGAATGTGGGGATACATCTGATGCATACTGTAGAGACTTCTAATGACAATTACTTTGTGAGATCATGGTTTCGAAAGTTTTGAGTCCTTTGATGCATGCTGTAGTTACTCCTAATGATATCTCTTTGTGATCTCATGGTCTAGAAGGTTGGAGTACCTTTGATGCATGATGTAGGGACTACTAATGACAACTACTTTGTGATGTCATGCTCTAGAATGTTGGGATATATTCGATGCATGCTGCAGTGCCTCCTAATGATGTCACTTTGTGATGTCATGGTCTAGAATGTTGGAGTACCTTTGATACATGCTGTAGGGACTACTAATGATAAGTAAGTTATGTCATGCTCTGGAATGTTGAGATAGTTTAATACATGCTGTAGTGACTACTAATGATTTCATTATATGATGTCATGCTCTAGAATGTCAGGGTACCTTTGATGCATGCTGTAGGGACTACTAATGATATTGCTTTGTGATGTCATGCTCTGGAATGTTGGGATACATCTGATGCATACAGTAGAGACTTCTAATGACAAGTACTTTGTGATGTCATGGTCTAGAATGTTGGGATACATCTGATGCATGCTGTAGTTACTCCTAATGATATCTCTTTGTGATGTCATGGTCTAGAATGTTGGAGTACCTTTGATGCATGATGTAGGGACTACTAATGACAACTACTTTGTGATGTCATGGTCTAGAATGTTGGGGTACCTTTGATGCATGCTGTACTGACTACTAATGATATAATTTTATGATGTAATGCTCTGGAATGTTGGGGTACATTTGGTGCATGCTGTAGGGAATAATAATGACAAGTACTTTGTGATGTCATGGTCTAGAATGTTGGGATGCATTTGATGCATGCATTAGGGACTACTAATGACAAGCACTTTGTGATGTCATGGTCTACAATGTTGGAGTACATTTGAGACATGCTGTAGGGACTACTAATGACCAGTACTTTGTGAGGTCATGGTCTTGAATGCTGGAGGCCTTTGATGCATGCTGTAGGGACTACTAATGACAAGTAACTTGTGATGTCATGGTCTAGAATGTTGGAGTACTTTTGAAGCATGATGTAGGGAATAATAATGACAAGTACTTTGTGATGTCATGCTCTGGAATTTTTGAGATAGTTTAATACATGCTGTAGTGACTACTAATGATTTAATTATTTGATGTAATGCTCTGGAATGTGGGGATACATCTGATGCATACTGTAGAGACTTCTAATGACAATTACTTTGTGAGATCATGGTTTCGAAAGTTTTGAGTCCTTTGATGCATGCTGTAGTTACTCCTAATGATATCTCTTTGTGATCTCATGGTCTAGAAGGTTGGAGTACCTTTGATGCATGATGTAGGGACTACTAATGACAACTACTTTGTGATGTCATGCTCTAGAATGTTGGGATATATTCGATGCATGCTGCAGTGTCTCCTAATGATGTCACTTTGTGATGTCATGGTCTAGAATGTTGGAGTACCTTTGATACATGCTGTAGGGACTACTAATGATAAGTAAGTTATGTCATGCTCTGGAATGTTGAGATAGTTTAATACATGCTGTAGTGACTACTAATGATTTCATTATATGATGTCATGCTCTAGAATGTCAGGGTACCTTTGATGCATGCTGTAGGGACTACTAATGATATTGCTTTGTGATGTCATGCTCTGGAATGTTGGGATACATCTGATGCATACAGTAGAGACTTCTAATGACAAGTACTTTGTGATGTCATGGTCTAGAATGTTGGGATACATCTGATGCATGCTGTAGTTACTCCTAATGATATCTCTTTGTGATGTCATGGTCTAGAATGTTGGAGTACCTTTGATGCATGATGTAGGGACTACTAATGACAACTACTTTGTGATGTCATGGTCTAGAATGTTGGGGTACCTTTGATGCATGCTGTACTGACTACTAATGATATAATTTTATGATGTAATGCTCTGGAATGTTGGGGTACATTTGGTGCATGCTGTAGGGAATAATAATGACAAGTACTTTGTGATGTCATGGTCTAGAATGTTGGGATGCATTTGATGCATGCATTAGGGACCACTAATGACAAGCACTTTGTGATGTCATGGTCTACAATGTTGGAGTACCTTTGATACATGCTGTAGGGACTACTAATGACCAGTACTTTGTGATATCATGGTCTAGAATGTTGAGGTACATTTGATGCATGCTGTAGTGACTACTAATGACAAGTAACTTGTGATGTCGTGGTCTAGAATGTTGGGATATGTTTGATGCATGCTGTCGGGACTACTAATGATTTCATTATATGATGTCATGCTCTAGAATGTCGGGGTACCTTTGATGCATGCTGTAGGGACTGCTAATGACAAGTACTTTGTGATGTAATGGTCTAGAATGTTGGGATATATTTCATGCATGCTGTAGGGACTATTAATTATTTTACTTTGTGATGTCATGCTCTGGAATGTTGGAGTACCTTTGATGCATGATGTAGGGACTCCTAATGACAAGTACTTTGTGATGTTATGCTCTAGAATGTTGGGATACATTCAATGCATGCTGCAGTGCCTCCTAATGATTTCACTTTGTGATGTCATGGTCTAGAATGTTGGGATACATTTGGTGCAAGCTGTAGGGACTACTAAAGACAAGTACTTTGTGAGGTCATGGTCTACAATGTTGGAGTACCTTTGAAGCATGATGTAGGGAATAATAATGACAAGTACTTTGTGATGTCATGGTCTAGAATGTTGGAATACATGTTGTGCAAGCTGTAGGGACTACTAATGATATTGCTTTGTGATGTCATGGTCTAGAATGTTGGAATACTTTTGATGCATGATGTAGGGACTACTAATGATATAACGTTGTGATGTCATGCTCTGGAATGTTGGGATACATTTGGTGCATGCTGTAGGGACTACTAATGACAAGTACTTTGCGAGGTCATGGTCTAGAATGTTGAAGTACATTTGATGCATGCTGTGGGGACTACTAATGATAAGTACGTTGTGAAGTCATGCTCTGGAATGTTGAGATAGTTTAATACATGCTGTAGTGACTCCTAATGATATCTCTTTGTGATGTCATGGTCTAGAATGTTGGAGTACCTTTGATGCATGCTGTAGGGACTACTAATGATATTGCTTTGTGATGTCATGGTCTAGAATGTTGGGATATGTTTGATGCATGCTGTAGGGACTACTAATGATATTGCTTTGTGATGTCATGGTCTAGAATGTTGGGATACATTTGATGCATGCTGTAGGGACTATTAATAATGTTATGTTGTGATGTCATGCTCTGGAATGTTGAGATATTTTTGATGCATGCTGTACTGATTACTAATGTTATCATTTTATAATGTAATTCTCTGGAATGTTGGGATACATCTGATGCATACAGTAGAGACTTCCAATGACAAGTACTTTGTGATGTCATGCTCTGGAATGTTGGGATACATTTGGTGCATGCTGTAGGGACTACTCATGACAAGTACTTTGTGAGGTCATGGTCTAGAATGCTGGAGTCCTTTGATGCATGCTGTAGGGACTGCTAATGACAAGTACTTTGTGATGTCATGGTCTAGAATGTTGGGATATGTTTGATGCATACTGTAGGGACTACTAATGATATTGCTTTGTGATGTCATGGTCTAGAATGTTGGGATACATTTGATGCATGCTGTAGGGACTATTAATGATATTATGTTGTGATGTCATGCTCTGGAATGTTGAGATATTTTTGATGCATACTGTACTGATTACTAATGTTATCATTTTATAATGTAATTCTCTGGAATGTTGGGATACATCTGATGCATACAGTAGAGACTTCCAATGACAAGTACTTTGTGATGTCATGGTCTAGAATGTTGGGGTACCTTTGATGCATGCTGTAGGGACAACTAATGACAAGTACTTTGTGAGATCATGGTCTAGAAAGTTGAAGTCCTTTGATGCATGCTGTAGTGACTCCTAATGATATCTCTTTGTGATGTCATGTTCTAGAATGTTGGGATATATTTGATGCATGCTGTAGGGACTACTACTGACATGTACATTGTGATGTCATGCCTTAGAATGTTGGGATACATTCGATGCATGCTGCAGTGCCTCCTACTGATTTCACTTTGTGATGTCATGGTCTAGAATGTTGGGATATATTTGATGCATGCTGTAGGGACTACTACTGACAAGTACATTGTGATGTCATGGTCTAGAATGTTCGGATTCATCTGATGCATACTGTAGAGATTTCTAATGACAAGTACTTTGTGATGTCATGGTCTAGAATGTTGGGAAACATTTGATTCATGCTGTAGTGTCTACGCATGATATAACTTTGTGATGTCATGCTCTGGAATGTTGGGGTACATTTGGTGCATGCTGTAGGGACTAGTCATCACAAGTACTTTGTGATGTCATGGTCTTGAATGTTGGGATACCTTTGATGCATGCTGTAGGGACTACTAATGACAAGTACTTTGTGATGTCATGGTCTAGAATGTTGGAGTATCTTTGATACATGCTGCAGGAACTACTAATGACCAGTACTTTGAGTGCTTTTGGGCATGATGTAGGGAATAATAATGACAAGTACTTTGTGAGGTCATGGTCTAGAATGTTGGGATACATTCGATGCATGCTGCAGTGCCTCCTAATGATGTCACTTTGTGATGTCATGGTCTAGAATGTTGGGATACATTTGATGCATGCTGTAGGGACTACTACTGACAAGTATATTGTGATGTCATGCTCTAGAATTTTGGGTTACATTTTGTGCAAGCTGTAGGGACTATTAATGATATCACGTTGTGATGTCATGCTCTGGAATGTTGAGATATTTTTGATGCATACAGTAGAGATTTCTAATGACAAGTACTTTGTGATGTCATGGTCTAGAATGTTGGGACACATTTGATGCATGCTGTAGGGACTACCCTTGATATCACTTTGTGATGTCATGCTCTGGAATGTTGGGATACATTTGGTGCATGCTGTAGGGACTACTAATGATAAGTACGTTGTGATGTCATGCTCTGGAATGTTGACATAGTTTAATCCATGCTGTAGTGACTCCTAATGATATCTCTTTGTGATGTCATGGTCTAGAATGTTGGGGTACATTTTGTGCATGCTGTAGGGACAATTAATGACAACTACTTTGTGAGGTCATGGTCTAGAATGCTGGAGTACCTTTGATGCGTGCTGTAGGGACTACTTATGGTATTGCTTTGTGATGTCATGGTCTAGAATGTTAAGGTACATTTGATGCAAGCTGTAGTGACTACTAATGACAAATAATTGGGATGTCATGGTCTAGAATGTTGGAGTACCTTTGATACATGCTGTAGGGACTACTAATGACCAGTACTTTGTGAGGTCATGGTCTAGAATGCTGGAGTCCTTTGATGCATGCTGTAGGGACTACTAATGACCAGTACTTTGTGATGTCATGGTCTAGAATGTTGGAGTACCTTTGATACATGCTGTAGGGACTACTAATGACAAGTAACTAGTGATGTCATGGTCTAGAATGTTGGGATATGTTTAATGCATGCTGTAGGGACTACTAATGATATTGCTTTGTGATGTCATGGTCTAGAATGTTGGGATACATTTGATGCATGCTGTAGTGACTACGCATGATATCACTTTGTGATGTCATGCTCTAGAATGTTGGGGTACCTTTGATCCATGCTGTAGGAACTACTAATGACAAGTACTTTGTGAGATCATGGTCTAGAAAGTTGGAGTCCTTTGATGCATGCTGTAGTGACTCCTAATGATATCTCTTTGTGATGTCATTGTCTAGAATGTTGGGATACATCTGATGCATACAGTAGAGACTTCTAATGACAAGTACTTTGTGATGTCATGGTCTAGAATGTTGTAGAACCTTTGATGCATGATGTAGGGACTTCTAATGACAAGTACTTTGTGAGGTCATGGTCTAGAATGTTGGAGTACATTTTATGTATGCTGTGGGGACTACTAATGACTTCATTTTATGATGTAATGCTCTGGAATATTGGGATACATCTGAAGCATATTGTAGGTACTTTTAATGACAAGTACTTTGTGATGTCATGTTCTGGAATGTTGGGATACATTTGGTGCATGCTGTAGTGACTACTAATGACAAGTAACTTGTGATGTCATGGTCTAGAATGTTGGGGTACATTTGATTCATGCTGTAGTGACTACTAGTTACATCATTTCAAGATGTCATGGTCTAGAATGTTGGAATACCTTTGATGCATGCTGTAGTGACTACTAGTTATATCATTTCAAGATGTCATGGTCTAGAATGTTGGGATACAATTAATGCATGTGGTAGTGACTACTAGTTACATAATTTCAAGTTGTCATGGTCTAGAATGTTGGGGTACATTTAGTGCATGCTGTAGTGACTATTAATTACATCATTTCAAGATGTCATGGTCTAGAATGTTGGAAAACCTTTGATGCATGCTGGAGGGACTACTAATGACAAGTACTTTGTGATGTCACGGTCTAGAATGTTGGGATACCTTTGATGCATGCTGTAGGGACTACTAATGATATTGCTTTGTGATGTCATGGTCTAGAATATTGGGATACATTTGATGCATGCTCTAGGGACTATTAATGATATTACGTTGTGATGTAATGCTCTGGAATGTTGAGATATTTTTGATGCATGCTGTACTGACTACTAATGATATAATTTCATGATGTAATGCTCTGGAATGTTGGGATACATCTGATGCATACTGTAAAGACTTCTAATGACAAGTACTTTGTGATGTCATGCTCTAGAATGTTGGGATACTTTTGAAGCATGCTGTAGGTATTATTAATACATTTACTTTGTGAGGTCATGCTCTGGAATGTTGGGACAAATTTGATGCGTGCTGTAGTGACTACCCATGATATCACTTTGTGATGTCATGGTCTAGAATATTGGGATACATTTGATGCATGCTCTAGGGACTATTAATGATATTACGTTGTGATGTAATGCTCTGGAATGTTGAGATATTTTTGATGCATGATGTAGTGACTACTAATGAAAAGTACTTTGTGATGTCATGCTATTGAATGTTGCGATATATTTGATACATGCTGTAGGGACTACTACTGACAAGTACATTGTGATGTCATGGTCTAGAATGTTGGGATACATTTGGTGAATGCTGTAGTGACTACTAATGACAAGTACTTTGTGGGGTCATGGTCTAGAATGTTGGACTACCTTTGATGCATGCTGTAGGGACAACTAATGACAACTACTTTGTGAGGTCAAGGTCTAGAAAATTGGAGTCCTTTGATGCATGCTGTAGTGACTCCTAATGATATCTCTTTGTGATGTCATGGTCTAGAATTTTGGAGCACCTTTGATGCATGATGTAGTGACTACTAATGACAAGTACTTTGTCATGTCGTGCTATTGAATGTTGGGATATATTTGATGCATGCTGTAGGGACTACTACTGACAAGTACATTGTGATGTCATGGTCTAGAATGTTGGGATACATTTGGTGCAAGCTGTAGGGACTACTAATGACAAGTACTTTGTGAGGTCATGGTCTAGAATGTTGGAGTACCTTTGAGGCATGATGTAGGGAATAATAATGACAAGTACTTTGTGATGTCATGGTCTAGAATGTTGGGATACATTTGATGCATGCTTTAGGGACTACGCATGATATCACTTTGTGATGTCATGCTCTGGAATGTTGAGAAACATTCGATGCATGCTGCAGTGCCTCCTAATGATGTCACTTTGTTATGTCATGGTCTAGAATGTTGGGATACATTTGATGCATGCTGTAGGGACTACTACTGACAATTACTTTGTGATGTCATGCTCTAGAATGTTGGGGTACATTTTGTGCAAGCTGTAGGGACTACTGATGACCAGTACTTTGTGAGGTCATGGTCTAGAAAATTGGAGTACCTTTGAAGCATGATGTAGGGAATAATAATGACAAGTACTTTGTGATGTCATGGTCTAGAATGTTGGGATTCATCTGATGCATACTGTAGAGATTTCTAATGACAAGTACTTTGTGATGTCATGGTCTAGAATGTTGGGACACATTTGATGCATGCTGTATTGACTACGAATGATATCACTTTGTGATGTCATGCTCTGGAATGTTGGGGTACATTTCGTGCATGCTGTAGGGACTACTCATCACAAGTACCTTGTGATGTCATGCTCTAGAATGCTGGAGTCCTTTAATGCATGCTGTTGGGACAACTAATGTCAAGTACTTTGTGATGTCATGGTCTAGAATGTTGGAGTACCTTTGATACATGCTTTAGGGACTACTAATGACTAGTACTTTGTGATGTCATGGTCTAGAATGTTAAGGTACATTTGATGCATGCTGTAGTGACTACGAATGACAAGTAACTTGTGATGTCATGGTCTAGAATGTTGGAGTACCTTTGATGCATGCTGTAGGGACTATTAATTATTTTACTTTGTGATGTCATGCTCTAGAATGTTGGGATACATCTGATGCATGCTGTAGGGACTACTAATGACCAGTACTTTGTGATGTCATGGTCTAGAATGTTAAGGTACATTTGATGCATGCTGTAGTGACCACTAATGACAAGTAACTTGTGATGTCATGGTCTAGAATGTTGGAGTACCTTTGATACATGCTGTAGGGACTACTAATGACCAGTACTTTGTGAGGTCATGGTCTAGAATGCTGGAGTCCTTTGATGCATGCTGTAGTGATTCCTAATGATATCTCTGTGTGATGTCATGGTCTAGAATGTTGGAGTACCTTTGATGCATGATGTAGGGATTACTAATGATAAGTAAGTTGTTATGTCATGCTCTGGAATATTGAGATAGTTTAATACATGCTGTAGTGACTACTAATGATTTCATTATATGATGTCATGCTCTAGAATGTCGGGGTAACTTTGATACATGCTGTAGGGAATACTAATGACAAGTACTTTGTGATGTCATGGTCTAGAATGTTGGAGTACCTTTGATGCATGCTGTAGGGACTGATAATGAACAGTACTTTGTGAGGTCATGGTCTAGAATGCTGGAGTCCTTTGATGCATGCTGTAGGGACAACTAATGATATAATTTTATGATGTAATGCTCTGGAATGTTGGGATTCATCTGATGCATACTGTAGAGACTTCTAATGACAAGTACTTTGTGATGTCATGGTCTAGAATGTTAGGATACATTTGATGCATGCTGTAGTGACTACGCATGATATCACTTTGTGATGTCATGCTCTAGAATGTTGGGGTACCTTTGATCCATGCTGTAGGAACTACTAATGACAAGTACTTTGTGAGATCATGGTCTAGAAAGTTGGAGTCCTTTGATGCATGCTGTAGTGACTCCTAATGATATCTCTTTGTGATGTCATTGTCTAGAATGTTGGAGTACCTTTGATGCATGATGTAGGGACTACTAATGACAAGTACTTTGTGAGGTCATTGTCTAGAATGCTGGGATACATTTGATGCATGCTGTAGTGACTATACATGATATCACTTTGTGATGTCCTGCTCTGGAATGTTGGGGTACCTTTGATGCATGATGTAGGGACTACTACTGACAAGTACTTTGTGATGTCATGCTCTAGAATGCTGGAGTCCTTTGATGCATGCTGTAGGGACAGCTAATGATAAGTACTTTGTGATGTCATGCTATTGAATGTTGCGATATATTTGATACATGCTGTAGGGACTACTACTGACAAGTACATTGTGATGTCATGGTCTAGAATGTTGGGATACATTTGGTGCAAGCTGTAGGGACTACTAATGACAAGTACTTTGTGGGGTCATGGTCTAGAATGTTGGACTACCTTTGAAGCATGATGTAGGGAATAATAATGACAAGTACTTTGTGAGGTCATGGCCTAGAATGTTGGAGTACCTTTGATGCATGCTGTAGGGACTACTAATGACAAGTACTTTGTGAGGTCATGGTCTACAATGTTGGAGTACCTTTGATGCATGCTGTCGGGACTACTAATGACAAGTACTTTGTGAGATCATGGTCTGGAAAGTTGGAGTCAAAATCAGTCATTTAAAATGGCATGGGGCGCTGGATTAGCTCAGTTTGTAGAGTAGGTGCCTCATACAGAGGCTATAGTCCTTGACGCACTAATCACAGGTTCGACTCCCGGGCTGCCAATCATGCAGTGCATGTCATCCCCCACTTTTCCTCCCCACATTTCCTCATGAGGCAAACAGCTGATGTACTGACAAAGCCGCAACATCCCACTTCAACCAGATGATGGTTCTCCAGCCCGCCTCCTTGCATTCGGCAGCAAGGTCCAAATACTTCAACCTCTTCCTCTCAGAGGCGGCCTCGATCCCCACTTCTCATGGGACAGTCAGCTCGATGAGGAGCAAGATCTTGATGCTGCTGGACCACATTATTATGTCTGAGCGGAGGCTCATGCTGGTGATCTCCCTCAGGAACCGGAGCTTTCTGCCGAGGTCGAGCCTCATGCTGCAGTCCTGGGTGGCGAGGACTGCCCTCGGTGGGGATCTTGGTGAGACACCTGCGTCACCCTGGCCTTCTTTGACGAACTGGATGCGATGGATCGCTGGTGGAGGATGACCTCTTTTCATGTCCTGCTCTGAAAGTTGCTCTAAATTGAGGTCGTGGGCGCTTGGCAATGTGTCAACTAATAGCATTTAGCTGTTTTTTTTATAGTGATTTCTAATTTGTAAATATCTGGAGAAATCTAGATCTAAAAACACCTGTTTATGTAAAACGTTAATCAGTATGTTTTACTGCAACACATTTTTATTATTCTGAATCACGAGACAACATAGAAACAAAGTAAAGAACAACATTAAAACATAGATTTGAGGATGCTGTTTCTGTTGGCAGCAAATCCTCCAGTGTATCAGTCGTTCTGCCGGGAAGCATGGCTGGCTTGTCTCACCTTGAAGGAGGTCCATCGGTCGTACTGCTCCTCAGCCTTGAGCTTTCTCTTCTCCTCTTTTTTCTCTCTATGGTCCCGGTATTTGTCCATCCAGTACCCGACCTTCAGTATGTCTGGCAGCCACTGCAGAGACCCGCTGGGTTTGGGTGTTTGTGGTTTTTCTGAAGACAAGAGAAGATAAAAGTTTCAGTTTGACGTACAGGAATTACTAATATGAAGCCCCAAAGAGTTCAGCACTGAATCAGTCTTGAGGGCTCAATATGTTCAGTATAAATAAGCAGGATAAAGGAATATGATGCCTATATGATATATACCTTCAGTCTTTGGGACTTCTCTGGCAGTAAAGAGGAGGTAGGTGGAGCTGTTTGGGTCAGGCTTCTGTTTGACAGGCTCTCTTTTGTTATCTGCACGCCAACCCAGTTCTTCAGGTCAGAGGTCAGGCGATCAGGGCTGGCTTTGACTCCCACTTTTGGCAGACGACAGAGCTCAGCCTCGGCTTGCCTCTTCTGCTGCTCCTCTTACGGCACCCAGATGGTGTACCTGGGCCTTTGTACAGGCTCCTCCTCCACCTGCATCACCTTTTTCCAGTGAAGCCTCTCTTGCTTCAGCTGGTCTTGTTCTGCTTTCTGCAGTGCCTGTAGCTCTTTGGCCTTCTTCTCCCCCTCCTCTCTTTGTTCGGCCTCCTGCAGCCTCCTCTCCTCCAGATGTTCTTCTCTCTGTCTTCTCAGACCATCTTCCACTTTTTCTCTCTCCTCCCTCTCCTTCTTGAGCTTCTCCTTGGTCTCACAAGCGACTCTTTCTCTGTGCTCCATCTCCACGCCTCTCAGCTCACCATACATTACTCTCCTGGCATGGTTCCATCTTTCCTCAGGGGTCAGTTGTATAAATCTTACAAGCTCCATTTGAGTAAAGAGGACACTGTTTTGTCTGGAAGACATCTTTGTTGGTTATTCTCTCACTTCTGTATTCGTGTATCTGTTGGTTGACTGAACTTCTGTCTGTGAGTTTACTGAGATGTGATCTCTTCAGCAGGTTTGTGCCAAATGATCTTCTCAGAGTGAAGAGTTCTTTAACTGCTGATGGAACATGTCAGTCATCACAAGTGTTCTACGGAACTCCAGACAGTATGAGGTCATACACTGTAGCATTCTATATGACACTTTAGCTACATGTTGTTAGCCCTGCTAGCAGTATGGCTATAGAGATGGAAATGTTGGTCGGTCAGTTGGTGAATCACTTTGGCCAGCAGTAAAGGTCATAAAGCCCGCCTCCTTCATGTTAACAGATGGGACATGGGTCAAACTAGAAAATCAAAATACACAACAAATACATTTTTCTCAAACACATCTATGGGCATCTGCTGGACAGGTAGAGAATAACAATGATTTGTTTAGGTTTTTGAGAGTTGGGAATCTGACTGTAAGAAGGAACAGAGGAGCAGCATGTGACAGGGCTTGTGAGTGGCCAATACAGAGCTTTACCTTCACATTTCAGAGCAGCAGAATTTGAGACAGGTTGAACTTTTATGCAGCCTCTCTGTGTTAGCACCTGCTGGCCATGTTATTTCATCAATAGCTAAAGTTGGTCTGAACACAGTCTGTTAAATAACCATAGCAAAGATCACAACAGTCCATTCACCATTTTCAAAACACATATCTATCCATCTAGTAAATATTTCACTGATGTTTAACATGTTTTGCTGTGATTTGGAGGTTCAAACTGTTTTGCAGTTGTTTCAGTAAATTGCCTCAACCATAAGCCGTGACGCGATTGTAATGGCATCAACATAATCCAAACATATTGAGGACTTTAGTGTTGTAAATGGTGAGTACACAATTTAAGTGTGACACACAATAATGCAGTTAATTGAAGCCTATCACCCACTTACAATGCAGTGTTGAATTCTCTGCCTAAAAACAGCTGAGATGACACTCAGGATCATGTGAGCTTAACGACCCATCAACACCAGGGGGTACTAACGACTCTCAGTGATACTAGGTTCACAGCTCAGGGTTATGACTCATCCTTGATTATACATTTGCCTTTAAGCTGTTAACCTGTCCCTCTGTGTTAGCCCAGTTCTAAATGTTGAGATGTACAGTAGCCTGTATTTTAGTCTCTTTCATGGAATAATTTACTATATCCCAAATCACCAACCAGCTGAAACCAACAAACTACAAACACAAACGCAACTCATGACAGACCAATTGTAAATATTTGCACCACAGACTGTTTTAAAAGTATGACAATGAATTGTATCTGTGTTATCTTGGCACAGACGCAGCCATGATGATGGTCTGGTCTGAGACAGTTTTGAGTAGTAACGAGTACGACTGATGAGGCTTCTCTTTGGGGAAAAAGCAACAGGTAGTGGGGGTCTTTGATGTTGCGTGTTGCCATAGCGAAGAGTTTGACTGACAGCCAGTCATCCAATAATGACAATCACTTACCGGGGAGTTTTTTGAGTCGTCCAATCATGACTCCCATTTGGGCTGCATACATATTTGATAGTTAGACAGAAACTTGACAGCATTGAATTTGATCATCTTATATTTAACAGCTAACATTCAAACTTATGAACACACTCAAGTTATCCGAGTCATTGTGCCTCAAGTCAAGTCGAGCCTCAAGTCATTTATCTATTGTCAAGACGCAAAGTCATCAAAACAGTGACTCGAGTCGACTCAAGTCCAAGTCACCAAGTCTCAAGTCTACATCTCTGAAGTCATCTCTTCCATGACATTAAGAAGAGGAGGGTCTGGTTTTTTGGGTTTTTTTTTTACCATTTCTTGCATTGCTTTTTCACTGTCAATGAACAGTATTTTACATAGACGCCAGTCTTTTTATAATCGCATCCTCCCTCATAACACCAAGATACAAATCCTTAAAATCAGTAGGAATTCCATATCCTCAAATCTTTCTCAGAGCAAAACATATACTCCCAACGGGAGTGATTGGCGCTGTTGTTGTGCCTGAGATTGGCGACTTTTAACCTGGGGATGCAAGTTCAAAAATTAAATACATTTTTTTGGTCCATATTTTCTTCACTTCTTGGAGCTCATGTTTGAATGTTGTGTCCAGATTAAACCTCAATCCTCCTGCGATATTTCTATGTTAAGTTTTTTACCCATTTCACTATATATGGTTATACTATAGTTGGAAATAATTTAATCCAGCTGCTCTGTTTATACACTTAAGTCAAAATATCTATCACTGCATCGCCCTCCTCAGATCATTCTGGATTTAGCTGTTTTTTTTTTAGTGATTTCTAATTTGTAAGTATCTGGAGAAATCTAGATCTAAAAACAACTGTTTATGTAAAACGTTAATCAGTATGTTTTACTGCAACACATTTTTATTATTCTGAATCACGACACAACATAGAAACAAAGTAAAGAAGAACATTAAAACATAGATTTGAGGATGCTGTTTCTGTTGGCAGCAAATCCTCCAGTGTATCAGTCGTTCTGCCGGGAAGCATGGCTGGCTTGTCTCGCCTTGAAGGAGGTCCATCGGTCGTACTGCTCCTCAGCCTTGAGCTTTCTCTTCTCCTCTTTTTTCTCTCTATGGTCCCGGTATTTGTCCATCCAGTACCCGACCTTCAGTATGTCTGGCAGCCACTGCAGAGACCCGCTGGGTTTGGGTGTTTGTGGTTTTTCTGAAGACAAGAGAAGATAAAAGTTTCAGTTTGACGTACAGGAATTACTAATATGAAGCCCCAAAGAGTTCAGCACTGAATCAGTCTTGAGGGCTCAATATGTTCAGTATAAATAAGCAGGATAAAGGAATATGATGCCTATATGATATATACCTTCGGTCTTTGGGACTTCTCTGGCAGTAAAGAGGAGGTAGGTGGAGCTGTTCGGGTCAGGCTTCTGTTTGACAGGCTCTCTTTTTGTTTTCTGCACGCCAACCCAGTTCTTCAGGTCAGAGGTCAGGCGATCAGGGCTGGCTTTGACTCCCACTTTTGGCAGACGACAGAGCTCAGCCTCGGCTTGCCTCTTCTGCTGCTCCTCTTTCGGCACCCAGATGGTGTACCTGGGCCTTTGTACAGGCTCCTCCTCCACCTGCATCACCTTTTTCCAGTGAAGCCTCTCTTGCTTCAGCTGGTCTTGTTCTGCTTTCTGCAGTGCCTGTAGCTCTTTGGCCTTCTTCTCCTCCTCCTCTCTTTGTTCGGCCTCCTGCAGCCTCCTCTCCTCCAGATGTTCTTCTCTCTGTCTTCTCAGACCGTCTTCCACTTTTTCTCTCTCCTCCCTCTCCTTCTTGAGCTTCTCCTTGGTCTCACAAGCGACTCTTTCTCTGTGCTCCATCTCCACGCCTCTCTGCTCACCATACATTACTCTCCTGGCATGGTTCCATCTTTCCTCAGGGGTCAGTTGTATAAATCTTACAAGCTCCATTTGAGTAAAGAGGACACTGTTTTGTCTGGAAGACATCTTTGTTGGTTATTCTCTTACTTCTGAATTCGTGTATCTGTTGGTTGACTGAACTTCTGTCTGTGAGTTTACTGAGATGTGATCTCTTCAGCAGGTTTGTGCCAAATGATCTTCTCAGAGTGAAGAGTTCTTTAACTGCTGATGGAACATGTCAGTCATCACAAGTGTTCTACGGAACTCCAGACAGTATGAGGTCATACACTGCAGCATTCTATATGACACTTTAGCTACATGTTGTTAGCCCTGCTAGCAATATGGCTATAGGGATGGAAATGTTGGTCGGTCAGTTGGTGAATCACTTTGGCCTGCAGTAAAGGTCATAAAGCCCGCCTCCTCCATGTTAACAGATGGGACATGGGTCAAACTAGAAAATCAAAATACACGGCAAATACATTTTTCTCAAACACATGTTTGATCACGATTCTGAAAACAGCTGATAAGATCTTGTGAACATCTCCCTGAAACAGCTTTTGAGAAACAAAAGGGGTTTTTGGTGGTTTGTATTTTGAAATACACAATATATTTACACCAAAAATACACAAGCAAAACTTTGACATTACAAACAAAAAAGCAAACTAAAAAGTGATCTACTCTAAAGTGAGAAATGTGACCTTTTCAACCACTTAATCTTAAAACGTATCCGCCCCAACACATACAGTATACTGTTATCATTTTGTTCTGTAGGCCAGTAGAAAAAACACACTTATAACACATAAGTATTGATACAACGGTACTTGAACTATTAGAGTATATATTAAATTATTTATAACCATTTGTAAGACATTATGGGATATACGTTTAATTGCTTCCAACTTAGGTGAGCAGATTAATAGCACATACTTATTTTACAAATATAGCAGCCACTTAGCTTAGCTTCTCATAAAGACAAGAAGCATGGCTAACTATGGCATCTGACAGTTTCTTGGCCAGGACTAGTAACTTTCCCATAAAACTACAAATGAACACTTTAACACTTGGGTATTTGTAGGATTAGGGCCTGTGTCCACTGATGGCATTTTTTGCTATTAGTTGACACATTGCCTAGCGCCCACGACCTCAATTTCAGTTCGGTTGTAACTGGTGTAGCTACGAAATTTGTCTGGCGGCGCTTCCATTTCCCTTGCTAGTGACTGTTAAGTATGTTTTAACCCTCCTAACGTGTTTGTTTGTCCCCCTTACTTTGGTGTTTCCTGTCAAATTTGACCAGTCTGTTTTAACTGCTCTTACATTAACACAAAAACCATTAATCATCACCAAACACCTTTTTAAGCTGTAAACAATGTCTCAGACTAGTGTTTCAGATGAATGAACTGCAGTGAATATACAGAATAGGTATTGAAAATGTATCCATCTCTGGCTCAACTTCAATCTCCTCTTCATGGTTCAAAAAATCGGTCCAATTGTTGGGTCATGTGTGGGTGTGAATGGAGATGTTTTCCATCACCACAGGTGTTACAAAGTTGATTAAACCACTGAAATATCAATGAAAGTTGTGATCAGCAATTTTATATGTTCAAATGTGTAGTGTGGTGGATATCATAAGACCTTGAGGCAATCAAATGTAAAACACAATATTTATGATTGATGAAAGTTGTGAATCGGTCAGATTTGACCCGAACACGACAGGAGGCTTAAATCGCTCTGTATGCTTAATATTTGCTTTCTATCGAGGAAATTTTACAAAAAAAACATGGAAAGAAATCGTGTCCTGGTGTTAGCATCAGCTCCACACCTGGAAATTGTACCCTAAAAAAAACTAAAGGAATAGCTTCACCTCCGCCGTTGTTTTGACAAAGTTGATATTGAAATACCCGTCCCTTCTTGATTTTGATTGGTCGGTGAGGGAGAAGTGACATTGACGAGTGTGGCAGAGTGAAAGTAATTAAAATATTATTATTTTGGCTTTCCCTTTTAATTATAGCTGCACTCTCTGCAGCAGCACTCCAAACGCAAGCCTCAACCACATCCTGTCAGGCTGCGTGACCGCGCTCTTCCAACGTTGAACCCCACCGAGGGCAGTCCTCGCCACCCAGGACTGCAGCATGAGGCTCGACCTTGGCAGAAAGCTCCAGTTCCCGAGGGAGATCACCAGCACGAGCCTCCACTCAGACATGATAATGTGGTCCAGCAGCATCAAGATCATGCTCCTCATCGAGCTGACTGTCCCATGAGAAGTGGGGATCGAGGCCGCCTCCGAGAGGAAGAGGCTGAAGTATTTGGACCTTGCTGCCGAAAGCAAGGAGGCGGGCTGGAGAACCATCATCTGGTCGAAGTGGGATGTTGCGGCTTTGTCAGTACATCAGCTGTTTGCCTCATGAGGAAATGTGGGGAGGAGAAAGTGGGGGATGAAATGCACTACATGATTGGCAGCCCGGGAGTTGAACCTGTGATCAGTGCATCAAGGACTGTAGCATCTGTATGAGGCACCTGCTCTACCAACTGTGCTAATCCAGCGCCCCATGCCATTTTAAATGACAATGCAGTCTGGTGGCCTTGAAGAGAACGTTGTTAAAGCTGTGTCTTGTTTCAAAAAACATTTCAACCCTTAAAATAATTGTCTCTATGTCTTTAGGTGCCCTTTCCGCATCGCCCTCCTCACATCATTCTGGATTTAGCAGTTTTTTTTAATAGTGATTTCTAATTTGTAAGTATCTGGAGAAATCTAAATCTAAAATCACCTGTTTATGTAAAACGTTAATCAGTATGTTTTACTGCAACGCATTTTTATTATTCTGAATCACGAGACAACATAGAAACAAAGTAAAGAAGAACATTAAAACATAGATTTGAGGATGCTGTTTCTGTTGGCAGCAAATCCTCCAGTGTATCAGTCGTTCTGCCGGGAAGCATGGCTGGCTTGTCTCGCCTTGAAGGAGGTCCATCGGTCGTACTGCTCCTCAGCCTTGAGCTTTCTCTTCTCCTCTTTTTTCTCTCTATGGTCCCGGTATTTGTCCATCCAGTACCCAACCTTCAGTATGTCTGGCAGCCACTGCAGAGACCCGCTGGGTTTGGGTGTTTGTGGTTTTTCTGAAGACAAGAGAAAATAAAAGTTTCAGTTTGACATACAGGAATTACTAATATGAAGCCCCAAAGAGTTCAGCACTGAATAAGTCTTGAGGGCTCAATATGTTCAGTATAAATAAGCAGGATAAAGGAATATGATGCATATATGATATATACCTTCAGTCTTTGGGACTTCTCTGGCAGTAAAGAGGAGGTAGGTGGAGCTATTTGGGTCAGGCTTCTCTTTGACAGGCTCTCGTTTTGTTTTCTGCACGCCAACCCAGTTCTTCAGGTCAGAGGTCAGGCGATCAGGGCTGGCTTTGACTCCCACTTTTGGCAGACGACAGAGCTCAGCCTCCGCTTGCCTCTTCTGCTTCTCCTCTTTCTGAGCCCAGATGGTGTACCTGGGCCTTTGTACAGGCTCCTCCTCCACCTGCATCACCTTTTTCCAGTGAAGCCTCTCTTGCTTTAGCTGGTCTTGTTCTGCTTTCTGCAGTGCCTGTAGCTCTTTGGCCTTCTTCTCCTCCTCCTCTCTTTGTTCGGCCTCCTGCAGCCTCCTCTCCTCCAGATGTTCTTCTCTCTGTCTTCTCAGACCGTCTTCCACTTTTTCTCTCTCCTCCCTCTCCTTCTTGAGCTTCTCCTTGGTCTCACAAGCGACTCTTTCTCTGTGCTCCATCTCCATGCCTCTCAGCTCACCATACATTACTCTCCTGGCATGGTTCCATCTTTCCTCAGGGGTCAGTTGTATAAATCTTACAAGCTCCATTTGAGTAAAGAGGACACTGTTTTGTCTGGAAGACATCTTTGTTGGTTATTCTCTTACTTCTGTATTCGTGTATCTGTTGGTTGACTGAACTTCTGTCTGTGAGTTTACTGAGATGTGATCTCTTCAGCAGGTTTGTGCTAAATGATCTTCTCAGAGTGAAGAGTTCTTTAACTGCTGATGGAACATGTCAGTCATCACAAGTGTTCTACGGAACTCCAGACAGTATGAGGTCATACACTGCAGCATTCTATATGACACTTTAGCTACATGTTGTTAGCCCTGCTAGCAATATGGCTATAGAGATGGAAATGTTGGTCGGTCAGTTGGTGAATCACTTTGGCCAGCAGTAAAGGTCATAAAGCCCGCCTCCTCCATGTTAACAGATGGGACATGGGTCAAACTAGAAAATCAAAATACACAACAAATACATTTTTCTCAAACACATCTATGGGCATCTGCTGGACAGGTAGAGAATAACAATGATTTGTTTAGGTTTTTGAGAGTTGGGAATCTGACTGTAAGAAGGAACAGAGGAGCAGCATGTGACAGGGCTTGTGAGTGGCCAATACAGAGCTTTACCTTCACATTTCAGAGCAGCAGAATTTGAGACAGGTTGAACTTTTATGCAGCCTCTCTGTGTTAGCACCTGCTGGCCATGTTATTTCATCAATAGCTAAAGTTGGTCTGAACACAGTCTGTTAAATAACCATAGCAAAGATCACAACAGTCCATTCACCATTTTCAAAACACATATCTATCCATCTAGTAAATATTTCACTGATGTTTAACATGTTTTGCTGTGATTTGGAGGTTCAAACTGTTTTGCAGTTGTTTCAGTAAATTGCCTCAACCATAAGCCGTGACGCGATTGTAATGGCATCAACATAATCCAAACATATTGAGGACTTTAGTGTTGTAAATGGTGAGTACACAATTTAAGTGTGACACACAATAATGCAGTTAATTGAAGCCTATCACCCACTTACAATGCAGTGTTGAATTCTCTGCCTAAAAACAGCTGAGATGACACTCAGGATCATGTGAGCTTAACGACCCATCAACACCAGGGGGTACTAACGACTCTCAGTGATACTAGGTTCACAGCTCAGGGTTATGACTCATCCTTGATTATACATTTGCCTTTAAGCTGTTAACCTGTCCCTCTGTGTTAGCCCAGTTCTAAATGCTGAGATGTACAGTAGCCTGTATTTTAGTCTCTTTCATGGAATAATTTACTATATCCCAAATCACCAACCAGCTGAAACCAACAAACTACAAACACAAACGCAACTCATGACAGACCAATTGTAAATATTTGCACCACAGACTGTTTTAAAAGTATGACAATGAATTGTATCTGTGTTATCTTGGCACAGACGCAGCCATGATGATGGTCTGGTCTGAGACAGTATTGAGTAGTAACGAGTACGACTGATGAGGCTTCTCTTTGGGGAAAAAGCAACAGGTAGTGGGGGTCTTTGATGTTGCGTGTTGCCATAGCGAAGAGTTTGACTGACAGCCAGTCATCCAATAATGACAATCACTTACCGGGGAGTTTTTTGAGTCGTCCAATCATGACTCCCATTTGGGCTGCATACATATTTGATAGTTAGACAGAAACTTGACAGCATTGAATTTGATCATCTTATATTTAACAGCTAACATTCAAACTTATGAACACACTCAAGTCATCCGAGTCATTGTGCCTCAAGTCAAGTCGAGCCTCAAGTCATTTATCTATTGTCAAGACGCAAAGTCATCAAAACAGTGACTCGAGTCGACTCAAGTCCAAGTCACCAAGTCTCAAGTCTACATCTCTGAAGTCATCTCTTCCGTTACAATAAGAAGAGGAGGGTCTGTTTTTTTTGTTCTTTTTTACCATTTCTTGCATTGCTTTTTCACTGTCAATGAACAGTATTTTACATCACACCAGTCTTTTTATAATCGCATCCTCCCTCATAACACCAAGATACAGATCCTTAAAATCAGTAGGAATTCCATATCCTCAAATCTTTCTCACAGCAAAACATATACTCCCAACGGGAGTGATTGGCACTGTTGTTGTGCCTGAGATTGGCGACTTTTAACCTGGGGATGCAAGTTCAAAAAATGAATCAATTTTTTGGTCCATATTTTCTTCACTTCTTGGAGCTCATGTTTGAATGTTGTGTCCAGATTAAACCTCAATCCTCCTGCGATATTTCTATGTTAAGTTTTTTACCCATTTCACTATATATGGTTATACTATAGTTGGAAATAATTTAATCCAGCTGCTCTGTTTATACACTTCAGTCAAAATATCTATCACTGCATCGCCCTCCTCAGATCATTCTGGATTTAGCAGTTTTTTATTTTATAGTGATTTCTAATTTGTAATTATCTGGAGAAATCTAGATCTAAAATCACCTGTTTATGTAAAACGTTAATCAGTATGTTTTACTGCAACACATTTTTATTATTCTGAATCACGAGACAACATAGAAACAAAGTAAAGAACAACATTAAAACATAGATTTGAGGATGCTGTTTCTGTTGGCAGCAAATCCTCCAGTGTATCAGTCGTTCTGCCGGGAAGCATGGCTGGCTTGTCTCGCCTTGAAGGAGGTCCATCTGTCGTACTGCTCCTCAGCCTTGAGCTTTCTCTTCTTCTCTTTTTTCTCTCTATGGTCCCGGTATTTGTCCATCCAGTACCCGACCTTCAGTATGTCTGGCAGCCACTGCAGAGACTCGCTGGGTTTGGGTGTTTGTGGTTTTTCTGAAGACAAGAGAAGATAAAAGTTTCAGTTTGACGTACAGGAATTATTAATATGAAGCCCCAAAGAGTTCAGCACTGAATCAGTCTTGAGGGCTCAATATGTTCAGTATTAATAAGCAGGATAAAGGAATATGATGCATATATGATATATACCTTCAGTCTTTGGGACTTCTCTGGCAGTAAAGAGGAGGTAGGTGGAGCTGTTTGGGTCAGGCTTCTCTTTGACAGGCTCTCTTTTTGTTTTCTGCACGCCAACCCAGTTCTTCAGGTCAGAGGTCAGGCGATCAGGGCTGGCTTTGACTCCCACTTTTGGCAGACGACAGAGCTCAGCCTCGGCTTGCCTCTTCTGCTTCTCCTCTTTCGGAGCCCTGATGGTATACCCGGGCCTTTGTACAGGCTCCTCCTCCACCTGCATCACCTTTTTCCAGTGAAGCCTCTCTTGCTTTAGCTGGTCTTGTTCTGCTTTCTGCAGTGCCTCTTTGGCCTTCTTCTCCTCCTCCTCTCTTTGTTCGGCCTCCTGCAGCCTCCTCTCCTCCAGATGTTCTTCTATCTGTCTTCTCAGACCGTCTTCCACTTTTTCTCTCTCCTCCCTCTCCTTCTTGAGCTTCTCCTTGGTCTCACAAGCGACTCTTTCTCTGTGCTCCATCTCCACGCCTCTCAGCTCACCATACATTAATCTCCTGGCATGGTTCCATCTTTCCTCAGGGGTCAGTTGTATAAATCTTACAAGCTCCATTTGAGTAAAGAGGACACTGTTTTGTCTGGAAGACATCTTTGTTGGTTATTCTCTTACTTCTGTATTCGTGTATCTGTTGGTTGACTGAACTTCTGTCTGTGAGTTTACTGAGATGTGATCTCTTCAGCAGGTTTGTGCCAAATGATCTTCTCAGAGTGAAGAGTTCTTTAACTGCTGATGGAACATGTCAGTCATCACAAGTGTTCTACGGAACTCCAGACAGTATGAGGTCATACACTGCAGCATTCTATATGACACTTTAGCTACATGTTGTTAGCCCTGCTAGCAGTATGGCTATAGAGATGGAAATGTTGGTCGGTCAGTTGGTGAATCACTTTGGCCTGCAGTAAAGGTCATAAAGCCCGCCTCCTCCATGTTAACAGATGGGACATGGGTCAAACTAGAAAATCAAAATACACAACAAATACATTTTTCTCAAACACATCTATGGGCATCTGCTGGACAGGTAGAGAATAACAATGATTTGTTTAGGTTTTTGAGAGTTGGGAATCTGACTGTAAGAAGGAACAGAGGAGCAGCATGTGACAGGGCTTGTGAGTGGCCAATACAGAGCTTTACCTTCACATTTCAGAGCAGCAGAATTTGAGACAGGTTGAACTTTTATGCAGCCTCTCTGTGTTAGCACCTGCTGGCCATGTCATTTCATCAATAGCTAAAGTTGGTCTGAACACAGTCTGTTAAATAACCATAGCAAAGATCACAACAGTCCATTCACCATTTTCAAAACACATATCTATCCATCTAGTAAATATTTCACTGATGTTTAACAAGTTTTGCTGTGATTTGGAGGTTCAAACTGTTTTGCAGTTGTTTCAGTAAATTGCCTCAACCATAAGCCGTGACGCGATTGTAATGGCATCAACATAATCCAAACATATTGAGGACTTTGGTGTCGTAAATGGTGAAACTTGATATTAACTTCATTCTTCCAGCTTTCATATGGCCTGGCTTCATCGAACTTCGGTGGAACTTTATAACTAGTAGCCATCCATACACAACGTTTATTCCGTTCAGAGACCTTTATTTCGCGGTTCACACACACCGTTACCTTTCCCAGTCCCACCGCACCGCGAACTGCGCATGCGTCACCCCAGTACAGGGATCACCTCCAAAACATATTTACCGTAATGAACATGGTAGAACAGAGATACATGTTAACACAGCTGCTCTGTTTATACACTTAAGTCAAAATATCTATCACTGCATCGCCCTCCTCAGATCATTCTGGATTTAGCTGGGTTTTTTTTATAGTGATTTCTAATTTGTAAGTATCTGGAGAAATCTAAATCTAAAAACACCTGTTTATGTAAAACGTTAATCAGTATGTTTTACTGCAACACATTTTTATTATTCTGAATCACGAGACAACATAGATACAAAGTAAAGAAGAACATTAAAACATAGATTTGAGGATGCTGTTTCTGTTGGCAGCAAATCCTCCAGTGTAACAGTCGTTCTGCCGGGAAGCATGGCTGGCTTGTCTCGCCTTGAAGGAGGTCCATCGGTCGTACTGCTCCTCAGCCTTGAGCTTTCTCTTCTCCTCTTTTTTCTCTCTATGGTCCCGGTATTTGTCCATCCAGTACCCGACCTTCAGTATGTCTGGCAGCCACTGCAGAGACCCGCTGGGTTTGGGTGTTTGTGGTTTTTCTGAAGACAAGAGAAGATAAAAGTTTCAGTTTGACGTACAGGAATTACTAATATGAAGCCCCAAAGAGTTCAGCACTGAATCAGTCTTGAGGGCTCAATATGTTCAGTATAAATAAGCAGGATAAAGGAATATGATGCATATATGATATATACCTTCAGTCTTTGGGACTTCTCTGGCAGTAAAGAGGAGGTAGGTGGAGCTGTTTGGGTCAGGCTTCTGTTTGACAGGCTCTCGTTTTGTTTTCTGCACGCCAACCCAGTTCTTCAGGTCAGAGGTCAGGCGATCAGGGCTGGCTTTGACTCCCACTTTTGGCAGACGACAGAGCTCAGCCTCGGCTTGCCTCTTCTGCTTCTCCTCTTTCGGAGCCCAGATGGTGTACCTGGGCCTTTGTACAGGCTCCTCCTCCACCTGCATCACCTTTTTCCAGTGAAGCCTCTCTTGCTTCAGCTGGTCTTGTTCTGCTTTCTGCAGTGCCTGTAGCTCTTTGGCCTTCTTCTCCTCCTCCTCTCTTTGTTCGGCCTCCTGCAGCCTCCTCTCCTCCAGATGTTCTTCTCTCTGTCTTCTCAGACCGTCTTCCACTTTTTCTCTCTCCTCCCTCTCCTTCTTGAGCTTCTCCTTGGTCTCACAAGCGACTCTTTCTCTGTGCTCCATCTCCATGCCTCTCAGCTCACCATACATTACTCTCCTGGCATGGTTCCATCTTTCCTCAGGGGTCAGTTGTATAAATCTTACAAGCTCCATTTGAGTAAAGAGGACACTGTTTTGTCTGGAAGACATCTTTGTCGGTTATTCTCTTACTTCTGTATTCGTGTATCTGTTGGTTGACTGGACTTCTGTCTGTGAGTTTACTGAGATGTGATCTCTTCAGCAGGTTTGTGCCAAATGATCTTCTCAGAGTGAAGAGTTCTTTAACTGCTGATGGAACATGTCAGTCATCACAAGTGTTCTACGGAACTCCAGACAGTATGAGGTCATACACTGCAGCATTCTATATGACACTTTAGCTACATGTTGTTAGCCCTGCTAGCAGTATGGCTATAGAGATGGAAATGTTGGTCGGTCAGTTGGTGAATCACTTTGGCCAGCAGTAAAGGTCATAAAGCCCGCCTCCTCCATGTTAACAGATGGGACATGGGTCAAACTAGAAAATCAAAATACACGACAAACAAGTTTTTCTCAAACACATGTTTGATCACGATTCTGAAAACAGCTGATAAGAGCTTGTGAACCTCTCCCTGTCTCCATCACTTCACCACACTGATTTACATGAAGGGGAGAACTGGCTCATGGTAAACTAGTGATGCTTACTGTGGAGGGGACAGAAACAAAAGGGGTTTTTGGTGGTTTGTATTTTTAAATACACAATATATTTACACCAAAAATACACAAGCAAAACTTTGACATTACAAACAAAAAGGCAAACTAAAAAGTGATCTACTCTAAAGTGAGAAATGTGACCTTTTCAACCACTTAATCTTAAAACGTATCCGCCCCAACACATACAGTATACTGTTATCATTTTGTTCTGTAGCCCAGTTGAAAAATAACACTTATAACACATACGTACTGATACAATGGTACTTTAACTATAAGAGTAAAAATAGACAAAGATTTAAGATTTATATATAATTATTATTATTAAATTATGTATAAACAGTTGTAAGACATTATGGGATACACGTTTATTCGCTTCCAATTTAGGTGAATAGATTAATAACACATTCTTATTTGACAAATATAGCAGCCACTTAGCTTAGCTTCTCATAAAGACAAGAAGTATGGCTAACTATGGCATCTGACAGTTTCTTGGCCAGGACTAGTAACTTTCCCTTAAAACTACAAATGAACATTTTAACACTTGGGTATTTGTAGGATTAGGGCCTGTGTCCACTGATGGCATTTTTTGCTATTAGTTGACACATTGCCTAGCGCCCACGACCTCAATTTAGAGCAACTTTCAGAGCAGGACATGAAAAGAGGTCATCCTCCACCAAAAATCCATCGCATCCAGTTTGTCAAAGAAGGCCAGGGTGACGCAGGTGTCTCACCAAGAACCCCACCGAGGGCAGTCCTCGCCACCCAGGACTGCAGCATGAGGCTCGACCTCGGCAGAAAGCTCCAGTTCCTGAGGGAGATCACCAGCATGAGCCTCCGCTCAGACATAATAATGTGGTCCAGCAGCATCAAGATCATGCTCCTCATCGAGCTGACTGTCCCATGAGAAGTTGGGATCGAGGCCGCCTCTTAGAGGAAGAGGTTGAAGTATTTGGACCTTGCTGCCGAATGCAAGGAGGCGGGCTGGAGAACCATCATCTGGTCGAAGTGGGATGTTGCGGCTTTGTCAGTACATCAGCTGTTTGCCTCATGAGGAAATGTGGGAAGGAAAAGTGGGGGATGACATGCACTACATGATTGGCAGCCCGGGAGTCGAACCTGTGATCAGTGCGTCAAGGACTGTAGCCTCTGTATGAGGCACCTGCTCTACCAACTGAGCTAATCCAGCGCCCCGTGCCATTTTAAATGAATGTTTTTGTCAATGCAGTCTGGTGGCCTTGAAGAGAACGTTGTTAAAGCTGTGTCTTGTTTCAAAAAACATTTCAACCCGGCTCAAAAATACTCTAAGTCCACCTTAAGATTTAACCTCTGGGCACCATGAGTGTCTGAAATTTCATGACAATCCATCCAACAGTTGTTTCAGTCCAGACCAAAGTGTTGGACTGACTGCCTGACAAAAAACAGAAGACATGGCTTTGTCCAGAACCCCACTGGGTTTTTATTCTAATTGTCATTGAATCGCCCACATATCTCCACGGATAAACTTTTTTTGGTTACAAAACACTCAAACACTGACCTGCTACATGAAATGCTACAGTAATAAATACAAACAGACGTGCATCAGAGCTTTCTTATCGTGTGCTGTCCAATCGCAACACCTGAAATTCACTCCTAAATTCACAAGGTTATGTAACAGCTACATTTCTAAAGCAGCATAAAAATGTTTACATTAAAAATAAATTGAATTTCATCATCTTATATTCAACAGCTAACATTCAAACTTATGAACACACTCAAGTCATCCGAGTCATCGTGCCTCAAGTCAAGTCGAGTCTCAAGTCATTTATCTTTTGTCAAGATGCAAAGTCATCAAAACAGTGACTCGAGTCGACTCAAGTCCAAGTCACCAAGTCTCAAGTCTTTTTTTTTATAGTGATTTCTAATTTGTAAGTATCTGAAGAAATCTAAATCTAAAAACTCCTGTTTATGTAAAACGTTAATCAGTATGTTTTACTGGAACGCATTTTTATTATTCTGAATCACGAGACAACATAGAAACAAAGTAAAGAAGAACATTAAAACATAGATTTGAGGATGCTGTTTCTGTTGGCAGCAAATCCTCCAGTGTATCAGTCGTTCTGCCGGGAAGCATGGCTGGCTTGTCTCGCCTTGAAGGAGGTCCATCGGTCGTACTGCTCCTCAGCCTTGAGCTTTCTCTTCTCCTCTTTTTTCTCTCTATGGTCCCGGTATTTGTCCATCCAGTACCCAACCTTCAGCATGTCTGGCAGCCACTGCAGAGACCCGCTGGGTTTGGGTGTTTGTGGTTTTTCTGAAGACAAGAGAAGATAAAAGTTTCAGTTTGACGTACAGGAATTATTAATATGAAGCCCCAAAGAGTTCAGCACTGAATCAGTCTTGAGGGCTCAATATGTTCAGTATAAATAAGCAGGATAAAGGAATATGATGCATATATGATATATACTTTCAGTCTTTGGGACTTCTCTGGCAGTAAAGAGGAGGTAGGTGGAGCTGTTTGGGTCAGGTTTCTCTTTGACAGGCTCTCGTTTTGTTTTCTGCACACCAACCCAGTTCTTCAGGTCAGAGGTCAGGTGATCAGGGCTGGCTTTGACTCCCACTTTTGGCAGACGACAGAGCTCAGCCTCCGCTTGCCTCTTCTGCTTCTCCTCTTTCAGAGCCCTGATGGTGTACCTGGGCCTTTGTACAGGCTCCTCCTCCCCCTGCATCACCTTTTTCCAGTGAAGCCTCTCTTGCTTCAGCTGGTCTTGTTCTGCTTTCTGCAGTGCCTGTAGCTCTTTGGCCTTCTTCTCCTCCTCCTCTCTTTGTTCGGCCTCCTGCAGCCTCCTCTCCTCCAGATGTTCTTCTCTCTGTCTTCTCAGACCGTCTTCCACTTTTTCTCTCTCCTCCCTCTCCTTCTTGAGCTTCTCCTTGGTCTCAGGAGCGACTCTTTCTCTGTGCTCCATCTCCACGCCTCTCAGCTCACCATACATTACTCTCCTGGCATGGTTCCATCTTTCCTCAGGGGTCAGTTGTATAAATCTTACAAGCTCCATTTGAGTAAAGAGGACACTGTTTTGTCTGGAAGACATCTTTGTTGGTTATTCTCTTACTTCTGTATTCGTGTATCTGTTGGTTGACTGAACTTCTGTCTGTGAGTTTACTGAAATGTGATCTCTTCAGCAGGTTTGTGCCAAATGATCTTCTCAGAGTGAAGAGTTCTTTAACTGCTGATGGAACATGTCAGTCATCACAAGTGTTCTACGGAACTCCAGACAGTATGAGGTCATACACTGCAGCATTCTATATGACACTTTAGCTACATGTTGTTAGCCCTGCTAGCAGTATGGCTATAGGGATGGAAATGTTGGTCGGTCAGTTGGTGAATCACTTTGGCCAGCAGTAAAGGTCATAAAGCCCGCCTCCTCCATGTTAACAGATGGGACATGGGTCAAACTAGAAAATCAAAATACACAACAAATACATTTTTCTCAAACACATCTATGGGCATCTGCTGGACAGGTAGAGAATAACAATGATTTGTTTAGGTTTTTGAGAGTTGGGAATCTGACTGTAAGAAGGAACAGAGGAGCAGCATGTGACAGGGCTTGTGATTGGCCAATACAGAGCTTTACCTTCACATTTCAGAGCAGCAGAATTTGAGACAGGTTGAACTTTTATGCAGCCTCTCTGTGTTAGCACCTGCTGGCCATGTTATTTCATCAATAGCTAAAGTTGGTCTGAACACAGTCTGTTAAATAACCATAGCAAAGATCACAACAGTCCATTCACCATTTTCAAAACACATATCTATCCATCTAGTAAATATATCACTGATGTTTAACATGTTTTGCTGTGATTTGGAGGTTCAAACTGTTTTGCAGTTGTTTCAGTAAATTGCCTCAACCATAAGCCGTGACGCGATTGTAATGGCATCAACATAATCCAAACATATTGAGGACTTTAGTGTCGTAAATGGTGAAACTTGACAACATTGAATTTTATCATCTTATATTTAACAGCTAACATTCAAACTTATGAACACACTCAAGTCATCCGAGTCATTGTGCCTCAAGTCAAGTCGAGTCTCAAGTCATTTATCTATTGTCAAGACGCAAAGTCATCAAAACAGTGACTCGAGTCGACTCAAGTCCAAGTCACCAAGTCTCAAGTCTACATCTCTGAAGTCATCTCTTCCATGACATTAAGAAGAGGAGGGTCTGGTTTTTTGGGGGTTTTTTCACCATTTCTTGCATTGCTTTTTCACTGTCAATGAACAGTATTTTACATAGACGCCAGTCTTTTTATAATCGCATCCTCCCTCATAACACCAAGATACAGATCCTTAAAATCAGTAGGAATTCCATATCCTCAAATCTTTCTCAGAGCAAAACATATACTCCCAACGGGAGTGATTGGCGCTGTTGTTGTGCCTGAGATTGGCGACTTTTAACCTGGGGATGCAAGTTCAAAAATTAAATAAATTTTTTTGGTCCATATTTTCTTCACTTCTTGGAGCTTATGTTTGAATGTTGTGTCCAGATTAAACCTCAATCCTCCTGCGATATTTCTTTGTTAAGTTTTTTACCCATTTCACTATATATGGTTATACTATAGTTGGAAATAATTTAATCCACCTGCTCTGTTTCACTGCATCGCCCTCCTCAGATCATTCTGGATTTAGCAGTTTTTTATTTTATAGTGATTTCTCATTTGTAAGTATCTGGAGAAATCTAAATCTAAAAACACCTGTTTATGTAAAACGTTAATCAGTATGTTTTACTGCAACACATTTTTATTATTCTGAATCACGAGACAACATAGAAACAAAGTAAAGAAGAACATTAAAACATAGATTTGAGGATGCTGTTTCTGTTGGCAGCAAATCCTCCAGTGTAACAGTCGTTCTGCCGGGAAGCATGGCTGGCTTGTCTCGCCTTGAAGGAGGTCCATCGGTCGTACTGCTCCTCAGCCTTGAGCTTTCTCTTCTCCTCTTTTTTCTCTCTATGGTCCCGGTATTTGTCCATCCAGTACCCGACCTTCAGTATGTCTGGCAGCCACTGCAGAGACCCGCTGGGTTTGGGTGTTTGTGGTTTTTCTGAAGACAAGAGAAGATAAAAGTTTCAGTTTGACGTACAGGAATTACTAATATGAAGCCCCAAAGAGTTCAGCACTGAATCAGTCTTGAGGGCTCAATATGTTCAGTATAAATAAGCAGGATAAAGGAATATGATGCATATATGATATATACCTTCAGTCTTTGGGACTTCTCTGGCAGTAAAGAGGAGGTAGGTGGAGCTGTTTGGGTCAGGCTTCTGTTTGACAGGCTCTCGTTTTGTTTTCTGCACGCCAACCCAGTTCTTCAGGTCAGAGGTCAGGTGATCAGGGCTGGCTTTGACTCCCACTTTTGGCAGACGACAGAGCTCAGCCTCGGCTTGCCTCTTCTGTTTATCCTCTTTCGGAGCCAAGATGGTGTACCTGGGCCTTTGTACAGGCTCCTCCTCCACCTGCATCACCTTTTTCCAGTGAAGCCTCTCTTGCTTCAGCTGGTCTTGTTCTGCTTTCTGCAGTGCCTGTAGCTCTTTGGCCTTCTTCTCCTCCTCCTCTCTTTGTTCGGCCTCCTGCAGCCTCCTCTCCTCCAGATGTTCTTCTCTCTGTCTTCTCAGACCGTCTTCCACTTTTTCTCTCTCCTCCCTCTCCTTCTTGAGCTTCTCCTTGGTCTCACAAGCGACTCTTTCTCTGTGCTCCATCTCCACGCCTCTCAGCTCACCATACATTACTCTCCTGGCATGGTTCCATCTTTCCTCAGGGGTCAGTTGTATAAATCTAACGAGCTCCATTTGATTAAAGAGGACACTGTTTTGTCTGGAAGACATCTTTGTTGGTTATTCTCTTACTTCTGTATTCGTGTATCTGTTGGTTGACTGAACTTCTGTCTGTGAGTTTACTGAGATGTGATCTCTTCAGCAGGTTTGTGCCAAATGATCTTCTCAGAGTGAAGAGTTCTTTAACTGCTGATGGAACATGTCAGTCATCACAAGTGTTCTACGGAACTCCAGACAGTATGAGGTCATACACTGCAGCATTCTATATGACACTTTAGCTACATGTTGTTAGCCCTGCTAGCAGTATGGCTATAGAGATGGAAATGTTGGTCGGTCAGTTGGTGAATCACTTTGGCCAGCAGTAAAGGTCATAAAGCCCGCCTCCTCCATGTTAACAGATGGGACATGGGTCAAACTAGAAAATCAAAATACACGACAAATACGTTTTTCTCAAACACATGTTTGATCACGATTCTGAAAACAGCTGATAAGATCTTGTGAACATCTCCCTGTCTCCATCACTTCACCACACTGATTTACATGAAGGGGAGAACTGGCTCATGGTAAACTAGTGATGCTTACTGTGGAGGGGACAGAAACAAAAGGGGTTTTGGTGGTTTGTATTTTTAAATACACAATATATTTACACCAAAAATACACAAGCAGAACTTTGACATTACAAACAAAAAGGCAAACTAAAAAGTGATCTACTCTACAGTGAAAAATGTGACCTTTTCAACCACTTAATCTTAAAACGTATCCGCCCCTAAAGTATGACAATGAATTGTATCTGTGTTTTTTTGGAACAGACGCAGCCATGATGATGGTCTGGTCTGAGACAGTATTGAGTAGTAATGAGTAGGACTGATGAGGCTTCTCTTTGGGGAAAAAGCATCAGGTAGTGGGGGTCTTAGATGTTGCGTGTTGCCATAGCGAAGAGTTTGACTGACAGCCAATCATCCAATCATGACAATCACATACCGGGGAGTTTTTTGAGTCGTCCAATCATGACTCCCATTTGGGCTGCCTACATATTTGATAGTTAGACAGAAACTTGACAACATTGAATTTTATCATCTTATATTTAACAGCTAACATTCAAACTTATGAACACACTCAAGTCATCCGAGTCATCGTGCCTCAAGTCCAAGTCGAGTCTCAAGTCATTTATCTTTTGTCAAGACGCAAAGTCATCAAAACAGTGACTCGAGTCCACTCAAGTCCAAGTCACCAAGTCTCAAGTCTACATCTCTGAAGTCATCTCTTCCATTACATTACATCTTTTGTTCTTTTTTACCATTTCTTGCATTGCTTTTTCACTGTCAATGAACAGTATTTTACATCACACCAGTCTTTTAATAATCACATCCTCCCTCATAACACCAAGATACAGATCCTTAAAATCAGTAGGAATTCCATATCCTCAAATCTTTCTCAGAGCAAAACATATACTCCCAATGGGAGTGATTGGCGCTGTTGTTGTGCGTGAGATTGGCGACTTTTAACCTGGGGATGCAAGTTCAAAAAATGAATCAATTTTTTGGTCCATATTTTCTTCACTTCTTGGAGCTTATGTTTGAATGTTGTGTGCTCCAGATTAAACCTCAATCCTCCTGCGATATTTCTATGTTAAGTTTTTTACCCATTTCACTATATATGGTTATACTATAGTTGGAAATAATTTAATCCAGCTGCTCTGTTTATACACTTCAGTCAAAATATCTATCACTGCATCGCCCTCCTCAGATCATTCTGGATTTTGCTGTTTTTTTTATAGTGATTTCTAATTTGTAAGTATCTGGAGAAATCTAAATCTAAAAACACCTGTTTATGTAAAACGTTAATCAGTATGTTTTACTGCAACACATTTTTATTATTCTGAATCACGAGACAACATAGAAACAAAGAAAAGAAGAACATTAAAACATATATTTGAGGATGCTGTTTCTGTTGGCAGCAAATCCTCCAGTGTATCAGTCGTTCTGCCGGGAAGCATGGCTGGCTTGTCTCGCCTTGAAGGAGGTCCATCGGTCGGACTGCTCCTCAGCCTTGAGCTTTCTCTTCTCCTCTTTTTTCTCTCTATGGTCCCGGTATTTGTCCATCCAGTACCCGACCTTCAGTATGTCTGGCAGCCACTGCAGAGACTCGCTGGGTTTGGGTGTTTGTGGTTTTTCTGAAGACAAGAGAAGATAAAAGTTTCAGTTTGACGTACAGGAAATATTAATATGAAGCCCCAAAGAGTTCAGCACTGAATCAGTCTTGAGGGCTCAATATGTTCAGTATAAATAAGCAGGATAAAGGAATATGATGCCTATATGATATATACCTTCAGTCTTTGGGACTTCTCTGGCAGTAAAGAGGAGGTAGGTGGAGCTGTTTGGGTCAGGCTTCTCTTTGACAGGCTCTCTTTTTGTTTTCTGCACGCCAACCCAGTTCTTCAGGTCAGAGGTCAGGTGATCAGGGCTGGCTTTGACTCCCACTTTTGGCAGACGACAGAGCTCAGCTTCGGCTTGCCTCTTCTGCTTCTCCTCTTTCGGAGCCCAGATGGTGTACCTGGGCCTTTGTACAGGCTCCTCCTCCACCTGCATCACCTTTTTCCAGTGAAGTCTCTCTTGCTTCAGCTGGTCTTGTTCTGCTTTCTGCAGTGCCTGTAGCTCTTTGGCCTTCTTCTCGTCCTCCTCTCTTTGTTCGGCCTCCTGCAGCCTCCTCTCCTCCAGATGTTCTTCTCTCTGTCTTCTCAGACCGTCTTCCACTTTTTCTCTCTCCTCCCTCTCCTTCTTGAGCTTCTCCTTGGTCTCCCAAGCGACTCTTTCTCTGTGCTCCATCTCCACGCCTCTCTGCTCACCATACATTACTCTCCCGGCATGGTTCCATCTTTCCTCAGGGGTCAGTTGTATAAATCTTACAAACTCCATTTGAGTAAAGAGGACACTGTTTTGTCTGGAAGACATCTTTGTTGGTTATTCTCTTACTTCTGTATTCGTATATCTGTTGGTTGACTGAACTTCTGTCTGTGAGTTTACTGAGATGTGATCTCTTCAGCAGGTTTGTGCCAAATGATCTTCTCAGAGTGAAGAGTTCTTTAACTGCTGATGGAACATGTCAGTCATCACAAGTGTTCTACGGAACTCCAGACAGTATGAGGTCATACACTGCAGCATTCTATATGACACTTTAGCTACATGTTGTTAGCCCTGCTAGCAGTATGGCTATAGAGATGGAAATGTTGGTCGGTCAGTTGGTGAATCACTTTGGCCTGCAGTAAAGGTCATAAAGCCCGCCTCCTCCATGTTAACAGATGGGACATGGGTCAAACTAGAAAATCAAAATACACGACAAATATGTTTTTCTCAAACACATGTTTAATCACGATTCTGAAAACAGCTGATAAGAGCTTGTGAACATCTCCCTGTCTCCATCACTCCACCACACTGATTTACATGAAGGGGAGAACTGGCTCATGGTAAACTAGTGATGGAGGGACTACTAATGACAAGTACTTTGTGAGGTCATGGTCTAGAATGTTGGAGTAAATTTGATGCATGATGTAGGGACTACTAATGATAAGTACGTTGTGATGTCATACTCTGGAATGTTGAGATAGTTTAATACATGCTGTAGTGACTACTAATGATTTCATTATATGATGTAATGCTCTGGAATGTGGGGTTCCATCTGATGCATACTGTAGAGACTTCTAGTGACAAGTACTTTGTGAGGTCATGGTCTAGAATGTTGGACTACATTTGATGCATGCTGTAGGGACTACTAATGACAAGTACTTTGTGATGTCATGCTCTAGAATGTTGGGATACATTCGTTGCATGCTGCAGTGCCTCCTATTGATGTCACTTTGTGATGTCATGGTCTAGAATGTTGGGATACATTTGATGCATGCTGTAGGGACTACTAATGACAAGTACTTTGTGTGGTCATGGCCTAGAATGTTGGAGTACCTTTGATGCATGCTGTAGGGACTACTAATGACAAGTACTTTGTGAGGTCATGGTCTACAATGTTGGAGTACCTTTGATGCATGCTGTCGGGACTACTAATGACAAGTACTTTGTGAGATCATGGTCTAGAAAGTTGGAGTCCTTTGATGCATGCTGTAGTGACTACTAATGACAGGTACTTTGTGAGGTCATGGTCTAGAATGCTGGAGTCCTGTGATGCATGCTGTAGGGACTACTAATGACCAGTACTTTGTGATATCATGGTCTAGAATGTTGAGGTACATTTGATGCATGCTGTAGTGACTACTAATTACAAGTAACTTGTGATGTCGTGGTCTAGAATGTTGGGATATGTTTGATGCATGCTGTAGGGACTACTCATCTCAAGCACTTTGTGATGTCATGGTCTAGAATGTTGGGACACATTTGATGCATGCTGTAGTGACTACGCATGATATCACTTTGTGATGTCATGCTCTGGAATGTTGGGGTACATTTGGTGCATGCTGTAGGGACTACTCATCACAAGTACTTTGTGATGTCATGGTCAAGAATGTTGGAGTACCTTTGATACATGCTGTAGGGACTACTAATGACCAGTACTTTGTGAGGTCATGGTCTAGAATGCTGGAGTCCTTTGATGCATGCTGTAGGGACAACTAATGACAAGTACTTTGTGATGTCATGGTCTAGAATGTTGGAGTACCTTTGATACATGCTGTAGGTACTACTAATGACCAGTACTTTGTGATGTCATGGTCTTGAATGTTAAGGTACATTTGATGTATGCTGTAGTGACTACTAATGACAAGTAACTTGTGAGGTCATGGTCTAGAATGCTGGAGTCCTTTGATGCATGCTGTAGGGACTACTAATGACCAGTACTTTTTGAGGTCATGGCCTAGAATGTTGGAGTACCTTTGATGCATGATGTAGGGACTACTAATGACCAGTATTTAATGAGGTCATGGTCTAGAATGCTGGAGTCCTTTGATGCATGCTGTAGGGACTACTAATGACAAGTACTTTGCGAGGTCATGGCCTAGAATGTTGGACTACGTTTGATGCATGCTGTAGGGACTACTCATCACAAGTACTTTGTGATGTCATGCTCTTGAATGTTGGGGTACCTTTGATGCATGCTGTAGGGACTACTAATGACAAGTACTTTGTGATGTCATGGTCAAGAATGTTGGAGTACCTTTGATACATGCTGTAGGCACTACTAATGACCAGTACTTTGTGAGGTCATGGTCTAGAATGCTGGAGTCCTTTGATGCATGCTGTAGGGACTACTAATGACCAGTACTTTTTGAGGTCATGGCCTAGAATGTTGGAGTAACTTTGATGCATGATGTAGGGACTACTAATGACCAGTATTTAATGAGGTCATGGTCTAGAATGCTGGAGTCCTTTGATGCATGCTGTAGGGACTACTAATGACAAGTACTTTGCGAGGTCATGGCCTAGAATGTTGGAGTACCTTTGAGGCATGATGTAGGGACTACTAATGACCAGTACTTTGTGAGGTTATGGTCTAGAATGTTGGAGTACCTTTGATGCGTTCTGTAGGGACTACTTATGGTATTGTTTTGTGATGTCATGGTCTAGAATGTTGGGATACATTTGATGCATGCTGTAGAGACTATTAATTATTTTACTTTATGTCATGCTCTAGAATGTTGGGATACATCTGATGCATACTGTAGAGATTTCTAATGACAAGTAATTTGTGATGTCATGGTCTAGAATGTTGGGACACATTTGATGCATGCTGTAGTGACTACGCATGATATCACGTTGTGATATCATGCTCTGGAATGTTGGGGTACTTTTGGTGCATGCTGTAGGGGCTACTCATCACAAGTACTTTGTGATGTCATGCTCTTGAATGTTGGGGTACCTTTGATGCATGCTGTAGGGACTACTAATGACAAGTACTTTGTGATGTCATTGTCAAGAATGTTGGAGTACCTTTGATACATGCTGTAGGGACTACTAATGACAAGTAAGTTATGTCATGCTCTGGAATGTTGAGATAGTTTAATACATGCTGTAGTGACTACTAATGATTTCATTATATGATGCAATGCTCTGGAATGTGGGGTTCCATCTGATGCATACTGTAGAGACTTCTAGTGACAAGTACTTTGTGAGGTCATGGTCTAGAATGTTGGAGTACATTTGATGCATGCTGTAGGGACTACTAATGACAAGTACTTTGTGATGTCATGCTCTTGAATGTTGGGGTACCTTTGATGCATGCTGTAGGGACTACTAATGACAAGTACTTTGTGATGTCATGGTCAAGAATGTTGGAGTACCTTTGATACATGCTGTAGGGACTACTAATGACAAGTACTTTGTGAGGTCATGGTCTAGAATGCTGGAGTCCTTTGATGCATGCTGTAGGGACAACTAATGACAAGTACTTCGTGATGTCATGGTCTAGAATGTTGGGGCACATTTTGTGCATGCTGTAGGGACTACTAATGACAAGTACTTTGTGATGTCATGGTCTAGAATGGTGGAGTACATTTGATGCATGCTGTAGTGACTCCTAATGATATCTCTTTGTGATTTCATGGTCTAGAATGTTGGGATACATTTGATGCATGCTGTAGTGATTACGCATGATATCACTTTGTGATGTCCTGCTCTGGAATATTGGGGTACATTTGGTGCATGCTGTAGGGACTACTCATCACAAGTACTTTGTGATGTCATGCTCTAGAATGTTGCGGTACCTTTGAGGCATGCTGTAGGGACTACTAATGACAAGTACTTTGTGAGATCATGGTCTAGAAAGTTGGAGTCCTTTGATGCATGCTGTAGTGACTCCTAATGATATCTCTTTGTGATGTCATGGTCTAGAATGTTGGGATACATTTGGTGCATGCTGTAGGGACTACTAATGACAAGTACTTTGTGAGGTCATGGTCTAGAATGTTGGGATATATTTGATGCATGCTGTAGGGACTACTACTGACCAGTACATTGTGATGTCATGGTCTAGAATGTTGGGGTACATTTTGTGCAAGCTGTAGGGACTACTTATGACAAGTACTTTGTGAGGTCATGGTCTAGAATGTTGGAGTACCTTTGAAGCATGATGTAGGGAATAATAATGAAAAGTACTTTGTGATGTCATGGTCTAGAATGTTGGGATACATTTGATGCATGCTGTAGGGACTATTAATGATATTACGTTTTGATGTCATGCTGTACTGATTACTAATGATATCATTTCATGATTTAATGCTCTGGAATGTTGGGGTACCTTTGATGCATGATGTAGGGACTACTACTGACAAGTACTTTGTGATGTCATGCTCTAGAATGTTGGGGTACATTTTGTGCATGCTGTAGGGACAATTAATGACAAGTACTTTGTGATGTCATGCTCTAGAATGTTGGGATACATTCGATGCACGCTACAGTGCCTCCTAATGATGTCACTTTGTTATGTCATGATCTAGAATGTTGGGATACATTTGATGCATGCTGTAGGGACTACTACTGACAATTACTTTGTGATGTCATGCTCTAGAATGTTGGGGTACATTTTGTGCAAGCTGTAGGGACTACTAATGACCAGTACTTTGTGAGGTCATGGTCTAGAATATTGGAGTACCTTTGAAGCATGATGTAGGGAATAATAATGACATGTACTTTGTGATGTCATGGTCTTGAATGTTGGGATACCTTTGATGCATGCTCTAGGGACTACTAATGACAAGTACTTTGTGATGTCATGGTCTAGAATGTTGGAGTACCTTTGATACATGCTGCAGGGACTACTAATGACCAGTACTTTGAGTGCATTTAGGAATGATGTAGGGAATAATAATGACAAGTACTTTGTGAGGTCATGCTCTAGAATGTTGGAGTACCTTTCATACATGCTGTAGGGACTACTAATGACCAGTACTTTTTGAGGTCATGGCCTAGAATGTTGGAGTGCCGTTGATGCATGATGTAGGGACTACGAATGACCAGTATTTAATGAGGTCATGGTCTAGAATGCTGGAGTCCTTTGATGCATGCTGTAGGGACTACTAATGACGAGTACTTTGTGATGTCATGGTCTAGAATGTTGGAGTACCTTTGATACATGCTGTAGGGACTGCTAATGACAAGTACTTTGCGAGGTCATGGCCTAGAATGTTGGACTACCTTTGATGCATGCTGTAGGGACTACTAATGACAAGCACTTTGTGAGGTCATGGTCTAGAAAATTGGAGTCCTTTGATGCATGCTGTAGTGACTCCTAATGATATCTCTTTGTGATGTCATGGTCTAGAATTTTGGAGCACCTTTGATGCATGATTTTGTGACTACTAATGACAAGTACTTTGTGATGTCATGCTATTGAAAGTTGGGATATATTTGATGCATGCTGTAGGGACTACTACTGACAAGTACATTGTGATGTCATGGTCTAGAATGTTGGGATACATTTGGTGAAAGCTGTAGGGACTACTAATGACAAGTACTTTGTGAGGTCATGGTCTAGAATGTTGGAGTACCTTTGATGCGTGCTGTAGGGACTACTTATGGTATTGCTTTGTGATGTCATGGTCTAGAATGTTGGGATACATTTGATGCATGCTGTAGAGACTATTAATTATTTTACTTTATGTCATGCTCTAGAATGTTGGGATACATCTGATGCATACTGTAGAGATTTCTAATGACAAGTAATTTGTGATGTCATGGTCTAGAATGTTGGGACACATTTGATGCATGCTGTAGTGACTACGCATGATATCACTTTGTGATGTCATGCTCTGGAATGTTGGGATACATCTGGTGAATGCTGTAGGGACAACTAATGACAAGTACTTTGAGAGGTCATGGTCTAGAATGTTGGAATACTTTTGATGCATGCTGTAGGGACTACTTATGGTATTGCTTTGTGATGTCATGGTCTAGAATGTTGGGATACATCTGATGCATACTGTAGAGATTTCAAATGACAAGTACTTTGTGATGTCATGGTCTAGAATGTTGGGAGGAATTTGATGCATGCTGTAGTGACTACGCATGATATCACTTTGTGATGTCATGCTCTGGAATGTTGGGGTACATTTGGTGCATGCTGTAGGGACTACGCATCACAAGTAGTTTGTGTTGTCATGCTCTAGAATGTTGGAGTACCTTTGATGCATGCTGTAGGGACTACTAATGACCAGTATTTAATGAGGTCATGGTCTAGAATGCTGGAGTCCTTTGATGCATGCTGTAGGGACTACTAATGACAAGTACTTGTGATGTCATTGTCTAGAATGTTGGAGTACCTTTGATACATGCTGTAGGGACTACTAATGACAAGTACTTTGCGAGGTCATGGCCTAGAATGTTGGTGTACCTTTCATGCATGTTGTAGGGAGAACTAATGACAAGTACTTCGTGAGGTCATGTTCTGGAAAGTTGGGATACATTTGGTGCATGCTGTAGGGACTACTAATGATTTCATTTTCATGATGTAATGCTCTGGAATATTGGGATACATCTGAAGCATATTGTAGGTACTTTTAATGACAAGTACTTTGTGCTGTCATGGTCTAGAATGTTGGGATACTTTTGATGCATGCTGTAGGGACTACGCATGATATCACTTCGTGATGTCATGTTCTGGAATGTTGGGATACATTTGGTGCATGCTGTAGGGACTGCTAATGACAAGCACGTTGTGGTGTCACGGTCTAGAATGTTGGTATACCTTTAATGCATGTTGTAGTGACTACTAGTTTTATCATTTCAAGATGTCATGGTCTAGAATGTTGGGATACAGTTAATGCATGTGGTAGTGACTACTAGTTAAATCATTTCAAGGTGTCATGGTCTAGAATGTTGGAGTACCTTTGATGCATGCTGTAGGGACTACTAATGACAAGTACTTTGCGAGGTCATGCTCTGGAATGTTGAGATAGTTTAATACAGTCTGTAGTGACTACTAATGACAAGTAACTTGTGATGTCATGGTCTAGAATGTTGGGGTACATTTGATTCATACTGTAGTGACTACTAGTTACATCATTTCAAGATGTCATGGTCTAGAATGTTGGAGTACCTTTGATGCATGCTGTAGGGACTACTAATGACCAGTACTTTGTGAGGTCATGGTCTAGAATGTTGGAATACTTTTGATGCATGCTGTAGGGACTTCTTATGGTATTGCTTTGTGATGTCATGGTCTAGAATGTTGGGATACATTTGATGCATGATGTAGAGACTATTAATTATTTTACTTTGTGATGTCATGCTCTAGAATGTTGGGATACATCTGATGCATACTGTAGAGATTTCTAATGACAAGTACTTTATGATGTCATGGTCTAGAATGTTGGGACACATTTGATGCATGCTGTAGTGACTACGCATGATATCACTTTGTGATGTCATGCTCTGGAATGTTGGGGTACATTTGGTGCATGCTGTAGGGACTACTCATCACAAGTACTTCCTGATGTCATGCTCTAGAATGTTGGGGTACCTTTGATGCATGCTGTAGGGACTACGAATGACAAGTACTTTGTGATGTCATGGTCTAGAATGTTGGAGTACCTTTGATACATGCTTTAGGGACTACTAATGACCAGTACTTTGTGATGTCATGGTCTAGAAGGTTGAGGTACATTTGATGCATGCTGTAGTGACTACTAATGACAAGTAACTTGTGATGTCATGGTCTACAATGTTGGGATATGTTTGATGCATGCTGTAGGGACTACTAATGATATTGCTTTGTGATGTCATGGTCTAGAATGTTGGGATACATTTGATGCATGCTGTAGGGACTATTAATGATATTACGTTGTGATGTCATGGTCTGGAATGTTGAGATACATCTGATGCATACAGTAGAGACTTCTAATGACAAGTACTTTGTGATGTCATGGTCTAGAATGTTGGGGTACATTTGGTGCATGCTGTAGGGACTACTCATCACAAGTACTTTGTGATGTCATGCTCTAGAATGTTGGGGTACCTTTGATGCATGCTGTAGGGACTACTAATGACAAGTACTTTGTGAGATCATGGTCTAGAAAGTTGGAGTCCTTTGATGCATGCTGTAGTGACTCCTAATGATATCTCTTTATGATGTCATGTTCTAGAATGTTGGGATATATTTGATGCATGCTGTAGAGACTACTACTGACAAGTACATTGTGATGTCATGCCTTAGAATGTTGGGATACATTCGATGCATGCTGCAGTGCCTCCTAATGATGTCACTTTGTGATGTCATTGTCTAGAATGTTGGAATACCTTTGATGCATGCTGTAGGGACTACTAATTACATCATTTCATGATGTCATGGTCTAGAATGTTGGGATACCTTTAATGCATGTTGTAGTGACTACTAGTGATATCATTTCAAGATGTCATGGTCTAGAATGTTGGGATACAATTATTGCATGTGGTAGTGACTACTAGTTAGATCATTTCAAGATGTCATGGTCTAGAATGTTGGAGTACATTTGATGCATGCTGTAGGGACTACTAATGACCAGTACTTTGTGAGGTCATGGTCTAGAATGTTGGAATACTTTTGATGCATGCTGTAGGGACTACTTATGGTATTGCTTTGTGAGGTCATGGTCTAGAATGTTGGAGTACCTTTGAAGCATGATGTAGGGAATAATAATGACAAGTACTTTTTGATGTCATGGTCTAGAATGTTGGGATACATTTGATGCATGCTGTAGTGACTACTAATGACAAGTAACTTGTGATGTCATGGTCTAGAATGTTGGGATATGTTTAATGCATGCTGTAGGGACTACTAATGATATTGCTTTGTGATGTCATGGTCTAGAATGTTGTGATACATTTGATGCATGCTGTAGGGACTATTAATGATATTACGTTTTGATGTCATGGTCTAGAATGTTGGAGTACCTTTGATGCATGATGTAGGGACTCCTAATGACAACTACTTTGTGATGTCATGCTCTAGAATGTTGGGATATATTCGATGCATGCTGCAGTGCCTCCTAATGATGTCACTTTGTGATGTCATGGTCTAGAATGTTGGAGTACCTTTGATACATGCTGTAGGGACTACTAATGATAAGTAAGTTGTTATGTCATGCTCTGGAATGTTGAGATAGTTTAATATATGCTGTAGTGACAACTAATGATTTCATTATATGATGTCATGCTCTAGAATGTTGGGGTACATTTTGTGCAAGCTGTCAGGACTACTAATGACAAGTACTTTGTGATGTCATGGTCTAGAATGTTGGGATACATTTGATGCATGCTGTAGTGACTACGCAAGATATCTCTTCGTGATGTCATGGTCTAGAATTTTGGAGTACCTTTGATGCATGATGTAGGGACTACTAATGATGTCACTTTGTGATGTCATTGTCTAGAATGTTGGGATACATTTGATGCATGCTGTAAGGACTACTACTGACAAGTACATTGTGATGTCATGCTCTAGAATGTTGGGGTACATTTTGTGCAAGCTGTAGTGACCACTAATGACAAGTAACTTATGATGTCATGGTCTAGAATGTTGGACTACCTTTGTTGCATGCTGTAGGGACTACTAATGATATTGCTTTGTGATGTCATGGTCTAGAATGTTGGGATACATTTGATGCATGCTGTAGGGACTACGCATTTTATCACTTTGTGATGTCATGCTCTGGAATGTTGGGATATATTTGGTGCATGCTGTAGGGACTACTAATGACAAGTACTTTGTGAGGTCATGGTCTAGAATGTTGGAATACCCTTTATGCATGCTGTAGGGACTATTAATTATTTTACTTTGTGATGTCATGCTCTGGAATGTTGGGGTACATGTTGTGCAAGCTGTAGGGACTACTAATGACCAGTACTTTGTGAGGTCATGGTCTACAATGTTGGAGTACCTTTGATGCATGCTATAGGGACTCCTATTGATATCTCTTTGTGATGTCATGGTCTAGAATGTTGGGATACATTCGATGCATGCTGCAGTGCCTCCTAATGATTTCACTTTGTGATGTCATGGTCTAGAATGTTGGGATACATTTGGTGCAAGCTGTAGGGACTACTAAAGACAAGTACTTTGTGAGGTCATGGTCTAGAATGTTCGAGTACCTTTGAAGCATGATGTAGGGAATAATAATGACAAGTACTTTGTGATGCCATGGTCTAGAATGTTGGAGTACCTTTGATACATGCTGTAGGGTCTACTAATGACAAGTACTTTGTGATGTCATGGTCTAGAATGTTGGAATACTTTTAATGCATGCTGTAGGGACTACTTATGGTATTGCTTTGTGATGTCATGCTCTAGAATGTTGGGATACATCTGATGCATACTGTAGAGATTTCTAATGACAAGTACTTTGTGATGTCATGGTCTAGAATGTTGGGAGACATTGGATGCATGCTATAGGGACTCCTAATGATATCTCATTGTGATGTCATGGTCTAGAATGTTTGAGTACCTTTGATGCATGATGTAGGGACTACTAATGACAAGCACTTTGTGATGTCATGCTCTAGAATGTTGGGATACATTCGATGCATGCTGCAGTGCCTCCTACTGATGTCACTTTGTGATGTCATGGTCTAGAATGTTGGGATACATTTGATGCATGCTGTAGGGACTACGCATGATATCACTTTGTGATGTCATGCTCTGGAATGTTGGGGTACATTTGGTGCATGCTGTAGGGACTACTCATCACAAGTACTTTGTGATGTCATGCTCTTGCATGTTGAGGTACATTTGATGCATGCTGTAGTGACTATTAATGACAAGTAACTTGTGATGTCATGGTCTAGAATGTTGGGGTACATTTGATTCATGCTGTAGTGACTACTAGTTACATAATTTCAAGATGTCATGGTCTAGAATGTTATGATACAATTAATGCATGTGGTAGTGACTACTAGTTACATCATTTCAAGGTGTCATGGTCTAGAATGTTGGGGTACATTTAGTGCATGCTGTAGTGACTACTAATTACATCATTTCAAGATGTCATGGTCTAGAATTTTGGAAAACCTTTGATGCATGCTGTACTGACTACTAATGATATAATTTTATGATGTAATGCTCCGGAATGTTGGGATACATCTGATGCATACTGTAGGGATTATTAATAATATTACTTTGTGAGGTCCTGCTCTGGAATGTTGGGACAAATTTGATGCATGCTGTAGTGACTACGCATGATATCACTTTGTGATGTCATGCTCTGAAATGTTGGGGTACATTTGGTGCATGCTGTAGGGACTAGTTATGATATTGCTTTGTGATGTCATGGTCTAGAATGTTGAGGTACATTTGATGCATGCTGTAGAGACTATTAATTATTTGACTTTGTGATGTCATGCTCTAGAATGTTGGGGTACATTTGGTGCATGCCGTGGGGACTACTCATCACATGTACTTTGTGATGTCATGCTCTAGAATGTTGGGGTACCTATGATGCATGCTGTAGGGACTACTAATGACAAGTACTTTGTGATGTGATGGTCTAGAATGTTGGAGTACCTTTGATACATGCTGTAGGAACTACTAATGACCAGTACTTTGTGAGGTCATGGTCTAGAATGCTGGAGTCCTGTGATGCATGCTGTAGGGACTACTAAGGACAAGTACTTTGTGATGTCATGGTCTAGAATGTTGGAGTACTTTTGATTCATGCTGTAGGGACTACTAATGACCAGTACTTTGTGATGTCATGGTCTAGAATGTTGGGATACATTCGATGCATGCTGTAGGGACTACTCATCACAAGTACTTCCTGATGTCATGCTCTAGAATGTTGGAATACATTTGATGCATGCTGTAGGGACTACGCATGATATCACATTGTGATGTCATGCTCTGGAATGTTGGGATACATTTGGTGAATGCTGTAGGGACTACTAATGACAAGTACGTTGTGAGGTCATGGTCTAGAATGTTGGAGTCCCTTTGATGCATGCTGTAGGGATACTAATGATATCTCTTCGTGATGTCATGGTCTAGAATGTTGGAGTACCTTTGATGCATGATGTAGGGACTACTAATGATCTCAGTTTGTGATGTCATTTTCTAGAATGTTGGGATACATTTGATGCATGCTGTAAGGACTACTAATGACAAGTACTTTGTGATGTCATGCCCTAGAATGTTGGGATACATTTGGTGCAAGCTGTAGGGACTACTAAAGACAAGTACTTTGTGAGGTCATGGTCTAGAATGTTGGAGTACCTTTGAAGCATGATGTAGGGAATAATAATGACAAGTACTTTGTGATGTCATGGTCTAGAATGTTGGGATACATTTGATGCATGCTGTAGTGACTCCTAATGATAACTCTTTGTGATGTCTTGGTCTACAATCTTGGAGTACCTTTGATGCATGATGTAGGGACTACTAATGACAAGTACTTTGTCATGTCATGCTCTAGAATGTTGGGATACATTCGATGCATGCTGCAGTGCCTCCTAATGATGTCACTTTGTGATGTCATGGTTTAGAATGTTGGGATATATTTGATGCATGCTGTACGGACTACTACTGACAAGTACATTGTGATGTCATGCTCTAGAATGTTGGGGTACATTTTGTGCAAGCTGTAGGGACTACAAATGACAAGTACTTTGTGAGGTCATGGTCTAGAATGTTGGAGTACCTTTGAAAAATGATGTAGGGACTACTAATGACCAGTACTTTGAGATGTCATGCTCTAGAATGTGGGGGTACATTTTGTGCAAGCTGTAGGGACTACTAATGACAAGTACTTTGTGAGGTCATGGTCTAGAATGTTGGAGTACCTTTGAAGCATGATGTAGGGAATAATAATGACCAGTACTTTGTGATGTCATGCTCTGGAATGTTGGGATACATTTGGTGCATGCTGTAGGGACAACTAATGACAAGTACTTTGTGATGTCATGGTCTAGAATGTTGGAATACTTTTAATGCATGCTGTAGGGACTACTTATGGTATTGCTTTGTGATGTCATGCTCTAGAATGTTGGGATACATCTGATGCATACTGTAGAGATTTCTAATGACAAGTACTTTGTGATGTCATGGTCTAGAATGTTGGGAGACATTGGATGCATGCTATAGGGACTCCTAATGATATCTCATTGTGATGTCATGGTCTAGAATGTTTGAGTACCTTTGATGCATGATGTAGGGACTACTAATGACAAGCACTTTGTGATGTCATGCTCTAGAATGTTGGGATACATTCGATGCATGCTGCAGTGCCTCCTACTGATGTCACTTTGTGATGTCATGCTCTGGAATGTTGGGGTACATTTGGTGCATGCTGTAGGGACTACTCATCACAAGTACTTTGTGATGTCATGCTCTGGCATGTTGAGGTACATTTGATGCATGCTGTAGTGACTATTAATGACAAGTAACTTGTGATGTCATGGTCTAGAATGTTGGGGTACATTTGATTCATGCTGTAGTGACTACTAGTTACATAATTTCAAGATGTCATGGTCTAGAATGTTATGATACAATTAATGCATGTGGTAGTGACTACTAGTTACATCATTTCAAGGTGTCATGGTCTAGAATGTTGGGTTACATTTAGTGCATGCTGTAGTGACTACTAATTACATCATTTCAAGATGTCATGGTCTAGAATTTTGGAAAACCTTTGATGCATGCTGTACTGACTATTTTATGATGTAATGCTCCGAAATGTTGGGATACATCTGATGCATACTGTAGAGACTTCTAATGACAAGTACTTTGTGATGTCATGCTCTAGAATTTTGGGATACTTTTGAAGCATGCTGTAGGGATTATTAATAATATTACTTTGTGAGGTCATGCTCTGGAATGTTGGGACAAATTTGATGCATGCTGTAGTGACTACGCATGATATCACTTTGTGATGTCATGCTCTGAAATGTTGGGGTACATTTGATGCATGCTGTAGGGACTACTACTGACAAGTACATTGTGATGTCATGCTCTAGAATGTTGGGATACATTTGATGCATGCTGTAGTGACTACGCATGATATCACTTTGTGATGTCATGCTCTGGAATGTTGAGGTACATTTGGTGCATGCTGTAGGGACTACTCATCACAAGTACTTCCTGATGTCATGCTCTAGAATGTTGGGGTACCTTTGATGCATGCTGTAGGGACTACGAATGACAAGTACTTTGTGATGTCATGGTCTAGAATGTTGGAGTACCTTTGATACATGCTGTAGGGACTACTAATGACCAGTACTTTGTGAGGTCATGGTCTAGAATGCTGGAGTCCTTTGATGCATGCTGTAGGCACTACTAATGACAAGTACTTTGTGATGTCATGGTCTAGAATGTTGTAGTACCTTTGATACATGCTGTAGGGACTACTAATGACCAGTACTTTGTGAGGTCATGGTCTAGAATGCTGGAGTCCTTTGATGCATGCTGTAGGGACTACTAATGACAAGTACTTTGTGAGATCATGGTCTAGAAAGTTGGAGTCCTTTGATGCATGCTGTAGTGACTCCTAATGATATGTCTTTGTGATGTCATGGTCTAGAATGTTGAGGTACATTTGATGCATGCTGTATTGACTACTAATGACCAGTACTTTGTGAAGTCATGGTCTAGAATGTTGGGATACAATTAATGCATGTGGTAGTGACAACTAGTTACATCATTTCAAGGTGTCATGGTCTAGAATGTTGGAGTACCTTTGATGCATGCTGTAGGGACTACTAATGACCAGTACTTTGTGAAGTCATGGTCTAGAATGTTGGAATACTTTTGATGCATGCTGTAGGGAATACTTATGGTATTGCTTTCTGGTGTCATGGTCTAGAATATTGGGATACATCTGATGCATAATGTAGAGATTTCTAATGACAAGCACTTTGTGATGTCATGGTCTAGAATGTTGGGACACATTTGATGCATGCCGTAGTGACTACGCATGATATCACTTTGTGATGTCATGCTCTGGAATGTTGGGGTACATTTGGTGCATGCTGTAGGGACTACTCATCACAAGTACTTTGTGATGTCATGCTCTAGAATGTTGGGGTACCTTTGATGCATGCTGTAGGGACTACGAATGACAAGTACTTTGTGATGTCATGGTCTAGAATGTTGGAGTACCTTTAATACATGCTGTAGGTACTACTAATGATATTGCTTTGTGATGTCATGTTCTAGAATGTTGGGATACATTTGATGCATGCTGTAGGGACTATTAATGATATTATGTTGTGATGTCATGCTCTGGAATGTTGGGGTACATTTGGTGCATGATGTAGGGACTACTCATCACAAGTACTTTGTGATGTCATGCTCTAGAATGTTGGGGTACATTTTGTGCAAACTGTAGGGACTACTAATGACAAGTACTTTGTGATGTCATGGTCTAGAATGTTGGAGTACCTTTGAAGCATGATGTAGGGAATAATAATGACAAGTACTTTGTGATGTCATGGTCTAGAATGTTGGGATACATTTGATGCATGATGTAGAGACTATTAATTATTTTACTTTGTGATGTCATGCTCTAGAATGTTGGGATACATCTGATGCATACTGTAGGGACTACTACTGACAAGATTATTGTGATGTCATGCTCTAGAATGTTGGGGTACATTTTGTGCAAGCTGTAGGGACTTCTAATGACCAGTACTTTGTGAGGTCATGGTCTAGAATGCTGGAGTCCTTTGATGCATGCTGTAGGGACTACTAATGACAAGTACTTTGTGATGTCATGGTCCAGAATGTTGGAGTACCTTTGATACATGCTGTAGGGACTACTAATGACCAGTACTTTGTGATGTCATGGTCTAGAATGTTGGGGTACATTTGGTGCATGCTGTAGGGACTACTCATCACAAGAACTTTGTGATGTCATACTCCAGAATGTTTGGGTACCTTTGATGCATGCTGTAGGGACTACGAATGACAAGTACTTTGTGATGTCATGGTCTAGAATGTTGGAGTACCTTTGATACATGCTGTAGGGACTACTAATGACCAGTACTTTGTGAACTCATGGTCTAGAATGCTGGAGTCCTTTGATGCATGCTGTAGGGACTACTAATGACAAGTACTTTGTGATGTCATGGTCTAGAATGTTGGAGTACCTTTGATACATGCTGTAGGGACTACTAATGACCAGTACTTTGTGATGTCATGGTCTAGAATGTTGGGATATGTTTGATGCATGCTGTAGGGACTACTAATGATATTACATTGTGATGTCATGCTCTGGAATGTTGAGATACATCTGATGCATACAGTAGAGACTTCTAATGACAAGTACTTTGTGATGTCATGGTCTAGAATGTTGGGATATGTTTGATGCATGCTGTAGGGACTACTAATGATATTGCTTTGTGATGTCATGGTCTAGAATTTTGGGATACATTTGATGCATGCTGTAGGGACTATTAATGATATCACGTTGTGATGTCATGGTCTAGAATGTTGGAGTACCTTTGAAGCATGGTGTAGGGACAACTAATGACAAGTACTTTGAGAGGTCATGGTCTAGAATGTTGGAATACTTTTGATGCAAGCTGTAGGGACTACTAATGACAAGTACTTTGTGAGATCATGGTCTAGAAAGTTGGAGTCCTTTGATGCATGCTGTAGTGACTACTAATGACAAGTACTTTATGAGATCATGATCTAGAAAGTTTGAGTCCTTTGATGCATGCTGTAGTGACTCCTAATGATATCTCTTTGTGATGTCATGTTCTAGAATGTTGGAGTACCTTTGATGCATGATGAAGGGAATAATAATGACAAGTACTTTGTGATGTCATGGTCTAGAATGTTGGAATACTTTTGATGCATGCTGTAGGGACTACTTATGGTATTGCTTTGTGATGTCATGGTCTAGAATGTTGGGATAGATTTGATGCATGATGTAGAGACTATTAATTATTTTACTTTGTGATGTCACGCTCTAGAATGTTGGGATACATCTGATGCATACTGTAGAGATTTCTAATGACAAGTACTTTGTGATGTCATGGTCTAGAATGTTGGGACACAATTGATGCATGCTTTAGGGACTCCTAATGATATCTCATTGTGATGTCATGGTCTAGAATGTTGGGGTACATTTGGTGCATGCTGTAGGGACTACTCATCACAAGTACTTTGTGATGTCATGCTCTAGAATGTTGGGGTACCTTTGATGCATGCTGTAGTGACTCCTAATGATATCTCTTTGTGATGTCATGGCCTAGAATGTTGGGATACATCTGATGCATTCTGTAGAGATTTCTAATGACAAGTACTTTGTGATGTCATGGTCTAGAATGTTGGGACACATTTGATGCATGATGTAGAGACTATTAATTATTTTACTTTGTGATGTCATGCTCTGGAATGTTGGGGTACATTTGGTGCATGCTGTAGGGACTACTCATCACAATTACTTTGTGATGTCATGCTCTAGAACGTTGGGGTACCTTTGATGCATGCTGTAGGGACTACGAATGACAAGTACTTTGTGATGTCATGGTCTAGAATGTTGGAGTACCTTTGATACATGCTGTAGGGACTACTAATGATATTGCTTTGTGATGTCATGGTCTAGAATGTTGGGATACATTTGACGCATGCTGTAGGGACTATTAATGATATTACGTTGTGATGTCATGCTCTGGAATGTTGACATACATCTGATGCATACAGTAGAGACTTCTAATGACAAGTACTTTGTGATGTCATGGTCTAGAATGTTGGAGTACCTTTAATGCATGATGTAGGGACTACTAATGACAACTATTTTGTGATGTCATGGTCTAGAATGTTGGGATACATTTGATGCATGCTGTAGGGACTACTACTGACAAGATTATTGTGATGTCATGCTCTAGAATGTTGGGGTACATTTTGTGCAAGCTGTAGGGACTTCTAATGACCAGTACTTTGTGAGGTCATGGTCTAGAATGCTGGAGTCCTTTGATGCATGCTGTAGGGACTACTAATGACAAGTACTTTGTGATGTCATGGTCCAGAATGTTGGAGTACCTTTGATACATGCTGTAGGGACAACTAATGACCAGTACTTTGTGATGTCATGGTCTAGAATGTTGGGGTACATTTGGTGCATGCTGTAGGGACTACTCATCACAAGAACTTTGTGATGTCATACTCCAGAATGTTTGGGTACCTTTGATGCATGCTGTAGGGACTACGAATGACAAGTACTTTGTGATGTCATGGTCTAGAATGTTGGAGTACCTTTGATACATGCTGTAGGGACTACTAATGACCAGTACTTTCTGAACTCATGGTCTAGAATGCTGGAGTCCTTTGATGCATGCTGTAGGGACTACTAATGACAAGTACTTTGTGATGTCATGGTCTAGAATGTTGGAGTACCTTTGATACATGCTGTAGGGACTACTAATGACCAGTACTTTGTGATGTCATGGTCTAGAATGTTGGGATATGTTTGATGCATGCTGTAGGGACTACTAATGATATTACATTGTGATGTCATGCTCTGGAATGTTGAGATACATCTGATGCATACAGTAGAGACTTCTAATGACAAGTACTTTGTGATGTCATGGTCTAGAATGTTGGGATATGTTTGATGCATGCTGTAGGGACTACTAATGATATTGCTTTGTGATGTCATGGTCTAGAATTTTGGGATACATTTGATGCATGCTGTAGGGACTATTAATGATATTACGTTGTGATGTCATGTTCTAGAATGTTGGGATACATTTGAAGCATGCTGTAGGGACTATTAATGATATTATGTTGTGATGTCATGCTCTGGAATGTTGGGGTACATTTGGTGCATGCTGTAGGGACTACTCATCACAAGTACTTTGTGATGTCATGCTCTAGAATGTTGGGAATTCCTTGGATGCATGCTGTAGGGACTACTAATGATATTGCTTTGTGATGTCATGCTCTGGAATGTTGGGATACATCTGATGCATGCTGTAGTGACTACGCATGATATCACGTTGTGACGTCATGCTCTAGAATGTTGGGGTACATTTGGTGCATGCTGTAGGGACTAGTCATCACAAGTACTTTGTGAGGTCATGCTCTAGAATGTTGGGGTACCTTTGATGCATGCTGTAGGGACTATTAATGATATTATGTTGTGATGTCATGCTCTGGAATGTTGAGATATTTTTGATGCATGCTGTACTGATTACTAATATTATCATTTTATAATGTAATTCTCTGGAATGTTGGGATACATCTGATGCATACAGTAGAGACTTCTAATGACAAGTACTTTGTGATGTCATGGTCTAGAATGTTGGGGTACATTTGATGCATGCTGTAGGGACTACTCATCACAAGTACTTTGTGATCTCATGCTCTAGAATGTTGGGGATTCCTTGGATGCATGCTGTAGGGACTACTGATGACAAGTACTTTCTGAGATCATGGTCTAGAAAGTTGGAGTCCGTTGATGCATGCTGTAGTGACTCCTAATGATATCTCTTTCTGATGTCATGTTCTAGAATGTTGGGATATATTTGATGCATGCTGTAGGGACTACTACTGACAAGTACATTGTGATGTCATGCCTTAGAATGTTGGGATACATTCGATGCATGCTGCAGTGCCTCCTAATGATGTCACTTTGTGATGTCATGCTCTGGAATGTTGGGATACATCTGATGCATACCGTAGAGACTTCTAATGACAAGTACTTTGTGATGTCATGGTCTAGAATGTTGGGGTACATTTTGTGCAAGCTGTAGGGACTACTAATGACAAGTACTTTGTGAGGTCATGGTCTAGAATGTTGGAGTACCTTTGAAGCATGATGTAGGGAATAATAATGACAAGTACTTTGTGATGTCATGCTCTAGAATGTTGGGATACATCTGATGCATACCGTAGAGACTTCTAATGACAAGTACTTTGTGATGTCATGGTCTAGAATGTTGGGATACATTTGATGCATGCTGTAGTGACTACGCATGATATCACTTTGTGATGTCATGCTCTAGAATGTTGGGGTACATTTGGTGCATGCTGTAGGGAATACTCATCACAAGTACTTTGTGATGTCATGGTCTAGAATGTTGGGGTACCTTTGATGCATGCTGTAGGGACTATTAATGATATTATGTTGTGATGTCATGCTCTGGAATGTTGAGATATTTTTGATGCATCCTGTACTGATTACTAATGTTATCATTGTATAATGTAATTCTCTGGAATGTTGGGATACATCTGATGCATACACTAGAGACTTCTAATGACAAGTACTTTGTGATGTCATGGTCTAGAATGTTGGGGTACATTTGGTGCATGCTGTAGGGACTACTCATCACAAGTGCTTTGTGATGTCATGGTCTAGAAAGTTGGAGTCCTTTGATGCATGCTGTAGTGACTCCCAATGATATCTCTTTGTGATGTTATGTTCTAGAATGTTGGGATATATTTGATGCATGCTGTAGGGACTACTACTGACAAGTACATTGTGATGTCATGCCTTAGAATGTTGGGATACATTCGATGCATGATGCAGTGCCTCCTAATGATGTCACTTTGTGACGTCATGGTCTAGAATGTTGAGGTACATTTGATGCATGCTGTAGTGACTACTAATGACAAATAACTTGTGATGTCATGGTCTAGAATTTTGGGATATGTTTGATGCGTGCTGTAGGGACTACTAATGATATTGCTTTGTGATGTCATGCTCTGGAATGTTGGGATACATCTTATGCATACAGTAGAGACTTCTAATGACAAGTACTTTGTGATGTCATGCTCTAGAATGTTGGGGTACCTTTGATGCATGCTGTAGGGACTATTAATGATATTATGTTGTGATGTCATGCTCTGGAATGTTGAGATATTTTTGATGCATGCTGTACTGATTACTAATGTTATCATTTTATAATGTAATTCTCTGAAATGTTGGGATACATCTGATGCATACAGTAGAGACTTCTAATGACAAGTACTTTGTGATGTCATGGTCTAGAATGTTGGGGTACATTTGGTGCATGCTGTAGGGACTACTCATCACAAGTACTTTGTGAGATCATGGTCTAGAAAGTTGGAGTCCTTTGATGCATGCTGTAGTGACTCCTAATGATATCTCTTTGTGATGTCATGGTCTAGAATGTTGGGATATATTTGATGCATGCTGTAGGGACTACTACTGACAAGTACATTGTGATGTCATGCCTTAGAATGTTGGGATACATTCGATGCATGCTGCAGTGCCTCCTAATGATGTCACTTTGTGATGTCATGGTTTAGAATGTTGGGATATATTTGATGCATGCTGTAGGGACTACTACTGACAAGTACATTCTGATGTCATGCTCTAGAATGTTGGGGTACATTTTGTGCAAGCTATAGGGACTACTAATGACCAGTACTTTGTGAGGTCATGGTCTAGAATGTTGGAGTACCTTTGAAGCATGCTGTAGGGACTACTGATGACCAGTACTTTGTGATGTCATGTTTGGAATGCTGGGATACATTTGATGCATGCTGTAGGGACTACGCATGATATCACTTTGTGATGTCATGCTCTGGAATGTTGGGATACATTTGGTGCATGCTGTAGGGACAACTAATGACAAGTACTTTGAGAGGTCATGGTCAAGAATGTTGGAATACTTTTGATGCATGCTGTAGGGACTACCTATGGTATTGCTTTGTGATGTCATGGTCTAGAATGTTGGGATACATTTGATGCATGATGTAGAGACTATTAATTATTTTACTTTGTCATGTCATGCTCTAGAATGTTGGGACACATTTGATGCATGCTGTAGTAATTACGCATGATATCACTTTGTGATGTCATGCTCTAGAATGTTGGGGTACATTTTGTGCAAGCTGTAGGGACTACTAATGACAAGTACTTTGTGAGGTCATGGTCTAGAATGTTGGAGTACCTTTGAAGCATGATGTAGGGAATAATAATGACAAGTACTTTGTGAGGTCATCGTCAAGAATGTTGGGATACATTTGATGCATGCTGTAGGGACTACTAATGACAAGTACTTTGTGATGTCATGGTCTAGAATGCTGGAGTCCTTTGATGCATGCTGTAGGGACTACTAATGACAAGTACGTTGTGATGTCATGGTCTAGAATGTTGGGATATGTTTGATGCATGCTGTAGGGACTACTAATGATATTGCTTTGTGATGTCATGTTCTAGAATGTTGGGATACATTTGATGCATGCTGTAGGGACTATTAATGATATTATGTTGTGATGTCATGCTCTGGAATGTTGAGATATTTTTGATGCATGCTGTACTGATTACTAATGTTATCATTTTATAATGTAATTCTCTGGAATGTTGGGATACATCTGATGCATACAGTAGAGACTTCTAATGACAAATACTTTGTGATGTCATGGTCTAGAATGTTGGGGTACATTTGATACATGCTGCAGTGCCTCCTAATGATGTCACTTTGTGATGTCATGCTCTAGAATGTTGGGGTACATTTTGTGCAAGCTGTAGGGACTACTAATGACAAGTACTTTGTGATGTCACGGTCTAGAATGTTGGGATACCTTTAATGCATGTTGTAGTGACTACTAGTTATATCATTTCAAGATGTCATGGTCTAGAATGTTGGGATACAATTAATGCATGTGGTAGTGACAACTAGTTACTTCATTTCAAGGTGTCATGGTCTAGAATGTTGGAGTACCTTTGATGCATGCTGTAGGGACTACTATTGACCAGTACTTTGTGAGGTCATGGTCTAGAATGTTGAAATACTTTTGATGCATGCTGTAGGGAATATTTATGGTATTGCTTTGTGATGACATGGTCTAGAATGTTGGGATACATCTGATGCATAATGTAGAGATTTCTAATGGCAAGTACTTTGTGATGTCATGGTCTAGAATGTTGGGACACATTTGATGCATGCTGTAGGGACTACTCATCACAAGAACTTTGTGATGTCATGCTCTAGAATGTTGGGGTACCTTTGATGCATGCTGTAGTGACTATGCATGATATAACTTTGTGATGTCATGCTCTGGAATGTTGGGGTACATTTGGTGCATGCTGTAGAGACTACTCATCACATGTACTTTGTGATGTCATGCTCTAGAATGTTGGGGTACCTATGATGCATGCTGTAGGGACTACTAATGACAAGTACTTTGTGATGTCATTGTCTAGAATGTTGGAGTACCTTTGATACATGCTGTAGGGACTACTAATGACCAGTACTTTGTGAGGTCATGGTCTAGAATGCTGGAGTCCTTTGATGCATGCTGTAGGGACTACTAATGACAAGTACTTTGTGATATCATGGTCTAGAATGTTGAGGTACATTTGATGCATGCTGTAGGGACTACTAATGACAAGTACTTTGTGAGGTCATGGTCTAGAATGTTGGAGTACCTTTGATGCATGCTGTAGGGACTATTAATTATTTTACTTTGTGATGTCATGCTCTAGAGTGTTGGGATACATCTGATGCAAGCTGTAGAGACTATTAATTATTTTACTTTGTGATGTCATGCTCTAGAATGTTGGGATTCATCTGATGCATACTGTAGAGATTTCTAATGACAAGTACTTTGTGATGTCATGGTCTAGAATGTTGGGACACATTTGATGCATGCTGTAGTGACTACGCATGATATCACTTTGTGATGTCATGCTCTGGAATGTTGGGGTACATTTGGTGCATGCTGTAGGGACTACTCATCACAAGTACTTTGTGATGTCATGGTCTTGAATGTTGGGATACCTTTGATGCATGCTGTAGGGACTACTAATGACAAGTACTTTGTGATGTCATGGTCTAGAATGTTGGAGTACCTTTGATACATGCTTTAGGGACTACTAATGACCAGTACTTTGAGTGCTTTTAGGCATGATGTAGGGAATAATAATGACAAGTACTTTGTGAGGTCATGGTCTAGACTGTTGGAGTACATTTGATGCATGCTGTAGTGACTCCTAATGATATCTCTTTGTGATTTCATGGTCTAGAATGTTGGAGTACCTTTGATACATGCTGTAGGGACTACTAATGATCAGTACTTTGTGAGGTCATGGTCTAGAATGCTGGAGTCCTTTGATGCATGCTGTAGGGACTACTAATGACCAGTACTTTGTGAGGTCATGGCCTAGAATGTTGGAGTACCTTTGATGCATGATGTAGGGACTACTAATGACCAGTATTTAATGAGGTCATGGTCTAGAATGCTGGAGTCCTTTGATGCATGCTGTAGAGACTACTAATGACAAGTACTTTGTGATGTCATGGTCTAGAATATTGGAGTACCTTTGATGCATGCTGTACTGACTACTAATGACATAATTTTATGATGTAATGCTCTGGAATGTTGGGGTACATTTGGTGCATGCTGTAGGGACTACTAATCACAAGTACTTTGTGAGGTCATGGTCTAGAATGTTGGAGTACCTTTGAAGCATGATGTAGGGAATAATAATGACAAGTACTTTGTGATGTCATGGTATAGAATGTTGGAGTACCTTACATACATGCTGTAGGGACTACTAATGACCAGTACTTTGTGAGGTCATGGTCTAGGATGTTGGAGTCCCTTTGATGCATGCTGTAGTGACCCCTAATGATATCTCTTTGTGATGTCATGGTCTAGAATGTTGGAGTACCTTTGATGCATGATGTAGGGACTACTAATGATGTCACTTTGTGATGTCATGGTCTAGAATGTTGGGATACATTTGATGCATGCTGTAGGGACTACTACTGACAAGTACTTTGTGATGCCATGGTCTAGAATGTTGGGATACATTTGATGCATGCTGTAGGGAATACGCATGACCAGTACTTTGTGAGATCATGGTCTAGAATGTTGGAGTACCTTTGATGCATGCTGTAGGGACTATTAATTATTTTACTTTGTGATGTCATGCTATAGAATGTTGGGATACATCTGATGCAAACTGTAGAGATTTCTAATGACAAGTACTTTGTGATGTCATGGTCTAGAATGTTGGGACACATTTGATGCATGCTGTAGTGACTACGCATGATATCACTTTGTGATGCCATGCTCTGGAATGTTGGGGTACATTTGGTGCATGCTGTCGGGACTTCTCATCACAAGTACTTTGTGATGTCATGGTCTAGAATGTTGGGGTACCATTGATGCATGCTGTAGGGACTACTAATGACAAGTACTTTGTGATGTCATGGTCTAGAATGTTGGAGTACCTTTGATACATGCTGTAGGGACTACTAATGACCAGTACTTTGTGAGGTCATGGTCTAGAATGCTGGAGTCATTTGATGCATGATGTAGGGACTACTAATGACCAGTACTTTGTGAGGTCATGGTCTAGAATGTTGGAATCCATTTGATGCATGCTGTAGGGACTACTACTGACAAGTACATTGTGATGTCATGCTCTAGAATGTTGCAGTACCTTTGAAGCATGATGTAGGGAATAATAATGACAAGTACTTTGTGATGTCATGGTCTAGAATGTTGGGATACATTCGATGCATGCTGCAGTGCCTCCTAATGATGTCACTTTGTGGTGTAATGGTCTAGAATGTTGGAATACCATTGATGCATGCTGGAGGGACTACTAATGACAAGTACTTTGTGATGTCATGGTCTAGAATGTTGGGATACATTTGATGCATGCTGTATGGACTACGCATGATATCACTTTGTGATGTCATACTCTGGAATGTTGGGATACATTTGGTGCATGCTGTAGGGACAACTAATGACAATTACTTTGTGAGGTCATAGTCTAGAATGTTGGAGTACCTTTGATGCATGATGTAGGGACTACTAATGACAAGTACTTTGTGATGTCATGCTCTAGAATGTTGGGATACATTCGATGCATGCTCCAGTGCCTCCTAATGATGTCACTTTGTGATGTCATGCTCTAGAATGTTGGGATACATTTGATGGATGTTGTAGGGACTACTACTGACAAGTACATTGTGATGTCATGCTCTAGAACTTTGGAGTACCTTTGAAGCATGATGTAGGGAATAATAATGACAAGTACTTTGTGATGTCATGCTCTGGAATGTTGGGATACATTTGATGGATGTTGTAGGGACTACTACTGACAAGTACATTGTGATGTCATGCTCTAGAACTGTGGAGTACCTTTGAAGCATGATGTAGGGAATAATAATGACAAGTACTTTGTGATGTCATGCTCTAGAATGTTAAGGTACATTTGATGCATGCTGTAGTGACTACTAATGACAAGTAACTTGTGATGTCATGGTCTAGAATGTTGGGATATGTTTGATGCATGCTGTAGGGACTACTAATGATATTGCTTTGTGATGTCATGGTCTAGAATGTTGGGATATGTTTGATGCATGCTATAGGGACTACTAATGACAAGTAACTTGTGATGTCATGGTCTAGAATGTTGGGATATGTTTAATGCATGCTGCAGTGCCTCCTAATGATGTCATTTTGTGATGTCATGGTCTAGAATGTTGGGATACATTTGATGCGTGCTGTTGGGACTACTACTGACAAGTACATTGTGATGTCATGGTCTAGAATGTTGGGATACATTTGATGCATGCTGTAGGGACAACTTATGATGTCACTTTGTGATGTCATGGTCTAGAATGTTGGGATACATTTGATGCATGCTGTAGGGACTACGCATGTTATCACTTTGTGATTTCATGGTCTAGAATGTTGGGATACATTTGGTGAAAGCTGTAGGGACTACTAAAGACAAGTACTTTGTGAGGTCCTGGTCTAGAATGTTGGAGTACCTTTGAAGCATGATGTAGGGAATAATAATGCCAAGTACTTTGTGATGTCATGGTCTAGAATGTTGGAATACATTTGATGCATGCTGTAGGGACTACGCATGATATCACATTGTGATGTCATGCTCTGGAATGTTGGGATACATTTGGTGCATTCTGTATGGACTACGAATGACAAGTACTTTGTGAGGTCATGGTCTAGAATGTTGGAGTACCTTTGATGCATGCTGTAGGGACTACTTATGATTTTGCTTTGTGATGCCACGGTCTAGAATGTTGGAGTACCTTTGATACATGCTGTGGGGACTACTAATGACAAGTACTTTGTGATGTCATGGTCTAGAAAGTTGGAGTCCTTTGATGCATACTGTAGTGACTACTAATGACAAGTACTACGTGAGATAATGGTCTAGAAAGTTGGAGTGCTTTGATGCCTGCTGTAGTGACTCCTAATGATATCTCTTTGTGATGTCATGGTCTAGAATGTTGGAGTACCATTGATGCATGATGTAGGGACTAGTAATGACAAGTACTTTGTGATGTCATGCTTTAGAATGTTGGGGTACCTTTGATGCATGCTGTAGGGACTACTAATGACAAGTACTTCGTGAGATCATGGTCTAGAAAGTTGGAGGGCTTTGATGCCTGCTGTAGTGACTCCTAATGATATCTCTTTGTGATGTCATGGTCTAGAATGTTGTAGTACCTTTGATGCATGATGTAGGGACTAGTAATGACAAGTACTTTGTGATGTTATGCTCTAGAATGTTGGGATACATTCGATGAATGCTGCAGTGCCTCCTAATGATGTCACTTTGTGATGTCATGGTCTAGAATGTTGGGATATATTTGATGCATGCTGTAAGGACTACTACTGACAAGTACATTGTGATGTCATGCTCTAGAATGTTGAGGTACATTTTGTGCAAGCTGTAGGGACTACTAATGACAAGTACTTTGTGAGGTCATGGTCTAGAATGTTAGAGTTCCTTTGAAGCATGATGTAAGGAATAATAATGACAAGTACTTTGTGATGTCATGGTCTAGAACGTGGGAGTACCTTTGATACATGCTGTAGGGACTACTAATGACCAGTACTTTATGAGGTCATGGCCTACAATGTTGGAGTACCTTTGATGCATGCTGTAGGGACTACTAATGACAAGTACTTTGTGATGTCATGCTCTAGAATGTTGGGATACATTCGATGCATGCTGCAGTGCCTCCTAATGATGTCACATTGTGATGTCATGGTCTAGAATGTTGGGATACATTTGATGCATGCTGTAGGGACTACTACTGACAAGTCCATTGTGATGTCATGGCCTAGAATGTTGGGATACGTTTGATGCATGCTGTAGGGACTATTAATGATATTACTTTGTGATGTCATGCTCTAGAATGTTGAGATACTTTTGATGGATGCTGTAGTGACTACTAATGATATCATTTTATAATGTGATTCTCTGGAATGTTTGGATACATGTAATGCATACTGTAGAGTCTTCTAATGAAAACTACTTTGTGATGTCAAGGCCTAGAATGTTGGGATACGTTTGATGCATGCTGTAGAGACTATTAATGATATTACTTTGTGATGTCATGCTCTAGAATGTTGGGGTACATTTGATGCATGCTTTAGGGACTACTAATGACAAGTATGTTGTAATGTCATGCTCTGGAATGTTGAGATACTTTAATGCATGCTTTAGTGACTAATAATGATTTCATTTTTTGATGTAATGCTCTGGAATATTGGGATACATCTGATGCATATTGTAGGTACTTCTAATGACAAGTACTTTGTGATGTCATGGTCTAGAACGTTGGGATACATTTGATGCATGCTGTAGTGACTACGCATGATATCACTTTGTGATGTCATGGTCTAGAATGTTGGGATACATTTGATGCATGCTGTAGAGAGGATACCTTTAATGCATGTTGTAGTGACTACGAGTTATATCATTTCAAGATGTCATAGTCTAGAAAGTTGGAGTACCTTTGATGCATGCTGTCGTTACTATTAATGAAAAGTACTTTTGTGTTGTGGTCGGCTACAGAGATGCTGAAACATTTTTTTTCACACTTGACAATCACTTTCAATGTCCTTATATTACACCCTAGGCATTACACTTTGTGATGTCATGCTCTAGAATGTTGGGATACATCTGAAGCATACTGTAGAGACTTCTAATGACAAGTACTTTGTCATGTCATGGTCTAGAATTTTGGGATACATTTGATGCATGCTGTAGGGACTACTAATGACAAGTACTTTGTGAAGTCATGGTCTGGAATGTTGGAGTCCTTTTATACATGCTGTAGGGACTACTAATGACAAATACTTTGTGATGTCATGGTCTAGAATGTTGGAGTATCATTGATACATGCTGTAGGGACTAATGATGACCAGTACTGTGTGAGGTCATGGCCTAGAATGTTGAGTTACTTTTGATGCATGCTGTAGTGACTACGCATATTATCACTTTGTGATGTCATGCTCTGGAATGTTGGAGTACCTTTGAAGCATGATGTAGGGAATAATAATGACAAGTACTTTGTGATGTCATGGTCTAGAATGTTGGGATACATTTGATGCATGCTGTAGGGACTACGCATGATATCACTTTGTGATGTCATGGTCTAGAATGTTGGGATACATTTGATGCATGCTGTAGTGACAACGCATGATATCACTTTGTGATGTCATGCTCTGGAATGTTGGAGTACCTTTGATGCATGATGTAGGGACTACTAATGACAAGTACTTTGTGATGTCATGGTCTAGAATGTTGGGATACATTTGATGCATGCTGTAGTGACAACGCATGATATCACTTTGTGATGTCATGCTCTGGAATGTTGGAGTACCTTTGATGCATGATGTAGGGACTACTAATGACAAGTACTTTGTGATGTCATGCTCTAGAATGTTGGGATACATCTGATGCATACTGTAGAGATTTCTAATGACAAGTACTTTGTGATGTCATGGTCTAGAATGTTGGAGTACCTTTGATACATGCTGTAGGGACTACTAATGACCAGTACTTTGTGAGTTCATGGTCTAGAATGCTGGAGTCCTTTGATGCATGATGTAGGGACTACCAGTGACCAGTACTTTGGAAGGTCATGGTCTAGGATGTTGGAGTACCTTTGATGCATGCTGTAGGAACTACTAATGACCAGTACTTTGTGAGGTCATGGCCTAGAATGTTGAAGTACCTTTGATGCATGCTGTAGGGACTACTACTGACAAGTACATTGTGATGTCATGGTCTAGAATGTTGGAGTACATTTGATGCATGCTGTAGGGACTACTAATGATAAGTACTTTGTGATGTCATGCTCTGGAATGTTGAGATAGTTTAATACATGCTGTAGTGACTCCAAATGATATCTCTTTGTGATGTCATTGTCTAGAATGCTGGAATACATCTGATGCACACTGTAGAGATTTCTGATGACAAGTACTTTGTGATGTCATGCTCTAGAATGTTGGGACACATGTGATGCATGCTGTAGTGACTACGGATGATATCACTTTGTGATGTAATGCTCTGGAATGTTGGGATACATTTGGTGCATGCTGTAGGGACTACTCATCACAAGTACTTTGTGATGTCATGCCTTAGAATGTTGGGATGCATTCGATGCATGCTGCAGTGCCTCCTAATGTCACTTTGTGATGTCATGGTCTTGAATGTTGGAGTACCTTTGATACATGCTGTAGGGACTACTAATGACCAGTACTTTGTGAGGTCATGGTCTAGAATGCTGGAGTCCTTTCATGCATGATGTGGGGACTACTAATGAGAAGTACTTTGTGATGTCATGGGCTTGAATGTTGGAGTACCTCTGATACATGCTGTAGGGACTACTAATGACCAGTACTTTGCGAGTTCATGGCCTAAAATGTTGGAGGAGTACCTTTGATGCATGCTGTAGGGACTACTAATGACAAGTACTTTGTGAGGTCATGGTCTAGAATGTTGGAGTACATTTGATGCATGCTGTAGGGACTACTAATGATAAGTACGTTGTGATGTAATGCTCTGGAATGTTGAGATAGTTTAATACATGCTGTAGTGACTACTAATGATTTCATTATATGATGTAATTCTCTGGAATGTGGGGATACATCTGATGCATACTGTAGAGACTTCTAATGACAAGTACTTTGTGAGATCATGGTCTAGAAAGTTGGAGTCTTTTGATGCATGCTGTAGTGTCTCCTAATGATATCTCTTTGTGATGTCATGGTCTAGAATTTTGGAGTACCTTTGATGCATGATGTAGGGACTACTAATGACAAGTACTTTGTGATGTCATGCTCTAGAATGTTGGGATACATTCGATGCATGCTGCAGTGCCTCCTAATGATGTCACTTTGTGATCTCATGGTTTAGAATGTTGGGATACATTTGATGCATGCTGTAGGGACTACTACTGACAAGTACATTGTGATATCATGCTCTAGAATGTTGGGGTACATTTTGCGCAAGCTGTAGGGACTACTACTGACAAGTACATTGTGATGTCATGCTCTAGAATGTTGGGGTACATTTGATGCATGCTGTAGGGACTACTAATGACAAGTACTTTGTGAGGTCATGGTCTAGAATGTTGGAGTACCTTTGAAGCATGATGTAGGGAATAATAATGACAAGTACTTTGTGATGTCATGGTCTATAATGTTGGGATACATTTGATGCATGCTGTAGGGACTACTACTGACAAGTACATTGTGATGTCATGGTCGAGAATGTTGGAGTACATTTGATGCATGCTGTAGGGACTACTAATGATAAGTACGTTGTGATGTCATGCTCTGGAATGTTGAGATAGTTTAATACATGCTGTAGTGACTCCTAATGATATCTCTTTGTGATGTCATGGTCTAGATTGCTGGAATACATCTGATGCACACTGTAGAGATTTTTGATGACAAGTACTTTGTGATGTCATGCTCTAGAATGTTGGGACACGTGATGCATGCTGTAGTGACTACGCATGATATCACTTTGTGATGTAATGCTCTGGAATGTTGGGATACATTTGGTGCATGCTGTAGGGACTACTCATCACAAGTACTTTGTGATGTCATGCCTTAGAATGTTGGGATACATTCGATGCATGCTGCAGTGCCTCCTAATGTCACTTTGTGATGTCATGGTCTTGAATGTTGGAGTACCTCTGATACATGCTGTAGGGACTACTAATGACCAGTACTTTGCGAGTTCATGGCCTAAAATGTTGGAGTACCTTTGATGCATGATGTAGGGAATAATAATGACAAGTACTTTGTGATGTCATGGTCTAGAATGTTAGGATACATTTGATGCATGCTGTAGGGACTACGAATGTTATCACTTTGTGATGTCATGCTCTGGAATGTTGGGATAAATTTGGTGCATGCTATGAGGACTTCCAATGACAAGTACTTTGTGAGGTCATGGTCTAGAATGTTGGAGTACCTTTGATGCATGCTGAAGGGACCATTAATTATTTTACTTTGTGATGTCATGCTCTAGAATGTTAGGATACATCTGATGCATGCTGTAGAGACTATTAATTATTTTACGTTGTGATGTCATGCTCTAGAATGTTGGGATACATCTGATGCATACTGTAGAGATTTCTATTGACAAGTACTTTGTGATGTCATGGTCTAGAATGTTGGGATACATTTGATGCATGCTGTAGTGGCTACGCATGATATCACTTTATGATGTCATGGTCTAGAATTTTGGGATACATTTGATGCATGCTGTAGGGACTACTACTGACAAGTACATTGTGATGTCATGCTCTAGAATGTTGGGGTATATTTTGTGCAAGCTGTAGGGACTACTAATGACAAGTACTTTGTGAGGTCATGGTCTAGAATGTTGGAGTACATTTGATGCATGCTGTAGGGACTACTGATGATAAGTACGTTGTGATGTCATGCTCTGGAATGTTGAGATAGTTTAATACATGCTGTAGTGACTCCTAATGATATCTCTTTTTGATGTAATGGTCTAGAATGCTGGAATACATCTGATGCATACTGTAGAGATTTCTAATGACAAGTACTTTGTGATGTCATGGTCTAGAATGTTGGGACACATTTGATGCATGCTGTAGTGACTACGCATGATATCACTTTGTGATGTCATGCTCTGGAATGTTGGGGTACATTTGGTGCATGCTGTAGGGACTACTTATCACAAGTACTTTGTGATGTCATGGTCTAGAATGTGGGAGTACCTTTGAAGCATGATGTAGGGAATAATAATGACAAGTACTTTGTGACGTCATGCTCTAGAATGTTGGGGTACCTTTCATGCATGATGTAGGGACTACTAATGATAAGTACGTTGTGATGTCATGCTCTGGAATGTTGAGATAGTTTAACACATGCTGTAGTGACTCCTAATGATATCTCTTTGTGATGTCATGGTCTAGAATGTTGGAGTACCTTTGATGCATGCTGTAGGGACTACTAATCACAAGTACTTTGTGATGTCATGGTCTTGAATGTTGGGATACATTTGATGCATGCTGTAGGGATTATTAATTATATTACGTTGTGATGTCATGCTCTGGAATGTTGGGATACATCTGATGCATACTGTAGAGACTTCTAATGACAAGTACTTTATGATGTCATGGTCTAGAATGTTGGAGTACCTTTGATGCATGATGTAGGGACTACTAATTACAAGTACTTTGTGATGTCATGCTCTAGAATGTTGGGATACATTCGATGCATGCTGTAGGGACTACTACTGACAAGAACATTGTGATGTCATGCTCTAGATTGTTGGGGTACATTTGGTGCATGCTGTAGGAACTACTAATGACAAGTACTTTGTGAGTTCATGGCCTAAAATGTTGGAGTACCTTTGATGCATGATGTAGGGAATAATAATGACAAGTACTTTGTGATGTCATGGTCTAGAATGTTAGGATACATTTGATGCATGCTGTAGGGACTACGAATGTTATCACTTTGTGATGTCATGCTCTGGAATGTTGGGATAAATTTGGTGCATGCTATGAGGACTTCCAATGACAAGTACTTTGTGAGGTCATGGTCTAGAATGTTGGAGTACCTTTGATGCATGCTGAAGGGACCATTAATTATTTTACTTTGTGATGTCATGCTCTAGAATGTTAGGATACATCTGATGCATGCTGTAGAGACTATTAATTGTTTTACGTTGTGATGTCATGCTCTAGAATGTTGGGATACATCTGATGCATACTGTAGAGATTTCTATTGACAAGTACTTTGTGATGTCATGGTCTAGAATGTTGGGATACATTTGATGCATGCTGTAGTGGCTACGCATGATATCACTTTATGATGTCATGGTCTAGAATTTTGGGATACATTTGATGCATGCTGTAGGGACTACTACTGACAAGTACATTGTGATGTCATGCTCTAGAATGTTGGGGTATATTTTGTGCAAGCTGTAGGGACTACTAATGACAAGTACTTTGTGAGGTCATGGTCTAGAATGTTGGAGTACATTTGATGCATGCTGTAGGGACTACTGATGATAAGTACGTTGTGATGTCATGCTCTGGAATGTTGAGATAGTTTAATACATGCTGTAGTGACTCCTAATGATATCTCTTTTTGATGTAATGGTCTAGAATGCTGGAATACATCTGATGCATACTGTAGAGATTTCTAATGACAAGTACTTTGTGATGTCATGGTCTAGAATGTTGGGACACATTTGATGCATGCTGTAGTGACTACGCATGATATCACTTTGTGATGTCATGCTCTGGAATGTTGGGGTACATTTGGTGCATGCTGTAGGGACTACTTATCACAAGTACTTTGTGATGTCATGGTCTAGAATGTGGGAGTACCTTTGAAGCATGATGTAGGGAATAATAATGACAAGTACTTTGTGACGTCATGGTCTAGAATGTTGGGGTACCTTTCATGCATGATGTAGGGACTACTAATGATAAGTACGTTGTGATGTCATGCTCTGGAATGTTGAGATAGTTTAACACATGCTGTAGTGACTCCTAATGATATCTCTTTGTGATGTCATGGTCTAGAATGTTGGAGTACCTTTGATGCATGCTGTAGGGACTACTAATCACAAGTACTTTGTGATGTCATGGTCTTGAATGTTGGGATACATTTGATGCATGCTGTAGGGATTATTAATTATATTACGTTGTGATGTCATGCTCTGGAATGTTGGGATACATCTGATGCATACTGTAGAGACTTCTAATGACAAGTACTTTATGATGTCATGGTCTAGAATGTTGGAGTACCTTTGATGCATGATGTAGGGACTACTAATTACAAGTACTTTGTGATGTCATGCTCTAGAATGTTGGGATACATTCGATGCATGCTGTAGGGACTACTACTGACAAGAACATTGTGATGTCATGCTCTAGATTGTTGGGGTACATTTGGTGCATGCTGTAGGAACTACTAATGACAAGTACTTTGTGAGGTCATGGTCTAGAATGTTGGAGTACCTTTAATGCATGTTGTAGTGACTACTAGTTATATCATTTCAAGATGTCATGGTCTAGAATGTTGGGATACAGTTAATGCATGTGGTAGTGACTACTAGTTACATCATTTCAAGGTGTCATGGTCTAGAATGTTGGAGTACCTGTGATGCATGATGTAGGGACTACTAATGACAAGTACTTTGTGATGTCATGCTCGAGAATGTTGGGATACATTCGATGCATGCTGCAGTGCCTCCTAATGATGTCACTTTGTAATGTCATGGTCTAGAATGTTGGGATACATTTGATGCATGCTGTAGGGACTACGCATGATATCACTTTGTGATTTCATGCTCTGGAATGTTGGGATACATTTGGTGCATGCTGTAGGGACTACTAATGACAAGTACTTTGCAAGGTCATGGCCTAGAATGTTGGAGTACCTTTGATGCATGCTGTAGGGAATACTAATGACAAGTACTTTGTGAGGTCATGGTCTAGAATGTTGGAGTACATTTGATGCATGCTGTAAGGACTACTAATGATAAGTACGTTGTGATGTCATGCTCTGGAATGTTGAGATAGTTTAATACATGCTGTAGTGACTCCTAATGATATCTCTTTGTGATGTCATGGTCTAGAATGTTGGGGTGCCTTTGATGCATGATGTAGGGACTACTAATGACAAATACTTTGTAATGTCATGCTCTAGAATGTTGGGATACATTCGTTGCATGCTGCAGTGCCTCCTAATGATGTCACTTTGTGATGTCATGGTCTTGAATGTCGGAGTACCTTTGATACATGCTGTAGGGACTACTAATGACCAGTACTTTGTGAGGTCATGGTCTAGAATGCTGGAGTCCTTTGATGCATGATGTGGGCACTACTAATGACAAGTACTTTGTGATGTCATGGGCTTGAATGTTGGAGTACCTCTGATACATGCTGTAGGGACTACTAATGACCAGTACTTTGCGAGGTCATGGCCTAAAATGTTGGAGTACCTTTGATACATGCTGTAGGGACTACTAATGACAAGTACTTTGTGAGGTAATGGTCTAGATTGTTGGAGTACATTTGATGCATGCTGTAGGGACTACTAATGATAAGTACGTTGTGATGTCATGGTCTGGAATGTTGAGATAGTTTAATACATGCTGTAGTGACTACTAATGATTTCATTATATTATGTAATGCTCTGGAATGTGGGGATACATCTGATGCATACTTTAGAGATTTCTAATGACAAGTACTTTGTGATGTCATGGTCTAGAATGTTGGGACACATTTGATGCATGCTGTAGTGACTCCTAATGATATCTCTTTGTGATGTCATGGTCTAGAATGTTGGAGTACCTTTGATGCATGATGTAGGGACTACTACTGACAAGTACATTGTGATGTCATGCTCTAGAATGTTGGGGTACATTTTGTGCATGCTGTAGGGACAACTAATGACAAGTACTTTGTGAGGTCATGGTCTAGAATGTTGGAGTACCTTTGATGCGTGATGTAGGGAGTACTCATGGTATTGCTTTGTGATGTCATGGTCTAGAATGTTAAGTTACATTTGATGCATGCTTTAGTGACTACTAATGACAGGTAACTTGTGATGTCATGGTCTAAAATTTTGGAGTACCTTTGATACATGCTGTAGGGACTACTAATGACCAGTACTTTGTGATGTCATGCTCTAGAATGTTAAGGTACATCTGATGCATACAGTAGAGACTTCTAATGACAAGTACTTTGTGAGGTCATGGTCTAGAATGTTGGAGTACCTTTGAAGCATGATGTAGGGAATAATAATGACAAGTTCTTTGTGAGGTCATGGTCTAGAATGTTGGGATACATTTGATGCATGCTGTAGGGACTACGCATTATATCACGTTGTGATGTCATGCTCTGGAATGTTGGGATACATTTGATGCATGCTGTAGGGACTACTAATGATAAGTACGTTGTGATGTCATGCACTGGAATGTTGAAATAATTTAATGCATGCTGTATTGACTCCTAATGATATCTCTTTGTGATGTCATGGTCTAGAATGTTGGAGTACCTTTGATGCATGATGTAGGGACTACTACTGACAAGTACATTTTGATGTCATGCTCTAGAATGTTGGGGTACATTTTGTGCATGCTGTAGGGACAACTAATGACAAGTACTTTGTGGGGTCATAGTCTTGAATGTTGGAGTACCTTTGATGTGTGCTGTAGGGACTACTTATGGTATTGCTTTGTGATGTCATGGTCTAGAATGTTGGGATACATTTGATGCATGCTGTAGAGACTATTAATTATTTTACTTTATGATGTCATGCTCTAGAATGTTGGGATACATCTGATGCATACTGTAGAGATTTCTAATGAGAAGTATTTAGTGATGTCATGGTCTAGAATGTTGGGATACATTCGTTGCATGCTGCAGTGCCTCCTAATGATGTCACTTTGTGATGTCATGGTCTTGAATGTTGGAGTACCTTTGATACATGCTGTAGGGACTACTAATGACCAGTACTTTGTGAGGTCATGGTCTAGAATGCTGGAGTCCTTTGATGCATGATGTGGGGACTACTAATGACAAGTACTTTGTGATGTCATGGGCTTGAATGTTGGAGTACCTCTGATACATGCTGTAGGGACTACTAATGACCAGTACTTTGCGAGGTCATGGCCTAAAATGTTGGAGTAACTTTGATGCATGCTGTAGGGACTACTAATGACAAGTACTTTGTGAGGTAATGGTCTAGAATGTTGGAGTACATTTGATGCATGCTGTAGGGACTACTAATGATAAGTATGTTGTGATGTCATGCTCTGGAATGTTGAGATAGTTTAATACATGCTGTAGTGACTACTAATGATTTCATTATATGATGTAATGCTCTGGAATGTGGGGATACATCTGATGCATACTTTAGAGATTTCTAATGACAAGTACTTTGTGATGTCATGGTCTAGAATGTTGGGACACATTTGATGCATGCTGTAGTGACTCCTAATGATATCTCTTTGTGATGTCATGGTCTAGAATGTTGGAGTACCTTTGATGCGTGCTGTAGGGAGTACTTATGGTATTGCTTTGTGATGTCATGGCCTAGAATGTTGGGATACATTTGATGCATGCTGTAGTGACTACGCATGATATCACTTTGTGATGTCATGCTCTGGAATGTTGGGGTACATTTGGTGCATGCTGTAGGGACTACTAATGATCAGTACGTTGTGATGTCATGCTCTGGAATGTTGAGATAGTTTAATACATGCGTTAGTGACTCCTAATGTTTTCTCTTTGTGATGTCATGGTCTAGAATGTTGGAGTACTTTTGATGCATGATGTAGGGACTACTACTGACAAGTACTTTGTGATGTCATGCTCTAGAATGTTGGGGTACATTTTGTGCAAGCTGTAGGGACTACTAATAACAAGTACTTTGTGAGGTCATGGTCTACAATGTTGGAGTACCTTTGAAGCATGATGTAGGGAATAATAATGACAAGTACTTTGTGAGGTCATGGTCTAGAATGTTGGGATACATTTGATGCATGCTGTAGGGACTACGCAAGATATCACTTTGTGATGTCATGCTCTGGAATGTTGGGGTACCTTTGATGCATGCTGTAGGGACTACTAATGATAAGTACGTTGTGATGTCATGCACTGGAATGTTGAGATAATTTAATGCATGCTGTATTGACTCCTAATGATATCTCTTTGTGATGTCATGGTCTAGAATGTTGGGATACATTTGGTGCATGCTGTTCGGACTACTAATGACAAATACTTTGTGAGGTCATGGCCTAGAATGTTGGAGTACCTTTGATGCATGATGTAGGGACTACTAATGACAAGTACTTTGTGATGTCATGCTCTAGAATGTTGGGATACATTCGATGCATGCTGCAGTGCCTCCTAATGATGTCACTTTGTGATGTCATGGTCTAGAATGTTGGGATACATTTGATGCATGCTGTAGGGACTACTACTGACAAGTACATTGTGATGTCATGGCCTAGAATGTTGGGATACGTTTGATGCATGCTGTAGGGACTATTAATGATATTACTTTGTGATGTCATGCTCTAGAATGTTGAGATACTTTTGATGGATGCTGTAGTGACTACTAATGATATCATTTTATGATGTGATTCTCTGGAATGTTTGGATACATGTAATGCATACTGTAGAGTCTTCTAATGAAAACTACTTTGTGATGACATGGTCTAGAATGTTGGGATACGTTTGATGCATGCTGTAGGGACTATTAATGATATTACTTTGTGATGTCATGGTCTAGAATGTTGGGATACATTTGATGCATGCTGTAGAGAGGATACCTTTAATGCATGTTGTAGTGACTACGAGTGATATCATTTCAAGATGTCATAGTCTAGAAAGTTGGAGTACTTTTGATGCATGCTGTCGTTACTATTAATGAAAAGTACTTTTGTGTTGTCGTCGGCTACAGAGATGCTGAAACATTTTTTTTCACACTTGACAATCACTTTCAATGTCCTTATATTACACCCTAGGCATTACACTTTGTGATGTCATGCTCTAGAATGTTGGGATACATTCGTTGCATGCTGCAGTGCCTCCTAATGATGTCACTTTGTGATGTCATGCTCTGGAATGTTGGGATACATTTGGTGCATGCTGTAGGGACAAGGGACAACTAATGACAGGTACTTTGTGATGTCATGGTCTAGAATGTTGGAGTACCTTTGATGCATGCTGTAATGACTCCGAATGATATCTCTTTGTGATGTCATGGTCTAGAATGTTGGAGTTCCTTTGATGCATGATGTAGGGACTACTAATGACAAGTACTTTGTGATGTCATGCTCTAGAATGTTGGGATACATTCGATGCATGCTCCAGTGCCTCCTAATGATGTCACTTTGTGATGTTATGGTCTAGAATGTTGGGATACATTTGATGCATGCTGTAGGGACTACTACTGACAAGTATATTGTGATGTCATGCCTTAGAATTTTGGGATACATTCGATGCATGCTGCAGTGCCTCCTAATGATGTCACTTTGTGATGTCATGGTCTAGAATGTTGGGCTACATTGGATGCATGCTGCAGTGCCTCCTAATGATGTCACTTTGTGATGTCATGCTCTAGAATGTTGGGATACATTCGATGCATGCTGTAGGGACTACCCATGATATCACTTTGTGATGTCATGCTCTGGATTGTTGGAATACATTTGGTGCATGCTGTAGGGACAACTAATGACAAGTACTTTGTGAGGTCATGGTCTAGAATGTTGGAGTACATTTGATGCATGATGTAGGGAATAATAATGACAAGTACTTTGTGATGTCATGGTCTAGAATGTTGGGATACATATGATGCATGCTGTAGGGACTACGCATGATATCACTTTGTGATGTCATGGTCTAGAATGTTGGGATACATTTCATGCATGCTGTAGTGACTACGCATGATATCACTTTGTGATGTCATGCTCTGGAATGTTGGAGTACCTTTGATGCATGATGTAGGGACTACTAATGACAAGTACTTTGTGATGTCATGCTCTAGAATGTTGGGGTACCTTTGATGCATGATGTAGAGACTATTAATAATTTTACTTTGTGATGTCATGCTCTGGAATGTTGGGGTACATTTGGTGCATGCTGTAGGGACTACTCATCACAAGTACTTTGTGATGTCATGCTCTAGAACGTTGGGGTACCTTTGATGTATGCTGTAGGGACTACGAATGACAAGTACTTTGTGATGTCATGGTCTAGAATGATGGAGTACCTTTGATACATGCTGTAGGGACTACTATTGACCAGTACTTTGTGATGTCATGGTCTAGAATGTTGAGGTACATTTGATGCATGCTGTGGAGACTACTAAAGACAAGTAACTTGTGATGTCATGGTCTAGAATGTTGGGATATGTTTGATGCATGCTGTAGGGACTACTAATGATATTACGTTGTGATGTCATGCTCTGGAATGTTGAGATACATCTGATGCATACAGTAGAGACTTCTAATGACAAGTACTTTGTGAGGTCATGGTCTAGAATGTTGGAGTACCTTTGATTCATGCTGTAAGGACTACTAATGACAAGTACTTTGTGAGGTCATGGTCTAGAATGTTGGAGTACATTTTATGCATGCTGTGGGGACTACTAATGATTTCATTTTATGATGTAATGCTCTGGAATATTGGGGTACATCTGAAGCATATTGTAGGTACTTTTAATGACAAGTAACTTGTGATGTCATGGTCTAGAATGTTGGGATATGTTTGATGCATGCTGTAGGGAATACTTATGGTTTTGCTTTGTGATGTCATGGTCTAGAATGTTGGGATACATCTGATGCATAATGTAGAGATTTCTAATGACAAGTACTTTGTGATGTCATGGTCTAGAATGTTGGAGTACCTTTGATACATGCTTTAGGGACTACTAATGACTAGTACTTTGTGAGGTCATGGTCTAGAATGTTGGAGTACATTTGATACATGCTGTAGTGACTACGCATGATATCACTTTGTGATGTCATGCTCTGGAATGTTGGGGTACATTTGGTGCATGCTGTAGGGACTACTCATCACAAGTACTTTGTGATGTCATGGTCTAGAATGTTGGAGTACCTTTAATACATGCTGTAGGGACTACGAATGACAAGTAACTTGTGATGTCATGCTCTAGAATGTTGGGATATGTTCGATGCATGCTGTAGCGACTAGTAATGATATTGCTTTGTGATGTCATGGTCTAGAATATTGGGATACATTTGATGCATGCTGTAGGGACTATTAATGATATTACGTTGTGATGTCATGTTCTGGAATGTTGAGATACATCTGATGCATACAGTAGAGACTTCTAATGACAAGTACTGTGTGAGGCCATGGTCTAGAATGTTGGAGTCCATTGATGCATGCTGTAGTTACTCCTAATGATATCTCTTTGTGATGTGATGGTCTAGAATGTTGGAGTACCTTTGATGCATGATGTAGGGACTACTAATGACAACTACTTTGTGATTTCATGCTCTAGAATGTTGGGATACATTCGATGCATGCTGCAGTGCCTCCTAATGATGTCACTTTGTGATGTCATGGTCTAGAATGTTGGAGTACCTTTGATACATGCTGTAGGGACTACTAATGACCAGTACTTTGTGAGGTCATGGTCTAGAATGCTGGAGTCCTTTGATGCATGCTGTAGGGACTACTAATGACAAGTACTTTGTGATGTCATGGTCTAGAATATTGGAGGACATGTTTCATGCATGCTGTAGGGATTACTAATGATATTGCTTTGTGATGTCATGGTCTAGAATGTTGGGAAACATTTAATGCATGCTGTAAGGACTACTAATGACAAGTACTTTGTGATGTCATGGTCTAGAATGTTGGAGTACCTTTGATACATGCTGTAGGGACTTCTAATGACAAGTACTTTGTGAGGTCATGGTCTAGAATGTTGGAGTACCTTTGAAGCATGATGTAGGGAATAATAATGAGAAGTACTTTGTGATGTCATGGTCTAAAACGTTGGGATACATTTGATGCATGCTTTAGGGACTACGCTCTAGAATGTTGGGGTACATTTTGTGCAAGCTGCAGGGATTACTAATGACAAGTACTTTGTGAGGTCATGGTCTAGAATGTTGGAGTACCTTTGAAGCATGATGTAGGGAATAATAATGACAAGTACTTTGTGAGGTCATCTTCTAGAATGTTGGGATACATTTGATGCATGCTGTAGGGACTACTAATCACAAGTACTTTGTGATGTCACGGTCTAGAATGTCTGGATACCTTTGATGCATGCTGTAGGGACTACGAATGACAAGTACTTTGTGATGTCATGGTCTAAAATGTTGGGATACATTTAATGCATGCTTTAGGGACTACGCTCTAGAATGTTGGGGTACATTTTGTGCAAGCTGCAGGGACTACTAATGACAAGTACTTTGTGAGGTCATGGTCTAGAATGTTGGAGTACCTTTGATACATGCTCTAGGGACAATTAATGATATAATTTTATGATGTCATGGTCTAGAATGTTGGGATACATTTGATGCATGCTGTAGTGACTACGTATGATATCACTTAGTGATGTCATGCTCTGGAATGTTGGGGTACATTTGGTGCATGCTGTAGGGACTACTAATGACAAGTACTTTGTGAGATCATGGTCTAGAAAGTTGGAGTCCTTTGATGCATTCTGTAGTGACTCCTAATGATATATCATTGTGATGTCATGGTCTAGAATGTCGGAGTACCTTTGATGCATGACGCAGGGACTACTAATGACAACTACTTTGTGATGTCATGCTCTAGAATGTTGGGATACATTCGATGCATGCTGCAGTGCCTCATAATGATGTGACTTTGTGATGTCATGGTCTAGAATGTTGGGATACATTTGATGCATGCTGTAGGGACTACTACTGACGAGTACAATGTGATGTCATGCTCTAGAATGTTGGGGTACATTTTGTGCATGCTGTAGGGAATACTTATGGTTTTGCTTTGTGATGTCATGGTCTAGAATGTTGGGATACATCTGATGCATAATGTAGAGATTTCTAATGACCAGTACCTTGTGAGGTCATGGTCTAGAATGCTGGAGTCCTTTGATGCATGCTGTAGGGACTACTAATGACAAGTACTTTGTGATGTCATGGTCTAGAATATTGGAGTACCTTTGATACATGCTGTAGGGACTACTAATGACTAGTACTTTGTGATGTCATGGTCTAGAATGTTGAGGTACATTTGATGCATGCTATAGTGACTACTATTGACAAGTAACTAGTGATGTCATGGTCTAGAATGTTGGGACATGTTTCATGCATGCTGTAGGGATTACTAATGATATTGCTTTGTGATGTCATGGTCTAGAATGTTGGGATACATTTAATGCATGCTGTAAGGACTACTAATGACAAGTACTTTGTGATGTCATGGTCTAGAATGTTGGAGTACCTTTGATACATGCTGTAGGGACTACTAATGACCAGTACTTTGTGATGTCATGGTCTAGAATGTTGAGGTATATTTGATGCATGCTGTAGTGACTACTAATGACAAGTAACTAGTGATGTCATGGTCTAGAATGTTGGGATATGTTTCATGCATGCTGTAGGGATTACTAATGTTATCATTTTATGATGTAATGCTCTGGAATGTTGGGGTACATTCGATGCATGATGCAGTGCCTCCTAATGATGTCAGTTTGTGATGTCATGCTCTAGAATGTTGGGGTACATTTTGTGCAAGCTGTAGGGACTACTAATGACAAGTACTTTGTGAGGTCATGGTCTAGAATGTTGGAGTACCTTTGAAGCATGATGTAGGGAATAATAATGACAAGTTCTTTGTGATGTCATGGTCTAGAATGTTGGGATACATTTCATGCATGCTGTAGGGACTACGCATGATATCACGTGTTGATGTCATGCTCTGGAATGTTGGGATACATTTGGTGCATGCTGTAGGGACTACTAATGACAAGTACTTTGTGAGGTCATGCTCTAGAATGTTGGAGTACATTTGATGCATGCTGTAGGGACTACTTATGATATTGCTTTGTGATGTCATGGTCTAGAATGTTGGAGTACCTTTGATGCATGATGTAGGGACTACTAATGACCAGTATTTAATGAGGTCATGGTCTAGAATGCTGGAGTCCTTTAATGCATGCTGTAGGGACTACTAATGACAAGTACTTTGTCATGTCATGCTCTAGAATGTTTGAGTACCTTTGATTCATGCTGTAGTGACTCCTAATGATATCTCTTTGTGAAGTCATGGTCTAGAATGTTGGAGTACCTTTGAAGCATGATGTAGGGAATAAAAATGACAAGTACTTTGTGATGTCATGGTCTAGAATGTTGGGATACATCTGATGCATGCTGTAGGGACTACGCATGATATCACTTTGTGATGTCATGCTCTGGAATGTTGGGATACATTTGGTGCATGCTGTAGGGACAACTAATGATATTGCTTTGTGATGTCATGGTCTGGAATGTTGAGATACATGTGATGCATACAGTAGAGACTTCTAATGACAAGTACTTTGTGATGTCATGGTCTAGAATGTTGGGGTACATTTGGTGCATGCTGTAGGGACTACTCATCACAAGTACTTTGTGATGTCATGCTCTAGAATGTTGGGGTACCTTTGATGCATGCTGTAGGGACTCCTAATGATATCTCTTTGTGATGTCATGTTCTAGAATGTTGAGATATATTTGATGCATGCTGTAGAGACTACTACTGACAAGTACATTGTGATGTCATGCCTTAGAATGTTGGGACACATTTGATGCATGCTGTAGTGAATACGCATGATATCACTTTGTGATGTCAAGCTCTAGAATGTTGGGGTACATTTGGTGCATGCTGTAGGGACTACTCATCACAAGTACTTTGTGATGTCATGCTCTAGAATGTAGAGGTACATTTGATGCATGCTGTAGGGACTACGAATGACAAGTACTTTGTGATGTCATGGTCTAGAATGTTGGAGTACCTTTGAAAAATGATGTAGGGACTACTAATGACCAGTACTTTGTGATGTCATGGTCTAGAATGTTGGGATATGTTTGATGCATGCTGTAGTGACGAATAATGATATTGCTTTGTGATGTCATGCTCTGGAATGTTGAGATATTTTTGATGCATGCTGTACTGACTACTAATGATATAATTTTATGATGTCACGGTCTAGAATGTTGGTATACCTTTAATGCATGTTGTAGTGACTACTAGTTATATCATTTCAAGATGTCATGGTCTAGAATGTTGGGATACAGTTAATGCATGTGGTAGTGACTATTAGTTACATCATTTCAAGGTGTCATGGTCTAGAATGTTGGAGTACCTTTGATACATGCTGTAGGGACTACTAATGACCAGTACTTTGTGATGTCATCGTTTAGAATGTTGAGGTACATTTGATGCATGCTGTAGTGACTACTAATGACAAGTAACTTGTGATGTCATGGTCTAGAATGTTGGGATATGTTTGATGCATGCTGTAGGGACTACTAATGATATTGCTTTGTGATGTCATGGTCTAGAATGTTGGGATACCTTTGATGCATGCTGTAGGGACTATTAATGATAGTACGTTGTGATGTCATGGTCTAGAATGTTGGAATACTTTTGATATATGCTGTAGGGAATATTTATGGTATTGCTTTGTGATGTCATGGTCTAGAATGTTGGGATACATCTGATGCATAATGTAGAGATTTCTAATGACAAGTACTTTGTGATGTCATGGTCTAGAATGTTGGGACACATTTGATGCATGCTGTAGGGACTACTAATCACAAGTACTTTGTGATGTCACGGTCTAGAATGTTGGGATACCTTTGATGCATGCTGTAGGGACTACGAATGACAAGTACTTTGTGATGTCATGGTCTAGAATGTTGGAGTACCTTTGAAGCATGATGTAGGGAATAATAATGACAAGTACTTTGTGAGGTCATCTTCTAGAACGTTGGGATACATTTGATGCATGCTGTAGGGACTACTAATCACAAGTACTTTGTGATATCACGGTCTAGAATGTTGGGATACCTTCGATGCATGCTGTAGGGACTACGAATGACAAGTACTTTGTGATGTCATGGTCTAGAATGTTGGAGTACCTTTAATACATGCTGTAGGGACTACTAATGAACAGTACTTTGTGAGGTCATGGTCTAGAATGCTGGAGTCCTTTGATGCATGCTGTAGGGACTACTAATGACAAGTAATTTGCGATGTCATTGTCTAGAATGTTGGGATATGTTCGATGCATGCTGTCGCGACTACTAATGATATTGCTTTGTGATGTCATGGATTAGAATGTTGGGATATGTTTGATGCATGCTGTAGGGAATACTAATGATATTGCTTTGTGATGTCATGATCTAGAATGTTGGGATACATTTGATGCATGCAGTAGGGACTACGCATGATATGACTTTGTGATGTCATGCTCTGGAATGTTGGGATACATTTGGTGCATGCTGTAGGGACAACTAATGACAAGTACTTTGTGATGTCATGGTCTAGAATGTTGGGATACATTTGATGCATGCTGTAGTGACTACGCATGATATCACTTTGTGATGTCCTGCTCTGGAATGATGGGGTACCTTTAATGCATGATGTAGGGACTACTACTGACAAGTACTTTGTGATGTCATGCTCTAGAATGTTGGAGTACCTTTGATACATGCTGTTGGGACTACTAATGACAAGTACTTTGTGAGGTCATGGTCTAGAAAATTGGAGTCCTTTGATGCATGCTGTAATGACTCCTAATGATATCTCTTTGTGATGTCATGGTCTAGAATGTTGGAGTACCTTTGATGCATGATGTAGGGACTACTAATGACAAGTACTTTGTGATGTCATGCTCTACAATGTTGGGATACATTCGATGCATGCTGTAGTGCCTCCTAATGATGTCACTTTGTGATGTCATGGTCTAGAATGCTGGGATACCTTTGATGCATGCTGTAGGGATTACTAATGATAAGTAAGTTGTTATGTCATGCTCTGGAATGTTGAGATAGTTTAATACATGCTGTAGTGACTACTAATGATTTCATTATATGATGTCATGCTCTAGAATGTCGGGGTAACTTTGATGGATGCTGTAGGGACTACTAATGACAAGTACTTTGTGATGTCATGGTCTAGAATGTTGGAGTACCTTTGATGCATGCTGTAGGGACTGATAATGAACAGTACTTTGTGAGGTCATGGTCTAGAATGCTGGAGTCCTTTGATGCATGCTATAGGGACAACTAATGACAAGTACTTTGTGATGTCATGGTCTAGAATGTTGGGATATGTTTGATGCATGCTGTACTGACTACTAATGATATAATTTTATGATGTAATGCTCTGGAATGTTGGGATACATCTGATGCATACTGTAGAGACTTCTAATGACAAGTACTTTGTGATGTCATGGTCTAGAATGTTGGGATACATTTGATGCATGCTGTAGTGACTACGCATGATATCACTTTGTGATGTCATGCTCTAGAATGTTGGGGTACCTTTGATCCATGCTGTAGGAACTACTAATGACAAGTACTTTGTGAGATCATGGTCTAGGAAGTTGGAGTCCTTTGATGCATGCTGTAGTGACTCCTAATGATATCTCTTTGTGATGTCATTGTCTAGAATGTTGGAGTACCTTTGATGCATGATGTAGGGACTACTAATGACAAGTACTTTGTGAGGTCATGGTCTAGAATGCTGGGATACATTTGATGCATGCTGTAGTGACTACGCATGATATCACTTTTTGATGTCCTGCTCTGGAATGTTGGGGTACCTTTGATGCATGCTGTCGGGACTACTAATGACAAGTACTTTGTGAGATCATGGTCTAGAAAGTTGGAGTCCTTTGATGCATGCTGTAGTGACTACTAATGACAGGTACTTTGTGAGGTCATGGTCTAGAATGCTGGAGTCCTTTGATGCATGCTGTAGGGACTACTAATGACCAGTACTTTGTGATATCATGGTCTAGAATGTTGAGGTACATTTGATGCATGCTGTAGTGACTACTAATTACAAGTAACTTGTGATGTCGTGGTCTAGAATGTTGGGATATGTTTGATGCATGCTGTAGGGACTACTCATCTCAAGCACTTTGTGATGTCATGGTCTAGAATGTTGGGACACATTTGATGCATGCTGTAGTGACTACGCATGATATCACTTTGTGATGTCATGCTCTGGAATGTTGGGGTACATTTGGTGCATGCTGTAGGGACTACTCATCACAAGTACTTTGTGATGTCATGGTCAAGAATGTTGGAGTACCTTTGATACATGCTGTAGGGACTACTAATGACCAGTACTTTGTGAGGTCATGGTCTAGAATGCTGGAGTCCTTTGATGCATGCTGTAGGGACAACTAATGACAAGTACTTTGTGATGTCATAGTCTAGAATGTTGGAGTACCTTTGATACATGCTGTAGGGACTACTAATGACCAGTACTTTGTGATGTCATGGTCTTGAATGTTAAGGTACATTTGATGCATGCTGTAGTGACTACTAATGACAAGTAACTTGTGAGGTCATGGTCTAGAATGCTGGAGTCCTTTGATGCATGCTGTAGGGACTACTAATGACCAGTACTTTTTGAGGTCATGGCCTAGAATGTTGGAGTACCTTTGATGCATGCTCTCGGGACTATTAATTATATTACGTTGTGATGTCATGCTCTGGAATGTTGAGATATTTTTGATGCATGCTGTACTGACTACTAATGATATAATTTTATGATGTAATGCTCTGGAATGTTGGGATACATCTGATGCATACTGTAGAGACTTCTAATGACAAGTACTTTGTGATGTCATGCTCTAGAATGTTGGGATACTTTTGAAGCATGCTGTAGGGATTATTAATAATATTACTTTGTGAGGTCATGCTCTGGAATGTTGGGACAAATTTGATGCATGCTGTAGTGACTATGCATGATATCATTTTGTGATGTCATGCTCTGGAATGTTGGGGTACATTTGGTGCATGCTGTAGGGAGTAGTCATCACAAGTACTTTGTGATGTCATGATCTAGAATGTTGGAGTACCTTTGATACATGCTTTAGGGACGACTACTGACAAGTACATTGTGATGTCATGCTCTAGAATGTTGGGGTACATTTTGTGCAAGCTGTAGGGACTACTAATGACAAGTACTTTGTTATGTCATGGCCTAGAATGTTGGAGTACCTTTGAAGCATGATGTAGGGAATAATAATGACAAGTACTTTGTGATGTCATGGTCTAGAATGTTGGGATACATTTGATGCATGATGTAGAGACTATTAATTATTTTACTTTGTGATGTCATGCTCTAGAATGTTGGGATACATCTGATGCATACTGTAGAGATTTCTAATGACAAGTACTTTGTGATGTCATGCTCTAGAACATTGGGGTACCTTTGATGCATGCTGTAGGGACTACGAATGACAAGTACTTTGTGATGTCATAATCTAGAATGTTGGAGTACCTTTGATACATGCTGTAGGGACTACTAATGATATTGCTTTGTGATGTCATGGTCTTGAATGTTGGGATACATTTGATGCATGCTGTACTGAATACAAATGTTATCATTTTATAATGTAATTCTCTGGAATGTTGGGATACATCTGATGCATACAGTAGAGACTTCTAATGACAAGTACTTTGTGATGTCATGGTCTAGAATGTTGGGATACATTTGATGCATGCTGTAGTGACTCCTAATGATATGTCTTTGTGATGTCATGTTCTAGAATGTTGGGATATAAATGATGCATGCTGTAGGGACTACTACTGACAAGTACATTGTGATGTCATGCCTTAGAATGTTGGGATACATTCGATGCATGCTGCAGTGCCTCCTAATGATGTCACTTTGTGATGTCATGGTCTAGAATGTTGGAGTACCTTTGATGCATGATGTAGGGACTCCTAATGACAACTACTTTGTGATGTCATGCTCTAGAATGTTGGGATATATTCGATGCATGCTGCAGTGCCTCCTAATGATGTCACTTTGTGATGTCATGGTCTAGAATGTTGGAGTACCTTTGATACATGCTGTAGGGACTACTAATGATAAGTAAGTTGTTATGTCATGCTCTGGAATGTTGAGATAGTTTAATATATGCTGTAGTGACAACTAATGATTTCATTATATGATGTCATGCTCTAGAATGTTGGGGTACATTTTGTGCAAGCTGTCGGGACTACTAATGACAAGTACTTTGTGATGTCATGGTCTAGAATGTTGGGATACATTTGATGCATGCTGTAGTGACTACGCAAGATATCTCTTCGTGATGTCATGGTCTAGAATGTTGGAGTACCTTTGATGCATGATGTAGGGACTACTAATGATGTCACTTTGTGATGTCATTGTCTAGAATGTTGGGATACATTTGATGCATGCTGTAAGGACCACTAGTGACAAGTACATTGTGATGTCATGCTCTAGAATGTTGGGGTACATTTTGTGCAAGCTGTAGTGACCACTAATGACAAGTAACTTATGATGTCATGGTCTAGAATGTTGGACTACCTTTGTTGCATGCTGTAGGGACTACTAATGATATTGCTTTGTGATGTCATGGTCTAGAATGTTGGGATACATTTGATGCATGCTGTAGGGACTACGCATGTTATCACTTTGTGATGTCATGCTCTGGAATGTTGGGATATATTTGGTGCATGCTGTAGGGACTACTAATGACAAGTACTTTGTGAGGTCATGGTCTAGAATGTTGGAGTACCCTTGATGCATGCTGTAGGGACTATTAATTATTTTACTTTGTGATGTCATGCTCTGGAATGTTGGGGTACATGTTGTGCAAGCTGTAGGGACTACTAATGACCAGTACTTTGTGAGGTCATGGTCTACAATGTTGGAGTACCTTTGATGCATGCTATAGGGACTCCTATTGATATCTCTTTGTGATGTCATGGTCTAGAATGTTGGGATACATTCGATTCATGCTGCAGTGCCTCCTAATGATTTCACTTTGTGATGTCATGGTCTAGAATGTTGGGATACATTTGGTGCAAGCTGTAGGGACTACTAAAGACAAGTACTTTGTGAGGTCATGGTCTAGAATGTTCGAGTACCTTTGAAGCATGATGTAGGGAATAATAATGACAAGTACTTTGTGATGTCATGGTCTAGAATGTTGGAATACATTTGATGTATGCTGTAGGGACGACTTATGACATTGATTTGTGATGCCATGGTCTAGAATGTTAGAGTACCTTTGATCTATGCTGTAGGGTCTACTAATGACAAGTACTTTGTGATGTCATGCTCTAGAACGTTGGGGTACCTTTGATGCATGCTGTAGGGACTACGAATGACAAGTACTTTGTGATGTCATAATCTAGAATGTTAGAGTACCTTTGATACATGCTGTAGGGACTACTAATGATATTGCTTTGTGATGTCATGGTCTAGAATGTTGGGATACATTTGATGCATGCTGTAAGGACTACTAGTGACAAGTACATTGTGATGTCATGCTCTAGAATGTTGGGGTACATTTTGTGCAAGCTGTAGTGACCACTAATGACAAGTAACTTATGATGTCATGGTCTAGAATGTTGGACTACCTTTGTTGCATGCTGTAGGGACTACTAATGATATTGCTTTGTGATGTCATGGTCTAGAATGTTGGGATACATTTGATGCATGCTGTAGGGACTACGCATGTTATCACTTTGTGATGTCATGCTCTGGAATGTTGGGATATATTTGGTGCATGCTGTAGGGACTACTAATGACAAGTACTTTGTGAGGTCATGGTCTAGAATGTTGGAGTACCCTTGATGCATGCTGTAGGGACTATTAATTATTTTACTTTGTGATGTCATGCTCTGGAATGTTGGGGTACATGTTGTGCAAGCTGTAGGGACTACTAATGACCAGTACTTTGTGAGGTCATGGTCTACAATGTTGGAGTACCTTTGATGCATGCTATAGGGACTCCTATTGATATCTCTTTGTGATGTCATGGTCTAGAATGTTGGGATACATTCGATGCATGCTGCAGTGCCTCCTAATGATTTCACTTTGTGATGTCATGGTCTAGAATGTTGGGATACATTTGGTGCAAGCTGTAGGGACTACTAAAGACAAGTACTTTGTGAGGTCATGGTCTAGAATGTTCGAGTACCTTTGAAGCATGATGTAGGGAATAATAATGACAAGTACCTTGTGATGTCATGGTCTGGAATGTTGGAATACATTTGATGCATGCTGTAGGGACGACTTATGACATTGATTTGTGATGCCATGGTCTAGAATGTTAGAGTACCTTTGATACATGCTGAAGGGTCTACTAATGACAAGTACTTTGTGATGTCATGCTCTAGAACGTTGGGGTACCTTTGATGCATGCTGTAGGGACTACGAATGACAAGTACTTTGTGATGTCATAATCTAGAATGTTGGAGTACCTTTGATACATGCTGTAGGGACTACTAATGATATTGCTTTGTGATGTCATGGTCTAGAATGTTGGGATACATTTGATGCATGCTGTACTGATTACTAATGTTATCATTTTATAATGTAATTCACTGGAATGTTGGGATACATCTGATGCATACAGTAGAGACTTCTAATGACAAGTACTTTGTGATGTCATGGTCTAGAATGTTGGGATACATTCAATGCATGCTGCAGTGCCTCCTAATGATGTCACTTTGTGATGTCATGTTCAAGAATGTTGGGATATATTTGATGCATGCTGTAGGGACTACTACTGACAAGTACATTGTGATGTCATGCTCTAGAATGTTGGGGTACATTTTGTGCAAGCTGTAGGGACTACTAATGACAAGTACTTTGTGAGGTCATGGTCTAGAATGTTGGAGTACCTTTGATGCATGATGTAGGGAATAATAATGACAAGTACTTTGTGATGTCATGGTCTAGAATGTTGGAATACTTTTGATGCATGCTGTAGGGACTACTGATGGTATTGCTTTGTGATGTCATGGTCTAGAATGTTGGGATACATTTGATGCATGATGTAGAGACTATTAATTATTTTACTTTGTGATGTCATGCTCTAGAATGTTGGGATAAATCTGATGCATACTGTAGAGATTTCTAATGACAAGTACTTTGTGATGTCATGGTCTAGAATGTTGGGACACATTTGATGCATGCTATAGGGACTCCTAATGATATCTCATTGTGATGTCATGGTCTAGAATGTTTGAATACCTTTGATGCATGATGTAGGGACTGCTAATGACAAGTACTTTGTGATGTCATGGTCTGTACTGATTACTAATGTTATCATTTTATAATGTAATTCTCTGGAATGTTGGGATACATCTGATTTATACAGTAGAGACTTCTAATGACAAGTATTTTGTGATGTCATGGTCTAGAATGTTGGGGTACATTTGGTGCATGCTGTAGTGACTCCTAATGATATCTCTTTGTGATGTCATGTTCTTGAATGTTGGGATATATTTGATGCATGCTATAGGGACTACTACTGACAAGTACATTGTGATGTCATGCCTTAGAATGTTGGGATACATTCCATGCATGCTGCAGTGCCTCCTAATGATGTCACTTTGTGATGTCATGGTCTAGAATGTTGGGATATTTTTGATGCATGCTGTAGGGACTACTACTGACAAGTACATTGTGATGTCATGCTCTAGAATGTTGGGGTACATTTTGTGCAAGCTGTAGGGACTACTAATGACAAGTACTTTGTGATGTCATGGTCTAGAATGTTGGAGTACCTTCGAAGCATGAAGTAGGGAATAATAATGACAAGTACTTTGTGATGTCATGGTCTAGAATGTTGGGATACATTTGATGCATGATGTAGAGACTATTAATTATTTTACTTTGTGATGTCATGCTCTAGAATGTTGGGATACATCTGATGCATACTGTAGAGATTTCTAATGACAAGTACTTTGTGATGTCATGCTCTAGAACGTTGGGGTACCTTTGATGCATGCTGTAGGGACTACGAATGACAAGTACTTTGTGATGTCATAATCTAGAATGTTGGAGTACCTTTGATACATGCTGTAGGGACTACTAATGATATTGCTTTGTGATGTCATGGTCTAGAATGTTGGGATACATTTGATGCATGCTGTAGGGACAATTAATGATATCACGTTGTGATGTCATGGTCTAGAATGTTGGAGTACCTTTGAAGCATGGTGTAGGGACAACTAATGACAAGTACTTTGAGAGGTCATGGTCTAGAATGTTGGAATACTTTTGATGCAAGCTGTAGGGACTACTAATGACAAGTACTTTGTGAGATCATGGTCTAGAAAGTTGGAGTCCTTTGATGCATGCTGTAGTGACTACTAATGACAAGTACTTTATGAGATCATGATCTAGAAAGTTTGAGTCCTTTGATGCATGCTGTAGTGACTCCTAATGATATCTCTTTGTGATGTCATGTTCTAGAATGTTGGAGTACCTTTGATGCATGATGAAGGGAATAATAATGACAAGTACTTTGTGATGTCATGGTCTAGAATGTTGGAATACTTTTGATGCATGCTGTAGGGACTACTTATGTTATTGCTTTGTGATGTCATGGTATAGAATGTTGGGATACATCTGATGCATTCTGTAGAGATTTCTAATGACAAGTACTTTGTGATGTCATGGTCTAGAATGTTGGGACACATTTGATGCATGATGTAGGGACTACTAATGACAACTATTTTGTGATGTCATGGTCTAGAATGTTGGGATACATTTGATGCATGCTGTAGGGACTACTACTGACAAGATTATTGTGATGTCATGCTCTAGAATGTTGGGGTACATTTTGTGCAAGCTGTAGGGACTTCTAATGACCAGTACTTTGTGAGGTCATGGTCTAGAATGCTGGAGTCCTTTGATGCATGCTGTAGGGACTACTAATGACAAGTACTTTGTGATGTCATGGTCCAGAATGTTGGAGTACCTTTGATTCATGCTGTAGGGACTACTAATGACCAGTACCTTGTGATGTCATGGTCTAGAATGTTGGGGTACATTTGGTGCATGCTGTAGGGACTACTCATCACAAGAACTTTGTGATGTCATACTCCAGAATGTTGGGGTACCTTTGATGCATGCTGTAGGGACTACGAATGACAAGTACTTTGTGATGTCATGGTCTAGAATGTTGGAGTACCTTTGATACATGCTGTAGGGACTACTAATGACCAGTACTTTGTGAACTCATGGTCTAGAATGCTGGAGTCCTTTGATGCATGCTGTAGGGACTACTAATGACAAGTACTTTGTGATGTCATGGTCTAGAATGTTGGAGTACCTTTGATACATGCTGTAGGGACTACTAATGACAACTACTTTGTGATGTCATGGTCTAGAATGTTGAGGTACATTTGATGCATGCTGTAGGGACTACTAATGACAAGTAACTTGTGATGTCATCGTCTAGAATGTTGGGATATGTTTGATGCATGCTGTAGGGACTACTAATGATATTGATTTGTGATGTCATGGTCTAGAATGTTGGGATACATTTGATGCATGCTGTAGGGACTATTAATGATATTACGTTGTGATATCATGCTCTGGAATGTTGAGATACATCTGATGCATACAGTAGAGACTTCTAATGACAAGTACTTTGTGATGTCATGGTCTAGAATGTTGGAGTACCTTTGATGCATGATGTAGGGACTACTAATGACAACTACTTTGTGATGTCATGGTCTAGAATGTTGGGATACATTTGATGCATGCTGTAGGGACTACTACTGACAAGATTATTGTGATGTCATGCTCTAGAATGTTGGGGTACATTTTGTGCAAGCTGTAGGGACTACTAATGACAAGTACTTTGTGAGGTCATGGTCTAGAATGTTGGAGTACCTTTGAAGCATGATGTAGGGAATGATAATGACAAGTACTTTGTGATGTCATGGTCTAGAATGTTGGGATACATTTGATACATGCTGTAGGGACTACTAATGACCAGTACTTTGTGATGTCATGGTCTAGAATGTTGAGGTACATTTGATGCATGCTGTATTGACTACTAATGACCAGTACTTTGTGAAGTCATGGTCTAGAATGTTGGGATACAATTAATGCATGTGGTAGTGACAACTAGTTACATCATTTCAAGGTGTCATGGTCTAGAATGTTGGAGTACCTTTGATGCATGCTGTAGGGAATACTTATGGTATTGCTTTCTGATGTCATGGTCTAGAATATTGGGATACATCTGATGCATAATGTAGAGATTTCTAATGACAAGTACTTTGTGATGTCATGGTCTAGAATGTTGGGACACATTTGATGCATGCCGTAGTGACTACGCATGATATCACTTTGTGATGTCATGCTCTGGAATGTTGGGGTACATTTGGTGCATGCTGTAGGGACTACTCATCACAAGTACTTTGTGATGTCATGCTCTAGAATGTTGGGGTACCTTTGATGCATGCTGTAGGGACTACGAATGACAAGTACTTTGTGATGTCATGGTCTAGAATGTTGGAGTACCTTTAATACATGCTGTAGGTACTACTAATGATATTGCTTTGTGATGTCATGTTCTAGAATGTTGGGATACATTTGATGCATGCTGTTGGACTATTAATGATATTATGTTGTGATGTCATGCTCTGGAATGTTGGGGTACATTTGGTGCATGCTGTAGGGACTACTCATCACAAGTACTTTGTGATGTCATGCTCTAGAATGTTGGGGATTCCTTGGATGCATGCTGTAGGGACTACTAATGATATTGCTTTGTGATGTCATGCTCTGGAATGTTGGGATACATCTGATGCATGCTGTAGTGACTACGCATGATATCACTTTGTGACGTCATGCTCTAGAATGTTGGGGTACATTTGGTGCATGCTGTAGGGACTACTCATCACAAGTACTTTGTGAGGTCATGCTCTAGAATGTTGGGGTACCTTTGATGCATGCTGTAGGGACTATTAATGATATTATGTTGTGATGTCATGCTCTGGAATGTTGAGATATTTTTGATGCATGCTGTACTGATTACTAATATTATCATTTTATAATGTAATTCTCTGGAATGTTGGGATACATCTGATGCATACAGTAGAGACTTCTATTGACAAGTACTTTGTGATGTCATGGTCTAGAATGTTGGGATACATTTGATGCATGATGTAGAGACTATTAATTATTTTACTTTGTGAGGTCATGGTCTAGAATGTTGGAGTACTTTTGATGCATACAGTAGAGAATTCTAATGACAAGTACTTTGTGAGATCATGGTCTATAAAGTTGGAGTCCTTTGATGCATGCTGTTGTGACTCCTTATGATATCACTTTGTGATGTCATGCTCTAGAATGTTGGGATACATCTGATGAATACTGTAGAGACTTCTAATGACAAGTACTTTGTGATGTCATGGTCTAGAATATTGGGATACATCTGATGCATGCTGTAGAGACTATGAATTATTTTACTTTGTGATGTCATGGTCTAGAATGTTGGGACACATTTGATGCATGCTGTAGTGACTATGCATGATATCACTTTGTGATGTCATGCTCTGGAATGTTGGGGTACATTTGGTGCATGATGTAGGGACTACTCATCACATGTACTTTGTGATGTCATGCTCTAGAATGTTGGGGTACCTATGATGCATGCTGTAGGGACTACTAATGACAAGTACTTTGTAATGTCATGGTCTAGAATGTTGGAGTACCTTTGATACATGCTGTAGGGACTACTAATGACCAGTACTTTGTGAGGTCATGGTCTAGAATGCTGGAGTCCTTTGATGCATGTTGTAGGGACTACTAATGACAAGTACTTTGTGATGTCATGGTCTAGAATGTTGGAGTACCTTTGATACATGCTGTAGGGACTACTGATGACCAGTACTTTGTGATATCATGGTCTAGAATGTTGAGATACATTTGATGCATGCTGTAGGGACTACTAATGACCAGTACTTTGTGAGGTCATGGTCTAGAATGTTGGAGTACCTTTGATGCATGCTGTAGGGACTATTAATTATTTTACTTTGTGATGTCATGCTCTAGAGTGTTGGGATACATCTGATGCATGCTGTAGAGACTATTAATTATTTTACTTTGTGATGTCATGCTCTAGAATGTTGGGATTCATCTGATGCATGCTGTTGGACTATTAATGATATTACGTTGTGATGTCATGCTCTGGAATGTTGAGATATTTTTGATGCATGCTGTACTGATTAGTAATGTTATCATTTTATAATGTAATGCTCTGGAATGTTGGGATACATCTGATGCATACAGTAGAGACTTCTAATGACAAGTACTTTGTGATGTCATGGTCTAGAGTGTTGGGATACATCTGATGCATGCTGTAGAGACTATGAATTATTTTACTTTGTGATGTCATGGTCTAGAATGTTGGGACACATTTGATGCATGCTTTAGTGACTATGCATGATATCACTTTGTGATGTCATGCTCTGGAATGTTGGGGTACATTTGGTGCATGCTGTAGGGACTACTCATCACATGTACTTTGTGATGTCATGCTCTAGAATGTTGGGGTACCTATGATGCATGCTGTAGGGACTACTAATGACAAGTACTTTGTGATGTCATGGTCTAGAATGTTGGAGTACCTTTGATACATGCTGTAGGGACTACTAATGACCAGTACTTTGTGAGGTCATGGTCTAGAATGCTGGAGTCCTTTGATGCATGCTGTAGGGACTACTAATGACAAGTAACTTGTGATGTCATGGTCTAGAATGTTGGGATATGTTTGATGCATGCTGTAGGGACTACTAATGATATTGCTTTGTGATGTCATGGTCTAGAATGTTGGGATACATTTGATGCATGCTGTTGGGATTATTAATGATATTACGTTGTGATGTCATGCTCTGGAATGTTGAGATATTTTTGATGCATGCTGTACTGATTACTAATGTTATCATTTTATAATGTAATGCTCTGGAATGTTGGGATACATCTGATGCATACAGTAGAGACTTCTAATGACAAGTACTTTGTGATGTCATGCTCTAGAATGTTGGGGTACATTTTGATGCATGCTCAAGGGACTACTAATGACAAGTACTTTGTGATGTCATGCACTGGAATGTTGAGGTACATTTGATGCATGCTGTAGTGACTCCTAATGATATCTCTTTGTGATGTCATGTTCTAGAATGTTGGGATATATTTGATGCATGCTGTAGAGACTACTACTGAAAAGTACTTTGTGATGTCATGCTCTAGAATGTTGGGGTACATTTTGTGCAAGCTGTAGGGACTACTAATGACAAGTACTTTGTGAGGTCATGGTCTAGAATGTTGGAGTACCTTTGAAGCATGATGTAGGGAATAATAATGACAAGTACTTTGTGATGTCATGGTCTAGAATGTTGGGATACATTTGATACATGCTGTAGGGACTACTAATGACCAGTACTTTGTGATGTCATGGTCGAGAATGTTGGGATACATTTGATGCATGCTGTAGGGACTACGCATGATATCACTTTGTGATGTCATGCTCTGGAATGTTGGGATACATTTGGTGCATGCTGTAGGGACAACTAATGACAAGTAAGTTGTGATGTCATGCTCTGGAATGTTGAGATAGTTTAATACGTGCTGTAGTGACTACTAATGATTTCATTATATGATGTAATGCTCTAGAATTTTGGGGTACCTTTGATGCATGCTGTAGGGACTACTCATGACAAGGACTTTAAGATGTCATGCTCTAGAATGTTGCGGTACCTTTGATGCATGCTGTAGGGACTACTAATGACAAGTACTTTGTGAGATCATGGTCTAGAAAGTTGAGATATTTTTGATGCATGCTGTACTGACTACTAATGATATAATTTCATGATGTAATGCTCTGGAATGTTGGGGTACATTTGGTGCATGCTGTAGGGACTACTCATCACAAGTACTTTGTGAGGTCATGGTCTAGAATGTTGGAGTACCTTTAAAGCATGATGTAGGGAATAATAATGACAAGTACTTTGTGATGTCATGGTCTAGAATGTTGGGATGCATTTGATGCATGCTTTAGGGACTACTAATGACAAGTACTTTGTGATGTCATGGTCTACAATGTTGGAGTAACTTTGATGCATGCTGTAGGGACTACTACTGACAAGTACATTGTGATGTCATGCCTTAGAATGTTGGGATACATTCGATGCATGCTGCAGTGCCTCCTAATGATGTCACTTTGTGATGTCATGGTCTGGAATTTTGGGATATATTTAATGCATGCTGTAGGGACTACTACTGACAAGTACATTGTGATGTCATGCTCTAGAATGTTGGGGTACATTTTGTGCAAGCTGTAGGGACTACTAATGACCAGTACTTTGTGAGGTCATGGTCTAGAATGTTGGAGTACCTTTGATACATGCTGTAGGGACTACTAATGACAAGTACTTTGTGATGTCATGGTCTAGAATGTTGGAGTACCTTTGATACATGCTGTAGGGACTACTAATGACCTGTACTTTGTGATGTCATGGTCTAGAATGTTGAGGTACATTTGATGCATGCTGTAGTGACTACTAATGACAAGTAACTTGTGATGTCATGGTCTAGAATGTTGGGGTACATTTTGTGCATGCTGTAGGGACAATTAGAGACAAGTACTTTGTGAAGTCATGCTCTAGAATGTTGGGGTACATTTTGTGCAAGCTGTAGGGACTACTAATGACCAGTACTTTGTGAGGTCATGGTCTAGAATATTGGAGTACCTTTGGAGCATGATGTAGGGAATACTAATGACAAGTACTTTGTGATGTCATGGTCTAGAATGTTGGAGTACCTTTGATACATGCTGCAGGGACTACTAATGACCAGTACTTTGTGAGGTCATGGTCTAGGATGTTGGAGTCCCTTTGATGCATGCTGTAGTGACCCCTAATGATATCTCTTTGTGATGTCATGGTCTAGAATGTTGGAGTACCTTTCATGCATGATGTAGGGACTACTAATGATGTCACTTTGTGATGTCATGGTCTAGAATGTTGGGATACATTTGATGCATGCTGTAGGGACTACTACTGACAAGTACTTTGTGATGTCATGGTCTAGAATGTTGGGATACATTTGATGCATGCTGTAGGGAATACGCATGACCAGTACTTTGTGAGATCATGGTCTAGAATGTTGGAGTACCTTTGATGCATGCTGTAGGGACTATTAATTATTTTACTTTGTGATGTCATGCTCTAGAATGTTGGGATACATCTGATGCATGCTGTAGGGACTATTAATGATTTTACTTTGTGATGTCATGCTCTAGAATGTTGGGATACATCTGATGCAAACTGTAGAGATTTCTAATGACAAGTACTTTGTGATGTCATGGTCTAGAATGTTGGGACACATTTGATGCATGCTGTAGTGACTACGCATGATATCACTTTGTGATGCCATGCTCTGGAATGTTGGGGTACATTTGGTGCATGCTGTAGGGACTTCTCATCACAAGTACTTTGTGATGTCATGGTC